>NC_051307.1:158986863-159619012 GCF_015220235.1 Choloepus didactylus
TGAAGGCAGCATGATGCATTAAGCATGTTGACGATGAAGTCTTTGAGTTGGCCAAATGATGGGCACTTGTCTCAGTTCTCTGCTAGCCTTGTCCAAAAAATGACTGGCACTTCTGTCCTTTTAATTATCCCTTTATTTCAACAAGTATCCACTGATGGCCTGTTGTATGCCAGGCTCTGTTTTAGGGGTCCTGGGTTCAAGAGATGAGGAAGGTACCATCTTAGCCCTCAAGAAATGTTTTCCTCAGGAAACATCAAAGACTGAAGTGTACACCTGGAGTTTTTAGGCGTATGGAAGATGAGAGACGACAAAAGATGAAGGAAACCTTCCTGAGATGGTAATATCTGAACTGAGTTTTAAAGTCCAAGAAGAGTTAACTAGATTAATAAAAGGAAATAGGAGAGCATTATGCAAAGGGAACATCACAGATGAAGGCCCAGAGGTGTCAAACATCTGGCATGGTCAAAGAAATAAAAGAAGTTCTGTTTTTTACTTTTTCTGAGATTGGGACAGTAGGAAGCTAAAGAAGTTTGTAGGAACCAGGCTGGGCTGGGGGAGAGCTCATGTGCTAAGATAAGGAGTTTCAAATCTATACCCAAAACCATGGGGAGTCACTAAGGAACATGATCAGATGTGAGGTGGAGGGGGTGAGATTGTGTGGCATGATTAGATTTTTCAAAAATTAATTTGACATTCAGTTTTTTAAAAATTTTAAGAGAATTTTTGTTAGAGTGTTCATGAGTTAGTACATAAACTTGAACCTTAAAGCCAGATGCCTTGCTATTCCCTCCCTGGATTTAAGAAACTACTGCTTGCCCTGGAAGGAGACAGCTCTTGGCAGGGACTTAATAATTTAGGAATTGAACTGTGTATTTGCTCCTGATCAGAGCTGTGCAAACTTGTATGCCTTTTAACATATTGGTGTATATGCACACCTCCAGGATTGCATGAGCCAGAGAGAGCAGGTATAAAATTTCTTCCTAAATCCAACACTAAACATAGATATACATACTTATAGATTATTCTGAAAGCCACAATAGTTCCCTAGCATCACCTAGACATAGGTGGGGTGATGTTTGGGCAAAGCAAGAGGACCTGCTAACTACCCACCATCTCTAAAAAACCTTCCAGGAATACCAGAAAAAAAAATCATTGCTTTAAATGAGGTACCAGAGAAAGAAATGATTTATGTTTCTCTTAAAGATCATTAAACTGAACCCATACTAAAAAACAAAGAGAGAGACAGCCCCATGTTTTATAAGCTTTAATTCTGCAGGACCTCCCCCCCACCCCATGCAATTACAAAACATGGTACTACTTTTTTCTAGAAAATGTGAAAAATATGAAAAAATATAAAGGTGAGAATTGAAATTACCCTTAATTTCAACTCTCAGAGATGAACACAGTTAACATAACTTCCACCCTTTTTTCCATGAACATTGAATACATAGAGTTATGGGAGTTTGAAATTGGCAATCGTAGATTTTTACATTACAACTTGATGTCACGTTTTCTATTGCTTTACATTTACAGGATAAGTGAACTTCTGTTACACAGTTTGCAAAGCTGACTTCATGTACTTTTTGATAGTTTTATCATATTTCATAAAGTTTCTCACTGGAAGTTGGGAGGAAGTTATAGGCATCCACTCTCAACTAATGCTTATTATTAAATATTGTACCCTAATGTTTTAGTTGACATTATACCATTACCATTTCCCCATGTCATTGAATATTGTTTAAAAATATGATTTTAATGATGGTAAAATATTTTAATGTAAGGATAATGTTTAATATTTTACTGAAATAATTCCCTACTATTCAACATTTAGGATATTTTCAGTTTTTTTACTAAAATATATAATACCATGATGAATACTCTTGTACAGAAATCTTTGACCACATCTCTGATTATTTCCTTAGGAAATATTCCTAGAAATGAGATCCGTAGGTTTTTATAGGCATTTCCCTTAGTTTCAGAGTGTACCCAGTGTTTCTCAGAGAAGTCCTCTCCTTTAAAGCATGTAGACTTAGTCTCTCCAGGTATTGGCTCTGAGTTTCTACCTGCTGTTCTGTGAATCCCTAAGGCATTTTATTCAATCTAACAGGCTTGGCAACTCTATATATTCTCTATAGACAACAGCTTCTTGAATATCCCTTTTTATCTATTCCCAACCTGTGTCAGGTTTCTGAGCAAAATAAAAATTCTGGAGTAATAGGTGCATACCTCCCTTTTTCTACATATTTTCTCCTACCATTCTCACTCTTCAAGGCATTCTCTCTGGTTGACAGCCAGTGCCTAAGGATAGGATAATTAATGACATGATCAGTATGATGTCCATGATTACTTATGTTTTAGAAGAGGATCCTAACTCAGAGGAATGAATCACTAATGTGGCAATCACAAAAACAAACAAAAATTGAGATCAGAAAAAGAGAGAGATTTGAATTGATAATAGGAAGGGAAAGCTGTTAAAGCCATGGGTTTAGCTGAAGGTGCCTACCGGGAGTGAGAGAAGGAGGAAGAAAAGTGAGCCGAATATGGGGCATTTGAGTTCAGTGGCAGGGACTCTCAGGAGACAGCCTGAGGGGGAGTGGGCAGGAAGTGAGGCTGGTGGGGGATGACGGGTGCCGTGGGATGGGAGGGTGGTCTGAGTCTTTTCCTGCCAGATGAGCTACCAGTGAGAACCACTCAGACAAGAGGATATTATACGGAAACCAATGTTTGAGGATTACTCCAGTAATTATGGACTTGGTAAACTGTGGAAGGGAGAAACCAGGAGCAGGGAAATCAGCCAGTAAACTGTGTTAATAGTAATAACTAATATTTACTAGGTATGTGTGGTGTGCCAGGCACTGTGCTGTGCCTTATATGTGTTAACTCATTTAAAACCAGCTCACATCTATGTTGTAGGTGTTGGGATTACCCCGTTTTGTAGATGAGGAAACTGGGGAGCAGACAGGTTAAACAACTTGTCTAAAGCCACCTCGCCACTCTTTTGCAGGACAAGGATTCCCACCCAGGTGCACTGTGAACCCGCCGTGAGGCTGAGGGCCTGGCCTGAGGAGGCAGCCACGGCAGTGGGAAGAAGGAGCACACACGCATCACCAGACACACAGTTTGTGTTCTGGGCTATGAGGAGCCACGGAAAAAGAACAAAGAAACCTACTTCCCAGAAAATTTTCAGGGTGGCAAAACCAGGAGCCAGGAGGTGAGAACTGCATGGTGTTGCAGGACCACAACCAACCCCACGTTCTGGCAGCACAGCTGCTCTGTCTGTCACTCAGTAGACTCTGGGCAGGGGCTTAGGTGAAGGCTCTTCTGGGCTCATTTGAACTCTCTGATGTTCAAAGACTGATAGTTTCCTCTTCCTGAGCACCTAGTCTCTGCCAGGCGCTAGGCTAGCAGCGTGACATGCATTATTTCCTTCATTGCTCACAGCGAAACTGAGATAGGGACTATTTTTATCCCTATTTTATAAATGAGGAAACTGAGACTATGAGAAGTTAAGTGATTTGCCCAAGGACACACAACCATGAGAGCACCAAGATTTGAACCCAGGAAAGTTTAACCTCAAGGTTCAGCAGCTCCCTGTTCCCTCCCAGCTGAAAGTAACATACTCCGGTTCTAGTCGTTGGACCCTTCCTTCTTTCATTCTCCAGAGTAGCCCCCTGCCCCAGCAAGGAAGAAAGGCTAAGCTTTCTTTTACTTTGACTTGCCATCAGCAACCCTCCCCAAACCCTTTCCTGCCATACCCCATCAAAAAGAAAATCAGTCTGTCCCTGGGACCTGCAGGTTAGTGGATGACTTCCATAATCCGTGACTTTCTCTGGATCTTTCCTTTCCTCTTTATGCACTCCCAGGGAGTCGGGTCATTTAGAAGCAAGCACAAGATGTGGAATCAGGAAGCCTGGGTTCGAGTCGTGGCTCTCAGGCCATGGAGGTATGATTATGAGCAAATCTCAATTTCCTAGTTGGACTATTGGGAGAAGCAAGTGAGTTGATGCATGGGAAACACTTTGTGAACTGGAAAGCTTCATGTATCTATTCCACAACACCAGCCTGCTCTCCCTCGTGGGTCAGAACTGAGTCCAGAATAACCATCCCCTGTGTTACTTCCTCCACATTAGGGGAGATGAAACTGTCGACAGGGAGATCGGGCATCCATCAGAGGTCTACTATGAGTGGAACCACCGGCCTCCGAGTCGGGCTGGAGTGGGAGGCAGGCAAGACAGCTCGCGTTTGTATAGGGCTTTGCAGTTTACAAAGCATATTGACATCTGTTACCTGGTTTGCTTCACAATTACCCCGTGAGGCAGGCAGGGTGGACAGCGCTACCTCAGATGGCCAAAAGAGAAAACCAAGCATTCACAGAGGTGGAGTAAATGGTCCAAAGTCACCGAGTCACTGAGTGGAGAACTGGGCTCAAACTCTGGTCTCTATTCTCCAGGCGGGCCTGTGCTCCACAGTGCAGCTTCATCACTCCACCCAGCGTGTGCAATAGACTGGGTAATATAATGAAAAATTGTATAAATTACATATAGAGGCATAGTTTTGTATAAACTATGTATAACTGTATAATTATTTATAAGTTGTATAAATTAAGCATACATTAATTTTGAGCATTCAGTTTTTTTAAGCTCAAGCATTTTGGAAGGCCCTTGCAAACCCCATTGACCTTAAGCATGGAGTCAAGAGAACGTAATGGTTAAAGCCACCTGTCCCCCATCCCAGCCCCACTGGTTCCAGCTCAAGTTACTCTGTCCTGTTCAGTTCACCTTATTTAAGCCCAGGTGGGTGTGTGAGCCCCTTCGCCACCATTGAGTCAGGAAACTGAGTCCCCTTTAGGCTGACAGGTGGCCCAGAGGCTGTCACAGGGCGTGCTCATGACTCACACTTGTTCTTCAAGCCTTAGCCTAACCTCCCTGGAAACCTACCTGGACCCTGCCCACTGGGCAAGATGTCCCTTCTCTGAGCCCTCACAGTGCCTGGAAATAAACTCAAATCACTCTGCAATGATTGCCAGTTGCCAGTATGATCAATTGAGGCCAGAGACTGTGTCTGAGTCATCACCAGCTCCTCTAGCACAAGTCCTATCAGTAAATGTTCATGCAGAGAGTGAGTGAATGAATGGAACAGTGAATAGATGGAAGGTTATTTACATCTCCTTTAGTTCTTAAATTCTCCTCTATGCCATCTCCTCTTTGTCAGAGATAGGAGGTTGGGGAGTGACAATGAAAATGAGAGAAATAATAATTTTTTAAAATTGCATTTATGGAAATTTTTTTTAAGAGAGCAACTCTTCTAGGCCCTAACTAGATGGCCCATGGAATGGGGCATGACCAGGAAAAGTGAGTTGTGCTAATGACATCCCTCATATTCACTATCCTCTGGGCTTATTGTAGGAAAGTGAATTATCTTCTCTCCATTCCTTACCAGGCAACTACCATTCAAGCAGCAGTGACCAAATGTTTTCTGTGCAACCGTTTCAAATTCTCCACTCCCTTTGGCAAATGCAAGTTTTTAAAATCTGCCATAGGGCTTTCTCCTTGACCTATAAAATAGCACTGAGCACTCTGTGTTCTTTGGGGGGCCGGCCTCCCTAATCTTTATTTGGAGAAGCAAGTGTATGCCGGAGCTTGCCATCCTCAGTGGGAAGTCTGATTCATCTCACCAGGAATGGTTAGGGACAATTCCAGCTCGGGCTTCCACTTCTTCCTTTAATGAAGTGGCACCTATTTGGATGATAAGGAGCCACTGAAAATTGGGAACATCTTACAAATGCAAAGATGTCCTTTTTTATAGAAACGTATATTTTATTTTAGAATGTGTCCTGTAATATTATTGTAACATAGTAAGATCCTACATGCAGTTTATAATAACTTGGGAAAATGTTTATGAAATAACATTAACCTTAAAAGCAGAATACAAAATTATATATACAGATGTCCTCAATTCTGGTTTTAAAAAGTGTACACAGGAAAAAGAAAGACAATTTTCTCATTTCATCTTCACAACACTTGGTATTATTATGTGGAATTAGTAAGTAATTTGCCCAAAACCATACACTTGTATGCACTGCCCAAGGGCATAATGCAGGTAAAGAGGTTTGATTGTGCTTCCAGATTTCACCCTGAAGGCAATAGGGGTAGGAAGAGGGGGACATTGTTCATGAAATGCTTCCGATACATGGTAGATTTGCACTTCCCTACCACCTTGGCCTCAGGTGTGGTCAAATGACTTGTTTCGGCCAATGACATGTGAACTGTGGTGATATGGCACTTCCAGGTGGAAACTGTGAGAGTCAGTGTGCCTTCTCCAGCTCTCTCGTGCCTCCTGCCTAGAGAGTGGCCATCCTCCAGAGACAGGCTGCCCTGTCAGCCTGGAGCCAAAAGTAAGGATGATACGAAGACGAATTGAGGTATAGCGTGAGTGAGCAATGGTGCTGAGTTATTTTAAGCCACCGAGATTTGGAGAATGCTTGTCACCATAACATACCACAAGACAGCCTGGCCTGTTCTGACTGATTCAAGGGGATGGTACACAGAGGATACCTGTCATGAAACACTTCCACATGACTTGTTACGGTTTATGTGGGAGATGGCATGGTTCTGTAGAAAATTTTGGTTTTAGAACTAGTCCTGAATTTCAACACAAGCCATTAACCTGGCTAAACTTATGTCCATGTTTTAAAACAAGGTCTATATGCCCTATAAAGTTGTTGTATTAAATCAAGCAGTGTATATAATGTGCCTGGTGCTAAGGAAAATCTAGGAACTGATTATTATGAACACTTTTCTACATGATTGATTTTTGTAATAAAGATACCTCAATCCTAATGTATTTGTTAAGCAAGGTATGGTTGTACATTTTTTTTTATTTTGAATTGTTCTTTCTACCAATGAACAAAAGATTATGCTAATGTTAGAATTCCCTCTACTAAACAGTAATAAATACACAACATGGAACATTAATATACTGATATATTCCTAAGGGTAAAAAACAATGGTGGTCATGACTTAAAAGCTTGACAATAATAAAAATTAATATTAAGATAAAATTAACAGAAGAAAAGATAGCATTGAAAATCCATTTTTAAAATATAATAATTGAACTTCAATTGTACATAATACTAATCTAGGGGGAAAATAAAGAGGTGATGGAATCTAACTTCCTAATAAAATGCCTTCTCTACACAGTTCCTGTCTTCAACAAGTTTTCAATGTGAGAAAATTAAACAATGCAAAATATCCAAATGGCAGCTGAAAGTCGCATATGATTAAGTGCCAGAATTATTCAATTTGTAGCTCTACTGCTGAATAAAATTGTAGAATATTACAGAACTCTCCTATGACTTCCTAGATAGATTAAGAGTCCACTCTTTTTCATTCTATTCCTCTACCTATAAACAGAAGGGGACCATTTAAGAATATGTAAGATTGTGGCCATTTCTTCATAATACAATGCATCTGAATAAAAATTAAATTATAGATACTTCTGTAGGAAGAGGACAACTTTCCTCACCCTCTTCCAATGTCATGTCACTTCTTTGTACCTCCTTCTTAAGACCCTCCCAAGATGGAGTAGTTGGTAATTCATTGGTCAGAGCGCAGGACATTTCTCATACAATTGAACATCTTTTCAGGTTGCTGTGCCTTAAAATGCAGAAGCTTATGTTGCAACCTCTCCTCCATTCATACTTCAGCCCCAGAGTCTGTTCAGCATCATTTATGCAAAGACAAATTATAGCTGCTATGGGAGATTCTGCTGACAGCCCTAATAAGGCCAACCCTCAGGTGCCCAGGATTGGTAATGGGAAAGGAATCTGATGGGGTGCTGTGGCTGTACCTCACAGCTCTGATGTGTCTTCTGAGACTACCCTTCCCTTTGGGGAGGTCATTAACCCCCTCTCTGGTCCCCATGCTTGCCCTAGAGGTGTTGCTCCTTCAAAGCCATGGCCCAGAGCATGGGCTCAGGCTTCTCCACTTGGGTCCCCTTAGCACCCCGTAGGGAAGGCTTCTTCCCATTCATTCACAGTGGGGACAGTTTGGGCCCAGTCATAGGGAAGCCCGCAAGGGTAACTTCTCACTCATGTTACCACTGCTGCTTTCCAGAACACTACAGAAGGACAGGTGCCTGAGGAACCAACTTAATTTGCCCCACTCTAGTAGACATGTCAAGGAAGGACAACTCCAGGCCAGCTAGCCTCCCTCCACCCTCTACCTCCAGGTCCAGTCTGGCTATGATTAGGCAGCCAAAGGGCCAAACTTAGACTCACCCCAGGCCAGGCACATAGGACTGATTGTGGCAAACATGATGGTAAGTACAGAGGAGAGGGATGGGGCTAACGGCGAACCCTCCCAGGCTCATCTATTTAGACATTTAGACAGGACAGACACTCAGTCACGCTTATCAGCAGCATGCAGCACTTCTCATTTCACAAACTGCTTCATCACAGGCTCCTCCAAAACCCAGACAATTCCTCCAACTTGGGAATTCTCTCCAGAAAGACTTATTCCCTGTCAGTGCCAGCCTATTGTTGCTTCATGTTACTGTCTCTTAAAGTGCTCCTACTTTCCATACTAACCTGAGCTAAGTTTTGTGAAAATCACATCTTTCACACTGCTTTTCAGCTCTTTTCTTTCATTGTGTTTAGCTGCAACGTCTTCCCACTCAACACTGTTCCCTTCCGTTTCTCCACCCCCGTCATGAGAAATTTCTTTTTAGAATCTATTCCTATGAAGTTTGTTTCTCCAAGAAACTGGCATTGTAATGTTCATAGATATTGAAAATTATAAACTAGGTTATTTTTTCACATTTTCCCTTTATCTGCCAGAAAGCTGAGAGCCAAATATATAGCTCAATTATAGGAAAAAAGTTGGATCTTTGGCCTACAAATCTACATCATGTTTTTAATTTATACAACCCCATCTTGTTTTGTATGTATTTATATTTCACCATTTTATTATACAAGTTTTTATATGGATCCTCAATTCTTGAAGAATCCAGTAGGGAATATAGATGATACATTGGTGAGTAGGTAGACAGACGATGATAGAGATCGATAGATGATAGATACATAGATGATAGATAGATGACAGATAGATAGATAGATGAAAAGAAATTTACAATTCATTGGCATTTATTCAGCCAAATTTCTTTATTGAGTTTCCATAATCTTCTGAGCAGTGAACAGTTGTTTTCTTTAGTTCTCATCATCATTCTCTGTACTATGTTTTTCCTTTCATGAACGCACAATCACAGAGAAAGAATATTGTCCTTAGGGCAAAGAGGTTCAGCATCCTGTTCAAAGTTGCATGTTGCAGCGGTCCAGCCAGGGTTGACTCAGGTCTCCTAGTTTTTAGCCTAATGATCTTTTCACAACATTGTTTTGCTTTTTGGCTGGTTTACAACGTGAAAAGCCCACAGTTACAGGCAGAGTCCGAACTAAACACATATTTTGGGGTACTGTTCTAACCCTATCTCCATCTTCTCCTCAGTAGGGAATTTTCCCTTAGTTCTTTTTTTTAATTTTTAATTTTTGCATCACATTTCCTTCTCTTCCATTTTCAGTCCTCCACTTTCAGTATTTTCTCTGTTAAAAAAACAACAATACTCATAACTGCCTAGCTGGCTGGCTGTCATGGGTAGTCAATAAATGTTAGTTCTCTTCCCCTACACACTTAGACACATATTAAATGCTCCTCCCCTTCCTCCCCCCACCCAATTCCTGTACTTACCCCTTTGCATATGCATTGACCTATGAACTTGTTATTGCCAAATGAACCAGCAGGGTTAAAATAGATGTATATCAACATCATTCTGGTGAAAAAAAGTCTGCTGAATTAGGATATTAGGACACTACTTGTTTCCAATAAACCTTTTCATATCTTCAGCATTTTTGATACTTGTTTTTTGTATCCCCAAGGAAAATTATGTTTGCTGTTTATCTTTTGATTATCATTGTGAAACTTGACCTTGATGAAATCACAGGAAGGAAGCTGATGATTTGTAGTGAACATTTGTGGTGACTTCCCTAGTGTGTATTCATCCCTTATGTCTATGTGCTGGTTTGGAGCTGTTATGTACCCCAGAAAATGCCTTGTTCTTTTAATCCATTCTTGTGAGTGCACACCTTTTGTGGGTGGGAACTTTTGGTTAGGTTGTTTCAACTGAGATGTGACCCAGCCCATTCAAGGTGGGTCTTCATCCTTTACTAGAGTCTTTTATGAGAGGATAAAAGACAGAGACACTTGGAGAGAACTGAGAAAGAGAAATGCCCTGGAGATGCTAACAGAGAACCCACAGATGCTCAGAGAGAAAGCCACTGGAACCAGAAGCTGAAAGCAATGAAACCCAGGAGCAAAGGACCAGCAGGTAGGATTGGTCATGTGCTTTGCTATCAGACAGAGGAACCCCAGATGCCAGCAGCCTTTCTTCAGAGAAGGTATCCTCTTGTTGATGCCTTAACTGGGACATTTTCACAACCTTAGAATTATAACTTGTAACTTAGTAAATCCCCATTGTTAAAAGCCAAACCATTTCTGGTATATTGCATTCTGCAGTTTAGCAGACTGAAACAGTCTACCATCCCCCATTTTTGTATAGGAATCCATGTGGTTTCAAGAAAGCCGATTCCATTTTCTGGCTCCTGGGGGGAGCACATGACTTAGACTGAGCCAATCAGCACATTCCATCCACCTGGCCACTGTGAGTCTTTACATGGTGGGTCGTATGACTTCAGGCCTTCCAGGCCAGTGAAATCTCAGGACTTTCGTTGGAATTGCTGAGTCAAAGCCTCTCTCTCATCCCCTGGAATTGAGAAGTCTAAAACTCCTCCAGCCATTTTGCTCCCATGAGGAACACCAGCATGAGGATGAAGCCAAGATATAGAGAATTGCAAAGAAACAGAGCCAGAGCCCTGATGACATCATGAGTCTTCTGGATTAGACTGTTACCTAAGCTGAGACTTTTTAGATTCATGAATCAACAAATTTTCTTTATAATTTATGCTCAAGTTTTACTTTCAACTAAAAGCTTCCTAAATGATACACTGATGTTACCTTAAAATTCATGTAAATTATACTTGTTTTTGATAGAACAAAGTTGTGATTCATCTGTGCTACTTACTCCCTGCCCAATATCAGAAAGATACCAAGCAGATATAAGCTATGGTGGTGTGTATGTCTATGTATGTGTATTTTCCCAGACGATCAACACCAACAATCATCATTATCCCCATCATCACAGTGGATGGGGCCATCATATGTAAATCAAACTCAGATGACCAAAGTTTACAGCAACACTTGAAATTTAATGTCTCAGAAGCATTTCATTTCAGCCTCATAAAAGTTATGGTATGCTGATTAAATACTGACTGGAGGCTGAAAGAGTGCTTACTTGAGGTTTATAGGGGTGGAAAGGATGCATTCTGTTGCCACCTAATTTTTTTCTCAAAATATTGCTGCCCACAGACAGCCAAATGCATGTATTTCACATGTTTTAAGGGATGGAGGTATGGGCACTCTTTTTATTTTTTGTAATGGTATTTTCTGCCAACAATAAAATATGTGGAAAAGGAAATGATGTAAAAAGAAACCATATTCCTTTTTTAAATAAAATGTTTGCTGCCTTCATTTCCATCACTTCTGTTTTTTGTTTGTTTTTGGGAGGGAGAAGTAATGCATTCCCTCTAGTAAACATTTTTCTAGTGGGAGCATCCCAGCTATCCCCTTTGTCCCTCCATTCCAGAGCGTTTGGATGTCATGGATTTAGCTCCTTCCCCTTCCTTTACTCTCTGAGAAGACAAAGGACAAGAGCCACCTGTATAAATTGTCAATAAAAAAACAAAGAACTAAGAACTAAGAAACTGTTTCAGCAAGAGAACAGTGTGTGTCCATAATCCTTGCACAAAGGGATGGTGCAAGGTGGACCAAGATGGTGGAACAAGATGTTGTGAATGAAAGAGACAATACTTTGAGGGTGGGAGACTGAAAGGCTGCTGGGAGTTTCAGGTGCTAAGTCATAGGTGTGAACAGGGGGATTTAAAAGAATTGCTGTGGACTAAATAGTTGACTAACCTGTTAATGTTTGAGCTGCCTTTAGAAGAGACATTGGACTCTGGGTTTCTTGGTTCTATAAGCAATAGATACATCCTTTGGAAAACTCTTTCTTATATCCAAAATTTTATTATTAATATTTTCAAACATACAGAGAAGTTGAAAGAATCTTGGAGTTTACACCCATATGCTCACCATCTGATTTTACAATAAATAGCTTGCTATATTTGCTATCCATCTATCTGTCTTTCTATCCATTCATCAATCAATCTAATTTTTTGTGCATTTCAAATTGCAGACATTGTATATTTCACTCCTAAACATGCCATCATGCTTATCAATAACTAAAGCTAAGTGTTTATTTACAAGTACTTTTAAGGTAAAATTTACAAAGAGTTAATTGCACAAATTTTAAGTTTACTCTTCCATGAGTTCCCACAAATGTATGTGCCTGTATAAGGCAAACCCCTGTCAAGATATAGAACATTGGTATGGTGATTTATTTTGAACATGAACTATCAGTAGAGCTATTTCTCAGCTCCATTCACTTATTCAATAAATATTTTCTGAGCTCTCATATGTTCCAGATACTGTGCTAGGTATGTGAGATACAAAGGTAAATGGAACATAATCTGGCACAGAAGCTGACAGTTTAGAGAAAGAGATGGCTGTATTTTAACTAATTAATTAAACTAAGTAGCCACAGTTGCTGTGGAAATCTGTTCACAGAGAGGAGGGGTTGGCCAAGATGAGAAGGTATTCCCCAGATGTCTAGAGACACGGTGTGAATCAACTTGAAGTCCATGGCCCTGCACGGCACCCAGCACAGTGAAATGCAGGATGAGGGAGAGGAGTGAGGCTGGGGGCACTGCAGGAGAGCCCCGAATGTCCTGTCCAGAAGTAGTCAGGAAGCTGAAGAAGGATCTGCCAGAAACCTGCATCAAGGTGACGTGGGTAAAATTCACTCCATTTTGACCTTCACAGGGATGAAGAAAGGAATAGATGTGGGGGCTCTTGTGAGAAAGAAACAAGCATTTTGGGATTACGGGTTAAATTATGCAAATTATAGTCCAAATTCCAGGCTGCTGAACCCCAAGGGCCACGGAGGTTCTAGCTGGCTGCCATATAAATCATGGTTTCTATGCAGTGTCCAACCCAGAAGAAAAACCCTGGAAACAGCCTGGCCTCCAGCTGCCCTCTACTCACAGCACCAGAAATCCCAGGGATTAAGGAAAACTGGGAAAACCCAATCTGGAAAACCTTGGATTTGGGGATATTATTTTTAATGTAAGAAGCTTACACTACAGTCACCTAATAATAATCATGGAACAACTTGGTCAAAGTGTTGTGAATGGTCCTGGCAGACTCTAATCCAGAGTAAGTCTTGGGGCTGAAACAGTTCAATAACTTTTGTTTATACTAAAAAAAATGTAGTGACCACACACAAACATGTTTGTGTGTGTGTGTGTGTGTGTGTGTGTGTGCATGCACACATGTTGCAATCAAGGGTGAGTCATCTTGTGTGCTCAGATCCCCCAAGTAAGAAATGTGAAATGATCCAGGATAAAATGTCAAATTCTCATTCAACAGAACTGGAAGTAACTGTGCTGCTGTTTGACAGGTGGTAAAATCCACAGTGGACTATTAAATCAGTAGCTATGTAATGTACAACACTGCCAGTTTAAAACAAACAAAATAGCCAAGGTCTTTCCATTGGTGGAGATGCCTTCTAAACTCCTAATGGATTTGATGTGTGATAAAGGTTGAAGGTGCAAGTCACACAGTGAAAAAACAACAAAACAAGGACAGAGGAGTGGATGGGGAAGGGAAAAGGGAGGCTTAGTGGGGAACAAGGAGAAGAAATAATTTCAGGCAATATGTCTTAATTTTTTTCCTGAGCTTTTAACTGAGCTAGAGTTTTAAAAATTAGCTGGAACTATCTTGCTTTAACTGCCAAGCAGAAGCGTGACCAAAAAGAGTGAAAATGTTGATTTTTAGGACTTGGTTGCCACACTGTCCTATGGGAAGCCCTCTTGATCACTCTCTCTCTTTCCCTCTCTCCCCTTGTTTTCTCTGTCTTTTAATTTTGAGACTTTAGCTGAGCCATGACCAAAGTTACAAGAACAAATCTCTAAGTAACTAAAGAAATCTGAGAAGTTGCCTCAGGTTTACACACCATTAAGCCAGAGTACAAGAGACCAGTTATCACCCCAAACAAAAATCCTAATACTCACCCACCTCTTTTATCAGGTAAGTTTTTACATGTTTTTTGACCCACTTACAGGACTCAGTACCTCCTTCTGTTCCTCTTGCCCCTTTCTTCTGTGTTGACTTCTCCCTCTGGCTGGACCCTCCAGAGTTGCTACAGCACCTCCAGTCTCGCCAGAAAGTTTTTCATCCTCAATCATTCAAAAAAAGATCCCAGAATTGAGTCTGATTGGACTGGCTTGGTTTACATGCTCATCCCAAAATGAAATATGCTGATTGGCTGGGACTGGGTCATGTAACCACCCCATAGCTGGGGGTGATGCTGACCACATGGTTTGAGAGTTTGGGGAGAGGTTTCCCCAAGAAAAATTGAAGAGTCATTATAGGATAAGGGGGAATGGACTGGAGGCAGGCAAGGGCTAGAGATGCCCACTAGGCTTCTGAAAGATTTAAACACTATTAAAAGCAGAACCACAGAAGCAACCAGACACCAATCCTGAACCTATATTGGTCAAAGTGGGGAAGGAGGGAATGGATCCCCAGTCCTCTGCACTGAGAACCACTGCTCCTGTGACTACTTCCCTGCCAATTTACCTACCAGATCCATCATTTACACAAAGTGGCCAAGACAACGACAAAGTGCACCCATGGAAGACTGGCCTCAAACTGTTTTCAGTCTCTTGTCGAAATGGTTTTTCCCCAAATCTGTGTTCTAGCCACACTAGATTGTCCTTAACCCTGACTTACACATCACCCCTACTGGAATTTACTGCTTTCTAGTCCTCATTTGTTGAGAGCCTTCTTATTATCCTTCTGAGAATAGCTCCAAGGCCACTTCTTCACTTAAACTTACTGGAGTTCCCTTGTAAATAACTTGTTGCTTTTCTCTTGCAGCTTCCAGCACTCACTCCTTGTCCTTGGTATTTGACAGCCTGATTATTATGTGGCTGAGAGTGTTTCTCTTTGAGTTTATCCTGTTTGGGATTTGCTTCACTTCTTGAATGTGCATATTCATGTCGTTTGTAAAGTTTGGGAATATTTCTGCCATTATTTCTTTGAATATTCTTTCTTCCCCTTTCTCTCTTTTCCTTCTGCAACTCCCACAATGCATTAAATATTGTCTTAGGTGAGGTTCCCTAGATGCAGGCATTTGAGTGAAGGTAGTCTATATGGGAGGTGACTCCAGGGAACAGGAATGTGGACAAGCAAGACAGGGAGGGAAAGAAAACCAATACAGGGTGTGTTTTTGTGAGGGTTAAAAGAGTGGGAAACTGGGGCTGAATTCATCAGGGTCATTTGTGGAAGCAGTGTGCAACACACCTCAAAACCGCCCACCCAAGGGGTGAGGAACTGGGGTGTTTATCACCAACTCTCATCTTTCATTGGTTGAAGGTTGCTTTCCAGGGTAGTAGTTAGCCAGCACTTCTGGCCTGCCCTGTAGTGGATCAAGCACGTCCCTTTCTCCCCACATTTTTAATGCATTTTTTAATTGGGAACTTTAACATGTATACATAACAGTGATAATTTTCAAAGTACAATTTAACAAGTAGTTAGAGAGCAAATTTCAAAGAATGTCATGGGTCACAGTTCCACAACTTCAGGTATTTCCATTATTGTAAAATATAACATGCATGCAGAAAGGTGTTAACTTTCGATGTATAGCTCAACAAGCAGTTATATAGGTGATTTCAAAAATTGTCATGGGTTACAGTTCCACAGTTTCAGTTCTTTCCCTTTTAGGCAATTTAGGGTATATATAGAAAGATGAAGACTTTCAAAGCACAATTCAACAAATAGCTATAGAGCAAACTTCAAAGGATGCTATAGGTTACAGTTCCACCATGTCATTTACCTCCTTCCAGCTATTCCAACACCCCAGCCAATAACTAAGCATGGCAGAGACACTAAGGCAGGCTCCTTTTTTGGGAGTCAAGATAATACCCTGATGGCCAACTTCAGCTCCAGGACTCCTCGATGGCCTTGCAAATGTTTCATATTCTGTGTGGCAGTCTAGGACACTTCCATCTAACTTTCTTCCCTCTCTCCTTCACTTGGGGTGAAACTTGCATGGTGGTCTTATGGCACGCCCAGACTTTCCCAACTCCCACCCCGTATTCTCTCATGCAGAGAGTTCCCATAATAGAAGCCTTGCACATTTAATTGGCATCCGCTTCTGAGAGTACCTAGTCTAGCACATTCACAAAAATTCCCCTAGTGACAGCCGTCTGAGCTCATTAGAACTCATTAGGGGAGGCAGTTTTTAGACTGTGTAAATAAATGATTCATAAAATGCTTTTGCCACAAGGAACAGGAAATATTTCAATGGCCAGGAGAGGGCTACAAGTGCTCAGCTGAGAATCTCTTTTACTGCAGGAAAGTTTTAGCATCTCTTCTCTTTTTCTCAAGAATAAATTTCTCAATAATCTCATTGAAGACTTCTTCCTACCCAAGCCCACCCCACACACACATATCACTCCCAAACCTACTTTCTCCTACCAATAAGCAAGTGTCAGCTAACCTATTGGCCAAAAGGTATGAAGTGTTTGGAAATAACTGTTAATATCAGCCTTGACAAAGAGTGATACTAATAATTTAGGAGGAATGTTGTAAGATTGAATTCTACCAAGTAAAACTTTGACAATTTGATTAATTAGTCATTTAGCCAGGCAGACTCTGTGACAAGCCTGGATTCTACAATGTTTTTAAGGAAGTTTAAGTGTAGTGCTTTTTGAGTTCCAGTCCCCATCAAAAACTTAGCTCTAAGGAGATACTAGTTATGCATCATGTCCAGCCCTGATCACTTATTACTGTTATAGGCACTTTGAAATAAAATTCAATTTCTTGAGTTCTTAGTTTGAAATAGTTTCTGATTTCAGAAAGGGCTCCTTGGCTTATGAGTAAAAATTTGCAATTTGCAGGGAAAGAAATTCTGTGGGTTTTTTCCAAGCAGGTATCATATGTCTGTACTACCATCATCACAAACCCAGTTTTCTTGGTTGCTATTCAGTCAGCACAGTCCCTGCAAAAGATTCATGTTGTGATCATCATAGCCTTGTGGAAAAGGCTACCACAGGAACCTGTGTGTATAAAAGAGCTGAAAACAGATAGAAATAAAGACCAGATTCTGTTTCTCCTGCAAGCCCTAAGATCCTATTTGATGGGCTCTCCCCTGGCTTTGCTTTCACCTCATCTTTCTTTGTCTTGTGGAAGCCTGACCCAGACCCACCCTGTAGCCTGTGAAACCTGGAGAGTCAAAGCCTGAGGCTGCTCCATGCTTCAGACATCCCACCCTGCAGACCCTCCCCCTCCAATGCTGTTTGCACCTGCCATGGGCCAAAGTTCTGCTTGGTGCAGGGCATAGAGATAAATCAGGCCTAGGCCCTGCATTTAATGATCCTTATGGAGTGTGGGTTGGACAAGTCATAGGTCCTCCCTCTCTCATGTCCCATGACAGTGGCTGTAGGATTGTTATACTCCAGGGTGTTGGCTCCAGCTGCCCAGTAGCAGATGGGCAGACCACCTGGGGCTAACAAGAGTTTCTCTGATGGTTCTATAGGCAGGGCTTCTCCCTGTGCCCCAGGAGGCTGGAAGTCTGAGTCCTTCAGCCATGGATCCAACTTTGTCATCTAGCAGCTCCCCTAACATATGATTGCAGCATTCCAATGAATAGTCAAGTTGCCTCACCCTGACACCTAAAATCAAGAAGGTAATTTGTGAAAATGACAGTAACTAATGTGAGTTTATCCCTTTTCATGGGCCAGGCATTGTGCAAAGCACTTTATAGCCATTTTCTCCTTTAGTTCTCAGAATGCCCCCAGGAGGTTAAGCTTCTTGCCCAAGACCACACTGTAGAGTTGATGCTGGGGTGCAAATCCAGATGGATTAATTCTCAAACCAAAGCTGTTAACCCCTGTATTGTATCGTCTCTCTTTTAACTTGGAAATGGACATGATGACTCAGATTCCCCATGAACACCTCATGCACCTCCAGACCTTCCTACAGCTCTCCCATCCATTGCCCCCAGAGGGCCCTGGCCCTCCTTGCTCCTGCTCAGGGAGGAAATTCAGATAACTCCTCCTCCTCCCCATCTGACTACATCTTGCCAAGCCAGTTAAGTCCCATAAACTCATCTCACTCACATGCTATTATACTGATAGAATATGCCTTCCACCTGTTTCCCAAGGGGCCTATGAATTTAGAGTCAGAAAAACTCCCCCAAACCAATACTGCCCAGGATTGAACTAGCTCAGGGTTTAAATGGATTATTTTCTTACCAACCACCCAATTTAATCAGTGAGGTCTTACAAAAAGCACTGTGCCTGAGAAGAACTCAATACTTCCATGGGTAAGAACAGAAAAACTTGAAGTTGTGGAGAATTTGCCAATGAACCTCTGTTCTGGAAACATGCTGGCCTTGGCCAAGATCAGAGAACAAGCTGGAGGACCAAGAGGCAGTCCCTGTGCAGGCAGCTCATGTGTGTAGCAGAAAGACTAGGCAGAAGCTCTCTAAGAGCACTTTTTAAGCCTCAGGATCCAAGTGATCTATGCCTCACCCTGTGGACAGCAGGAAGGAGAGCCAAGGATATGGGTGGTGGGCAAGGCAAGGGTACACAACTGAAGCCTAAATGCCCTGACAGAATCTGAAGATCTGCTCCCCCAGGATGTAGCAGCCCCATGTCTAAAAACACAAAAAGCCTATTTCCTCTATTTGAGCTGCTGCCCTGGTTTCTTAGAGAAAATGGTATGCTAGGTGAGGACATTGGGCTCCCCACTCTCTTTCTGAAGGAGTCATTTCCATCCTAGCTTTAAGAAATTTGATTATGGTGTGCTCTAAGGTAATTTCATTCATGTTTCCTGTGCTTGGGGTTCATTGAGCATTTTAGATCCCTAATTTTACAGGTTTCCTAAAATTTGGAAAATTCTCAGCCATTATTTCCTCCAGTTTTTTTCTTTAGTCTACTCCCTCTTCTCTCCTTCATTGGCTGCTTGAAGTTGTCCCAGAGTTCACTGTTATTGTGTTCATCTTTTTTCTGTCTTTTTTTAACCTGTGTTTTATTCTGGATAGTTGTTATTGCTTTGTCTTCAAGTAACTAGTCTTTTTGCCTGCAATATCTTATCTGCTGTTAAACCTACTCAGTGTATTTTTCATCTCAGACATTATAGATTTCATCTCTAGGAGTCTGATTGGGGTTTTTAAAATATCTTCCTTGTCTCTTCTTAACATATTCACTCTTTCCTTTAGATCCTTCCACTTATTAAATACAGTCATAATGGTTCCCTTATGTATCAGTTCTGTCATTTGTGTCATTTCTGGGTCAGCTTCAATTGATTGGTGTTTCTCCTCCTTGGAGGTTGCATTTTCCTGCTTCTTTGCATGCCTGGTAATCTTCTATTGGATATCAGACATTTTAAATTTTATTTTGTTGGGTGATGGATATTTTAGTATTGCCATTAAATATTCTTGATATTTGTTTTAGGATGCAGTTAAGTTACTTGGAAACATTTTGATCCTTTCAGATATTGCATTAAGTAGTACCTAACCTGCATTTAGTATATGTGTCATTGCTCCCACTACTGAGGCAAGTCCCTTCCTGAGTTCTCTAACCAATTCCCTGTGATTACAAGGCTTTCCAGCTTGGCTATTGTAGAAAGACACCATTCGGGTACTGTGTGTGAGCACCTGCTGTTCTCTCTAATACTTTCTGGTAGTTCCTTTTTCAACCTTAGTTTCCTTGGATGTAAGTACCAGTCATTACTCAACTGAACATGCTGAAGATCTCTTGAGATTTTTATCTGTACATCTCTCTCCTCTCTGGCACTCTGCCCTGTGAACTCTGTCTTGGCTTCCCTGGAACGTCAGCTCCATCTCTACCATTTAAGGAGATCCACTGACTGTGCCATAGCCTGGAAGTTACCTGGGGTAATTGAAAAGCCAGCTTCATTTGATTTCTGTTTCTCAGGGATGACTTTCCTTTTTTGCCTGATATGTGATGCTTGAGTATTATCATTTCATATTTTTGTCTGGTTTTTAAGTTGTTTCCAGTGGGAAGGTAGATCTGGTTCTTGTCGCTTAGTCCTAGCCAAAAGTGGAATTCCTATCCAGGTTTGTGAAATAATTATTACCTTTTATTACTCTACAGAGTTTCTTCTTGTGTTTTTTTTTTTTTTTTTCATGTACTTCCCATAGTAAATCTGAGAGAAGGTAGTGTAACCATTCCCAACTTATAGATAAGGGAACTGAGGACTAAGAATTCTTTCCTATACAAAATGATTATATATCAAAGAAAATAAGAGACTTGCTGGGGACCTTTTGGTTTGTAAAATTCCTTCAAGGATTTAGTCTCAAAAAATATTCTCAAAGTTTATCTTAATGAATCACAGGAAATGATCAAAAATGTGGGCAAAGATGCTTAAAATATTTTTAATAATGGCCAAAAACTTGGCAATCATTTAAATTTCTCTCACAGGGTGCTAAAATGGAATTCTTTCTTTCCTCATTTGGGCTGAAATCCCAGGATAATAGATGCCACATTCCAAAATGAGGTATGAGACCATGATGTAGGATTTGTGGATATATCAGAAAATCAGTTAGAAAATTTTATCCTTCACCTTTGTCAAAAGTGCCAGAAATTGGAGAACAGAGACTTCAGGCAAAAGCTATCCATATTCTTTGAT
Source organism: Choloepus didactylus (assembly GCF_015220235.1). Taxonomy (NCBI): domain Eukaryota; kingdom Metazoa; phylum Chordata; class Mammalia; order Pilosa; family Megalonychidae; genus Choloepus; species Choloepus didactylus. The sequence goes on from NC_051307.1 coordinate 159,007,806, forward strand.
GAAAGGGGGCTCATCACACAGTAAATATTCAGAAAATTTATTATTTTTGTTATTATTAAAAATAGTAATTTTTTTCCCTACATACAAGAGTGAACCACTATAAAACTAGCAAAAGACACCGCTCCTTGGGTCACAGACCTACCTCCACCTTGAAAAATGTGCGAGGATACAGAGTGTGAAATTGTACACATCTCTTCCAAATTCTTCATTTAGTGATGTCATATTGGTAGTTTGAAATCAGCTGTAGCGTTAGTACCTTCACCATTGAAACAGTGAACACCAAAAGGGAGGGCTTTTTTTTTGTTCTGTTGTGCACAGCCCTGTTTGACAGTGATGAGATATAAAATCTTACCATCCTGAGACAATGTTCTCATCAGCGTGCAAACATTTTTATGCTGCCATGAAAACTAGGAACATGTCAGATGGATTCATATGCTGCCTTTGGGAGCCCAAACCTATGAATTGCCTTGCTTTAAGTATTACAGCTGTCATCTTTGGATTTTTCATTTACCAATAGAACCCTTAATCTACCTATAAAATATGATTCACATAATGAATCCAGGTATTTCACCCAGTGCTAAAATCCAAAAGCAATTAGCCTTTTTGTTTATTTCACATGGGAGTTAGACTAAAAGCTAAATGAACACACAAAAAAAGAGCCAGGCATTGGTCCAAATGTCTGAATGATGTTTTAATTAAATTGTATAACAACACTGCTATCTTTATACATACACTTTATTACAGGTCAGGGAATCAGCTCAGGCCTTCTAAGTCAGCCTCCAGGACAGCACTTCTTTAAAACAACAGGAACAGTATAGGAAGATTTGTAAGGAAGACTCAACTACACATTCAGAAAGAACATATAAGGCTTTGAATGAGATTTGAAGAAGTTTGGCAAAAATTTCCCCTCTTACTATAATATGATCTAAACCATGTATAACAGTTAAAAAGCCTGTTTATCCATGCATTTACTAAATAAACATAATGTAACTTGGAATAGATGCTTGGAGCAGATGCTAGGTGACTGACAGGATTGGGGAAGAGCAAGTTCTACAAAAGAAACAGAAAAATTGTGCACTGCCCTGAGCAGTCTCCTGCTCCCCAGGAACTCAGGGTTGAGCTAGAAGGTTACAGCGGATGTAAATGTCACTGGTATGTCCTCAGGCATTGCCAACCTGTGGCACAAAAGTAAATTCACCTTTCCTGTTATCTCCAAATGAGGACCCATCCTGAAGATTCTTGGATATCCATAATTTAACCAGACTGCCCCAGCTGCAAGTATTTTCAGAGATCATCAAGGAGAGCTCATGTGTTCCCTACATCTGTCTCCATGCTTGTTGCCTCTGACAATGTTGCTGGAAATCACTGTCGTTCTTCACCTCTACTTATCCCGTCATAACGTCTGTTTGGTGGCTTCTCCAGCTGGCTCAGCTTGCCCTGCCTCAGTTCCATCCAAGCAGAGACACAGCCCCTCTGCTGCCACCGAAGAGCTAACTCTGGGCTCACTAGTTAAAATCAGTCTCAGGGGGCCTGACTTATTCCCACTTGTCAGGTTAGAACCATCCGCCCACAGGACTCTCCAGTGTCTCCTCACCTCTGAGCCCAGAGCCCCAAGGCTCCCTACGACTAAGAGGCAAAGATCCTATTTTCTCAATCAAAGCCGATTATGAACTCCCGGGGGATGGAAACTTATACCCTATAAGGGAAACCCACACACATAGCCTAGAAAAGCCAGTCACTGCCTCAGCCACACCCTTCCCAGAGTCTGGGCCATTCAACCTTAAATAACATCACGAATGGAACACAACAGAGCAGTCTAAAATTATCTACATTTAGAGAGAGAGAGAAACATTTCTATTCACCTTCATGAGCAAGTTCCCACTTATACTTTACCCAATTTGCATTAATAATTAGAATACCTAACATCCAAGTCTGACGCATCTACAGTCTGATTTTTTATGACTTCACAGGTTTCCTCCACAAAGACAGGTACCCTAGGTCAATTCAGTGAAAGCAAATTTGAAATTTTGTGTCAGAAACTTAAAAGGCTGTTGGGAGCCATGACCCAATGTATTTGGACTCTGTCACCTGCCCCCAGTACCCCACCTCTCTGCCCTATCTCCTAATCCCCAGCCCTCACCCCCATCCTGTCCCACAGCTCCCACCCTCCCAAGATCAGCACTAACTCACCTCTGCCATCTGTCTCCAACAGAGGGGCCCCTCCCTCTGCCCCAGCTGCCTCCAGCTGCAGCAGCACAGAGCTGGGACAGACACAAATGGAACATTTGTTAAAACACTGATACAAAAACAAAACAAAAAGCTGCAAACTAAAACTTCATGGAATTTTTCCAAAGCTATTCAAATCTGAAATTAATGTAAATTTCATAGTAAAAAGTCCTTGTAAATCACTGCCCTTGTCATTTGATAAATTCAGTAAATTGATCATTTGATGAAATTTAAAAACCAATCTATAAATGTTAAAATGTTTTCAACAAAAAAATTACTTTCATATTCAATAAGATATAAAATAAATAAATGTAACCTAAAACTTTTTATGTGAAATGCACAACTTCTAGTTATATTCAGAAAAAAAAATATATATATATATCCCTCTATTCAGTAATATTACTGTGTACCTTTTATGAGCCAGCCCTGCTCTATGCACTTGGGAAACATCAGTGAACAAAACCAAGATTCTTCATGGATAAAAAACCATAATAAATGTTCTATTGTATTAGGAAAAGAAGACTGCAATAGGAAAACAAAGCAAATAGGGTGAGAAGATCTGAAATGCATGAGGGGAAATGGCAATTGGGTAGACAATTCAGGAAAACTCTAATAATTGAATATATTCTAGAAGAACATTGAAAAATATTCATTAACTATATTAAAGAAGAAAAAAATTCACGTTCATTAAATATATTCAAGAAAAATAATTCTCAAAATAAGTTTAAGACAAATCAGTTATTTATCTTACTGGATTTGTGCAAATTAGCCTGTTTCCTAGCATGTGTAGAATTAAAGAACCTGTTGTGGAGATTTTTCCAAATGAACAAAGTCTACTCCAAGAATAAACTGATACCTCCACCTTAAGAACAAAACTGGTAGCAACTTCAGAAAGGATGTTTCTCCTGCTGGGGAGGGAAAAAAGGTAAATTCTGCCCCACTGTCACCCAAAGGCACTCATGAAACAGCAGTGAAACTTCCAAGGTGGGGGAGGGGGGGAAATGGCCACCGGTGTTGTGAGGAGGGCACCCGGGAAGAGCTGGAGTGTCCTTAATGTGGACCCTGAAGAACAAACAGATTAACATAGGCAGAGACTAGGGGGCAGATGGGGAGCTCTTTGACAGACAGGACCTTATACAGGGTCCAGCACACACTAGTTGCTTCATGTAAGTTTGTTGAATAAATGAATGACAATAACATTCTACCTTGTGTCAAATGGGTGCTAGAGAATGCTTGCTAGTGATGACAAGGTTTTTCAGTCAGTGGCAAGGCAGGAACGATAGGGTGTGGTCTGCCAATGGCACAGAATAAAGAGTGGCCTGGCTGCAGTGGAGGCATGTGTGTTGAACAGTGGGGAGTAAGATTTGGGCAGGTGAGTCTGATTGTACCAGCTAGCAAACTAGAGATGGGACAGGAGAAAGAGAGAGAAGTTCCTCATCTGGGGGCAGCAGACCTCTATGAAACTTTGATGTGCACACAAGTCACTTTAGGAATTGCATTAAAATGCATTTTCCCATGCAGTACGTCTCAGTTGGGGCCTGAGAGTCTGCAATTCTAAAAAGCTCACAGATGCTGCTGATGCTGCTGGTTCATATTTTAATAAGTCACTGAAGAGTCCACAACAGGCTTTGAAAGTCTGTGAGTCCGCTGAAATCAGTTGCAAAGTGCTGTGTGCTGTACAAATGTAGTTTTCTCTAGAAAGGAACCATAGCTTTCAACAGATACTCAAAGGGGTCTAAGACACACACACACACACACACACACACACACACACACACACACACACAAGGTTAAATGTTAAAAATTATTGTGAGAATACAAGAAATCACTGATGACTTCAGTCATAACTGTCAACTTGCAGCTGCTACACCTCCCATATGCATTTTCTTCCTTCCTTGAACCCCAAACATGTCTTCTTTCCTAATCAGATCCCTTTTTCTAGGATCTCCAGCTCTTCCTTTCCCTTCAGGCTGTGAGAAGACACACATTCTTGCTAGACATCTGGATGAGAAGAGCCCTGTTTTCTTGACATAGAAGGTGGAGAAGCTGATGTAATTGCTCTTTGTCCTCCGCTGGCTCTCCCTGTGCCACCCTTTCTATCTTATCTTGGTTCACACAATCCTGGTTCTCCTCCTTTATCCTCGTCCTTCCTCAGCTATGAGGATAGAGGTAGGCTTCGCTCTTAGAATTTTGACGTATTCTGTCCTCAGGACTGGTTCCAATGCCTGGATGCCCAGGCTCTCTGCGTTTGGGAACCAAGACTCAGATAACTTGCTTTGTTTCTCGGGATGCCTCTGCCTCAAGAGCACTGCCTCTCCCTCACTGGTGTGTGGGCTCTTAGGAACTCTGCTCCCCACATCTGTAATCATGATGCCACCATTGCCATCACACTGGTCATCTTCTACCGCAGTGGAAGAGAAGGCAGAAGGAGCTAGTATTTACTGAGCATCAGTATGTGGCTTCACATACATTTTCCTACTTAACCTTCACATACACGCTTACATGCAAGAAGTGAGAATTGGTATTATTATACCATCAATCACATCTTCCAGGTTAGGACACCAAATCACAGGACTCCTAAGGAACAGAACCAAGATTCTAATACAGCCCTGCCTCCAAAGCCCATGCTCTCCCCTGCCTCAGGCTGAAGTAAACAGTTAAGTCAGGAAAATAAAACCAGTCAGGTTCAATTTTGTTGTTCCAAAATGTTGTCTTTAAGACAAATATTTTGGTGTCATGTAAACACAGCACCATCTGTCTGTGTATGTACTATCTGTCTGATCCACTTACTGTATCTGATGCAAAAATAACCACCATCAGCTACTCAATAGACAAAACAACAAAAGCAGCACATTTCTACTGGTTGTTATGGGCACACTGTCATAGTTTTATAGCTTTTCCATGATTATCCCCAACTCTGAGTTTGCAACACCCCAGGGTATTTCCAGTCACTATAAAGGATTCTGAGATAGTCTTAAAAATTCTCAAAACCAAATTAGTGTCAATGTACTTCAAGAAATAAAGAGGCTCTGCACCAGACTTTTCAGAAGGCAGGGAGAATACTGTATCATGAAGTCACAGCAATGGTGAGAGGCTGTTAGAACAAACACAAGGAGGAGGGTGGTCTCGCTCCTGTTTCTTCACTTAGAAGGATCTATCTCTTGGGAAACAGATAAAATGTCATTCCTGCATGTAAATAGGGAAGACGACCATGCTGTTGATAGAGAATACATGAGGAAAAAAAAATAACCCCTAAAGGCTACAAAGGGTAAAAGGGTATGGAGCTTGCTTTCTTTGGAGAAAGGAAAGATGGAAAGCAAGGCTGTTTGTTATATTCTACAGTGGCACATAAATAGCACTTGTGCCCCCAATTCTGTTTCCCATGCCTATGGAAGACATCATCACAGTACTCTTTCCCACCAAGCCAGGACCAAGCTTCAGAATCCTTCTTAACACAACTATCTAAGAAAGCACACAGAATTTATTGGCCATATCCCTAATATACAGCAGGCTACCAATCAGCATGTTGATATATACTTTTGCATCATGAAGAGCAAACAAGATGGCAGAACAAATAAATACCCAGAAAACTTTGTTTCTCCCCTTTCCCTCATTTTGCCTTTTATCCTTTTTTTCTCTCTTCATCATTTCTAGACAAACTTGTCATTTCAAAGTATTATAAATTTGTATTTATTTTTATCACTTGGATTCCAACCACATACCCTCCCACCTGTAATTATGCTGCAGATAAAGAGACATTTATAAGCAATGGCCTCAGACTGGGAGTCTGAGAACATCTCTTTGAATCTACCACTTTCCCAGTTGCTTGACTTTGGACAAGTTAAATTACCTCTTTAAGTTCATTTCCTCTCTATAAAAAGAGGTTACTTGCAGCAACTTTTTCATATGGTTATTATGAATATGAAGTAAAATAATATAAAAGACCTGGCATACCTAGAATGTAATAGACATTTGATAAATATTAGCTTAGTCTGGGGGAACATTACGCCCAGATATTTCAAGAAAAATTCTCCACCAAAGTCCGAAGAGCACCTGATCTACTGTGTTACTGCTATTTAACACTTTCTCTGATAACCCAGAGTTACCTTCCCCTTGAGATTTAAGTACAATTCACTTGAGCCCCACCTGCAGAGCTATGGCCTTTGAGGTCCAGAGCCTTCCCAGTTTCTCCATGGATTCCAGGGGACTCACATGCTTAGAACCTCCCCTTCCTCCTGGGATCCTGTGGCCTCACATGCACACTCTGCTCAGTACCTCTTCAGCCCAGACCCAAAGCTTAGCTGCTTCCTCAACCACCAGAGGAAAAAAAAAAGTTTATAAAGCTTATGTGTGTGCATGTGCATGTCATCCACAAAAAGCTCTTAAGAACAGAGGAACCCTTCTTTCTTCCAGTTTGTCACTTGCTCTGGCTGCAGACCCCAGAAATCCGGTTATCCATGTCCAGCCTCTGCCTGCAGAGGGCCAGCATCCCTCATCCCTCCCATCCTAGGGACAGCACATAAAGCAACCTTCCACCAGTTGTCTCTCATGTGCCAAACACATCCAGTCCACTATGGACACTCACTCCTTCATGGCCCTGACAACCTGTGGAAAGGCAGACTGACAGTGTGGCAGTTCAGCCAGCCTGTCTCTCCTGTTAAAATTTATAGGTGTAGCCCTGGTCACTCTCTTCCCCACCAGGAACTGCCAACCTGTGCAGAGCCTCCTGAAAGCCATTATCTCTTGGGGCAAAGTAATGTATTTCCTAAAACTAGCCCTACCAATGTGATTGGTTCCAGATGCTCCTCCTGAACCTTGCCTCTCCCTGTTCAAGAAATGGAGACTTTCCCTCTCCTTGAAATTGGGCAAGGCTTTGCATCTGTTTTGACCAATGGAATATGAAAGAAATGACACTGCATGGTTTCTAAGCCTACTTCATAAAAGGCAACACGGCTTTTCCTGGCTCTTTCTCTCCCAGAATTCTCAATCTTGGAGCTCAGCCGCCATGTTGTACAGAAGCCCGGGCCACATGGAGAGGCCATGTATGGGTGTTCAGCTGACATATCCAGCTAATATCCCAGTCAACAGCTGCATCAGTGGCCAAATACATGAGTAAGCCTTCAGATGACCCTAGCCCTGATCTGTAAGCCATCCCAACTGACACCAAGTACAGCAGAAAAAAGCTATCCCTACCAAACCCTGTCCCAATTTCAGATTCATGAGCAAAATAAATATTGTCTTTGATTTAAGCCACTCAGTTTTAGATTATCTGATCACACCAAGTGTGCCCATCAATTTCAGGAAATTATATAAATGGTGACACTCTGCCCTTCTATATTAATTGGTTGGTCACTAACCAGTCCTGGGAGTTAGGAGTCAGCACTTGGGCACCAGAACACCCCCAGTCCAGCAATACAAGGGCCAGATCTTCAGTTTGTTCATTTGTTCATTCATTCATTCATTCTCTGACCCATGCTAGCTGGAATCAACCCAACCCTTAAAATTTTAGTAAAGCCACCCCCTTGGACCCACATTTTCCTAGTCCCTTCTGGCTCCATGCTCCTGTTTTTTGCAGAATTAGTTCTGTCAATAGGTCAGTTCTCTGAATAGCAAGCACTAGCAGAGAACAGAAGTCAACCTTTTCCCTGATGTCTACAAAAACACATTCACATGAATTTTAGTCTGTGAATTCGACATTATTGGATATTTGGGCAAACTAGAATCAGAAATTAAATTTCAGATATCCCTGTTCCTTTCAGCCATCCATCCCACACAGAGACCCGAATCTCTCCAGATTTCTACCTCTATCCTCCCGCATTCAATACTCTTGATTCCTCACCACCTCCCTCCCCAGCTGCCCCGAGGAATTCCATGCCCAAGCAGAGTACTTCTTCCATTGTCAGTGGCTCTTAAACTTGAGCAGACATCAGAGTCACCCACAGGACTCGTTAAACACAGATTGCTGGGCCCCACCCCAGAATTTCTGATTTAAGAGGTCTGACTTGAGGCCTGAGAAGTTCCAGGGTGAAGCTGATGCTGCCAGTCTGGTGACCACACTTTGAGAACCACTGGTATAGATGACACCTCTATCTAGTCCCTCTTTCCAAACTTATTCCCAGGTCCATCTTTGCTTATCAACTGAGCAGGAGAGGACATCCACTCAGCTGCCCAAAGAACCATCAAGCACCCAGAAATCACTTTTGCTACACCCGTTACGGTTTTAACTAACTATCGTTTTCCCCCTCCAATTCCTTATAAGTTATTCCAACTGGTTCAGAGCTCGCTTTATGTATTCTGGGGGCATATTATTTAACCTCTCTGATCCTGGATTCTTCATCTGTAAAAATATGAAAGATAATGCTTATTTCTTGAGATTGTATAAGGATTAGTAGAGCTAATACATATAAAGTACTGACCAACTGCCAGACACATAAAAAATACTCCATAAATGGTAGCTGTTTCTCATTTGTTCCACAAACTTTGACTAAGCCCCTGCAGTAAGTATTTCAGGCACCCTGCTAGGCACTGGAGACTGAGAAATGAAAAAGTTGTGGCCCCTGATCTTAAGAAGCCATATAGTAGGAGAAGACAGAGATACTAAATGAACACAGGTTTTCAGGTTTATGCCATGGATGAGTTCTTGACATCCTCTCATAATTCAAGATTAATTCTTCTTAGAAATAAATGTAAAATGGGAGATGCATTCTAGAAGCATATAAATCCACAAACATTGTAAAATAATGTGCTCTAATGCTGCTTTTTATTTTCTTAGCATTAGCTCTAATATTTTGCAGAGGGCCTGTTCTTACATTAATAGCATATCATGGCAGTTGCTGGGGCTTCCTCATAGTACTTTATCACCTCTAACTTCCATTCCAAAGTTATTGATTTCTCTGCTGTGTTTTTCATCACTTGTACAAACATCACCACCTAATGAATGCCCGGGGGACTTTGCTAAATTATAACAACTGAGTGTTAAAATAACAAAGGCCACCAAAAAATCACACACCAGAGTTCGGGTGCCGATAAACCATAGAAGGATCAGGAAACACTGACACCAGAGAAACTGTTTGAAAGTTAAAGTGGCGCCGCCATGTGGCAGCAGCATAAACACATCTCGCAATCCACTGGGTCCTCCAGTTGGTGATGGATGTTTTGGTTATGGTTGTTGTTGCCTTTCATTTGAGAGGAGTTATGTTACCTTAAATTTCGTGTGTGAAGTAAAAATTGGTGGTTTTGCATTGCACTGTTTCCAATTCATCATTCAGATTCCCATGAAATGTGTGCACCCCGTAATCACGTTGGTGAGATAGAGACGCGGTGCTGAGAACACCTGGTGTCATCTGCTCCAGGCTGGGCCATTCCATCCTCCATCCCCCCAGGTGCTCTTTCCCTCCCAGATGGGATCAACTTAGCTGTCTGCAGCAGCTCTCAGGAGGCAGCTCCCTTCCTGGCAAAATAAAAGCAGTACTCCCAGGAGATACAGAACATCATGAACTGCAGACTGAGGTCAGCATCCAACTTCTAATGACTGAGACAGTCCATCCCAAGGAAGTCATGTAAATGAGAGAGATATGGGTATCATTTTGAAAACTTAAATGAACTGTAATAAAAGTATTAATAGTAGTTATCCTTTTCTGGTTTAGCCCAGCTCAACTTGCTTTTAAAAAGAATGATGTGTTTGCACCTATTTAGAATGTAGGTTTGGGATTATGACTCAGGGTAATATCAATTGTTTTGGTAACTACAATGAAAATAAATCAGACAGGTATCTAGAAGTTAGATTTTAGAGAAGTTAGCATCTGCTTTTTTCATTGATGTTTTATCTTCTTCTTTAGCAATAGTATTTTAGATTGGGGCAAGGGGACCAAAATGCTTTCTAACATCATTTAATCCAAGCATATTTAAGTTGGAGGAAAGAAAAAGAGTTCTAACTGTAGTTTACTGATGTAACATTTGTTGAGTTCTGCGATCCTAGACTTATAGGACTATCTGACACCCAATTAAGGAAATTTAACAACAATGTGTGTGAGGAAAATTATTGAGCTATTAATTTGTGGTTTGTTCTCATTGTGTCTTTCACTCCTCATTCCACAAAAAAGGCCAAGTCTTTGTGTTCTCCTGTCTCAGGAGTGTTTGTGTTGCAGGGCAGAAAGCTGTACTGCAAAGTCCCTCCCTCCTAGCTTCTGTTCTGAAAGCCTGAATTCTTTGAAGAGATTATGCTAGTCACCCCAGGGGATGAGGAAAAACAGGCTGCTGCCCCCAGGTTGCAGGAGGAAACAGCCAGCGCATCAGTCAGGAGAGTGGGGTCCCCCCCATCCAGCACATTCTCCAAAAGTCACCTATTTTCAGCTACCTTTTTAGGATAAATGTTAACATGATAGTTGTTATGAAAATGATGAAAAGGTATAGTACCAAGAGTGTGAAATATGCAGTAAAAACGTTGGTAGTCAGAACATCAGAGTCTGCGAGAAAGCAGTCTCAGAGCCTTTCTGTTCGGGTGATCCCTCTCACCCCAGACCACAGTGTTCCTTGGAGCCTCACCCTTGGCGCCCTGCTCCTGGGGCTAGAATCTGACCCGCCTCCAGGCGAAGCTAAAGGAGGTTCCCCAGGACCGAGTTGTTTCTACCTAGAGTACTCTGAACCAAGGGTGACAGGGAGATACCTGCCTTCAAGGAACCCCTGGGGCTTTTTAAACACAGACTTGGGCAATGAGCATCTCTGCGAGCCTCTCAGCAGCAACCGGGACGCTGAAGCTCAGAAGCTCCTCCTCGCATTCTCTGAACAAGGCAAGACCCCTCTTTGAATCCTGGCAGGCTAGCCAAAATGCCCCACATTTGACATCTACCTCCTGATGAGGCAGTACATGTGACTAACCCTGGCTATCCATCTCAGGTTGGTCTGAGACCCTTGATAGAGAATATTGGTATATCAAATATGGTAAGACTAATTGACCCTGGACACGAGGCTAGAGGCAAGTACAGTTTATAACAGTCAGATGTATCAAGTCCTGGTGAGGAACTATCTATCCCTAGGAGGACCTAAGCTATATAATTAAATGATTATTTGAGAACATTTCATGGTTACTCACTTCGCAAGCATTTTCAGGGGCTCATTATGTGCCAAGTACCATGCAAAAAGTTAAGCCTAAAAATATGAAAAAAAGTATTCTCCCTACCCTCAAGGAGCTCACAATCTAGTAAGAAAGATAAAAATTCAACAAAGCTTAGAAAACACATTATAGAAATATGCACATATTTCCATGGGAGCCTTTTTAGAAGAAGAATGCCACAGGTGGGCCAATTCACTGACTTTTGACTTTAACAAATTCTTGGGTTTTATTCAAACAATAATAAAGCAATATACTATTCCCTCTTGTTCTCATTTCAGCCTTTTCAGAATTTCCAAAGCAAAAACAGGTCTCTTTCTAGATCAAGAGTTCATATGTCCTTGAATGGATCTCAAGGGGTCAGTGAAGTAGGGGCCCAGAAATCTGTTATATTTGAATTCCTTCATAAATGTTTGAAAATTGTCTCTGTAGAAAAAAAATTTTTTTTTCAAATTTTGTTATTAGAGAATTATTTCATACCTTGTAAGTGTAGAGTGGCATGGGACATTATAAGGTGAGGTAGCAAATGTTCAATCATCATCAAAGTGTTTTCCTGTTGATACATACTTTTAGATGTAAGCTGCCATTATGATTATGGCCATCAATCTTTAATGTGTGCCTTAGCTTAGGTTGGAAAATATCAAAGAAAATAAAATATAAGAAAGTGTTGCCTTTGGTTTCATCCCAAACATGATGGACACCAAAAAACTGGTGTCTCTTTTGCAGTAAGTTTCTTGCTCAGGGAAAGCATAAAGCCCACAAAATCATTGGAACTGGCATTTGTCGTGGGAATACCTGGCTCAGAATAGTTCATTTTCATGAGAAGATAGCTCAACTTGAAAAGACAGAATTTTATCAAAACTGGAGAAATTTATAGCAGCTCAACAGACTGCAAAAATGCTTATCATATAGCCATGCAAAAGAAGCCTTGGAACTGGACAGACCTTGGAGCCATTTGCCCTAAAGCCATCAAATGAATTTGTGGCCTGAAAACAAGAGAAAAGCCTAAAGCAGCACCTCTGTCAAGAGGTGTCACCTTCCAGAGTCAGTGGCTTTTCCTGTTTGAAAAAGGTCACAGGGAAATTTGAGCCAGACCAGTTCCCTCCAGCCAGCAACTGGATGAATCCATTGACGGTTCTCAATGTAGCCAGTTCCTATTTTTCCTGTAATGTACATGCTGCTGCTCTTTTGGTGAGACCCCTCTGGAAGCATCACATGCTTGGGACAGCTTTGAAATAATGAAAAATTTCTTTGCCAAGTGTTAGGAATTGAATCGTGTCCCCTACAAAGACGTGTTCAAGTACTAAACCCTGGTCCTGTGGATATGAACTCATTTGTAAATAGGACCTTCACAGATCCTATTAAATGAATCCAAACTGAATCAAGTGGACTTTAATTCAATACGAGTGGAGTTCTTATGAGTGAAGGAAACTGGGACATGGCAGTAGAAGTGAGTAAAAGAAAGGAGACAGATGCTTTGTGACAGTGGCAGAGACTCAGTTAGTGCATTGCCAGCAAACCACCACCAGAACACTGCAAACTTTGGAGAAAGCATGACCTGCCTACAACCTTGATTTTGTATTTCTAACCTTCAAAACTTTGAGACAATAAATTCCTATTGTTTAAGCCAAACTTGCTGTTCCACCAAGTCTCTGGCCTTACCATTTTATTAAAGAAAGAAACTCCACACACCATACTGACTCACTGTTTCCTATATCCATGTGATGTGGACAGTAATTCTAAAATGTCATGTCCACTTCAATTTAAGACACCATCAGGGCCTTGGGGCATGCCTTATCAACAGAATTTGTCAAAAAATAAGTGCTTAAGTTCATTGGCTTTCTAAAGGACAAGTTTTAAAGCAATGTATTAACTTCAGGCAGAAAATTTTACCTTTCTTAAGTGACTAGCAAAGCCCATTCTCAGTCCAATTTGACAAAAAGGAATTCATTCACGACTTGGGTAGCTTGATTGGCATGCTTGGCCTTCTGAAGGGGCCAAAACTCTCAACTCAAGGTCCAGCAGATTCCATTAGGGATGCTGTTAAAAAATAATAAACTCTTCTGATGAGGCTACCACTGTGGGAGAGGTGTTTGGAAGACAGCTATGTGCTCCTTGCACTGTTAGAGAAAGAGCATCTGGAGATTAGAGCCAAGAATAGAAAAAGCTTTGCTGGCTGTTCCTCAGGTACAAATCGGCAGGCACTGAAACCCTTGAAGATTACTTCTGTTGGATGACTTTAAAATTGAAATGTATGGTCCTGAATCTTTCCTTTATAGCATAGACAACATTATGACTCAGATATTGACAAGGTTGGCCTCACTGAAATGAAGACAAAGAATCTAATGTTGCATGAATCCAACTCAACATGTTCCAGAGGATTGTGGTATTTTAGGACACAAGCCTACCCTCACCAATTTGAGTAATCTGTGAAAACTCTAACTTCTTACTACCAACTATCATTATAAGCAGACTGCGAAATTTGCTATCCTTGTTGCCAGGAAAATGAGAAGTCTAAACTGATTGGATATGAAAGATATTTGTATTCACATGTAAAAAAAAAAAACAGTCCATAATTTAAAATTCTTGTTCTAACAAACAATAGCAATCTTCCTATGAAATTTACTTTTGAACTAAATTACATTTTACTTTTGATTTTATTTGCAAATTTTGAGACTATTTAGGTTTTTCAGAAAGTGGCTATTAATTTTTTCAGGCAAAAATGACATTAAGAAGATCATAAGTATCGTAAGTCTTTTTAAGAATTGTTTTTACATTCAGACTCTGTGAAAGATACGCTTGCAAAACAGCAAAATAAATTGTACTCAGAAAAATGTGTGTAACGTGCTCATATGCATTTTTCTGGAGACGCCACATATAGCTTACATCAAATTCTTAAAGAACACCCAACCATTCACACACACATACCAAAAGGGATTAAAAATCACTGACCTAGTTAAATGTGTATTTTCTGCTGGGCTCTGAAACTAGCAGAAAGAGCAGGTCCAAATTCATGCTTGGTGGATTGTCATAATAAAGTGAACTTTTTTTATCAGTAGTCCATGGACCTGAGTTAAAATAAAGTCTTTGTTCTCCTTCTTTTTCCTCATGGTCCTCAGAGTCCATGTTTCTATCTTTGAGGTATAAGGCAATACTAGCAATCCTAACTCTAAAATCCACTGGGTACACATTAGAGCATCCTAACACAGTAAAACACACTTAATTTGCCCTGTGAATAAACATTAGAGCCATCATAGTACATTGTCTTTCAATTCTCCAGAAGGCTCATAGCTGAATAAGAAAAAAAGAAAGACTCGACAAAAATAAAGGCAGATGAAATAAAAAAACAGAGAAAACGTCACTTGGGACAAATTTTCCAGGGGACCAAGTACATGTGTCCTGCCCTATATCTGTGCCTGTGTGTGTGTGTGTGTGTGTGTGTGTGTGTGTGTGTGTGCTCGTGTTTGTACGAGCATGTGAAACGAACAAATAGCAGTGATTTCTTCCAGCCAAACACACATCTTTTAAAGTGGAGACTCAGCCCTGGTGATGCTAATGGAGTAGAACATAAATATTGACGAGCTAGTTGTCAAATAGAAGCTTTTAAAGGTTGGAATTTTTGAAGGGAAATGTTAACTGCTGTTAAAGGGCCAAAGTGGTCTTAACCTGATCTCAGAATCTAGAATTTTCACTTGAAGTTCTAAATACCCAAGACTCTTATTCTAAATTTAGACTTTACAGCTCTGCAGCTGTCATTTTGGAACATTTGGTCCATAACGATAAATCACCACACTAACTGAATACAGGGTTAGAAGGGGACTTGCGGACATAACCAATTAATATTTCAGCTTCCTCGGCAGCCCAGGGAGCAGAAGTGAGGGTGCAGGCCCATAATGAACTGCTTTGCCAATTTCAAATAGCAAGTGCACGCATCCTACTGCGTCTTCCCACCCTCGCTCCCGCCCACACCCCCAGCATGTCCTTTTTGCTTCTCTTCACTTTTCCAGATTATACACATCCCAAGAAGCAGCTCAATTTCCACCTTCTTTAGGTTTCTTCACCAATCCCCCTTAACCACATCGATTTCCACCTTCTCTAAATTCCTTTATATCCTTCACTCTCAATCCTGCTCATTTGCTAACCCTGGTTGCTATCTTTCCTACAATAATGACTAACACTTACTTGAATTTTTACTATGTGCCAAGCACTATGCTAAATGCTTTCCAGGAATGACCTCATTTAATCCTCACAGCAACCCTATGATGTAGTTTTTATTATCATTCACAGATGAGAAATGTTCATATGTGGAAACTGAGGCCTAGAGAGGGAAAGTAACTTTCCCAGGGTCTACAACTAATAAATAGCGGGCCAGGCAATCAAGCCAGCTTGTCTCACTCGAATGCCTGGCCTCTTAATGGCAAAACGTATTGCCGCTGATGTCTGATGTGCATATACCATCTCCCCAGATAGATTTTAAACTCTTCAGGGCACTGTATAACATTTCCTTCATGTGACCCTCAGAACTGGCATTGTGCTATACTTATAATCAATCAATATTTATTGAGGGAGTAAATGAATTAATACATGAATAAAAATCAATGCACCATCTGCAAAACCCAAGAAAATTTAATTCGATTTGGACATCCAAATAGCATGCAGAATCAGGAAAAAAACATTTCTGTTACTACATTTGGCTGAAGAAAGCAGACAAATTGCTGACTCGCTGCCCTTCTGCTCAATTCTGTGCTGGAGCTCAGGAACGGGTCTCTGTGAACAACCACAACTTTTCTCAACTTTGTCCCTGGCAGCCTCTTAACCCCCCACCCCCAACCTACCCTACCCCAAAGCAATCCTGAAAATCCACGCAGCTCACTGGGAACCAGGGGAGCTGCATAGGAGTGCACCAGTGCCAAGGCCAACTCATTCCTAGACCCTAACACTACTCACACACATACAGAGAGAGATGATTCCAGTCAGTGCACACCAATAGATGCTTACTGAGCATATTAGCTCAGATTATAATCATTTGCAAGATTTGAAAAATGAATGGCCCAGGCCCCACCCCAAACCGATTAAATGAGAGCCCAAGCTCTGGGATGTATTGACAGCTACCGGGTGATTCTGCTGAGCAGCTGGGATAAAGAACCACTAAGATCCTCGTCACAGGCTGGGGTTGTGGAGATATGGGTGCGAAAGTGGACTCTGCAGAATAGTAGGATGGTCACAAAAGCCAATAATAATAATGCATACCTCAGGAAGTGCTCAGACAGTGGGAACTACTAGGCACGGCGAAGTGAGAAGATGGGTACCTACCCTTACCAGGAATTGCTGGGAGGCTGGAGGATACAGATGGATGAGGGAGGTGAGTTTTGCATAATGAAGTGTTGGACCAGGCAGTGGGGTCAGGTTGAAACCTTATACTTTCCTGGAACAGAAACTTAGATCTCCCTAACCTCTGATGTCTCCTTCTTAAGCATCCCTAAACACCTCCAATTCCTGGTGGCAGCTGTGACTGTCCATCACAGGCCCCTGAATTCCTCTGACTCCCTTTGAATCTGTAAACAGAACATAAATAACAATTGTTAAATATGGTCCTTCTGCTTTAACATCAGAATTTAAATTTCTGTTACTTTTTAATCAGCAGTTAGTGGAAACTAAGAGATTTGGGCCTAAATTTGTTCATTTGGAAAATAAATGTGGTATAATCTGTACTTTATAAGTGGAAAGGTTTGTGTACTTGTTCAACAGACATCTATTGAGCACCTGCTGTGTGCCAGGCACAGTGCTAGGTAAGGAAATACAGTGATGAACAGTAACAGACCCAGACACTATTCTTGTGGACCTAACAATCTAGTCAGCAACATTAATCAAGCAATCCCAAGAAAAAGCATGTAATAACCAACAGAGATGAGTCCTGTGAAGGAAACATGTTCCAGAATTCAATGAGACCATGTAGGAGGGGGTTTGGCATAGTCTAAGAGGTCAGGGAAGGCATCCCTGAGAAAGTAACACTTAGGCCAAGATCTGAAAGGCATATAAGAACAAAGCAGATGAAAAGTGAAGCAAGAGAAACCACGCAGGGGAGAAGCCTGGGCAAAGGCCCTGGGGCAGAAATGAGCCCAGTGCAAAGAGTAACTAAAAGCAGGCCAGTGTGGCCAGAACGCAGGCAGGGAGAGGGAGGGAAAGAGAGGGAGAGAAAGCAAGAGAGAGCACACAATGCATATCAGAAGGGGCATGAGGGCTCTGCAGGCCATATCTTTGTTCAAGAGCAAGGGGGTGGGGGACCTGGGAGTCTTTCTGTCTGTGCCATGATTGGATATGCATTTTAAGAAGTCCCCCTCTGGCTGCCTGTGGAAAATGGATTGGAGGGGCAAGAGTGGATATAGATGAACCAGTTAGGTTGTGACCGAAATCATCCAGACCTGATGCAACCAAGTTTGGTTTTGAACATATGGAATTTGAGGTGCCACATAGGGAAGAGAATTGAATTATAGATAGATATGGCACATAAATGGGCACTATTTAATTGATGTGATATATTCAGGTATATGGAAACAAGCCTACTATCTGGAAGGAGAAGACTAAATAGACCTCCTTGTGACACTTTAACCTAGATCAGTAGTGCTTCCTCAGAAGCAGGGCTGGGACCACCATTTTGAGGGAACTCATCCATCAGTGCAGGAAGGCCAAGCCAGGAGCCCAGGAGGCCCTGTGAGACTGCCCTTGATGAGCAGCAGGCTGACTTCCTGAGAAGGAGCCAGGGGCCAACCCACACTTCTTGCCCCGGGGCAGCAGCCAGAGATGCTGTCTTGGAGCCCAAGAGGGACTAACTGACCTCCATGTTGACCTCATATATGGACCTCATATGCTTCCAAACCTATGAAGGAATAACAAATCCCCAACTCAGAAAACGTTGACTGGCCTTAAAACCAGGCTGAGGGAGATGAAGCAGTCAGAGGCCGATGCCCCTGATGAGAGGGCTTTGGGTTGGGAAGTTAATAAATGATGGTTCCTGAGATCATTATCTAGGTAAGATGCATACAACCAGAGAGCCTTGTCCCAGAAGGGGTATTGTGCTGTTTGTATATATTATGTCCCCCAGAAAAAGCCATATTCTTTAATGCAATCTTAGTGTTAAGTCAGAACCTTTGGATTAGGTTGTTTCCATAGAGATGTGACCTACCCAACTGTAAGTGATAACTCTGATTAGATAATTTCCATGAAGGTGTTACCCCACCCATTCAGGGTGGTTCTAAATTAAATCACTGGAGCCATATAAGAGTTTGACAGAAGGAGCTTGCTGCAACTTAGAGAAACATTTTGAAAATGGCCATTGAAAGCAGAGTTTTGCTGACGCTTTGGAGGTACTAGCCCAGAGTTTGCCCTGACAAGCTGACACAGAGACATTTTGGAGAATGCCATTTTAAAACACAACCTGGGAGCAAGCAAACGGCAGCTAACAGAGGTTTCCCAGAGCCAATGGCTTTCTCCAGTAAAGGTACCCTATTGTAGGTGCCTTACCTTGGACATTTTATGGCCTTAAGACTGTAACTGTGTAACCAAATAAACCCCCTTTACAAAAGCCAATCCATTTCTGGTATTTTGCATCCTGGCAGCATTAGCAAACAAGAACAGGTATCCAGGAACCCACTTCCCCTACAAACGGACCTGAATTTTCACAAAGAACTTTACCTTCTTGGGAAGGTGATTCCATAAAGTTGTGGATTGAGGCACCCACACCCCACAGGGGGTTCACTGCATAGGCTCTGTCAGCAGAGGAAGATAGAGAGCCCAGAGGCTCCTGATATAGTCGCCATGGCAACCAACCCAGATCTGGTCCATTTTATTTGCAGACAAAAAAACCCGGTTCAGTGAACACTGTAGGGAAGTCAGAGCAGTTTAGATTAACCAGGCTATCTGCTGGCCCCAAGCAATCTGCAGGATAAGACCCTGCATTAGGCAAAGGTCTTCACTGTGACAAAGCAGAGGATTTGTTAAGCTCTTTGGATCGCACTGGGCCCATTTAACTTCTAGTGTGGGATAAGAAATTACTCTTCTCCAGGCAGGAGGCCTGAAGTTTCACATGAACTCAGTTTGAAGTGGTAATGGTCACACCACGATAAACAATCATCAGGAACCATTTTCTTCCCCATCACCTGGGAGGTCAGGAGACTGTACAATCAGCATCTTCTGATCTCTGACTTACTAGGTAAGAAAATGGATCACATTTAATAAGTGGAAGCATTTCTTTGAATTGGTTTGGGTGTTAACATGTAAGTCACATGTATGGCATCCTTTTTCTCCCCAGTGATGTGTACTTAACAAGGTCTCTGAAAACTAAACTAGGAGAAGCAGAAAGAGTTTTTACAAGTAAGCAGGCAGCTCATTCATCCATTCTTTGTTCATTCAATTAATGTTTATTGAAAACCTACACTGTACCATGAGGCTCCAGAGATGACTAGAACAAGGAATCTGCTCAAGTTCAATGAAGGAGAAGAACTTGATTAAGAACCAATAAAGGAAGATTGAAATGTGTCGGAACTGTGTATTAAAGTGAACTGCAGTGGCTCAAACAAAATAGACGTTAAATTCTCGCTCACATATGAGCCCAGGAGAGGTGCTCTTCTCCTGCACTGACAGAGGCCCCCCATCTTCAACACCATGCTGTCATGCCACTCTGGTTGTCATTTGAGGGAGATTTTATGGGTGAGGCCAGGAAGTTGCACACATCACTTGCACTCATAACTGTTAGAGAGAACATAACCACCTGACCCCACTTACCTGCAAGGAGCCTGGGAAGTGGAGGGCAGCTGGGCACTCTTCCATGCGACACCACTATTGCCAAGGAAAAGGGAGGGAACAGATTTTGGAGAAAAACTAGCCATCGCTGACAACAATAGAGCCATGTACAAAGTTTTCTAGAAACAGAGAACAGAGACTAGGAAATAACTATCACACTCAAATTAGAAATATTTCAAATACCTGTGAAAGAAATATTTAACTTTACTTGTGATTCAAGTAATGCCAACAATAGCAATAATGATATCACATCCCCCCTATCAATTAGGGAGAAAATAATAGTGGTTGTTGTTGGCAAGAGCCGTAAAGAAAGGGGCACTCACTCACAACTGTAGGGAGCACTGACTAATAGTCTTTCTGGTGGGAAATTTGGCAGTATGCTTGAAGCAGATTTTTAAAAAAAAAAAAAAAATCACAACGATAAGAGAAATCAAGTGTACAATAATGTAATCTTCTTTATTTATAGTTTATCTTCTGAGGCCCCAAGTTCACTCAGTAGAGAAAAATTTCACTTGCCAGTTTAAGGTATCAGTGACTTCTCATTTCAAACTCAACTTCTGGGGGGACGGGAGTGGGATTCAGTCAAATTCAGGGTTCCCCTCTGTAGGCGGCCTCTAGAAACTGGAAAAGGCAAAGAAACGGATTCTCACCCTGAAACCTCCAAAAGGAACACAGCCCTGCCAATCTCTTGCTTCTAGAGTGCTGACCTCCAGAACTGTGTGTGTTGTTTTAATGCACTAAATTTGTGGTAATTTGTTACAGCAGAAATAGGAAACAAATACACCCTTCTTCCTCTTTTCCGTACTTTGTCCCACAATGGCCAAAGTTCCTGCAGCCCCTGGAATGGGAGTGGGAGGGAAGGAGTCTTACCTGTCCTGTGCAGGGGTCCTCTCTGTCCCTACAGGGGCTTTAGATCACTTTGCCACACCTAGGTGCTGGTCTCGGTCCTGCCACACCCACTGCTTGTCCCCAGCCAGCAGGCTTCCATTCACAGGGCCAGCATGCTGGGCATGCCTTGTCCCAAACTGCCTTAGTTTGCCGGCTGCTATGACAAATACCACACAATGGGTGGCTTAAACAACAGGTACTTATCGGCTCAGAAAAGAAGTCCAAAATCAAGGTATCAGCCAGGTTTGCTTTCGCTCAAAAACCTGTAGCCTTCTGGTGCTAGATGCTGGCAATCCTTGGGTTCTCTGGCTTGTATTTCTGTCTGCTTTTCACAGTGATGTCCTCTCCTTTCTCACTTCTGTGACTTCTGGATTCTCTTTATAAAGCCTCCAATTATCCTGATTAAGGCCCACCCTACTTCCGTTAGCTACATCTTAACTAAAAATAAAATCTTCAAGAGGTTCTATTTAGGAAGCGTTCACACATGGGAATGGAGGTTAAGGTTAAGAGCATGTGTTTATTGGGGTACATAATTCAACCTACGACATAGACCATTGTCTCATTCCATATGGGAATTGAAAACAATGCAGTTAGAAAATTCTGATACCTAAGGAAATAATTTAGGATTTAGACAGATATCTAACTATAAGGATAATCATCACAATGTTGCTTGTAATTGTCACGAAAAAGAGGGTAGAAAAAAATTAATGTCCAACATGAGAGAATCAGCTTGCTAAATTATGGTACCACCCTGCAATGGAATACTATACAATTATCACAGATAATGATGTAGAATAAAATTAATAAAATTTAAGCGAGTATGTAGTATATTGCTATTTTGTCATATATTTATACATATACTCTATCTCTCTGTCTATCTGTAGGAAAAGGTCTGTAAGTTTATACAAGACATTAATAGTGGTTACTCTGGACAATGGAATAGTGAAAAAAAATTCTTTTTTTTTCAGTTTGTTTACTTTCTAAGTACTCAATGATGATGCTACTTTTTATTTTTTAAATTCATTTTACAAAATTGCAGGTGACCAAAGGACCAGAAAAATAAGAGTTCCATCACAGCAAACCAGGAAAAAATAGAATTTGACTCTTCTATTACTTCCTAGATCTGATCTGGTTCCCACAGAACTGGAATGGAGAATTCTGGTGCCATGTGGTGGAGGGGTCACCGAAAGCGCTGCCTGCCACACCACTCCACCCTAGCTGCCTAAAACTGAGGCTCCAATGGCCCTGACAGGACGCTGATTGGTGGAGATGCAGCAAATGCATGTTCACGCCACCTTGGCTTCCATCGGGCAGCTGACTCCAGGACAGGTCAGCAATGATAGGCCGGGAAACCTGGGGACTCTGAGTCATTCCTGAGTCAATATTTTTGCCCTCCCTACATCACCTCTCACTTTCAAGAGAGAGAGTAGGTGTAAGCTTGGGACACTGGGATTTTTTTGCTTTGGTTTTTGCTTTTAGCTTCTTAAATTTCAGTAACTGCCTTTAGCCCCATCAGTAGGTCTACATGGACTTAATTACAGTGTAGGCTCTACCTTACGATCTTTATTCTCAATAAATCAAAATACTCCATTTTCTTCTTATTTGCTCCCTGAATGAGGGTGAGGAACGGGAGGAGGATGGGGCTGTGGCACCAGGGAATGGAGGCCCCCAAGGAAAGGGACTGTGTGTCTTCAGCACCTTTGGCAGGGCAGAGTGACAGCCCAGTCCTGTGGTGCCTCCATTCTCCACCCTCTCTGCTCCCCACAACTCACACACACAAGGCCATGGCTCAGCTGGTACCACAGAGCCAGCCACCAAGACAGCAGAGGCAGGGCAGAAGCAGCCTGCGGGGTCTGATGGACCTGCAGTGGGAGTGTCCAGATCGTGCAAACTATTGTGGACAGAGCTGGCAACTGCAGAGGAGCTCACTAGAGTGGCAGCACAGCTAATGGACCAATTGTGGCAGGGGACCAGAACACCTGTGCTTCTTCCACACTGTTCCAGACCTTCATGGGATAACTTGGAAGGGCATATACTTAATTGCTGCCTCAGTTTCCTCATCAGAAAAATGAAAAGAATACATTCTTTTTCCCATCTCCCCCAAGGATTTGCAAGAAAATTCACTGGTGTGTAATTAAGGAAATGTTTTCAACAGTAAATGAGTGTTAATATTTGTGTTTTGTTAAGAGCCAGTGTACAAAGCAGGAAAGTGGCAAGGAGGGGAACATTTGGCATAGTTTTGTTAAAAAGCATTTTCTCAGCACTCTCAAGGCAGAGAAGAGACAAACTTTGCCTGCACAAAGCTACTTGACATCAGCACAATGTAACATGTGGCAAAGGTTTTCTTGAGGATTGAATCATGTCCCCCACAAAAAGCAGGTTCAAGTCCCAACCCCTGGTCCTGTGGGAGTGAACCCATTTTTAAATAAGACCTTTGAAGACATTATTAGTTTAGTTGTGCCCAAACTGAGTGAGAGTGAGCCTTAATCCAATATGGCTGAAGTCCTTAAAAGCAAAGGAAGTTGGACACAGGAAAGGAAGCCCTGAGAAGGGGCCTGGGGGGGCAAGTGGGGGGAGAAGCCAGAAGCCGGAAGTCAATGGAATCTGGGAGGGAAAGGAGAAGACACTGCTGTGTACGTTGCCATGTGATGCAAAAGCCAAGGAACCCCAAGATTGCCAGCCGGCCAGAAGAAACTGACCCCAGGGAGGAAGCAAGCCTTCTAGCCTCTGAAACTGTGAGACAATAAATTCCTGTTATTAAGCAAACCCATTGTATGGTATTTGTTTTAGCAGCTAAGAAACCAAAACAGACTGTATTGGATTTTACAACATTTACTGAGCCCATTCACATGCTGGTTGTTTTGCAGCAGTTATCCTGATTGAGCTTTCCAACAATGAGCTATTTGTTACAGGCGCCATGATCATCCAACCAGTCACGGGCGAGAAGAAAGAGGTTAAGCCACGTGTCCGTGGTCACTCGGCTAGTAAGTGCTAGAGGCGATATCTGAATCCAGGTGACTGTAACTCCAGCCCAGTTCCTATCCTTTGCCCCATGGAGTGCCCCAATTCCAGCACATTGATCTTATAGGACTGACCGATCTGCTGTAGGAATTTGGGGCCAGGAATAAGTAATGCGGACTGAGCTGATCAGGGAAGCATCCCCAGGCAGAGCCTGAGCCAGACCTGGCAGACCACCAAGGGGAACTGCATACCAAAGGCAGGAAAGTAGGACTGAGTGGGATTTATGGGATATTGTAGGTAAAAACAACCAGCCAGAACAGAGCAGAAGCTCAAAGAGCTTCTGATGAAGAAACCTGGCACATTTGCGATGTTTCTATTGCTCTGTGGTTGGTGTGAGCCCTAGCAGGACCCCTGCCACCCTGTGCAAGAGACAGAGTCCCAGGGCACCGATTTTGAGAAAATTTCTGTAGGAAACCTCAGCCAAGTGAGTGACTGAGCATGTGATATGCAAACATCTAGCTTCCTTCTGAAAGAACTTCCATGTTTCCCCCTTTAAACAAAAAACTCAGCCTCCTGGGGGGTCATTCAACTCTTTGTAAAGAAGAGTTGGAGCCCTTAGATGCCTAAGGACAAACAGCAGGGCCTGGTGATCTGCTGAGGTTTTCCAAGCTCTTGAGGGCTGGGTTTCTATACCGGGAGTAGGTGTAATTAGTTTAGACATATAACCGGATCAGTGGGGCCTGACCATTGCCTGGAGAGCTGGGCTTAATCTCTCAGGCAGAAATATCAGCATAAGTTAACATGGTAAAAGTAGTGTTTGGGGAAGTCTGAATTGGCAGTTGACAAGTCCCATCAGGTCTTGGGAAATATCTCTGAGGATTCAGAACAGTATGACATCAAAAGCCTCTCTAAGCCACTTCCCACAACTTCTGGTGACTTCTCTGCCTCTCAGTCTTCCTTCTCAGGCACAAGAAGAAACCTTCGGAAATGATGGAGAAGGGCCTCTTCTCCCTCTCGATCTTCTCTCTCTTTCCTGTGGCAGAAGAACAGAAAGAAAAATCATTATACCACTCAAGGGTGAAAGTTCCATGGCTCATTCTTCTTCAATCCAATGAAAGTGGCTTTCTTCTCAACTCCTAGAGACATCTTCCCTCCAGCTAGGTGTTTCCAGCAGTAGCTGCTGGCTAAGTATTATTTGAAATGTATGTTCTTTGCCATCCAAGCAACCTGCACATTAAAGCTGTTTCTGAAATAAACCATCCCAGAAAGTCTTTTATAAAACATCTGTATCTCTTGCCATGGAATATTTTATCCCAACATTTATATATGGATTTTGCTGTGTAAATGTAATTGATCTTCTCATAAGGACACTTCCTCAGAGAGTGCTAGAAAGGTAGAGGGATGCCCCAGAGACCAGAAGGCAGAGCTCTGGGAACATGCACGAGTGGGGGCGCCGCCTCTCCCAGGCGGGCCGATAGAGAGATTTTTAAGAACCTTGAGCAGCATGGCTTGTGAAGGGAGCCTTGCAATGGAGCAGATGGTGTGGATGGGGCAGCAACTGTTCTTCCCAGACTCAACTTTATGCAGTAACTACATACAAGGAGTCCAGGATCTGGAACAAGACAAGCATAAGACCCTGGGTGGTGGCTGTAGTGTGTGAATTTAGATCTTCTCTATACTGCCCAGGAACAGAGTAAAGGGAGCCATGGGCTCAGAGAAAGGTGGAGCTCACAAAGAGGCTGGGAAGGGGCGATGAGGGGCTAGACAAGGGAGCAGGGAGCAGGCAGCCTTAAAGAAAAATATCCAGAATCTTCCAGGGAAGCCCAGACAGCCAGAGTGAGGGTAACAGTTTGGGTGAGGGCAGGGACAAGAAGGAATAAAAATTTACAAATGGTCAAAGCTTAGAAGAGACACAAAGGAATGTGGGGACAGAGCTGAAGCATTTACAGGAGATTTTTAGGAAGATTTGCCTGGCCGGCTGTGAAGTAACCATCTCCTCCTCTCTCCATGAAACCTTCTGTAAAAGCTATATTGTTCCTTGAGGCTTTCAGGGTAGGACTGTATCTGGGGAGTAGATGTGACAAAGTGCAAAGACAAGCCTCCCTGCATGGGTGGGGCTTGATCAAGGCTGATTCTAAGAAGTTCGGTTACTTTCAGATTATATAAAAATCATGCAGGCAAGAGTCTGGAGGATGGATTGGAGTGGAAGGAGGGTCTGAAACTGGAAGTAAGAAAATCAGAACAGAGACTCCTATATTGTCCTGTGAAAAGACCTGGGGCAGTGGCCACAAGAACAGTGAGGAAGGAACAGAACAGAATGATACTCAGGAAGTAGAGTGAGTAGGATCTTGTTGCAAACTGGATATAAGAGTTAAGGAAGAGGGAGGACTCCAGGATGTATGCAGCCCTTTGGCTTAGGGAACCCATATCAGTGCTCCTCTCACTGAGACAGGGAACACAAAACAGGGCACTTGAGCGTGGGATTGGGGGTTTGGGTGTGCAGAGGGAGACCAGTTTGGGATATGGTGATTTTGAGGTATCTATGGGATGTTCAGCTGCACACGTGCAGCAAGAATTAGATGAGCGGGTCTGGGCTAAAGACATCCACCATCAGTCTCACTGGGCTTATTGCATGACTCTCCTACAGCAGCAGGGCTCCTGCTGCCACCTCTGATCACCACCAGCTGCCTCAATTCTCAGTAGAGCAGTTGTGTAACCTGTAAATAATATGCCAGAATTTGTCACATCTCAGCTCAAAACCTTCCAAGGACTCCCCTCATGTTGGGTCGTGGCTGAAGTCCCTACTGTGACCCCACAAGGCCAGTGGGATCTGGCCCCTGCAGTCCCTGCACTTCCTTCTCTACTCCACTCCAGACAGTCTGGGCTCCTCGGTGCTCCTGCAACCACAGGCACATTCCTTCTTGGGCCTTTGCAGATGGGCAGAGAGGTGAGGGAGTTGCCTCTCGAGGCACTTTCTCTGCAGGGTGGGAGGCCAGGTCACCTTCGGAGAATATTTTGGGAGATGGAGGGATGAGGTGATGAGGAGAGCCATGAAGGTCAATTCCTAGAAGAACTGCTGTTGGGAACAGAGAAGGAGCTGCCAGGATCTATCTCAGCTTCTACTAAATGGTAAACCTGTAGAATGCAGAAAATACTTTGTCTTCCAGTAGAGAAGATCATAAAGGCAAACAACATAGGCTACCTGTATAAATCAAGGTATCCTAAGCTATTAGAAATTACCCACTGCCAAGTATTGAGGCCAAAGGAAAAAAGAGGGGGGCAAAATTTTAACAAGATACATTTAAGTTGACTTCAAATGAATGTGATACACATATTCTAAGCAACTTAAGATCAAGAAACCAAATTTTAATCTGGGAGTAGACCTATTCATGCCTTCAAATAATATTTTGCATTTGCATGCTTTTCTTGTTTGTAAAATGATTTCATCTCACTTAATTTTTACAACAATCTGAGAGACAGCAGGACAGGTTTTAATAGTCCTCTTTTGGGGATGGGAAGGCCTGGAGGATTTAAGGTTGACCAAGGTGAGCAACACGACACCAAAATCCAGGCTCTGGCCTGGTTAGCCACACTTTCCACCACATCACTGACTGCTCTTTCAGCCTGATCTTGAGGTTCCTCTGTAAATGAGGGGTCCCTGCCAAAGAGGATGAGGAAGACTAGCATAAGAAAGTCCCAACTTGGGGCAATATTGAGACAAGAGACAAGTCAGGGACATCCTCAAGCTATGCTGATGCATGAGACCACTGCATCTCTTCCCAGCAGGCAGCACAGGGTGGACACACAAGTGGGGCCCAGAGGCTCCCAGTCCAGGGCCTCTGAAGGTGTCTCATCTGCAGCTGCGGCACAATGTCAACTCCCAGCTCAGGCCTGAGGCTCAGCGACTCAGGGACTCTCCTAATGCCTCCCCGCCTTCACATAAACCCAGGCAGATGTAGCAGTGATGAAATCTTATGCATTTGACCCCTACACTGAAATGTGTTTATGCTCCCCAATTTAAGGTTTGTAATGGGTTTTTCTCATGGGAATGATTATTTGATGCTGAATTTTATAAAGGCAATTGATAAGTTTACACAGCCAAAAGAGCTCTGGCAATTGTTTGCAGATTCAGACTCCATAAAGAGCCAAATCAGATCATTTAAGACCCCCTGAATCCATTGCAGGGCCAAGATTATGCAAATTGACAAGCTAAAAATAAGTAATTCATGCCGAAATGGTGCTTATGAAATCAGGATGCTGCTCTGAATGGCTGCTGCTGGGAGCTGCCACAATCCCTTCCTCCCTTGTTTTCCTCCTTCGTTGGTTCCTTCTCTCCCCTGCTCACTTTCCCAGTTAAGGTGGCAGGAAGATGGTGTGGGTGAGATGCTGAAAGTGTTCTTTGCCTGAAAGTTTCCTCAGTTAGTTTTTAAGTTTTTCACATGCAGTTTTGAACAATTTGCAGGGAATACAAAGGTCTCCAATGTCAGGATTTTTTTATTTGTTTGTTTTTAATCACAGTGCTGGGCAGGGCCTAGACCGTGAAGAGATCCCATCAAAGAGAAGGAAAATGAGTCTTGAAATAGTTCATCTATGACAAGCTCTTCAGCTGGCCTCAAATACTCCCCCAGGTGATCTTGGCATTAGACCTGGGCACTGAGGCTCCGCACACAGTAGAGGAGGCTGGGTCACCAGTGGGAGTCTGACTTGCTCCAAGTCTCCCCTCCCGGACATTCCCCGAGAGTCCCTGAAACTGAGGCCTGCCTTGACTTCAGCCACCAGAGCCCTCACCTAAAGGCCTGGCCAGAAACAAGACTGCTGCAATTGAGGAGAAAATCAGCCTAGACTCTGCTCTGGTCAAATGTGATAGATTGGCCATGCATATGCATCTCCTCTCAGCCCTGAATAAGAAAGTATCAACCAACAAAAGAATGAGAAGGTAGCAGATAACGGAGGAAGAGTTTCAACAAGATTTTGGAGGACAGGATGAAGATGGATGAGTGATGACTGCCTTAGAGGAACAAAGGAAGCAAAATCTCTGTGCCTGCAAAGGAGCTACCCAGATGGGAAACAAATAGAGCTGGGCCAAGAGATTCAGGCTTCGAAGCACCAAGTACTTTGGAAGCAGAGGTGAAATATGAGGCTGAAATTCTTGGGAGTTGTTGAAAATCTGTACAGACAGCAGTTGGCTCATCCAGGTCCTCACAACTATCACAGGCAGCCAGGCAGCCATCCTGATCGCCTCACCTGTGCAGGAGATGGGAGATTTACTCTCTGGGAAAGGTAAAGCAGAGAGGCTCCAGTTCGGAGGGCAAAGGCTAGATGAGAAACTGTGGTCCCCCAGACTTTTCCCCTGCCTTACTCACAGAAGCAGACAACCAAATGTATATGTGTCCTGGCAAGAAATAGGAGATCATTCTCTAGAGAAATTTAACAACTCCAGAGAAAAGACCTCCAGTTATTGATATTAGGGGGTGTTCTGGTTTGCTAATGCTGTCCGTTATGCAAAATACCAGAAATGGATTGGCTTTTATAAAGGGGGCTTATTTGGTTACAAAGTTACAGTCTTAAGGCCATAAAAGTTTCCAAGCTACGGCGTCAACATGTATACCTTCACCAAAGGAAGGCCAACGGCATCTGGAAAACTTCTCTTAGCTGGGAAGGCATGTGGCTGGCATCTGTGGATCCTGGGTTATGTTCCAGCTCCTCTCTCAGCTCCTGTGCATTCTTCAAAGTGTCCCTCTTGGCTGTAGCAAGCTCACTCCTTCTGTCTGAGCTTATATAGTGCTCCAGTGAACTAATCAAGGCCCACGCTGAATGGGCGGGGCCACACCTCCGTGGAAATTATCTAATCAGAGTTATCACCTACAGTTGGGTGGGTCGCATCTCCATGGAAATACTCAATCCAAGAATTACAAACTACTCAACACTAATATGTCTGCCCACACAAGATTGTATCAAAGATAATGGTGTTTTGGGGGACATAATACATTCAAACTGGCACAGGGGGCTCCCCCATAAGATGGTTGGCTCACCCTCTAATCACACCACTGTGAGGATAACCCATGGACAAGACTTTTCCCCACTCTACACCCTCCCTCCCCCAGGGTTTCTAATGAGGCTTCATTCTTCATTCCAATCCGAAACAGAGACCAAAACTAGCAAAAGTGAAGGAAAAAACTCAAAGAAAACCAAAACAATAATGGCACTGGCACAGAAGAATACTTGGGGGAAAAAAAAAAAAAAACACTCATACAGAAGTTATTGTATCCATAAAGATATCCAAGGAAAAAGGGGCAAAGAACTAGAAAGGGTTTATTTTGGGTTAAATAGTACATTCTAAAACAACCCAGAGACAGAATAAATACTTATCCCATAAAAAGAAATAAAAATCCAAAAGATATCTTACTTTCCAATAGCAAAACTAGATGCTAGAGAACAGTGGAGTAATGTTTTCAAAAGTCACAGGGGAAAAGGTTATCAATCTAGAAATCTACAAATAATTAAACCATTCATAAAGCATAAGAGTAAAATAAAGATATCAGATACAAAATTCAATACTTTTTTAAATGCAGGAGTAAACCAAAAAAAAAAAAAAAACAAACAAAAAGAAAGGCATGGGGCAGACCTACCTCAATCTAGATGGCAGAGTGAGATGCTTTAGGGCTCCATTTCTCCACAAAAGCTTTGAACCACCAGCGAGAACTGACAGAAACATCTTTCTCAAACCTCCAGAAAACAGATAAAGGACTGCAATAAAGAGTGAGCACTGAATAAGAAAAATCCTATGTAAAAGTGGTAGGATCATACTTCCCTGGCAGGAGAGATACCCTGATCATGAAGGTGGTTTTCCCAGGGCAAGGCTTATCCATTGCACTCTGATGTGCAGACCCCTGTGATTTCCCCAAATGTGGGAAACTTGACTGCATAATTTTTGGTGGTGGGAGACTGCATTCATGCTCTCCCTTATTTAAAAAAAGAAAGTGATAGGATCTTCTGGTGCCCTGGGTGGCCCCTCCCCCACCTGCTCAGCACAGAGCCAGTCCATGCTCCCATTGCAGATCCCTGCTCCCAGTTCTGCAGGGAGCAGAGTAACCCTCATGCACTACTGGGAGCAAGTATGTCTGACCTCACTTGTCTGATGGTGGCCTGAGGAACTCACCATCCCAGAATTTGCCCTGTATTTAGAAAGTGGCTCACAGAGCCCTCCTAAAGAACACCATAGGAGAGCAGTCAGTGGCTGTCTGGGATAAGGGATTGCTACAGTGGAGTGCACAGGACCATGAGGAAACTGTTTCTTAGGGAAGAGGGGACATTTGTATCTGTGTAAATGGGAGAATTCCTAGAGCCACAAGTACATGCCCAAGACACATGTACAGAAAGGATCAGGGAGGGCCCTATACCTTGGCCTTGACCTGCCTTCTTCACCTCCTTCTTCTTCCTTTTCTTCTTCTTCTTCCTCTTCTTCTTCCTCTTCTTTTGTTAGCTCCTGCCATTCAAGAAATGCGCCATCATAGCTCTAACTGGATAAAATCTTAAGGAACAGATGCCTCTAAATTCCAATACTAACACACTAGAATATTAGAATGTCCAGGTTTCAACAAAAGATTACAAAACACAGAGAAAAAAGGAAGTGATGGCTGGAAACGGTCAAGATTAAAATAATAGAAACCACCAATGAGGAGGACCAGAGCTGGGACATAACAGACAAACACTTTTAAAAATTGGTTCTAAATATGCTAGAAGAGCTCAAGGAAAACATTGACAAAGAACCAAAGGAAATCAGGAAAACAATATATTAGCACAAAGTGAATATCAATATAAATGGAAATTATGAAAAGGAATCAAACAGACCTGAAGACCACAGTAACAGAATTTTTTAATTCCCTTGAGGAGTTCTAAAGTAGAGTGGAGTTGACAGAAGAAGGAATCAGTGAACTTGAAGATAAGACAATTGAAATCATTCAGTCTGAGCAGTAAAAAGAGAAAAAAATTGAAGAAAAGTGAACAGAGCCTAAGGAATCTATGGACACCATCATATGTACCAATATATGCATTATGG
The DNA here is from genome assembly GCF_015220235.1 of Choloepus didactylus. NCBI lineage: Eukaryota > Metazoa > Chordata > Mammalia > Pilosa > Megalonychidae > Choloepus > Choloepus didactylus. Next base: position 159,039,848 of record NC_051307.1, read on the forward strand.
GAGACCCAGAAGGAAAAGAAAGACAGAAAGGAGCAGATAGAATATTCAAAGACATAATGGCTGAAAGTTTCCCAAATTTAATAAAAGACATGAATACACACATACAAGATGCTCAACAAACTCTAAACAGGATAAACCCAAACAGACCCACACCACAACACATTATAATCAAACTATTGAATGCCAAAGATAAAGAGAGAATTTTGAAAGCTGCAAGAGAGAAGCACTGTGCTACATACAAGGGAGTGTCAATAAGATTAAATGTGATTTTCTGATCAGAAGCCATGGAGGCAAGATGGCAGTGGGATGATATATTTGAAGTACTGAAAGCAAAAAATTGCCAATCAAGAATTCTATATGTGGAAAAACTGTCTTTCAAAAATGAGGGAGAGTAAAACATTCCCAAATAAACAAAATCTGAGTGAGTTTGTCACCACTAACCTGGCCCTACAAGAAATTCTAAAGAGAGTTCTTCAGGCTAAAAGGAAAGGACAGTAGACTATAGATCAAAGCCGCATGAAGAAATAAAGATCTCTGGTGAGGGTAATGACATGGAAAAATAAAAATACTACTTTATTTTGGAATTGTAACTCCACTTTTTACTTCCTACAGGATCTAAAAGGCAAATGCATAACATCCAATAAGTCAGTGGTTTTGGACTCTTAATATAAAAACATGTAATCTGTGACAAAACCACAGAAAGGTAGAGGGATGGCGATATACAGGAACATAGTTTGTGTATACTATTGAAGTTAAGTTGATATGAAAGAAACTGAGATTGTTATAGATTTAGGATGTTAAATTTAAACCCCATGGTAACTTCAAAGAAAATATCAGAGAACATGCAAGTGCATGGAGACAGAAGATAAACTTCAGGTTGCCTGAGGTGGGAAGGAAGGGGAATGGGTAGTTAAGGCATAATGGGTGTTGGGTTTTTGTTTGAGGAGATGGGGAAGTTTTAGCAACGGAAGGTGTGAGGGTACCGCAACAGTGTAAATATGAGTAATCCCACTGAATGCCATATGTGGAGGTGGTTGATATGGGAAAATTTATGTCACATATATGTTCCCACAATTTAAAAAACAAAAGAATGAAGAACTAAAGAAGCAATGACAATTAAATATAATACATGATTCTTGACAGGAACTAATAATGAAGGAGAAAAGACCCAACAGGACATTTTTGGGGAATAGGAAACAATTGGAATATAGACTGTAAGTTTAATATCAATGTTAAATTTCTTGAACTTGATAACTGCACTTAAGGTGGTTATATAAGTGAATATCCTTGTTCTTATGAAACATACTTGGCAGTATTAAGTGTTCAAGGAGCATGACATACACAAACTATATTCAAGTGTTAAGAAAATGGATTGATAGATAGATGGATAGACAGATTGATGGAGTGATAGATCAATGGACAGATAAATAGAATGATAAAGCAAATGTGGCAAAATGTTCAAATTGGTGGATCTGGGCATCTAGGAGATAAGGGTAGGTTAGAGGACTCTATATGGGGTTTGTATTATTTTTGTAACTGTCCTATAAGTTTGAAAGTATTTCAAAATGAAAAGTTTAAATAAAAGAGAAAAGGAATTCATGGGAATCCAAGGAAGAATGAAACCCAGCCTAGAAATAAGGGAAAAGGAAATCCCAGAACAATAACCTTCAGCATCCTGAGGAGCAGTCAGTACTGATGGAGCAGGATAGAGCACGGAGTAGCTGATGGACTTTTACTGTGGAATATTAGTTGAAAATACGTGACACTTAAAACAAAAAAATAAGTGAGATTCCAGGCCCATGCCTCCACCTTCCTACATTAGGTACATTTGTACAGAACAAAATCAACAGGAAGCCAGCCTCCAACCCCATTCCAAGAGCAGGTGAGGCTGCTGGCTAACCGATGTATTGATTGCCTGTATATGTCAGACTGAACTAGGTCCTGGAGGCATAGGAAGAAAGACACAGAATCAGACTTCACTTCCTCTAGCTTATTTTTCCTCCAAACAGGAAATTGGCCCTAGAAGACCTGCCCCAGTCCCTGCTCTGGTGGAACCCTATGCAGCTGTACCCTTGCATTCATTGAGGAAGTTCCTTGAACTGAAACTTATCCAAGCTCCAGAGGACCAGGGATACATAGCATCTCCCAGGAAAACTAGAAAGGATAATAAAAAAGGCTAGCTGCCATGAATTTTGGCAAGAAACCATGGCAGGGGCTAAAATGACTGTGAATTACACTGAGGGAAAGAGAGACAGAAAAGCATTCTACAGAGCCAGCAAACAATGAACTCACCAATCTTGTTTCCAACAGTCCCTAGTGGAGTGGACCACTGAGTTGGAAGAAATGAAACATCTTTAGAAAGAAATGTTAGAAATGAGACCGGGCAACATTTGAGTAGTAAGGAGGCTAGCCAAGGGGCTCTGCCTAATCCTGATGGTGACAGAGATGGAGCAGGAGCTCCAGCCCTCTCACTGACATTCTCTATTAATGAGGCATTAGATTCTGTTCTCTTCTTCTCTTTTCCTTAATCATGGAACCCCTGACCTCAAGCTTTTGTCTTCTGCTTTGGGAGGGGAATACGTTGGTTCATACAGCTAAAGAAACAAATATGAAGGAATAAAAACTAGAAGAAATAAAAATAAATCATAAGGAACACCATTAAATACCCTTCAAAAGGATAAACTGATTTCAGTTTCACTGTCTCATTCACTTCTCCCCACTTCCTTCCTAGATACCAGCATATCTATACATTTATATAGATTTTTTTTATTATTTAGTTAATATGAATTACAGGCCTCATGCTTCCTCTCTTCTAAATCCAAAATGAGGATGCTTTCTCTTTTCTCTCACTCCCATTTTTTCTTTGCTCCCCCTCACCAACACGATTTACATTCTCAATGTAATGTATTAAAAAGTTGACAGGGACGAAAGGATTCACACGATGTCTGCTAAGAAACCCAATTTCCATGATGAATTGCCCGAAGCCCCTGAATCACAAACCATTTTTTCCGCTGCTCAGAAGTTGGGTTTTTTTTTTTAAATCTTCTTAAAGCCTCTCTCCTAATCTTCGGCTAGAAGAGATGGGTGAAAGGATTTTTTTTTTCCTAAACTAAGGAAAGTATTAGCATCTTGGTTGTTGTGCATCAAATTTGAAAATGCAAGGTTAGTAATATTTCAAATCGGCCATGGTCCAAACCTCTTGATAAGTGAGTGTGCTTTTTCATGTGCTCCCTCTCTCTGTCTTCCCCCCTCCCTCCCTCCTCTTTCTCCCACCCTCTTTTCTCTCTCCCTTTCTTTATCTCTCTCCTCCTTCCCCTCCCTCCTCAGTCTTGTAGTCAGTCTAAAGGAGGAACTTAGGGAGAAAAGGAAAATTTAGAGTGATTCTTCAAGGATCCACCCACTTTTGGAAGATTATAGAATTCCAAATAAAAGTTTTCTACTTTCCTAAAGTTTACTGGCTCAACCATATCTGGGTGAAGAATTCAGCAGCAAACCCAAACTGAAACCCAAACCAACCCATGTGATACACTTGTCAGGTCAGCAAACATAGGCCATGATTAGAGCTGCATATGCATCATACTGAGCACTTCTCTTAACTGGATGCCTTTCATTGCCCAGAAGAGTTCACCCTGGGCTGCTCCTTGCCAAATGGGTGAAGCATCCATTAGAGCTCTAGTCAAGATTTTTTGGACTGAAGAACACCCAAACTCTTTCTTAAATATTATACAAATTTTGGACTCTGCTGACTATCCACAATCTCCATTTCTTCACCTTTTCTTCTGCAAGCTGTATATAGGCCAATGAGGTACCACTCTCACCTCCACTCTGGCCAGAACTGGGCTGTCCTGCTGCCCAAGCACACTGGCATTTTCTAGGACCCACTCTCCAGAAAACTTAATAAAAATGACACAAAACGCTAATAAAATTTTAAAAGAAGATATTAAAGAAACTTTTCTTTTAAAAACATACTAAACATTATGCAGGAAAAAGGGACTCTGATATTGTCTATAAATCTCCAATACTTTTGTTGATGCATTGAGAGCTGTTTGGCCCCTTAGAGAAAGAGAATGCTGAGTCCAGAATCTACAGTTTAAGCCTGGAAGTCACAACCCCCAAATTTGAGAATTATATAAAAGCTATGAATTCTCTCTCAAGAAAATTTTACAGCACAGATATCCAAAACAGTTTTGCAGACAATTTAAGAGAGGTCTTGAAATTGGATCTACAAGGTTAAGAATCCCTATTGTGTAGATGAAGATACTGAGGGACTTGGGAAGGACTGACCCCAGCTACTTGCTAGCTAAGTGACAGAGCAGGACCCAGTCAGATTTCATTACTGGTTCATATATTTCCAAATATGTAACAGCCTGACATTACATATAACACATCTGGATGACTGGGTGAGGAGGGCTTTCCAACCCTCTGCCTAGCTGTCCTAACACTGCTTAAAGGAGTGGCCAAAGGCTACTTCTCCTGAGCACTCTCTGTGTTCTCCTAGCCTAAGGAGAAGCGACATGGTGGATATGGTTACAAAGGAACAGGTGTTCTCATTACCTTTGCAGATTGGCTTTAGCAAGATGATGCAATGGGTCACCTTACTGAAAAGTCCCCAGCTTGGGCTTCATTCAGGATGTCATCAGGCCTCAGTGTCTCCCCATTGCTCAAGGAGAAAGGAACGTGTCCTTGCCTTGAATGTGGACACTGTGTCATTTAGAGGAAAGTCAATGGGCTGATCACTCATTTTTGCCTCCCAAACAATCCTTACAGAGTCATCATTCTCACACTACTTGTATCCTTTAGCCAAAGAAATAGTTGCATGGACATTAAAAACAAATGAATTGTACAGGCAGTGGTTTCCTTCTAATGTCAAAACCTGTGGAATTGTGTCAACACCACAGGAGAGACAAGAAAAAAAGAAAAAAGAAGAGGGTAAAATGCAGTGTCATGGGAGAGGTCACATAGTGACAAATAGGAAAGAACTAAATGGGGTATATTTCAAATGGATTCAACCTTAGTGAAGTAAAATGAAGGAAATGGTCTGACTATGCTAAATTTAGCTTTCCTACATAATTTAAAAGTAGCTAAAATAGAAATGGAAAAAAGATGCCAGGTAGACAAAAATAACTTATTGGGAAGAAAAGACAGAGGATCTCACTTCAATTGCTGATAAATCTGTCCACTATTCATGGAACAGTAAGAAAGAAAGAGTCCACCCTGGCAAAGAAATGCCATATAAAATATAAGTTCCATGAGAAAAGAGTCTCTCCTGTTTTCATTTACTACCAGTGCCCAGAATAGTGACTGGCATTCAATAAATGTTTGTTGAATAAGTAAATGATTTCACGAAACAGAAGGCTAGAGATCATTCAGAGATGGGAAAAGGTGGTACAAAGAAATCACCAATGACAAAAAAAAAGTCTGGTGTATTATTCAGGATATGCTAACTGCTATAACAAATTTTTAGTGGTTTAACCAATGAATATTTATTCTTTACTCCCATCATAATTTAATGAAGATTAGTAGAGAGAACTGTGTCCCACCTAGTCATTCAGATGAAAGATGAAGCTTCTTTCATCTATTGGCTCTATCAATCCTGGAGCCACAAAGTCCTCCATTAAGTCCTCTGCATCGAGCTGGTGAAAACAGAAAAGAGACTGCATGGAGGATCACACGGGGTGTTTCAGGAACCAGGTCTGGTAGAGACATCTATCACTTCTATCCATATTTCATTGACCAGAACTGTGTCAAAGGTCCCACCAACTGCAAGAGGTACTGGGAAATGTACTCCAGCTGTAACCTGCATGTTAAGCAGAATTCCAGAGCATAAAGAAGCATTTCAGTTATCACACATACTTGTGCTCTGAGTCGATGTCTAGGCCTGTCCAGAGAAAAAGAGGCCAAGGTCCAGAATCCATCCATGATGAAGAGTCTTGTTTGAGAACTTCATATTAACCTGAGACCCCAGGATACACCTTCAGGGAAAGAGAAAATCAGATCTAGATATGCCACCTAAGAATGGTGGAAAGGGCTGTCTTGCTAAGCTGATCTGAAGAGGAAAAAGCAAAGAGACCATCCCTGGTGTGTTGTAGCTGTAGACAAACCTTATCTTCAATCAGGTTCTTCAAGAAGCAGACCCTGAGTCAAAATTACAAGAGCAAGTGGTTTGTTAAGAAAGTACTTTCAGGAAAAAACAGTGATTAAGTGAAGCAGGATAGAGAAAAGAAAGAAGCCAAACTAGGATGAAAACTCAGGCGAAGTCTCAGCTTCAGCCTGAACCTGCTAGGAAATGTAAAGTATAAATTGCATGTCACAGTCTGTACCACTTCCAGGCAAGGAGCTGGGTTTTGTACTTCTGTGGCAATGAGTCACTGGCTACAGGCTGCCCTGAGGAGATATGTTCCCAGACATTTCCAGCTAGGTGGATCCTGTGGTCCAAAGGCAATCCTCTGAAGAAGGTTGCAGGTACCAGCTCTTAGGAGCAAACAATACAAATACTGGGGGAAAAACAAACAGAACAAGTAAGAGGGATTGGAGGGAATTTTAGTGGGACACCAACAGTGTCTGCTACAGGTCCTCATGCATGTTTGGGCCCCAACTACCCACTGCCTGGATGTGCCAGAGACCCTCAGTCCCTGAGCTTGGCTTGTAATGACACCAAAGGGTAAGGTGCCAAGGCCTCCAAAAGAAGCAAGCACAAAATCTCTCTGAAGGAAAGCGCACCCATTCTAGCCCTTGGGAAACCCCCACAAATTATGTAATGGCCAGCAAGCAATCAGAGATCACCAGGCATATAAGAATACAGAATAATATGAACAAGAACTAAAAGAAACCACAGACAACAGAAACAGAGTCACACAGACTTCAGATATTGCAATTATTAAACTACTATGTTTGCTATAGTTAGCATGTTTAAAAATATGAATAATATAAATGACAAACTGAAAAATATATGCAGGAAACATGAAACTATAAAAACATATGATAGAAGATTTAGGAGATCACTGAATAAAACTTCTAGAAATGAAAAACATTAGATCAAAAATTAAAAACTCAGAAGAAAAGAGAGCAAAAGGGAAAGAGATAATTTGTGAAGAGAAAATGGCCAAGAATTTTCAAAACTAATAGATTCAAGGTATTAATCCATATATTCAAGAAGTCTAGAGAATCCAAAGCAGAATGAATAACAAGAAATTCACTCCCTAGACAAATCATGAAAAAATTGAAGAATACAAGAATAAAAAGAAAATCTTAAATGAGGCCAGTGAAAACAGAAAGCTTACCTTCAAAAGGGTGGCACTTAGACTTACAGCTGACTTCCGAACCACAACAATGCAAGCCAGAAGACAACTGGGTGATCTTTTCAAAGTTCTGGAGGAAAATAACTGCAATATAGAATTCCATAGTCAGCAAAAATGTATTTGAAGAGAGAAGATAAAATAAAGACATCTTCAGACAAATAACTATGGAAAATGTTCATCAGAAGCAGACCATCACTGAAAAACTTAAGAGGATGTACTATGAGGCAGTGATCCCACATGGAAGCTTTGAGGTACAAGAAAGTACAAAGTAGAAATATATGGGGAATTGTAAGTAAAAATTGATTGTACAAAACAGTAATAATGCCTCATAGAGTTAAAAATAAAAAAGATATTATTACCAGATAGCAATAGTATAATAGTCAGTATAGTAGTCTAAGTATTCTGTGTTATTTGCAAAATGAGTAATATTTATTTTTTAACTTTGTTCTTTTATAACTTTTAAATATGCATTTTGTAATTTCCAGAGTAACTTATAAATGAATATAAATAAAACATAAAATGTCCAAACAAATTGAAAGGGAGAGTGAAATTTTAAAATAGTAAATATAATAAAACAGGAAAAAGCAAACACAAAATAGATACAGAAAAATACAGCATAAAAAATCCAAATATATCAGTAATTATGATGAACATAAACAGATTAACTTCTTCAATTAAAGGAAAAACTGAGAAATGAGAAAAAAATATAAAATCCAACTATATACTGTTTTCAAAAGACATATGAAATAGGATACTGAAAAGTTGAAAGTAAAAGAATGTAAAAAGCATAGCATGCAAATATTAACAAAACAAAAACTGTTATAGCTCTATTAATGTCAGACAAAATAGAATTTAAGGCAAAAAGCATTCCTAAAGATAAAGATCACTTCATAATAATAAAAAGGCTCAATTCATGAGGAAAACAAAATGATTTTAAATGTATATGTATTTAATAATATGACTTAAAATAAACAATCCAAAAAATAACTTAATATTTGGAAAAATAAATATTCATAATTTGGATGAAGACATAAATATCCACACTGCTTTGAGTGATTGCTAAAGTACATTAATAAAAATCAGTGAGGATAAAGAAGATTTGAAAAACAGGATTAACAAACTTCACCAAAAGGACATTTATAGAACATTATGCCCAACAACTACAGAATATGTAATTTTTGCAACCACACACATTCACAAAAATAGATCATATAACGGACCATAAAGCAAGTCTCAACAAATTTCTGTGAACTGAGCTCAGAGTATGTTCTCTATCTGCAAAGCAATTAAGCCAGAAACAATATTAAAACAAAAATTTTTAATTCTTAACTATTTGGAAGTTAGGAAATATATTTGTTGATAACCATAGGTCATGGAAAGAGTAACAATGAAAATTTCAAAACCATTAGAATGAAATGATTATGAAAATACTATACATCAAAACCTGTAAGAAATATTAGCTTTAAAAAATGCACTTATTAGTAAAGAAAAAAATTTGAATTAAGCATGCATCTCTAGAAGTTAGGGGAAGAAGAGAAAAAATAAAACTAGAAGGAATAGCAGAAATCAATAAAACAGAAAATAAACATAAAAGAGAGGGGCAGAAAGCCAAAAGTTGTTTCTTTAAAACAAGCAACATAGCACAGATAACCAACATCCAGGAATGAAAAGAAAATTGGTTCAGATACTGAAGACATTAAACAGGCAAGAGAAAATTATGAGCAAGTTGATGCCTATATATTTGAAAACATAAATGAAATGGGCAAAATGGCAAACCTGACATATTTGACACCCAGAGCAGATGCTCTTTAAACCCTCATCTTCTAGGCAAAAAACTTTTTTCAGTAATAATCATGTAGTCAAGTAGCAATAATGACCAGAAAAGAATACAAACAATGAAAATTTCTTTTCTTGAACTTCATATGCTAGTAGACACACACACACACACACACACACAATTTTTAAATACATAAAATAAATGTTACAGAAAAAAGGATGAAAAATTAATATTTATATTATATATTATGATTAATATATATACTATAATTAATACTCTTCAAGTGCCTTAATGTATTTTTAAAGGGAAAAATACTTATGCTTACATAATGATCTGTCACAAAAATTCATACAAATACTATAATTTCTATTTTTGAATCCAAAGTTCTTCACATTTCTCAATGACTTCACCAAAATTGATCTTTTTCACATATGCATGCTTATCTCATAGAATAAGTATAGACACATTCATCAATCTGTCTTCAAAGTCGAGAAAAAAATGCATTTTATTAATTTTAATTTTGAAACATATCTTTCATATGAAGGAATAAATAAACAAGTACTTAGGAAAAGCCTTAAACACAATATTAAGCTTAGCCACATTCATGAAAATTTCATTTCATGATAAATTCCAGAAATTGCAATATCATTCATATCTATGTTTCTTTGGGATTGATTGCAACAGCTTCAAAAATCTCTACGGTCAAAATATTTTAGACACAAATAAAAACTCCAGGTGATCTTGAATAACAGAATTTATGTAACTTTTTCAGTGTCTTATTTTTCCAACCACTGTGCTATCACTGCTAATTTTTAATCTACTATGTAAACACAGGAGCATGTAGTACAACAGGGACAAGGGATATGACTTGCACCCAAAGTGAGCAAGCTCAAATGAGTCTGAACTATCACAAACTTACTTTCAAAACAAAGGTGTGTAGCTGAGCCCTGATGTGTCAAGAGCTAACTCTGTAACTGAGACTTCTCCAAATTAACTTGTACATGGAATATAATGTTTTTTCAGGTACCAATTTGAAGCTTCCATATATATATTATAAAATTCAACAGGAACCTCAGTAATTTTTAAGAATTTAACCAACAAAATATTTTTGGGTATGGGGAGGGAGAAGTATTGTTTGTAATTACTGACATTTTTATTGATTTTATTATTGTTTTAAATTCTGTACAGACAATGCACTCCCTTAGTGCATGCACCCAGATTGCAGTGCTCCCACTGCCCTAATCTTGGTACTGAATGGCCAAGTTACTGGGGAAAGCAACTCATCAAAACTGACTTTGTGCAAAAGAACACACATATAAGAATGTTCATAGCAGTATTATTCATAATCGCCAAAAAAATGGAGACAACCAAATGTCCTTCAACAACAGAAAAGACAAATAGTGTATAGTCATAAAATGCAATACCACACAGTCAACCCACCTTCTAACAGCACCCTGTTTCTTTTCTTTTAAACACCTTGCACAATTCATTACCATATAAGTGTTCATTAGTTTATTCATTTATTGCCTGCTTTCCTCACTGGTTGGTAAACTCCAGGAAGGCAAGCTCAACTTCCAGTTTACATCTGGCACCCAGCCCAGTACCTGAGGCATGGCAGACACTTAGAAATCACTTGTTAGGTGAACAAATGAATGAATGAATGAATGACAGGTGGTTACAGTTGAACGCTGCTTGCCTAGCAGTCATTCTGTCACTTTGAGGTGATTTCGTTTTGATCCATGATGTATTTATCTTTTGGTTTCATTCTCAGAGGAAAATCCTACTTTCCTCGTTTCTAAATTCTTGGAAGAGCTCCACTATAAGCCCAAATACAGACCACATAGACATCCTCAGAGTAAATCAGTTCCACACCAACCACTATCTAACACCTGTCAGAATATAACTAATAAAAATGATTAGCATTTATTGAGTGCTTACTCTTTGCAGGCACTAGCTTAAGAGTCTCAGATGAAATTCCTTCAATCTTCACAACAATTGAATGAGGTTAAATACTAGTGTTATCACCATTTTGCTGATCAGGAAAACAATGAATGAAGAGTAACTTTTCCAAAGCTGGTAGGTAGTAGAAATGGATTTGAACCCAGCCATCCACACTGTGCTAGGCTCCATCAAATATTCAGTGTTGAAAATAGGAGTATTGTTAATTGCAGCTCACACTGCAAATTCATTGGCAGGCTGAGCAGCATGCGTGGAGATGAGAAGACTGAGCTCACAGACAACCACATGGGGCCTGTGAAGCCAGGCTTCAGAAAGCCGGTGCTCATGTGGGCTTCCAATAAAGAATCCTTCAGATCCCACCTTTTCCCTGTGCTGGGTAATCGCAAGATTTACCTGGAGGAGCTACGATTGTGTCTCCTGTGATCCTGGCTGGGGGCTCAGAGTGCCTGTTGCTACTGGAGTCATCTATAATTAGGGGATTAAGCCATCTCACATTTGGGCTGACTGCAGGTATCCTTGACAAGCATCAATCTTACTGATGAGTATGGTTGTCTCTGTGGTTTGTGGCTCCATGTGGGGATGGATAGAACTTCAAAAAATTAGAACAGGAAAATAAACCACAGAAACATTTCAAGGTTTCATTTCTGCCCGCTCAGGTTTTACTCCCTTTTTGTGAACGTGCCGTGTACTGAAGATACATGGCGGTTCTCCTTCCTTCCTCCTTCCTCCTTTCTCCCCACATGCTGGCTGCAGCACAACATTCACAAAGCTCTTCCCGCACTGCTCTGGACTATATGCAGTCTAGGGATGCTGCAGACTCACAGTCATAGATGTGTGGCATGGGTAAAGCCTTCAGTGATCTCTTCCAAAACTGTTCTTCCTTTCACTGGATCCTCACTATACACTGGGTACTGAACTGGGCTGGTGGTCTGTGTCCTGCCCTTAGGCAGCAGAGACCCTCTATTAGTCCTTACAAGTACTGACCGTTCAATACTCAGCACCCAGTCCTTCTGAACCCTGTTCTGGTCAGCTATTGGATTATTATCAAATTATAACATGCCTGGTAAAGAATTTCAAATAATATAAAAAGTATATTAAGGAGAAAGTGAAAGTCCCCAGAGCGCCACTGCTATTAGCCTGGTGCCTATATTTACAAACTCCTTCGAAGTAGGTGAAGATAGATCAGATATAGACAGATAGATTGATAGATAGATAGATAGATAGATAGATAGATAGATAGATAAATGGATGTTAGATACAGCTAGACACATAAATATTAAATAAATTATAAAATATTACTTTACTATGCTGTACTCTAATTTTCTCACTCAACAACATGTTATGGACTTTTGTCCATGTCTAGAAATTTGAAAGATAGCTCTACTGCATCCTTATTAATGGCTACGTAGTATTTCACAGTCCAAAAACCAACCCATCTGAGTAAAGAGAATCACCACCCATTCAGATAAAAACTGAGTTGTCTTCCTTGACATCCCTTTCCCCTCAACATGCCCCCAAATCCAACCATTTGCCAAGTCCTGGTGAATTTGCTTCCTGCATTCACTCAATCCACCCCCTTTCCTTCTCTATCACTTCCACTCAAGTTCAAGCTTTATCTTCTCTCACCTGAACTTTTGCAATTGACTCGCAATTGTTTCTCAGTTGATAACTCTACAAAATGTGAATCTGATCAGATCACCAACCCCAACGTTCTTTCCCCATGCCTCAAAAGCATTATAGTAGCTTCCCCTGGCTCTTGAGATATGAACAAGATGCCTTCACAAGGCCCATGTGGGAGAGTCGCTTATGGTGTAAAAGTCATGCATATTTACAATTTTGATAATTGTCAATTTGTTCTCCAAAAAGAGAGGCCAAGTTACATCACCACTAATGATATTTGAAAGTGTGAGTGAGAAACAGATTTTTTTTAACTCCCCCCACTCCATTACCACCCACCACCCAATACCAGAAAAGCAATCAGGGTCTAAATGTTGATTTTCCCAGCACTATGGCTTTACATCCATAAAATAATATTATTTGAGGCAATTTCAAATTAATACAGAAAATATTGCAGTAGCTTCAGCTCCGCCAGCTTTGTCACCACATAAAGACTAGTTGGCAGGTAATTACAAACCATAGTATCCCCCGCCGCCTGCAGACTTACAAGAGGTCTGCTTGTCTGCAATCACTTCCAAATTCAGTGTCTCTCTGGCAGCCATCTAGAGACTACCATCTGGTTTGTGAAGGGAAGTCCTTGGATGGTTCTTCTTTTCAACTGCAAACGTGTTTGAGGTCCATTTCCTCCGATAAGCATTCATTTTAACTGTCTTTGGATCAGTTTGAGGCTACGCCTTGCCCAGGCATTTTCTCCAGGGTTACTTATTGATTGATGCTCAGCAAATTATAAGGTCTCTGATCTAATAGTGGAGTCATACTTTGAACCATTTTTATACTGAATTCTGGCTCAGACCAACCTACTGTTGCCCAATTATCCAGCTTTTATTCAAGCCATAGAAAAAGAAGCAGGTCTAAATTTTCCCTGAAGTTACCCCCATGAACCTGTATTTGCTTTCCCAGAGATAACCTCCCCAAACAAGATAGAACCTTCCTCAGTTTAAGTGCCGTTAGTTCTCAGAGTTTTTGTGCTATTTTTCTTACCTGCTTTTAAAAAGAAATCTTCCTAGTCCCTGTGGAAGATTGAATTATTGGCCCCAATTCTTCATCCCTCCTTACATATATGCCTTCTGCCAAGTAACTTTGCAGTCTCTCCCACGGGCGGACCTTGACCTAGAACTCAGCCATGAGATTGGCTTTGGCCAATGGGATATTAGAAAACATGGCACAAGCAAACACAGTATGTGTGTGCTTGCATGGGACTGCTCCCTTGCACTTGTATCATTACCAGGAGAAGAACATGCCCCAAGCAGTTCACTGATGCAAGGAGAATGAAAGACATCTGGAGCAAACCTGGACCCAACCTGCAACCTGGAGTCAAGTCCAGCACAGCCCAGCCTAAATTAACCAACCCTTAACTGACTCACAGGTACCTGAGGGAGAATAAATGATTGTTGCTTGGAGGCGCAGAGTTTGGGGTGGTTTGTTACACAAGAATAGGTGATTGATAAAGTTCCCTACAACTAGTGTGAACATTCCTAATTCCTTCCTCCCTTTGATTCTATTAGACCTCCCTCTGGATGCCCAAACTAAAAGCTAACTAGACTTTAAATTTTTGAGGGGAAACTGTCTCTTAGAGAACTAACACAAATGGGGTATTTTTTACTAACAGATTGAGCTTTATCTAACATTGTCCTTCTTCAAGCTTGTCCCAGTTCCCCGCAGCACTCCCTCCAACCAAATGAACAGGATTTTCTAGGCTCCTTTTAGGAGGAATACTGGAAGGGAACTGTGCTTTGGAGCAACACAGGTTTGCATTTAAAGCATGATTTTCATGTTTATTAGATGTGTGACTTTTAGCAGTGACGAAGTCTCTGAATCTCATTTTACCTCATCTGGAAAATGAGGTAAATATCCATCTCAGACTAAATAATATTATCTGTATGAAAATGTTGACTCTGAGCTCAACAGTGGGATTCAATAAAAGATGTAGGTTTTTTTGCTTTGTTTAATATTGTCTTTTAACTGTTGTCATTTTCTTTGTTTTCTATTCTTAGGTTATAACCATTATTTATTGTGTCTGGGGAGTTGTCAGAACCAAAGAAGTAAAAAGAGGCTTTCCTAAGCTTTCTACAAGAACAAAGTACTTTTGAAAAAAAAAAATGTCTTACGTCACCTCTTCAAAAGCTCAAAGGAAGCATTTAATATATATGACTGTATAAAAATAAAGTATATCAGAGATAGCAGCCAGATAGTCTTTCTCACTCAATATCTGGTGAAATAATCAAAAATTAGTAAAGAATGATAATAATACCAGCAAAAACATTCATCAGCAACAACCCAAAATCTATAAACTTCAAAAAGAGGTGGCCAGGATTAAGTTTATGGTTTGGCTCTGTACAGTTCCTAACATTGCCTTCAGCTCCCAGAAACCAAACTGGGGAAAGAGTTGAGTAAACAAAATCCTCAGACTTCTCTCCTATAGCCTTCAGTCTGTAGGAGAGAAGACTGGGAGGTGAGACAGGTTAATATTACAGTAAAACTCTGAAGATAAAAGCCCCTTCCACTCACAATAGAATTACAGGGTCTCAGCAGAAGCATGAAAATTGCCTTCCAATGTATCATGCTGATTGAGAGGACGACATGAAGCCTGTGGGTATCCACCCTATGAAACAGACACAACCTGACTAGGAAGTATAAATTCAATACTGGGCATTAAGAAAATCCCAGAAGACAGCCCAGAACCCAGGTCATGAAGCAGAGCCTGCTTATCACTCCAGCAGACCTCTTTCCCTCCACCCACAGCCCAACTCCTGCCCTGTACCCTCAAGCAAATTGAAAAGTGAATAAAATTTTGCAGCAGTTCAGCCTTCAAACTGTAGCTAAGAGAAAAACAGATCTCAATTACAGAGGCAAGGCAAATTCAACCACAACCAACCAGAGAAAATACAATGGCAAACAGAGCTACCACATTAACATGAGCAAGACAAAAAAGAAAAACTGCAGCATTTATGTGAATATACTACAGAAAGAGGAATATAGCATGCAAATGACAGACAAAGTACCAACTCTGGAAGAAAATTTCTTGCAAGTAATTTGGGCTGTAAATAAACTTAATAAAACATGAAAACAATAATAAAGAATATAAAGGCAAAATTACAAAACAATAGAATGAGACCAAAAGGGACACTGCAAAACTAATTAAACATCTAGAAGTCCAAAACCTCACATTAAAGACAAAATAAACATATGAGAAACATCAGTAAATAATCCAGGTATGACTGCAGAGTGAATCTACTGATTAAATAATCAAAAGTAAATTTTAGAAAGGAAAGATAGGGATTTTTTTAAAAGTTATAAGACAATAGATATGAAAGAAAAAGGCAATCCAACATAGCAATTATCCCTGAAGAAGAGGGCCCAAAAACAATAGAAATGTAGTTAGAATAACATAAGAAAATGCCCTGTTATAAAAAGAAAAGCTAAGTTTTACAGATAGAAAGGGAATTTTGTATATCAGAAAATTCCAAGATGAAATTATAAAGATATAACATACTTTCTGGATTGAGATCCAAAGATTATGAAAGAATTACTCAGATATCCAGCACCCCCCAAAAATATAGAATCACCTATAATGAGGTAAGAAATAATACATATAAAGGCAAAGAGAGACATTATCAATATGAAAGAATTTGGAGAAAAAAGCATCTAAGACTCTTTCTTAAAAACCTATTCAATGATGAATCCAGTCAACCAGTAATGAATGGGGGCACGAGACAAGACAATTGAAATGATTGAGGCTGAGAAGCAGAAAGGAAAAAGAATTTAAAAAGTGAGTAGAGCCTTAGGGACCTGAGGGACACCATCAAGGTTATCAGTATATGCATTATGGGACCCACAGAAGGAGAAGAAAAAGTGAAAGAGGCAGAAGGAGTATTCAAAGAAATAGTGGCAGAAAATGTCACAAACTTAGCAAAACACATTCAAGAAGCAAAACAAACCCCATAAAGGAGAAATTCAAAAGAATAAAAACCAGACACATAGTAGTCAAACTCTCAAATGCCAAGGACAAGGAGAGAGCTCTGAAATCAGCAAGAGAAAAGCAACAAATTATATATACATAGGAATCCCAATAAGATTAAATGCCAATTTCTCATCAGACCATAAGGCCAGAAGGAGGTGGGACAAGTGTTTAAAGTACTGAAAGAAAACAGAAGCCAAACAAAAACTTTGTATCCAGCAAGACTGTCATTCAAAAATCAGAGAGATATTAAGACATTCCCAGATAAATAAGAGCAAAGGGAGTTCTTCACCACTATTCATGCCCTACATGCAATGCTAAAGGCTGAAAGGAAAGGAACAAGGCTGTGGATCAAAGCAGCATAAAGAAATAAAGACCCCCAATAAAGGTAACCATATGGGTAATTATAAACACCAGTAATATTGTGTTGTATTTTTTGGTATATAATTCCACTTTTTACTTCTTAAAGGTTCTAAAATGCAAATGTATTAAAAGTAATGATAAATCTATGGTTTGGGAGATAAAATGTATAAAAATATGTGTGACAAGTACAACAAAAAGCTGGGGGGATGGAGTAGTGTACGTGTATGCCATTGAAGATAAGCTGGTATCAAATCAAACATGACTGTTACAGATTTAGAATGTTAAATTTTAGCCCCATGGTAACCACAAAGAAAACATACGAAAAATATATACAGAAAGAAATGAGAAGGGATTCAAGGTGGCACTACAAAAAATTAAATAAGTAAGAAAGTAGGTATAAATGGAAGAATTGAGAGACAAAAATAGTATAAGACTTACAAAGACCAAATACCAAAATGGCAGAAGGAAGTCTTGCATTATCAGTAGTTACTTTAAATGTAAATGGATTAAACTCTCCAGTCAAAAGGTAGAGATTGGCAGAATGGATTTTAAAAAAAAAAAAGCCTGATGCAATTATATGCTGTTTACAATAATTCAAAAACACAAATAGGTTGAAAGTGAAAGGATGGAAAAAGTATATTATGCAAGTAGTAATCAAAAGAAAGCTGGGTTAACTATATTAATATAAGATAAAATAGGCTTTATGTCAATAACTGTTATGAGTGACAAAGAAAGTCACTATATACTGATAAGGAGGTCAATTCCAAAAGAAGACATAAAAATTTTAAATATATATGCACCTAATGGCAAAACCTCAAAATAAATGAAGCAAATATTGACAGATTTGAAGGAAAAAATAGATGGCTCTACATTAATAGCTCCACTAATAACAGACCTCAATACATCACTTTCAATAATGAATGGAATATCTAGACAGAAATCAATAAGGAAATAGAAGACTTGAATGATACCGTAAACCAACTAGACCTAACAGACATATATAGAACATTTCACCCAACAGCAGCAGAATACACATTCTTCTCTAGTGCACATGGATCATTCTCCAAAATAGACTGCATGTTAGGTCACAAAACTAGACCAAATAAATTTAAAAATATTGAAATCATACAATCTTTCTTCTCCAACCACAATGAAATGAAGCTAGAAATCAATAACAGAGGGAGAAATGGAAAATTCACAAATATGTGCAAATTAAACAATGTACTCTTAAACAACCAATGGGTCAAAGAAAAACTCACAAGGGGAATTAGAAAATACCTTGAGGCAAATGAAAATGAAAACAAAACTTACCAAAATTTACAGGATGCAAAGACAGTGAAGAAAGGGAAAATTATAATATAAATGCTTACATGAGAAAGAAGAAAGATCACAAATGAAAGACTTAGCCTCACAACTGGAAGAGCTAGAAAAAGAAGAGAAAATGAAACAGAAGTGAGCAGAAGGAAGGAAATAACAAGGATTAGAGCAGAATAAATGACACAGAGAATTAAAAAGACAATAGAAAGAAACAAAAAAATGAAAAGTTGGTTCTTACGAAAGATTAACAAACAAAATTAACAAACCATTCACTGGATTGACAGAGAAAAACAGAGGCAGTGCAAATAATTAAAATCATAAGTGAAACAGAGGACATGACTACCAACACCACAGAAACAAAAAGGCAAAATGGATTACAAAAGGATACTGTGAACAACTCTACATGAACTAATTAGATAACCTAGATGAAATGGACAATATTTAGAAACACAGAAACTATATACACTGATCCAAGAAGAAATAATATATCTCAACAGACTAATAACAAGTAAAGAGATTGAATCAGTCATCAAAACCCCCAACAAAGAAAAGCCCAAGACCAGAAGCCTTCATTAGTGAATTTGACCAAACATTCCATGGAGAATTAATACCAACTCTGCTCAACTGTTCCAAAAAATTGAAGAGGAAGTAATACACCCTAATTCATTCTATGAGGCCAACATCACTCTAATACCAAAGTCAGATAAAGATTCCACAAGAAGAGAAAATTACAGAAAAATACCCCGTATGAATATAGATGTGAAAATCTTCAAAAAATACTAGCAAACAGAATCCAACAGCACATTAAAAGAATTATAAGATATGATCAGGTAGGATTTATCCCAGGTATGCAAGCGTGGTTCAACATAAGAAAATCAATTAGTTTATTCTGCCACATTAATAGAATGAAGAAAAAAACATATGTTCACTTCAATTGATGCAGAAAAGGCATTTGACAAAATCCAACACCGCTTCTTGATTAAAAAAAAAAAAAATTGGAAAACTAAGAATTAAAGGAAACTTCCTAAATGTGATAAAAGAATTATATGAAAAACCCACAACTGACATCATAATGATGAAAGAGTCACAGCTTTCCCTCTAAGATCAGGAACAAGACACTGTTACAACTCTTATTCAATATTGTACTGGAAATTCTAACTAGAGAAATTAGGCAGGAGAGAGGGAGAGAAAAGAGAAGAAGGGAGGGAGGAAGGGAGGGAGGGGAGGGGGAGAGAGACTAAGAGTGCAAAAGAGTGTGCATCCAAACTGGAAAGAAGTAAAACTTCTCCTATTTGCAGATGACATGATCCTGTATATAAAAATCCTGAAAAATCCACAACAAAGCTGTAGATAATAAATTCAGCAAAATGGTGGTATATAAGATTGACACACAAAAAATCAATAGTGTTGCTATATACTAGTAATGAACAATCTGAAGAGGAAATAAAGAAAATAAATTCCATTTACAATAGCAACTGAAATAATGAAATATCTAGGAATAAATTTAACCGAGGATGTCAAGAACTTATACACAGAAAACTACAATACATTGCTAAAAGAAATCAAAGAAGACCTAAATAAATGAAGGGACATTCTGTGTTCCTGGACTGGAAGACTAAATATTGTTAAGATGTCAATGTTACACAAAGCAATTTATAGATCCAACGCAATCCCAATCAAAATTTCAACAATGTTGTTACAGAAACGAGAAAGTCAGTCATCCAATTTATAGGGAAGAATAAGGGGCCCTGAATAGCCAAAGCCATCTTGAAGAAGAACAAAGTTGAAGGACTCACACTTCCCAATCTTAAAACTTATTACAAAGCCCCAGTAATAAAAACATCATGTACTGGCACAAGGACAGACATATAGACCAGTGAAACCAAACTGAGAGTTCAGAAAACAGCCCTCATATTTATGGCCAGCTGATTTTTGAAAAGGAGGCACAGACCACTCAATTGGGAAAGAATAGTCTCTTCAACAAATGGTGCTGGGAAAACTAGATTTCCATATGCAAAAGAGTGAAGGCGGACCCCTACCTCACACCATAAACTAAAATTAACTCAAAATGGATCAAAGGCCTAAAATATAAGAACCCAAACTATAAAACTCCTAGAAGAAAACATGGGGAAGCATCTTCAGGACCTTGTGTTAGGCAACAGTTCCTTAGACGTTACACCAAAAACACAACTATCAAGTGAAAAGATAGAATACAGGCATTCATCAAAATTAAAAACTTTTTGTGCCTCAAAGTTCATAAAAGTAGAAAGACAACCAACAGAATGGGAGAAAATATCCAAAAAGGGTTTACTATCCAGACTAGATAAAGAAATTCTATAATGCAACAATAAAAAGGCAAGCAACCAAATTTTAAAATGGGCAAAAGACTTGAATAAACATTTCTCCAAAGAAGATAAACAAATGGCCAATAAGCACGTAGGAAAATATGCCAATCATTATCCATTAAGGAATTGCTAACCAAAAACACAAAGAGACACTACTTTATTCCCACTAGAATGTCTGGTATTCAAAAAGTAGAAAATAACTTTAGAAAGGATGTAGATAAATAGGAACACTGATTCATTGTTGGTAGGAATATAAAATGGTATAGCTGCTGTGGAATAAAGGTTTATAATTTCTCAGAAAGTTAAGTATATAATTACCATATGACCTGGTAATCCTACTTCTAGAAATATACCTAAAAGAATGGAGAGCAGGGACATGAACAGATACTTTCACACCAATATTCATAGCAGCATTATTCACAATTGCCTAAAGATGGAAGCAATCCAAGTGTCCATCAACTGATGGATGGATAAACAAAAAACGGTATATACACATAATGGAATATGACTCAGCCATAAAAAGGAATGAAGTTCTGATATATGTGACAACATGGATGAACCCTGAAGACATCATCTTGAGTGAAATAAGTTAAATACAAAAGGACAAATATTGTTTGCCCTCACTGATATGAAATAATTAGAAGAAGGAAATTCATAGAGTCAGAAATTAGAACACAGGTCACCATGGACCAGGGTGGAGATAGGGAATGGGGAGTTAAGGCTTAATTGGTTCAGAGGTTCTGTTTGGGGTGATGGAAAGATTTTGGTCATGGATGGTGGGCTGGTAGCACAACATCGTGAATGTGACTGACACCACTCAATTGTATACTTGAATGTGGTTAAAAAGAGAAATTTTAGGTTTTATACCTTTCAGTAGAATTAAAAAAAAAATTTTAACCATAAGACTGTTTAACACAAACAGTGATCTCAGAGGTAATCAACTATAGTTAATAGGACAATTATAATAACATTCTTTCATCAATTGTAATGAAGCTACCAACTATTACAAAGTGCTAATAATCAGGGGTTATATGAGAACTCTGTTTTTCTGCATGATTTTTCTGTAAACCTACAACTTGACTAATAAAAAAGAAATTATATTTTTAAAAAGTAATAAATGGAGGAGCAATGGTGGGGGAGAACAGTAAAAAATTCAGTGTCCAAAAATGGTGGAACAATATCTACATAATCTTCTGGGAAAGAAATTGGAGCAACAAACTTTTATACCCTGCAAGGTCTACATGAAGGCAACTGACAGAAATTTTCACGTATGCAAGAATTCAGAACAAGCCCAGGGGGCCCTGAAAAAGAACTTGACAAGGAAACCCAGCAAACCAAAGATGATTATAATTTAAAGTATTAGTTTTTATTTTTATAATTAAATGAATTTTATTAAGTAATTATAAAGAAAATATAAATTATGAATCATAATTTCTAAAAAAACTTAGGAAAGCAGAAGGTGTGATACAGGTGTGAAGTAGTAAATTCATTTAATTATATACCTAGGACTACATCACTGTAACTATAGAAAAATAGAATTGTAATTGCTGAGTATAAATACTCTATATCTTAACTCTTTAAAGAAATAATGTTACTATAAAACTCAAAGATTAGGGAATGGGAAGCAAGGTAAGAGAAAGAGCAAATGTTTAAATTTCCTTATCTTTCATAGCAGAGAGTCAATCAATGTGTCTAAAATTAAACATAGCTCTTTAAAAAAAAATCTAGCTTCCTTGAATTTTTTAATAATCTTTCTTTGTAACCTTAGGGAGAACTTTTAGGATCTAATATCTATGTGGTAAAAACATCATCTGAAGTTCCAGAATTCCTTCAGTTTCTCATTGGTTTCTTTTTCTTCTATTAAATTCAAGCAAAATTCAATTTAATGCTTTTTATTTTTCTAGAAATGTATAGTAAGATCCAATTTTTGAAAAATTATTTTTGTATTATTCATTCCATTTACACATTTAAAGAGCTACCTAGAATGATATTCACCTGAAGTTATTAGGCTACTTCTTAACAGTGGAATTTGAGGTGATAGTTTTGTTCTCCTCTTTGTTTTTTGGGGTTTTTTTCCTATTTTACTTAAGTAGTTTATATTCAGCATATATTATTATATAAAAACAATAAAATCACTTAATCTTAAGTACACAAATACTAGATGGCAAAAAAATTGGTCTCAAAATCCTCCCATCTCTATATACATAACCCTTTGTAGAAGGGTTATGTATTTAGATCCCCAGATCCAAAATCTGACTCGCCTTATGACTTGCACTGTCCATTAGAATGTGGCAGAAATGACACGTGACTTCCAAGTCTAGGCTTTAAAAGGACTTGCAGCTTCTCTCACCTTCCTGGATTACTCCCTTGAGCCTGGCATGTAATAAAGCCTAGGCTAACCCACTGGAGAATGAGAGGACACATGGGGCCAAGGTGAGCTGTCTCAGCCCCCTAGACCATCCAGCAGGCACCCAGCACCAAACACCACTCATGTTAACAGGAAAATCTTAGACCTTCCAGCCCCAGTAGGGCTACCAGATGACTATAACCACCAAGTAACCCTAGATGAAACTAGAAGAAAAACTGTCCTACTGAACTATTAGCAAATAAAACCAATAGTGTTTTACACTGCTAGATTTTGGGGTGTTTTTTTATGCAGCAATAGATAACTGATACGCATCAATACAGGTTCAGTGTGTTAAAACAAACACACTTGGCTTTCCAATTCAAGATGAAGATTGAGAACATTTATATATGAATCTTTTCTCCCAATAACCATTGAAATGACATTAAAGAAACATAAAAGAAAATAAAGTCATAAAAATAAATTCCATTGACAGAACATTTGCATGTTCATGTCTAAATCAATCCCTAGCAAGGGGAGTAAGACCACAGTGACTAGTTCATACACCATGATTCACCTCCTGGATCTGGGGAGGGGAACACCTTCCATGAGCATAGGGCCCAGCTGATGCCAAGTATCCAAAATATAAGGGTCTTCCAGGGGGAAAAGGCAGTGACGCTCACACCTACTGACTAATATTAAGGAAACCACATTCCAGCAAACCCTTGTCTAAGCAATAGTTAAACCCTCGGGAGTAAGATAAATACATCACATAGACACAAATATAAAATCCATATTTATGGGGAAGGAAGAAGAGGAAAAAGAGCCAAGAAAGGAGACGGATAGGAAGTGACAATAAAAGTAGGAGAAGAAGCACGCAGCAGATTCATTCAACTACAAATAAGTATCGCCAGTCAGAAAGAAAAACCTTTACCACCTCCAAGGGAGGGGTCTCACCTTGTGGAAGATAGCAAGGCCATAACAACGCCTGCTCCCAGGAATAGCAGTCCTAGGGTCCCAACCCACTCCATGGTTTGCAGGTGTTGGGGTCACCAGCATAGGCATGATTCACACAGGCTCTGATGGAAAAACATTTATTCACATAGGGAAGAGAAAAAGCAAGGAAAGCTTCACTAATGCACATCAGTCCCCCAAGACCAGGGGCTCTTAATCTGCTGGTCAATGCCGAGAACAGATATACCACTGGGATGGTGAGCCAGATACCATAAAACATGCCCACTTGTCTCCAGTGTCCTTATGCTAAGGACAATAAAGGAAGGAACACACCAGAAGTCCCCTATCTGGTCCCAAGCACAGGATTTGTATTTGTGGGTCCCAGGGAAAGGTAGCAGGCTGCACTTGGACTGTCCCCTACCATATACATGGAGTGCCTGCTATTTTCTGGGTACCAAATATACATGCCAAGAAAAGCACGC
Organism: Choloepus didactylus; assembly: GCF_015220235.1. Classification (NCBI taxonomy): domain Eukaryota; kingdom Metazoa; phylum Chordata; class Mammalia; order Pilosa; family Megalonychidae; genus Choloepus; species Choloepus didactylus. Next base: position 159,064,322 of record NC_051307.1, read on the forward strand.
CAAGAAAGAGGAGGTGGTGAGGTTGTCAAATATTGCAAAGACATCAAAGAGAATGAGGCCTAACAAAGGGACAGTGGCTGTGATGAAGGAAGTCCTAGATTACACTGGAGACTGCAATTTTAGTAGGGAGGTGGAGGCAGATGCAGATGGTAGAAGTTATAGATGGAGTAATGAGGAGAACGTGAATACAAGGGTTAAAAGACCACTTAGAAAGCTTGGGAGTGATGGGAAAAGAAAATGATCATGATTGCAGGGAGCATCTGAGTTAAATAAAGCTTTATCAAGATAGCAAATTTGTTGACAAGAAAGAACTTCAGTTTGAATGGAGAGAAAGGTGGGAGCAGATGTATATAAAGACTTGGATACGCTGAGGTGAAATGGAGAAAGATGGGGCCATCCCATCAGATGGGCCAGATCTGCTCAGCAAACAAGGAGTGAATTCCTCTTCAGAAGGTTGTAGCACTGGGCCTCCCTCCATGTGACCAATTCAGAGAACCTACAGTGCCCAGGAGATGCTGTAGGATGGTTTTCAATCTTCCTCATCCAAACAGAAGGAAAATTGGGCCCAGGCCCAAAGACCTTGGCCACCTATGTGCTGTGCTATCTGAGGTACTACATACCCCACAAAACCAGTATGGTGGGCAGCATCTAAAAGGGCTCCCAGTAATCCCACCTCCTGGTATTCATGCCCTTGCATAATGCCCTCTCCTTGAGGATGGGCTGAACCTAGTAACTCACTTCTAACAAATAAAACATGGCAAAGATGATTGGATGTCACATCCAAGATCAGGTTAACAAAAAGTCTTCTTTCTTGCTCTCTGGGTGCTTGCTCTGAGGAAGCCACCTGCCATGTTGTGATCTACCCATTAGAGAGGTTCATGCGGGAAGGTACCGAGGGAGGCCTCTGCCAACAACCAGTGAGAAAGTGAGGCCCCTCAGTCCACCAACCCATGAGGAAAGCAGAATGTGAGCTTAGAAATGACTCCTTCCCCAGATGAATCTTGAGATTGCTGCAGCCCTAATCGACACTTTAAATGCAGCTAGGTACGGCTAAGCTGCACCTAGATCCCTGATCCACAGAAACTGTGAGATAATAATGTTTGCTGTTCTAAGTTGCTAGATTTGGGGGTAATTTTTTATGTAACCATATATAGCTAATATACCTAGTATCCCAGCTCTGACAAGATCTGGCAAAGCATCTTGACAGTTTCCCTGTACTTCCTAATGTTGGCACATACTGTTAAAGACAATCTCCAAAGTAGCTTTGTTCCCTATTAAAAACATATTCCAGGAACAGAAACATGTTTTGTTTAGGTGTTTCAAAAATCTCAGAACCATCTTTGACCCTTTTCTTTATCATCCAAAGGCAAGCTCCTTCCACATGCCTCTTGTATGAGTCTCTTCCTTTTCCGATTTCCACTGTTCTGTTCATCTGGAATACTGAGAGCCCTAGCCCCCAATTCCCGCCTTTCCTTAGCCTCTCCTGTATCAGTTATCTATTGCTGCATAACAAATCATCCCAAACCTTAGTGGCTTAACATGACATCAATTTATTATTTTTCACAATTCTGTGGGTTGGTTAAGTCATTCTTTGATGGTCTCACCTGGGCGAACTCATGCAGCTGCATTTTTGGGGGGTCTACTTGAAGCTGGACTCAGCTGGTATAGTGAGAAACAGCTGGGACATCTGGGCCTCCTCTTCATATGGTCTTTCATCCTCAAGGCGATTATAACAAGCTGGACTTCCAAACATGGTAGAAGCATTCTAATCAGGCAAGCCCAAATGCCCAAGTACTTATCAAGTTTCTGCTTGCTTTATGGATGCTAACGTCCAGTGGCCAAAGCAAGTCGCATGGCCAAGCCCAAAATCAATGTTGGAGGGAACAATGCAAGAGCATGGATAGTGGGAGGCATGAGTCACTGGGGCACAATTAGATGTGGTACTTCTACTCTGTCCTCACCACTGTTTCTAGATTACTCTTCCCCAGGTACCTGTTCCATTTTCCCAAACCCTTGCTCAACCATCTCTTGGATTCACCAAGGCATTGGACAGTTTCTCTCACAGCCATGGGATAAATGTTACTTTTAGAGAGGAAGCTGTCCTGATGTTCTACATGCTACCAACTGATTACATATGAGAATTACAACCAACCAACCAGGCAACCAGAGGACAGTCATGATAGGCAGGGATCTAAAAACCATCTCTTGTCTCAGTGCACAAAGTGAGACTTTCATGTCCCAAACAGAACCTGAAATGTGTCAGGCCTACAAATGCTTATTGTATGAATGAATGGATGGATGAAAGAATAAATATATGAATAAATGAACATATGAATGTGTGAGTAAATGAATGAATTAAGGTGGTATGATAGTTTGGCGGTGTATGTACTGCATAAAAGAATTATGTTCTTTTAATCCATTCCTGTGGTTGTGGACTTATGGTGGGTGGGACACTTTGATTACATTATTTCCACTGAGATGTGACCCTGCCCATTCAAGCGGGTCTTAATCCTCTTACTGGCGTCCTTTATAAGAGGATAGAGAACACACAGAAAACAGAGAAACACCCAGAAAAGCTAAGAGATTAAATTAAGAGACGATCGCAGAAGAGAGCCCCAGAAAGGCTGAGGGACAAGGACACACCCACAGAAGCTGAGTGAGGAAGACACTGAAGCCAGAAGCTGGAGATCAGAAAACCCAGGAGAGAAGGAGCAGCAGACATCGCCATGTGCCTTGCTACCTGTCAGAGGAGCCCAAGCTCACCAGTAAACCATTTTCAGAGAAGATATCATCCTGTTGATGCCTTAACTGGACATTTACACAGCCTTAGAATTGTAAACTTGTAAGCTAATAAATCCCCATTGTTAAAAGTCAGTCCATTTCTGGTGTATTGTATTTTGTCAGCTTTAGCAAACCAACCACAGTGCAGGAGTTGAATGAATAAGGGTAGCTTAGACCAGAGCAGTGGCTCTCAAATGTGAGCACACATCAGAACCACCAGGAGGGCTTGATGAACCACAGATTGCTTGACCCACATCCAGAGTTTTTGATTCAGTAGATGGGGGAGGAGGGGACGGGACTGAGAATTTGCTTTTTTAGCAAGATCCCAGCCGATGCTGATGTTGCTGATCAGGGACCACACTTGGAGAACTGATGGCCCAAACATGAGAAGAATAAATGAAGACATGGGATCATTTGAATATCTAAAGAACTGCTGCATCCCAGAGAAAGCTGATTTGTTCTGTATGGCTCCAGAATGCAGCATTTGGAAAGTTATCTGGAGGTAGATTCCGAGTGAACATTAACACACATTTTCTAATAAAAAGAACTGGTCAGCAATTGAATAAGCTGGTCCTCTCCACCCTCTCCTGCCTCCTTTCCTCCCCTCCCTTCACTTGCCTCTACGCCCATGTCCCTGTCCCAAGAACAAGTTTACAGCTCTAAATGTGTTAATCTCACATGTCCACAACCAAAAATTTCTCTCTCCTAGGAAACAAATGTCAGCAATTTTATAAATACAACCTATGAGAGCAGAGAATTAATCAATTTTTATAATGTCCATTTGTCTCATTTTGTGGTGTAATATTAGGATGAGCTTTGGCCCGGTAGCAAGGCAATCTACATTTGGTCATTTCTGTATCTTTATTCCATATCACTAATTGCTAATAAAATATTTTTTAAAAATCAAACCCCATTTTAACCTGAGACCATTTTGTTTCTCTGTAGAGCTATATGAACATCCCTAACAATTGTGCTTTTGAACATGGTACCACATAGGAAATGCTGATAACACAATTTCTTCACACACAACAAGTACACAGGTTACACAAAAGCAGATTCTATTTTCACTTTTTTTTGAGAGGCTGTTTAAAAGTTAAGTTCCCTCTCTTAATGGAAGAGCAAGAAAGGGGGCTTTGCTTTTCTTCTCCCAGCATCCTGGCTTTTCCTTCTTTGTGGGCTTAAGATATTTTCCTTCTTCCTAGTGTTATCTATGTTTCCTGCTCATCTCAACTTGATGACATGTTGCTGAGACAACTAAGTCGCTAACCTTCTTAACTTAGCTTTTGTTACATCCTTGCATGTGTTAGGAGGGATATTTTTCATTTCTGTTAGAATGCTCTGTGTCCGCTCTGGGGAGGGCTGTCAGACCTGGAGTCTTTTTAAGTGCTTGCTATTCAAATCGCCTTTTTCCTGCCTTTAAGTCCATCGTGTGTGTGGAGGGGCGCTGGTGGAAGCTTCCCTTGCTCCTTTGGTCAGGATTAATTTACTCAGTGACGTCATGCCTGAGCCAGCCCAGACTCCTCTGGGGGAAGGGAGGGTCTGAGGACAGGATGCACTCAGTTTCCATCATCCCCCTTTCTTTTTTTCCTCTTCCACCCCTTTACCAAACTAGCAAGGCAGCTTAACTGCAAAATTATTACCCTATGCAGACGCTTCATCTATTTTGTCATCTGATAAAATAAGACTTGGACATAAACAAGGCTCACAGTCCCCTTCACTTTGGTCTAGCTCAGCACTGGGCCTGCCATACTTGTTACAGTCATTTGTTTCTATATCTGTGCACCCTCCCCACCACCACCTCATCACCCTCTACTGTGCTCCTTGGGGTCCAAGATTTGTCTTTGCATCCCTCATGTTTATCGCGCCCCCTCACAAAAAGATTGCTCAACAGGGAAGTAGATGGATGCAAAAATCAGATCCTAGAATGTCATTTCTTAAGACACACTTAACTCACACTTACCTAACTCACATTCTGTACAAGTAGTCTTTAAAGCTAAGATTTAACTATGTCAAGACAAACTCACCTAAACCAAATCCAAATTGAGATGGAGAAAGGATATTGAATTTGGAAACAACTTTTAGCCCATCTTTAAAATATATTATTTGGCTAAATTTCTCACTTTTCAACCAGATTTTTTCTTTGGTTGTTAATTATTTTACAATTTTTAAATGTAATTTGGGTGTCATCTCCATGAGTGTCTCCAGATTTCCAGGCTTCTGGGGTACCTTTCCCACATCAGGGGGATGTTCAGCACCATATCCTAGATTCTGGCTAATTCCTGGGGACGTATGTGCTCATGGTCACCACTGGCTCCAAGTTCCTCCCCTTGCTGAACTCTCAATCTCTCTTGTTCTCATATATCCTGTGGCACATCTCTTATTTAAGCTTCCATTCATTTAAGGGTAGAACATAGGCCTTTTGTCCTCAATTCCTCAAGTCAAACACTAACCAAGATAGGTTTATATAGAAGACTTATTAAAGTTTGGTTTGGGAGTCTAAGTTACAGCATATTCAACAAATAATTTTCAACCTTTTGTTTCCCAAGACTCAATACCTACCCCACCACTGAACAGGGAGACACCCGCCCTGTATATGCACTCAGGGAAAGGCTGAAGAGGGAGCAAGACTATTCTTTTTTGAGCAACTAAATATGTTCTTGAAGTTCCTAGAAAGAGCTGAGCTTTCCAGTACAGAAAATAAATTGTGATTTCCAAGATCTAGAGCCTACAACACTTGAACATTAAGTTCGCGAAATAAATTCTAGAGTAGGGGAGAATGCAGTAATAATATAAGAGCCATTTTCTGGCCTGACAATAAGATTTTTTTAAAATAAATAAAAATAAAAACCTTCCTGGTCCTGGAGGAAAAAAACTTGGAAACAGAAGGATCCAGAACTAAAAAAGTGGGGACCAGTGCCTTATTTCCAGAGCAGAGCCTGGGGAGGGAGTAGCAGCCTCATAGAGAGACCCTGCATTCAACAGGCACAAACAGGAGAGCCAAGTTAGAAAATCTGGAAGGTGGGGACATGGCCACAGGGGCCCCCATTAGTAGGAGGGGAGCAGTTCTTGGTGAATGAGAATGTGAGCGATGCAGGCACACCAAAAGGGGCATCTCCAGTAACAAAAAATGCAAATATATGTTCCTTGTTTTTTAGATAAATTTCACATAACATAAAATTCACCATCTCAACTTTATTTATCACTCAGACATTGATAGCTGCCTCCCTCCCAGGTCCTTCTATGGACCAAGAGGGAGATTCTTAGAAGCTGAACATAAAATTACAGAGGGTAACTTGCACTTATCAATGCACACTTGTCCTAGGTGGGAGTTACTATATTTCTCAAGTGCCCTTCTCCAATATCCAGAAAGATAAAGCTTCTCCTGTGACAACAACACACCAAAACACACATCTTGGGTCTGACTCTGTCAACCCAACTTCTTATATTCACAATATTAGCCAGCTTTGCTGCATTATGCTGTAGTAACAACCCCCAAATCTCAGTGGTTGCCCCCAGCAACAAGGGTTTATTTCTTGTCCACCATATGTGAGAAATTTCAGTTGACAGTGGTGAGAGCAGGCAGAAAATATGTGAAAAGTACATTATTTTCTAACTTGTCCCTTTATTTATTCTTTCATGTAGGTGAGTCTTACATCAATACTAGATTTTAACTTATTTGATGGCAGGAATTGTGGCTAATTCTCATATTTCTCTCACTTTACCTGGCACGGTGCTTAATTAAATATTTGTGGAATGAACCAAAGAGTAAATGAATCTAATGAAGAACTGTGGACAGGTATCTGAGTTAATAGGCATGAGGCTTTACATTAAGCTTTCTTGTTAAATGGCAATTAAATGCATTGATATTCATTATAGCCTGAATATATTGAGAACCTAATGGCTCATGTGTTGCTCATGTAATCTCCAGTTATTTCAATGACAACTTGATGTCTTTCTGACATACTTATTGTACCTGGATCAATGGCTATTTAACTGCTAATTGATCTTTTATTAACATATAATAACTCTTATTAAATCTAAATTAAAGTCTTAATTGAGATGCTTTATCTGTAGTGTTTCAACATTCAATCCTCATAACAAAATGGATAATTGACAGAAAAGCTAGTAACGTATTGAGTGTCCCCTTTCTCATTGACCTGAAAACAGATTTTCGGCCCGAAAGTGTTTTCACTTCATTAAGAAAATTGAGAGGCTTCTACAGCCAGAAATGTATCAACACCATCAAATTTCTTAGGTTTAAAACACAGAACTAGTTCTCCGGCCTCTGCTTCCTTCTACAGTTTTCAACGGGGGCCTCTTGGCCACCGGTAGCAGGCGGTAATCAGTGAGTTCTGTTACTTTAAACACAAATGTGGCCAGAATAGCTACAAAACCGGGCTCAGGCAGCAGTAGAGACCCCCTCCTATCCCCAGCCCTGTCTTGGCTCCCTTCCCTCCAGCACTTCACTATCCTTGCCTTCATCTCAGGCCACCCACTTCCAACATGACCTGGTTTTCATCCTGTGTTAACACAGTAAAGAATGGTTCTGTCCCTTGGTCTGCCATTTGGGCAACAGCTGCCCCTGCTGACTAACCCTCATTTTCTCCCCTTATTTATTCTTGTCTAATACTTGCTCTGATGTTCCCAAACTCCAGTGCCCACTGCTGCCCCAGGCAACCAGCACTTATAAGATCAGTTATCTAGGGCCCATCCCATCCCCAGCCATCACTCACACTTGCTGCTGTTCTGGATCCAACCTTGAGTCCCGGTTCTATCTGGATTTCTGGCTCTCCATAGACCATGGACCCTATCCATGCACCATGGTTTTAGTATCTGACCTAGTTCCTGTTCTCTCAATAATCCCAGCCCTCACCTGGTGGCTATGACTCTGCTAGCTGCACTTTGCTAGCAGCTCTCTTACATTCCTAGTGCTTACCACATTCCTAAACTGAGGGCCACTTGTTTATGCATTCCTCATTGTAGTGCATGCTAGACAGCTGCCCAGCATCCACCTCCACCCTCCCACACACAGATGGCTACCCCAACTCCAGGGATGGGTCCGACAAATCCAAAGGAAATCTCAACCTCCTTGCTAATTATTGGTTCAAGAAAGGGACAATGAGAATAAACTTGCTAGAGGCTTCCAAGAAAGTGCTTTCTTGCATTTCTGGAAGACTATCAGAAGTGACAATGTCACTCTTCCTCTGGATATCTGTCATAGCCAAATGCTTTGCCTGGCAGTGCCCAGTTATCTCATAAACAGCCTGAGAAGGATGATGCTGACATGCACAGGAAGGCAAAATGAAGAAAATCACACAGAAATGGAGTCAAAACAATGGGCAAAATCAACCCAAAGCCAGCCCTGCCACTGGACTTCCAGTTAGATGATCAGATGAATTTTCTTTTTGTTTACATCTGTTTTGAGGGGTTTTTCTATTGTTACAGCTGAATACATCCTGGCTGATGCAGTGATGCATCCATTTTCCGCAATCCTTTCAGTACCCTGATCCTTAACCATTCCAGGGCCTGATATGGTCTGGTCTTCTAATCAGGCAAATATCCCACTGCATCCCACTGCATCCAAAGTTCTCTGCTGGGCTGACTTTTCTTGGCCAATGCAGATGGGTCTATGCTCAACACCTGTCCTCCTACCTCACTGGGAAGGTCTCATTCCAAGTTCCAGCCCTTCCCAACTGGTGGAGCCCTGCTATAGAACAAACACATTCCAAGATAAAAGAAAATGAGAGAACTCACATACATATTCCAACTGCTGGGAATACATGCAGGGTTTCAAAGAGCAGTTATTTCTTAAAAATCAAGATATTACAAAACTATACAAAAGAGTGAAAAGTAAGCATAAAGTCAAAACACAAATGAGAAAATCTTTCTAGCAAGTAATGCCGTTAAATATATATTTGGCAACATGGCCTCAGATATTACAAAAGAAATGGTCTACCTTGAGAGCAGCTATAAGAATGTAGCATCACTGAGATCATACATAACTGAACGGTCCCTTTATAAATATGTAATAATATTCCTTTTGTTGTTCAGAACAATCAAAATGCACCTTATGTTTTGAAACAATACTTATGTTGAAAATGCTATTTTTATTGATCTTCCCCAGTTTTCATAAATGGGGTTAAAGGTCTCAAAGAACTGAAGAAGTGAGAAGAAGTTCTGTAATTCATTGGCCAGGGCTCTGGCCGAAGTCCTTCCCACCCTCTCACCCCTCTTCTGCCTCTTTGTATGCAGTTGCACCCTCCTCTGACCAGAACTCATTAAACAGTGTCTGCACTGACAGTCCCTGACCTGGTTTGGCCAGATACCACCATGCCATAACCAACTTCCAGAAGCAGTATGGGTTTTCACAGTAACGTGATACTTGTTTTGAAAATTAAAAACAAGCAGGGAAAAAATGGAGTAAAATAAACAAACAACAATAACAAAACAAACAAACAAACAAAAAAAAACAAGCAGCACCATTTTCTGGAAGAAAAATTTTAATTTTATCCAAAATTCAGGTACATCGCTGTAGACATGAGCTGCATGAAATAGCAAAAAGAACTCAGTCTTTGGAATGATATGGGCTCAAATCCTGGCTCCACACTTACAGCTGAGTGAACTCAAGCTAGTGACTTAAGCTCCCGAACTCAGTGCCCTCATTTGTAAAATGGTTATGATAACAGATAAATGGAGAGGTTCACATTTAATGTATGTAAGGCACAAGGCACAGCACCTGGGACACAGTGACATTTAATTAATAGTAGCTTTTGTTTAACATTTTTCAGTACGTTATATTTTTCCCTCCATAGTGGGAATCAATATCATCAACAAACTATTCCTAAATTAAATTGTGAAGCAAACATATCTTTTTTCACTGTCTACCAATTCTCTACCTGTGCTGTCATCCTAACTTTCAGTGCCCAATCTCCCATCAGGTGCTAGTCCTGGGCCACACCCTTTCACAGGTCCCAATACCAAGACCTGTCTTTTCCCCTGTTCTGTTTGGCAGTGTATGTGTACATGCTATTTCCTCCAACAATCCTGTTCCATGCTCCTCTCATAAAGAATATGGGTTTTAATTTTCATTTTTATGGAGATGCCATTTCTTCAACTACTTAGATGGCCTTGTATGCCCTCCTAGTTGAAAGCATTTAAAAATCACTGATCTAGCCTAGAGCCATTGCATTTCCCAACTGCCCTCTCCAGCATCCCCTTCCCAGCATCACGATTACTGCAGGTACATCCCTATGCCAGGCCAATTCACACTTACTTTGAACATTCACAAGCTCTTTGATGAATCTTCCCCTGATCCAACCACCCTAGGCAGGGCTGGGCACCCCTCTCTTGCTCCCACAATTCCCTGCACTGACCTACCTCAAACCTCATCACATTTTCTTGTCATTGTCATTTTTATGTCCATCTCTTCTCACTCAACTATGAGCTCCTCAAAGCAGAAACCATGGGTTATTTGCTCTGTATACCGAGCCCACCATGGGACCTAGCAGGTAATAATTCATAATAAATCTGTGCTGAATGAATGGCTGGGGAGATGGACTTTTATGTGAAAAAGGAATAGAATGATAGCAAACATTTGCTAGATGCCAAACTACCTTTGTTTAACAAACATGACCTAGATATGGAGTAAGATTTTTTATCATTACATCATTTGTATTTGAGGTATAATTTACATGCAATAAGGTGCACAGATTTTCAGTTTACATTTCAGTGAATATTGAAAAATCAATGGAATGAAATAAAAGATCCAGAAATAGGCATGTATGTATATGGTCAATTCTTTTTGACAAAGGTGTCAAGGTAAGTCAACAGGGAAAGAAAATCTTTTCAATAAATGATGCTGGAACAATTGCACATATGGGGAAAAACAAGGACCCCAAACTTGCCTCACACCATGCATAAATATTAATGAGAAATTGGTTATAGCTTGAAAGTAAAAGTTTAAAACCTTGACATGACACAAAAAAATGTTAATTATGAAAGGAAAAAATTGATAAATTTTTCTGCATCAAAAATTTTTAATCTAATCAAAAGACACTGTTAAAGAAGCAGGGCAAGAGAGCAACATAGAGAGGTGTGGAATTTATTTAGTCACCTAGAACAACTAGTAAACAACAAGGAACAACTAGTCAATAATCTGAAACAAATGTTAGGGGGTTTCTGTGACCAGACAACATTGTACACCAATCAGGAATGGGTGGAAGGGCCCAGATTGCAGCATAATACTGTAAGTAAAGCCCCCAAACAGCAGAGCTGGCACCCCTCCCCCACTGATATGGAAGGCGAGTTGGAACACTCCACTGTGGGAAAAAGGAGCAGTCCATGCTGAAAGCAAGGGAATATAACTCAACCAAGCTCCAACTGCAGTTTTAATTAACAAATTTGGACTACTGAATACAGGTTACAAGCACAGATAAACCAGGGGCAAACAGGAAAGGAACCCAGAGGTTTCTCCTGGCAGAGAGGAGGCAGGACTAAGTAAATAAAAACAGAGGCTTTTGGAGTTGGCTGAGTTCAGAATACTGGAAAAGGGCTGTGTCCCAATAAAACAGGCACACAGAATTGGGTAACAACTCTGGTTCTTGCCTGATGAACTGGAATACTGGAGACTGGCTCTTTTTTCCTTTTTTTTTTCTCTCATTCTCAGTAGCTCCTTAGAGAAAGCCTCAGGCATTGTCAATTGTCACCACTGACCCAGGCAAGGGTGGAGTTAAGATAGTCAGAAAGTTAAAAGAAAAACTCAAGTGTAGGAGATAATTCCCTAAAGGGCTTATCTTCCCTAAGAAAAGGGGGTAAAAGAGCCTAACTCAAGTAGTGGCCCTGCCTCAGAGAACTCAGACCCCAGGGCCTGGGGGGACAAAAAACAGAAACAGCTTAAGCTTGACTTCTAACACCTTTGATCCCTGGTCAGGACAGGGTCCACTGAGAATCGAAGGCAATGCAACTCATTATGCCAGTGGGGAGCTGCAGGCTGACAAGTGCCACTTGCTGAACAGGATAGGAAAAGCACATAGTCCAAAGGCCTCACAGGAAAGTCTGACAATCTGCTGGGTCTCACCCTTAGGGAAACCTGATACTGAATACAGCCTCCTCCTGAGCCCTGGGCCCATATGTTCTGGGAAAAGCTGATTGGGGTAATCAAGGAAATCAGATGCCTAGACAACAAGAAATTACAAATCACACTAGGAAAAACAAAGATATGGCCCAGTCAAAGGAACAAACTTACCCTTCAAATGAGATACAGGAATTGAAAAAACTAATTAAAGATCTTCAAACAAATATGCTAAATCAATTCAAAAATCAAACCAAGAGATGAAGGATATAAAGAAGACACTGATGAACATAGAGAAGAACTCAAAAGTTTGAAAAAACAATTGGCAGAACTTATGGAAATGAAAGGCATAATAGAAGAGGTGAAAATCACAATGAAGGCATACAACAGATTTGAGGAAGCAGAAGAAAAGATTCACAAACTAGACAACAAGACATCTGAAATCCTATGCATGAAAGAAGAGATAGAGAAAAGAATGGAAAAATATAAGCAGGGTCTCAGGGAATTGAATGACAACATGAAGCACAAGAATATACATGTCATGGATGTCCCAGAAGGAGAAGAGAAGGGAAAGGGGGCAGAAAGAATAAAAGAGGAAATAATCTCTTATGAAAGACATTAAATTACAGACCCAAAAAGCTCAGTATATCCCAAGCTGAACAGTTCCAAGTAGACCAACTCCAAGATAGTTAATAATCAGGCTATCAAATGCCAAAGACAAAAAGAGAATTCTGAAAGCAGCCAGAGAAAAGCGATCTATCACATACAAAGGAAACTCGAAAAGAATATTTGCAGATTTCTCAGTATAAACCACCATGGAGGTAAGAAGGCAGTGGTATGATATATGTAAGACACTGAAAGAGAAAAACTGCCAACCAAGAATTCTATATCCAGCAAAACTGCCCTTCAAAAATGGAGACTTTTAAATTCTTTCAGACAACAGACACTGAAAGAGTGTGTGAACAAGATATCTGCTCTACAAGAAATACTAAAGGGAGCACTACAAGCAGATAAGAAAAGACAGGAGAGAGAGGTTTGGAAGAGTGTAGAAATGAAGACTATCAGTAAGGGTAAAAAGAGAGAGAGAGAAAACAAAATAAAAACAAAATATGATATGACATATAAAATCCAAAAGGCAAAATGGCAGACAGTAGAAATTAGCCAGAAACAGAAAGACAGATATTGTATGGTCTCACTAATATGAACTAATGTTGATGAGTGAAATTTGAGAGTTGAGAACACAGGTTATCAGGAGATAGAAAGAGGGTAGAGATCAAGCATAAGATACTGAAGGAGTACAGAAGATTCAACAGGATTGATTATATAGATCCAGAAATGGAATAGCTAGCATAATAGTGTGATGGTAACACAATATTTTAAGTACACTGAACAAAGATAAGTGTGAGTACTGTTGAAAGAGGAAGGCTGGGGGCATGTATGATATCAGAAGGAAAGACAGAAGATAAAGACTGGGAATGCATAACTTAGCGAAACCTAGAGTGATCAACGATAGGGATTAAATGTACAAATATAAGAATGTTTTTAAATGAGGGAGAACAAATGAATGTCAACATTGCAAGGTGGTAAAAATTGGATGGTATGGGGAAAAATACAATCAATGCAAACTAGAGTCTATAGTTAATGGTAACATTGTAAGATGCTTCCGTTAATTGTTGCAAAGGCAATATACCAAAGCTAAATGTCCATAAGGGGGGATATAAGGGAATGATATGGGATTCTTGGTGATGGTGATGTCTGACCTTTTCATTGTATTTTATTTTATTTTTATCTTTTTTCTCTCTTTTATATTTTCATTCTTCATTTTTTTCCTCCTTTTCCTCTTTCTTTGCAGAAGAAATGGAAATGTCATCATATAGATTGTGGCAGTAAATGCATAATTATATAATTACACCAGGAATCATTGATTATTGATTTAGGGTGGATAGTATAGTGTGTGAATAAGACTGTTTACAAAATAAATAGAGGGATACAAGTGCTGAAGAAAATGTGGAGAGAGGGATGTACCTATTCCCTGTTGGTGGGAAGTAGAATGGCACAGCCCAGTGGAAGCTAACTATGCAGTTGCCATATTGTCCTGGAACCCCATAATTGTGTATATACTTGGAAAAACTGAGAGCAGGTACATGAGTGGACATTGCACACTGGTGTTTATGGCAGCAGTATTCATGATTTGCAATGGATGGAGGTGGCCTAAGGATACATCTACATAAATGGAATGGTGAACTGTAGTGTATACATAAATGGAATATTGAGCAGCAGCAAGAAGAAATGAAGTTGTGAGATATGCAACTAGGTGAATGAACCTTGAAGACAGTATATTGAGTGAAATAAGCCAGAATCAAAAAGTCAAACATTATAATGCCTCACTAATATGGACTAACTATCATGCGCAAACATTGAGAATTGAATCTGAGAGCATAGGTTATTAGGGGAAGACTTACGATAAAGGTTCCTAGATGTTAAGCTCTTACAACAGTCACATCTGTTCATGAGTTGTAACAGTTCTCTCTAAATTCTGAGATGCTGAGTTGTTTGTGTATAACTTGGTCAGTCCTATAACTTTGAGTACCTGTGTGACCCATGAAACTCAGAGCCAGAGTTCAGAAGCTATGAACATCAGTATTACCCCATACAGCAAATGTTATAAGAAGTTGAAAAAGATATCAGATTTCAGTTAGACATATGAATGAAGTGGACTTGAAAAGAACTAAGGTAAAACAGACTAAAGGGAAAACAGTGATATTGACTGTGTTTTAAAACCTCAACTTCTGTGTGAGACCAAGGGAAAAAATGTTTATCTGGTGAAAAATCTATATTTTCTGTTAACACACTATATAATTTAACTTATATGGTCAGTTTATTCAAACACCACAATTACATGGAATCTTGAATAGGGGGTGAGATCTGGTTGGTTTGTATAGGCTAGCTTGAGATCCTGATACATCCCAGAGTAATTTGGGCAGAGAATAAAAAGTATTTGCAAAGCCCCCTTGAGGGCCTGGGGGAAAACGTGGAAATATTAAACCTCCCCACCTGGGGAATTTCTAATATTCTCACAAGCACTGGGGACTACCATTGCAGTAGGCCAAGCCCTCAATCTTAGGGCTTGCCGTTCATAAGATTGTTACTGCAAAGGAGAGGCTAAACCTATTTATAATTTTGCCTAAGAGTCACCCCAGAGAACTTCTTTTGTAGCTCAAATGTGGCTTGTCTCTCTCTAAGCCCAATTGGCAAGTAAACTCCCTGCCCTCCCCCGCTACATGGGACATGACTCCCGGGGTGTAAATCTCCCTGGCAACGTGGGACATGACTCCCAGGGATGAGCCTGGACCCAGCATCATGGGATTGAGAAAGCCTTCCTGAACAAATGGGGAAAGAAAAATGAAACAAAATAAAGTTTCAGTGGCTGAGAGATTTCAAATGGAGTCAAGAGGTCATTTTGGAGGTTACTCTTATGCATTATATAGGTATCACTTTTTAGTTTTTAGTCTATTAGGGTAGCTAGAAGGAAATACCTGAAACTGTTGAACTGCAATCCAGTACCCTTGATTCTTGAACATGATCATATAAATATATAACTTGTATGGTGTGACTGTGTGATTGTGAAAACCTGTGTGGCTCACACTCCCTTTATTCAGTGTATTGGCAGATGAGTAGACAAAAGGGGAATAAATAGTAAATAAATAATGGGTGGGTGGAGTATGATATGTTTTGGGTATTCTCTTTTACTTTTGTTTTTATTTTTATTCTTATTTTTATTTTCATTTTTGGAGAAATGAAAATGTTCAAAAATTAATTGTGGTGATGAATGTACAACTATTTGATGATACTATGAACAACTGATTGTACACTTTGGATAACTGTATGGTATGTCAATATATCTCAGTAAAATTGCATTAAAAAAAATGACACTGTTAAGAAAATGAAAAAGAAAAGATGATTTTAGAACATCAAAAGAATGCAGGATTTTTTCCCTGATACTGTCTCTCAGTGTATTTCAACTTGTCGTTCTCAGATCTACTAACCCTTCATTCAATTCATTCTCACTCCTTCTGCGAGTTGGAAATCCAGGCCCCATGTCTTCAAGACTTGCTCAATACCCATTTTTTGCTTCTTATTTCTTTGGAGATTAGAAGAAAAAGTAAGAGAAGAAAGAAAATCTGCCATTTTCCCTGACTTCTTAAAATCCATGTTTGCCTCTTTTCTAATCAAGTGAAAGGTAACATTTGGCAACCATATTTTTACACTACTGTCACCTCTAACTCATTTGACTGTTTTACCCCATTTGAAGAGTCCTTTATGAGAACAAAATGATTCACAAGATGGCCTGAAATAACTATGCTCTATTAAATCTCTGTGTCTTAAAGTAATTACATATTTCCATTTGACTTATTTTGATAAAATAAATCTAGAACGTGAAGGAATTGTTTTTACAACCAGAGTTTTCCCACACAGAGCTTTAACATGGGTGAAATTTAGTGTTTTTATTTTAAAAGTTATGGGGATCAAAGTAGATACTGTCTGTGAAAAAGCTTTGTAAACTGTAATACACAAGAGACATATAAGGTGTTTCAGATCTCTCAGCTTCCAAAAATGTGACAGAGGAGTTACTCTGGAAGACTCTCCTTCTAATACACCTAGCTTCTGGATAAACTACAACAAACATTAATTTTTAATTAATGACTGGGCTCTCCAGTAATTAGAAAATTATTGGAGAGAAAAATAAAAAACGTGACAGCAAATTGAATCCAGTGTTGGGAACTTAGACTGTAAGTAAACACAAAAGGGCTGTCCTGATTTAAAGTGTTAACATTGCTAACATCATGTCTGCTGTTGGGAAACTGAGCCTTGGTCCTCATTAAAATGGTAGGCTGAACCTGAGGTTCTAGCATCTTCTAGAACTCTCAAAGGGGGTTAAAGTGTTTCCCGGGGTCCCAGCACATACAAAGAAAAATTCTCTTTGGAAAAATACATCCCCAGAATATCCCTGTGAGTAGTCCCACAGATCAAGGACAACAAAATATGAGCTCACAATGAAAAATTATAAAAGACACAAGGAAACAAGCAAGTATGAATGAGAATCAGCAAGAAAAAGCAAAACCAAAAGTGGTACCCAAAAACTTAAAATATTGCAATTCTCAAAAGCAGAATTTAAAATAGCTATTGTGAAATGCTTAAAGAAATAAAAGATAGAATTTTTTAAATGAGCAACTAGAAGCTATCAAGAATGGCCAAATAAAATTTTTAAAGGACCAAAACAACATTTAGAAAACAAATAGTTGAGATTAAAATTCAGTGGGTAGGTTAAAAGCAGATTAGTCACAGCTGAAAAAACAATTATGAACTGAAACATGGAGCTGAAGAAATTACCTCAGTTACAGCATGGAATAAAGAAAATGAAGGAGAAGGACTGTTAAAGAGAAGATGGCTAAGAATTTTCTAGAACTGAAGAAAAACATGAATCTTCAGAAATAGAAAGCACAAAATATACTAAACAGGATAAATAAAATAAATCCACAGCCAGACATACTGTGTTGTAACTGAAGACCCCCAAAGACAATGAGAAAATCTTGAAGGCATTCAAAGCAGAAAAACAGATCAGCTAAAATGGAACAGAAAGTAAACAATGCAGATTCCTCAACAGAACGATGGGAGCCTGAATTTAGTAGAATAGCATCTTCAAAATGCTGAGAGAGGACGACTGTCAACATAGAACGATGTCAGCAAAACTATCTTTCGGGTAAATAAAAATTGAGAGTTTACTACCAAGAGAACTTCAGTAAGGAACTTCTAAAAAATATAATTCAGGAGGAATAAAAATGGTGTCAACAGTCTTCTATCCAAAACATGTATTCTCATTAGGGGTAATACCCTCAAGGGGGTGAAAATTAGTTCTTGGTGAGCAAAAATAATCTTAGTATTTTTATATATAAAGCATAGATATACCTACCGTACATAGAGTTCCAGTGTATCTGTGCTATTAAAATTAACTGGAGTTGGGGAGCAATTAGGAAGAAAAAATGTCTAAAGAGGCTCCTTGGAGGTGGGGACAATAATGAAAAGAAAGTTGAGAAACACTGGTCCAAAACAATCTAAAACAAAGTTTACTGACATGGCTAGATTTAAGATCAATATACAAAAATCAATATATATTGCATTTCAATATATTAGCATGAAGAATTAGAAAATAAATTTTAAAAAGATATAATTTATAATAGCAATAAAAATGTAAGGTATCTAGAAATAAATCTAACAAAATGTATGCAAAATCTTTATGGAGAAATATATAAAACTTTATCAAAAATCATTAAGACAACCAAAAAAATTAGACAGATATACCATTTTTGTGTTTAAGAAAGTTCAAAATCTTAATGCCAGTTATCCCCCATATTATCTAGGGATTCACTATGCATTTCAATCAGGGTTTTTGAAGGAACTTGACTGATTTATTTCTAAATTTTTATGGAAGAACAAAGTGTCCCGAAACACTCTTAAAGAACAAATTTGGGTATATTGTCTTCTTGAATATCATGACTTCTCATAAACTATAGTACTTAAAACAGGGCAATATTGGCACAGGGATAGACAAACTGATTTATGGAAGAGAATTGTTCTAGTTTGCTAATGCTGCAGAATGCAAAACACCAGAGATGGATAGGCTTTTATAAAACGAGGGTTTATTTTGCTACACAGTTACAGTCTTAAGGCCACAAAGCGTCCAAGGTAACACCTCAGCAATCGGGTACCTTCACCAGAGGATGGCCAAGTGGCGTCCGGAAAACCTCTGCTAGCTAGGAAGGCAGCTGGCGTCTGCTCCAAAGCTCTGGTCTCAAAATGGCCACGCCTCCATGGGAACATCTCATCAGAATCATTACCCACAGCTGGGTGGGGCACATTCCAAGCAAATCCAACCAGCACCAAAACGTCTGCCCCACAAGACTGCAAAGACAATGGCATTTGGGGGACACAATACATTCAAACCGGCACAAGAATCAAGCCCAGGCACAGAGCCTGCATATACAGAGGAACTGCTCTACCCCAGCTGTAGCAGCAAGAGTGTCATCACCTCTCTTTGGTTCCCCTGGAGCAATCACTGTGGTTGCTTCACTTGGGAATCTGACGGTTTAGGTGTCATGGCACCACCCTGAGAGCCAGAGGAGGCTGAGAATGAGGAAGGGAAGATGCCCCAAAGGGAAATAGGGGAACCAATAAATGGGAAAAGGAAATGGATGCCAAAAGGAAAACAAAAGTGTCCACCACACATGCTGCAGACCAATCCTCAGAAAAGTAGCAACCTTAGTGATGAGAGGGACATGGATGTTGGCACAAAGCATTCACAGGTGTGGCCACACAGGCATGAATGAGAGGGTCATTCATTTCACTCATGCCCATTTGATCACCACGTCTCCTGCTTTCAGGTGCATGCTTTAGCCCCATTCTGGGTCCCTAAGTCAATATCTTAGAAAGCATCTTTTTTTTCAACCCAGGCCTTTATCTCAGTTTCTCTAAACATTTTTCTCAAAAGGGTATATATTTTTTCTTATTATTCCCGAAGTATGTTCTACAGAATACAAGTCCTTGGTATGCTACTGTTATTATGTCTTTTTAAATCTATGATTAAATAAGTCTGGGAACAGCTCACTTAATCACCAGTCTTGGCTGCTATACTACCAGACCCTGACACCTTCAACATGACAATGGACATTGAGAACCTTCTAGAATGGGATCCAGTGCCAAACCTGTACCACTCACACACCCTTACCCCAGTGACCAATCACCCTCTTTTCACCATGTGGTGATAACCATCAAGGATGGACCTTCTCTCTTGGGAGCAGTTCCCCTAGGATGTTTCTCCACACTGGAAGCACTCCCAAACTGGGACACATTTGGAATCAAGAGCATTTTCAGCTCCAGACCCCAGAGTCTGTCCCATCGCTGCAGCACTTTTTGACCATCTTGCTGTTTCTCAGGCCTCGACTTACCTGACTGGAGTGACAGACCTGCTGAAATACAACTAGAGAGTTGGTTGTTCTTTTCTATGTTTTCCAAACTTTTCTCTGATGAGATTATACTAGGTCGCACATCTAAGTAGGTGGATTTGAACACAGAGAGCTGTTCTGAGCCTAAATTCTTGCCCACTATGCTGTGCTGCTTCCTTATCAGAATATTCTGCAAATTCAGTAAGACAACGTATGTCAAGGGCTTTGCATTTCCTTACTCGACTCCCAGTCTACAAGCATCCGGTGGAAAGGGGCTAGGTTTTCCCCATCACTTGTATCCCCTTCACTCTGCTAGGTGTTTCTGACAACACACAGTTAAAATACAATATTGAAATACTTCTGTATGTTGGTAACAAGTCACTGCCTCAAGCCCTGCTCCTACACTGCCCAAATATCCCCTGACCTCACTGGATCCAGCAACTAACAAGTTAAACCCTGGCAAAGCAGAGGGCCCCCAGATCCTGGTTTCCCTCTGGAGGTGAGCCCCTGGGCCTCCAGGGCCATAAATGTTTGGAACATCATCCTATACAGGAAGTAAGAACAAGCATTTGTTAAGTGAATGCAGCTCAGGAAAGCAAACCCAAAGTCGTGTCCTTAATAAATGGCAGACATGGAATTTGGACCCAGGTCTGTCTGACTCCAAAGCCCATTACCTGTGGCCCAGGAGACAGAGGCCATCACAAGTGTCAGATTATGAGGTTTACTATTCCCATATACTCAAGAGTCCAGATGAAAATTCCAACTGCTCACCTGACCTGCATGGCCCCTAAGATCCCATGTCTTATCACTACCATGCTGCCCTCTCTCTCCACACACCAGCTATACCAGCTTTTTCACTCATGTCCACATTTTGTTCTATAGATTCTAAAGCTCTTAGCAGATTCTCCCATTCTGGCTCCTCATCATTCCGATCTCTTCTGAAATGTCACCTTCCTGGACCATGAGACCTAAGGCCACCATTCCCTCAACCACCAACCCCTTGTCACAATCATCTGAAATTTCACCCTTTTGTTTTTTTGTTTTTTGCTTCATAATTTTTTGTCTCTCCCACTAGAATGTAAATACCATAAGTCCAGGGACCAGTCTGTCTTTTTCACTGCTGAATCTACAGCTCCTAGCAAAATTCTGAATAAATGAATGAGGTGCAAGTACAGATATTGTAGAAGTGATACCCATCTACTTAAAGCAGGCTGAAGCCAGACAGCTCTGAAATGCAATAGAAAGCAGCCAAGGAAGACATTCTGGCAGAAATGCATCCTCCTACCACTCCAGTGTGCCAGGCACTGTCCTGGGTCTGGGGAAATAATGGGGAACAAAACAGACAAAAATTTCTGCCTTCATGGAGTTTTTCTAGTAGGAAATAAATGCACAAGTAAAACAGATAGCATGTCAGATGGTGATAAGTGCTAAGGAGATAAAATATGGCTCAGGGTGGGGAGGTGGAGGTGGGTAGAGGTAGGGGAGGGTAGTCAGACCTGAAGGCTGGTCTTTAACCAGAGCCACGCAGGTACCTGGGGGAGGAGCATTCACATACAGGAACAGTAAGTACAAAGATCCTGGTGCAAATATAGGTGATATGCTCCAGAAACAGCAAGAAGCCCAGAGCGTCTGGAGCTGAGTGAAGAGGAGAGCAGTAGACAACGAGGGCACAAAAGTCACTGGAAGGTGGCAGACACCATGACTGGCCGTGCAGGTGGCAAGAAGAAGTCCCTGAAACAGCCCAAGAAGCAGCCAAGGAAATGGACGAGGTGAGGGTGGATGCGGAGGCACAGGTACAGGGAGGCCAGCCTGGAGTGAACCCGCTCTACCTCTCCCCAGGAAGATAAGGTTTTCAAGCAGCAACAAAAAGAAGAGCAGAAGAAACTTGAGGAGCTAAAAGCGAAGGCTGGCGGGATGGGCCCTCTGGCCACCGGTGGGATTAAGAAATCTGGCAAAAAGTAAGCTGCTCCTTGCACCTGAGGCCATGGTGACCGTTGCTTCCATTCCTGTTTAGACACCCGGATTCCCTGGTATAAAATCTTTTGCCACCTATAGCTAGAATGAAGTTTTGTCTTGGAGCTTATTGATTGTACATTTAAAAATAAACTTTTGTAGAAAAAAAGAAACCACACGATGACTCATTTCTACTTAGTTCTCACTCAGTCATTCATACCTTCCCTGTGAGATTAGAGTAAGCCCAGTCCAGAATCCTTCCACAGTCTGCTCTTCAGTCTGTTCTGCCCCAAATTTTGTACCACCTGGAATTAAACTAATTCATTTGAAAAAAAAAAGAAAGAAACTGGAGGGTTTGAGGAGAGAAGAGACATGCCCTGCTATTTGAGACTGGAGGGTACAAGGGAAGGAAACTGAGGCCCAGAGATTAGCTCTGAGGCTATTACATTGCAATCAGACAGGTCAGAGATTCTGTTGGCTTGGATCAGAGGGAAGGGGATGGGGGTGGAGTGAAGTAGTCAGATCCTGCAGGGGTAGGCAGGGAGCAGGTAAAGAGGGAGATGGTACTGGGGCTGAGGGTACCAGCGGTGGGCACAGCATCACCAGGCAAGATAAGAGAGGAAAAAGGAGGTGTGGAGAAAGTCGCTCATGCATCAGAGAAGCATGTTTCCAAACCATCCTTCTGAGAATGCAAACACCCCAACAGTCAAGGGTGGCTTTGTAGGCATGAAACCTGTGTGACTGCACAGGGTCCCACATCTAGAAGGGCCCCACACTTGGCACACTTGGTTTAATGCTCTGCTGTTGCTGTCTTGAATTCTTCGTGGTTTCTGAACAGGGCTCCCCATATTTTCATTTTGCACTTGGCCCTGCAAACTGTGCAGCCAGTCCTGCTGACAGCGTTGCCCACTGACTTGCTACCACAGTCATAAAGGAAGTCTCCAGGTGGGACACGTCATAGGGAAAGCTGTGATGATGATGTTGGAAGAGCCCTTGGGATCTCTCAGGGAAGGAATACTGTGTTTATCTGGCACCATGGAGACTCTGGGAACATTAGCACATGGCCCTGGACCAAAAGCCTCATTGGTTCTCTTAAAGGAAAAAAGGACATGAGCAACACAAACAATGTCTCAGGTGGAAAAATACAGCATTCCATCTTTCCATAGTTTATCTTTGCCCTCCAAAAAGAAATGCATCAAGGAATGGTCCCAGCAACCAAGGTTGTCATTTTGATTGGTACCAAAAATTGGGACACAGCCATGGTCTCATGATTGATTCTGAAGCACAGAAAGGAAAGCATTAATATTGATTTATCTGTTCATTCTCTTTATTCACTGTTCATCCATTTACACAGACTAGCCATAGCAGCTAGACACTAGGAAATTAAATTTAAAACAACTCCTCTATTCCCCTTTCCCTGCTCCTACGGCTGTGGTTACAACAAGCTAAAGTGTCCATTAATTTCATTTTTTAAATATCATGCAATCTGGTGAGAGGGGGAAATGGGAAAAAAATGACAAAAATAATGTTGGAATAATATAAGCCAAAAAAACTGGAAGATTGACAGAATTTGTTCCTTCATGGATGGTTGTTTTGGCACCATTGTGGACCATCTCAGAAAATTGGAAAAAGGGGCAATAGCAGCTTATTAAATAGCTAGACACATCTTACAACGTTGGAATCATAAGTACCCTTTCATTCTCACATGGCAGCCCTCCAGGCAGCACAGTCATCCACAATGCACGGCCTTTCCACATAAGAAAAGCATGGGGCAGTGCCTCTTCACTGTTACTTAAAATAAGATACAGAAACTAGTGGCCACATTTATATGAAGACAGTTAACTAATAACCCATACGTATTGATCCCTTAGTAGATGCAAGCAGTATAATCATATTACTGAAAAAGGAACAAGATGAGTCCTTGCTCTCCCAGGACACAATGCTGAGCTGAATTTGACAGAGCTGGTCTCATTCACAGTTCCCTTGATGGGCAAGACATAGACGATGATCTTCAGCAAATACTGTCTTTTCCATCAGTATCCCAGGCCACCAACTTCATAGCTCCAAGTATGAAAACTATCATCACACCCCACACCTCTAAACCAGACCATAAAATGATGCTATGACCATCTCTCTGTCCCTCTCTCTCACTCTCTCTTTTGCATACACACTCACGTGCACACACACACACACACTTAAAAAGTAATAAAAAGTGGGGGGAAAAAAGCCAGACATTGGAGAGAGTTAAATAACTGGGATGACAATCAATACAATGAAATGCTAAGCAGTCATTTAAAACTGAAAGAATGCAAAGTTATGTACCTGCAGGAGAACATGAAACAGGATGTACATAGATAACACTGACATAAGCTGTAAAAGCTAACTCTGTCCAAGAGAAGACACTGGAACCTCTTATGACAAACTGTGAAAATATTTCCTTCTCCTCCTCTACTCTGCATGAGATTTGTAGTTACCTCTGGATAAGTCCACCAAGATGGAAAGGTTCATTTATCTGAACAGGAGGAAGTCATTATCTTTCTGATAAAAGGGCTTTGGTTTGAGGTCACTTAGCCCTTCCTAGTGTACACTAATGTAGTTTCCCCACTAGATTAGCCTCATTGCCTGGAAATCAATATTTGGGCTTGGGGATAAATCCAGCTGATATTAAAGTGCCATTCTCCTTGCTGTGCCACCATGGCACACTGATCTCTCCCCAGGCCCTCACAGGGAGAGGGGTTGGTTGATCCAAGAAAGACCTGGTACTCCCAAGGCCCCTCACTGACCGTCATCACAGCACCACCTTAACGGCCCCACAGTGCACCATCAACCTCCGGCAGATTGCTAATTGTGGATCTTGCTGACATTTCCGCTTTCTCCACTGAGCAGAGCTTCACATCCTAGAATACCTTAAAATCACCAGGAACAGTCATACAACAAGGGTCAGAAAAAGAATGATTTAAACATTGGTTGTGTTAAAATTATAGATTCTTTTCTTTCTGTCAAGTTCCTCTTCCTCTGAGGGAGAATGAAGAGTAGAATTAGCGCACTTTGAGATAAACAGAAAAGAAACAAACAAGGGGAGAGAACACTGAAAATGCCAACAGGAGTCATGATGTGTGAAGGTTGAATTGAGCGTTCCAAACACATTACTTTCTGGCAGCCTAATCTTTTAGGCCAGCTGCAAAAATTATTTAGCTTCTCCAATTTCACACTTAGCATTGGCCACTGATAAGAACCATGGTCAGTAATAAATAGGGACTAGTACAGTGTTTGTTACCACAGTTCTGAGGTTCTCCTGACATCAAACCACTGTTAATGACTCACCTTCAAACAACAAGGTGCACACAACAAAAAAGATAATGGCACATGCCAAGATGCAAGGAAAAAGCAAGAAATAATATTATCAGTGAGTGGTAATGCAGAGACTGGCAGCAAACTCCAGAAGAATGTGGACATGGGTAAGCCCAGAACAAGCCAGGTCAGTAAGATGCCACATCTCCTAGATGGGAAGAGGAAAATCAGCCAGTCAAGAGATTTTCCAAATATCTGAATGGCAGCACTGTGCATCCAAGACATTCAGATGGTTGAATGCACAGTTCATGCTTCATTCTGATGCAAGAGTATCATGCAAACATGGACTAAGTCTGAACTAGGGAAACTGAGAATGGGAATGAAAATATAAACCAAAATCAGTGTATTCTCCCTTTACCCAGCGTATGGACAGACGAGTAAGAAAATAAAGACAAAAAAACAAATAAATAATAGGGGGGATAAAGGGTATGGGATGTTTTGGGTGTTCTTTTTTTATTTTTATTTTTATTTTTTTGGAGTAATGAAATGTTCAAACATTGATTGTAGTGATGAATGCACAACTATATGAAGATACATGAACCACTGATTGTACACTTTGGATAATTATCTGGTATAACAATATAGCTCAATAAACTTGCGTTTAAAAAGTCAATGTATACTTCATTGGTATATAATGTATATATTTTTCTTTTATGCCCTGATAACTGACACTTTACTCCTACTCAATATTTTAATTTAAATAATGTCCATGGAACACTAAAGTCATAGCAATATATCTTCACCAAAGCGAAAGGAAAAAGCAACATTCACACATCCATCAAAAACATACCCATGGTCTTCTCAGGTCATGTGGGCTTCCAAGCGCTTTGAAGACAACCAAAAGCTGGCCTCTGGAGCTTCCCACAGCAGATCCTAAACAAACACAAGAAAATATTGTTCATCTTGCTGAAGGTCATATCTTTCCAATTTTCCTGAAACAAGGTCTACAAAACCCAATCTCAGTACTTTCTACCATGAGTAGTAAGAGAAAAAGACTATGGGAATTAACTTATTTGCTAATAAGAGTAAGTTCTTCATGGATTAAAGTAACAAACTAAGATAAAAGCTGGCTTTACTTGGCAATTAAATTAAATTAATGAGTCCTGGATATATACAAAAGGATGGCCTCCTTCCAACAGGAGTTTTTGGCATACTGCATTAATGGGGAGATAAAGTTTGTGTTTTTATAACCTAATTTTCAGTGCACACCCAGTTTTGAGATAAGACCATTGATATACTGAAAAAGACTGCCTTTCACTCAGATCTGTACCTATGTTTTTAGAATAAGAAGTTATTTTAAAGGAAATTTATTTCCCATTCTCACTCCTTTATAATACATTAAGTATTTTGAAAATCATTACTTATTTCCCTTCAAAAGAAGTTTGAATTTAACATGGAAGCATATCTAAGTTCTTTTAGATTTGGAAAGTAATTCCTGAGGTAGGCCTGTATACATTTCAAGTGAAAACTTTACCTAAACAGAGACCGCCCCTTGACTAAAAACAAAGGTACTTTGAAATGATTTACATTTTACTTTGTAAATTTAAAAAGAAAAAAATGTGATCCCAGAAAACTTGACTTGCTCTGCGATTGTTTCCAAAAACAACCCTCTGACCCAATGCTGGCTATGTGCTTGCATGATCGCAGCTCTGGAATCAATTCTGTTTGCAAAACCACAGAGTAATCTTCTGTCAAAACTGCAAGGGACAGGAGACAGAAGAAGATGGCAGCATAGAGAGGAGTGGAAGTTAGTTAGTCCCCCTAGAGCAACTAATAAACAACCAGGAACAACTAGTAAATGATTTGGAATAACTGCTGGGGGACAACCATGACTGTTCACACAACATGCACCAACCTGGATGGGGAGGAATGCCTCTGATTGCAGCATGGAATCTGTAAGTAGAAACTGCAGATGCGAGCCAGAAGCCCCCTCGCCCCACAGCAATACAAACTGCAAAGCCTCACTGAGACAGAGAGCAGCACTCTCTGAACAAGGGAATATACCTCAGGCCAGCTCCAACTGGGGTTTTAATTGGCAAATGTGGACTGATCAATGCAAGCTGCAAATCCCCAACAAGCAGACAGAAGCTTTTAGTGACAAGTAACCTTGAAGAGCCAGGGGACTTCTCTGTCTCGGGAGGGGGAGCCCAGAGTACCGGGTGCTATCTCTGGCTGATGAGTGAAACTGGGGGCCGTGGACTGACCCTGAAAGGGGGCTTTCTGTCCCTTTTTCTCTCTCTCAACCTGAGAGGCTCAGTGCAGAAAGCTTCAGCCATTTTCAGTTTGCAGTGCCCTGACCAAGACAAGGGTGGAGACAGCACAGTCAGAGAGACAAAGAGCCTATTTAAATGCAAATGAAAATTCCCTAGGGGGTGTATCTTCCCTAAGAGAAAAGAGGTGGTGCCCTCTTTCTACTACCTGCCTTCCATTCAGAGCCAGACCCTAGGGCCTGGGGGAAAACAATCAAACCAGAAACAACTGAATCTGAGAATTAAGGGAGCCACACCTCCTTACACAAGTCAGGAGCAACAGGTTGACAGGTGCCACCTGTTGGGCAGGTTAGAAAAAGCACAGGGACTGGAGGCCTCACAGGGTGTGTCAATCTTCTACGACACACCCTCAAGAAAACCTGGTGCTGAATATTTCCTCCTTCTGGGACCTGAGCCTGTTCTGGACTGGGAAAACCTGATTGGGATAGCCAAGGAAACCAGATGCCTAGACAACAGAAAACTAAAACCTACACTAAGAAGAATGAAGGTATGGCCCAGTCAAAGGAACAAACTTACACTTCAAATGAGATACAGGAAGGGAAACAACTAATGATAAATCAATTAAAAAAGGTTAGGGAAGATATGGCAAAAGAGATGAAGCATATAATGAAAACACTGGACATACATAAGGTAGAAATCGAAAGTTTGAAAAAACTAGCACAATCTATGGAAATGAAAGGCACAACACAAGAGATGAAAGACACAATGAAGACATGCAACAGCAGATCTCAAGAGGCAGAAGAAAACACTCAGGAAATGGAGAACAAAACACCTGAAATCCTACACACGGAAGAATGTAAAAGAATGGAAAAATAGGAACAACATCTCAGGGAATTTAATGACAACATAAAACACTTGAA
The DNA here is from genome assembly GCF_015220235.1 of Choloepus didactylus. Lineage (NCBI taxonomy): Eukaryota > Metazoa > Chordata > Mammalia > Pilosa > Megalonychidae > Choloepus > Choloepus didactylus. The sequence goes on from NC_051307.1 coordinate 159,092,607, forward strand.
AGTAGGTGTCATGGGTGTCCCAGAAGGAGAAGAGAAGGGAAAAGGGGCAGAAGCAATAATAGAGGAAATAATCAATGAAAATTTCCCATCTCTTATGAAAGACAGAAAATTATAGATCCAAGAAGTGCAGCGTACTGCAAACAGAATAGATCTGAATAGGCCTACACCAAAACACTTAATAATCAGATTATCAAACATCGAATATAAAGAGACAATCCTGAAAACAACAAGAGAAAAGCGATCCGTCACATACAAAGGAAGCTTGATAAGACTGTGAGGATTTCTCAGCAGAAACCATGGAGGCAAGAAGGAAGTAGTGTGATATACTTAAGGTACTGAAGGAGAAAAACCACCAACCAAGAATCCAATATCCGGCAAAACTGTCCTTGAAATATCAGGGAGAGTTTAAAATATTTTCTGAAAAAAAAAACAATGACAGAGTTTGTGAACAAGATACCTGCTCTACAGGAAATACTAAACAAAACACTACAGACAGATATGAAAAGACAGAAGAGAGAGGTTTAGGGCACAATTTTGGATGATGGTAGCACAGCAATGTAAGTACACTGAATAAAGATGACTGTGAGTATGGTTGAAAGAGGAAGGTTAGGAGCATATGGGACACCAGAAGGAAAAAGGAAAGATAAAGACTGGGACTGTATAACTCAGTGAAACCTAGAGTGTTCAACAATTGTGATAAAATGTACAAATATGTTTTTTTATGAGGGAGAATAAATGAATGTCAATCTTGCAAGGTATTAAAAATAGGGAGGTATTGGGGGAAAAATACAATCAATGCAAACTAGAGACTATAATTAACAGAAACATTATGCTTCTTTTAATGTAACAAAGGCAAGATACCAAAGCTAAACGCATAAAAGGGGGACACAAGGGAGGAGTATGGGACTCTTGGCATTGGTAATGTAGTCTCTTTATTCTACTTTAGTTTAATGCTATCTTTCCTTTTGTTGCTTCCCAGCTGTCATGTTTTTTTTTTTCTCTTTCTTTTTTTTTTTTCTTTTGTCTACCTTCTTTGACTCTTCTTCCTGCTTTGTGGAAGAAATGGAGATGTTCTTATATAGATAGTGGCAATGGTGGTGAATACATAAATACATGACTATACAGGGAACCATCGATTGTTTACTCAGGACCGAATGTATGGTGTGTGAACAAAACTGTCTTAAAAATGTGGGTTGATGAAGACGCCTTGAGGGCACTATATTGAGTAAAATAAGACGGACACATAAGGACAAATATTGCAGGGTCTCACTGATATGGACTAATTATAATATGTAAACCCATAGACACAAAATATAAGTTACCAGGATATAGAACAAGGCTAAAGAATGGGGAGCAGTTGCTTATTACGAGCAGAATGTTCAACTAGTTGAACTTAAATGTTTGGAAATGAACAGAGATGATGGTGGCACATTGTGAGAATAACTAACAGTGCTGAATGATGTGTGAATGTGCTGGAAAGGGGAAGCTCAGAGTCACGTATGTCACCAGAAGGAAAGTTGGAGATTAAAAGATGGGAATGTATAAAACAGTGAACCTTGTGGTGGAAAATGTCTGTGATTAACTGTACAAATATTAGAAATCTCTTTCATGAACCAGAACAAATGTATGACACTATAACTGGAAGTTAATAATAGAGGGGCATATAGGGGAAAAAATGTACCTCCTGCAAACTATACACTACAGTTTGTAGTATTTTAACTTTCTTTCATCAACAGTAACAAATGTACTATACCAATACTATGAGTTAACAATGGGTGGGGGTTGGTTAGGGGTATGGGAGGATTTGAGTTACCTCTTTTTGTGTGTGTCTGTTTTTATTTCTTTTCTGGAGTAATGAAAATGTTCTAAAAATTGAAAAAAAATTAATTGTGGTGATGGATGCACAGCTGTATGATGGTACCGTGGGCATTTGATTGTACATTTTGGATCTTTGGATAATTGCATGGTATGTGAACAATCTCAATAAAAAAAAAACTGCAAGGGACATTGGAAAGTGTTCTAGTTTTTCCCTTAAAGATTATATAATCATGTAGTGTCTGGTTCAGTCAATATACAGCATTACTTTTGAAAATAATGCACATTTAAATTAAAGAACATATCTGACATTATTTTGGATTTATTGTAAGTCAATGACATTCAATGATACTTACTAGCATCTTTCTCCTTCCTTTTCTTTTATGGCAAAAATTGCTTTTAGTACATCAGAACCAACATACTTGAAAAATAAAGTGTACGTGACAACCTGTGGGACTGCCCGCTGAATAAAACCTTCCAGCAGTAATTGGCTACACATCTATTTCTAGCTCATTTACTAAACTCAGATGGCAAACTGGCCTTGACAGATTATGAAGCAGTCCTTTTGAAGTCTTGCCAGAGACTCTGGAAATCAGTAGTCAAAATTTTGGGCCACATTCATTTTTTTTAATAGATGATGTTTACCAAAAACTTCGAGGAAGAGATAGTCTCTGTCTTACAGAAAATGTTCAAAGAAGAAAGAAGGGAATGCCACGAACTCATTTTACTAAGTTGATAACATACTTGACATCAAAACCAGAAAACTACAGTGCAATAAAAGACAATTATAGACCAATCTTAATTATTAACATAGATGCAAGAGTCCTAAACTATTAGGAAATCAAATCCAATAGCATACTTTTTAAATTACATCATAATCATTTGGCATTTAGCTCAGAATGCAAAGAAAGTCAAACATCAGAAAATCTATTAAGATGTAACTCACATTGTTAAATTTAATCACCCATTCATGATTTTTTAAATGCTCCTAGTGAACTCTGAACAGAAGGAAGTTTTATTAATATGATTTTTTTTTAAAAAGTATCCACTAGAAATCTAGAACAACCTCACACTAAATGATGAAAATTTAGAAACGTTACCATTAAAGTCAAAAATAAAATAAAGATGACTGCTGGTCCAGCTACTGTTCAACATTGTCATGGAGGTCCAGGCAATGTGGTAAGATAAGGGGGAGAAAAGCACAAAGTTTGGAAAAACAGTAAATTGTTATTATTTACAATTAACATGATTTTCCACATATAAATGCAAGAAAAACTATAGATGAACTATTGGAAGGAAAAGAGAGCTTTTCTAGCTACAATATCAATATACAAAAATCAATAATATTCTTATACACTGGCAATAACAATTTAAAATGCAATGAGGTGTCTGTGTACATATCATTCACAATAGCAACAAAAATTTTAAGGTACCTAGGAATAAATATAACAAAAGATTTTTAAGAGAAAATGATACAACATTTGAAAGGAAGACTTGAATAAATAAGGTATACCTTATTCATGGATGGGAAACTTCCAAAAATATCAATAAGATCAATGTGATTCTAATCCCAGCAAGGGAATGGAATTTAGCAAACTCATTCTGAAGTTCATATGGAAGAGTTAAGTTCTAAGAAGAGTTAAAACAATTCTAAAAAAGAACCCAAGCATAAAGAAGAACAAAAAGATAAAGAGATTTAAACAAAACAAAACAAAACAAAAAACAGAAGAGAAACTATAAAAATTTAGGAGAAACAATTTAGCAGATCTAACATCCAGATAATAGGAGTTTCAGGAAGAGAGCATAGAGAAAATGGAGGAGGGAAGGAAATTATTATAGAAATAACTGAAGAAAGCTTGTCAAAATTAGAGGACAAATATTTTCAGACAGAAAGGTCCATCAAGGGCCCAGAACTGGATAAAAATTAACCCACATCAGGACACCCCATCATGAAATTGCAGAACACTAGAAGATCCTTCAAGCTTCCTGAAAGAAAACAACAGAAAGTAATGCCAAACAAAGAATAATCAGAATGTTGTCACACCCCTAAATAGCAACACTCTGAAGGTAGAAGACAGTGGAGCAATGCCTTTAAAAATCTTCAGGGAAATTAAACAACTTAAAATTGGACATTCAGCAAAATAAAGATATTTTTGGACATTCAAGTTCTAAAAAAATTTTCTCCTGTGCATCCCCTCTCAGGAAGCTACCATACAATAGTCTTTGCCAAAACAAGAGAGTAAACCAAGAAAGAGGAAGATAAGGAATATAGGAAATAGGAAAGCCAATACAGGATAGGCAAGAGGAAAATCTTAGGTGAACTGATGTGCCACAAGTGTAGAAGGCAACCAACTCTGATTGGAGAAGTTTAGATGATATTGACAGAATGCCTATATGGTTGAACATATTTCTTTTAAATGATTTAAAAACCTAGAGCAAAAATGACCAAGTGTTAACATAAGTTAATTCTGGGTAGTGAGTACATAAGTATTGATCTTTGTATTTTCTGTGTTTTTCTTTTTCATAAAGGAAAAAAGGAAGGCAAGATGTGAAAAGAAAGGGAACTAGCAGCATCTGGACTGCAGGGTCATGGAAGCAGGGGCCGGGAAAAGATGGACCCACTCCAGTTGGCTCCTCCTTCTAACCTGGGTCACCTCTTCATCCTGTTCAATCCATTGCTCACAATAGAACACCACCATTGTGCAAGGTATATTTTTTCTGTTTCAAATAAAATCTCCTTTTTAAATCTCAGCTTTTGTGCTCTCTCAACATTGTCCATTGAATTTGCACTTTATCAACAACCCATGTGATAGAAAGGATGTGTTAACCTCCCTTTAACAGCAGAAAACTGAAGCTCTAAAATGAAGTTGTGGGAGAGAGCTTAGTAATCAAAACAAAGCGAACCATTCAGAATATTACTTAAAATAGTTATCACTTTAATATAAAAATATGTAACAATGCCCTCTCCTCTCTCACCTACATCTGGCATAGCACAGTCATGCCTAAAGGCTTTACTTTTACCTGGAGGCAGCTACCTCAAGGGCAGGTAAGTGCCCTACAGGAAATCAACATGACTTGGGGTTGCTCTGGCAAAATTACCTAAACAGTGATCATGAACATCATACTGATTGAGGGGTTAGGGAGGGGGTGATGCTGAGACGGCATTTGTTCCATTTAACATGAGGATTTGCCCTTGGCCATGAAAGGGGCTGCTAACTGCTCAGCCTCAAAGGCACATTCACGGCTTCTGCAGAAACCCAAAAAGCTGAGCCCACAGATACCAACTCGTATGGTCTCAGAAAGACTGGAAATAGTTCATCACTGGACTCTTTCATTCCATTTGGGTCTGGAAGAAGAATTTCAAAGAAGACAAAAATGAAAGGTACTGGACAGTTATCCTGTCTCTATTTAAAAAAAAAAAAAACCCTCTGAAGTTTGGTAAGAATGTTGTGTGCTTAGGTTCAGGTCAGTGCTTATATTCACTGACGCTTGATGGATTTCTGGCTTCAAATGTTTTATCAAGACAATCCACCTTGTAGCAATCTCCAAAGAAGACTGTGTGGCTCTATTAAGTCCACAATTTGCTTTTAAAAGCAACTAAATATGCTTTTTCACAACAAGGACAAGTCATCTCCCTCCTGGAGCCAACGGAGTTTGTCGCCCAGCTTTCCCGGCTTTTCAAAGCAGGCCATCAAAAAGCAAAGGAAATGTCATGACTTTGGAGCGGTCAGAAAGCCCTTAAGTAGCAGAGCAGGCTATTTCTCCTTTTGTGGCACAGAAAAGAGTGGACAGACACAATGAATAAATAATCCGATTGTATTTACGAATGTGTAACAATCTTTGAAAATGAGGTGAGGAACAAAGATAGGAGATAGCACAGCAGCCTGGGTCTTAACAGAACAGCTTGCAATTCCAGGGTCTAAACTGCTTTTGCAAACACAAACACACACATATAGCAACCAGAAGAAAATAAAAATTTAAAATGGCATCCGATTCAGAATGCCAAGAGGCTCAGTCTAAATGGCCTCCTGCTTAATTCGCTTCGGACACCTTCAGCTTCTGTGGGTAAGGGCCAAGGTTAACACCTTAACCCATTCAAAATGACTGGCTTTGAGAAGTCATCAGGGTCACCAGTTGTCGCTAAAATCACCTCTGCATCATTTTTACCTCACCACAACCTTTCCCTCCCCGTTTAGAGAAGTCTCATTGTTTTATGCTCTAGTATTTGTCCAAGGCCTCCATTTTTTCATGTCTGGTGCCTGCAGCCATCGGCAGTAATCAATAAGGTGCTTAAAGGCTGGAAGTCCCAGCCAAAAAGTTCTGACCTTGGGATGAGCGACCCCAGCTGAAGACACCGATGGGTACAGTTCAAGCCATCTGAAAGATTTGAGGGTTTACAGAAACATGGAGAATTCCAGGAATTCAGAACCTCAAATGGCCTTGAAGAATTGACAACTGCAAAGCTTTTAATAGTATGTTTTAAAAGGTGGGGCAGGAGTGGCAGTTTGGCATATCAAAATAACTCTTAATTAAGATAGAAGAAAGTTGTGCATATAACAAAACGCCCACTGTGTCTTTTTCTCCCTTTCTAAGACCACAAAAATGTTTTCTAACTTTGCAGGTAGCTGAAAAGTAGAATTTGAACACTGGAATAGTTGAGGGTGGGACAAGGTTGACCCACTCCGGTCTCCACGGCAGGAGGGAACGTGGGCGGGCCTCTCTGCCTCCCACAGTGGCGGGGCCTGCTGGAGGGGATACACGGCCCTCTGGTCCCTCAGCCCGAGACTGGCAGGGCAAGTCCTGCCGCTCTGCAGGCCCGACTATCTTCAATCCAGGGCCCTTTTTCTGTCTCAGGTCTTTATTTCTCTGATTGTCAAAATCTAAAGGTAATAAGGGGAAGTGCTAATTAATTAAGCTCCATCAAAAATCTGTGGAGGGCCTGAGTCCCGGCTGCAGAGACAGCAGGAGTGTCCCCAGGGGCCAGCTGCAGAGTGAGGGGTCCCGGGCGCCGCCGGTGGCTGGAGGCTGAGGCACGGCGCGCACGGGGCGGATGACTGGGCCAGTGGACCGGTGCCTCCTATTCCAGCGCGTGACGTCCGCAGCCACGGAGGCATCAAGAAACCGATAACGATTCCTTGAATTTGCTTCTGATTTTGCTACATCAGCATCTCACAGTCAATATCTTAAGAGGGATGCTGGAATATTTTGGTGTTCCCATAGACCAAATTTATCAACTTAGGAAAATAAAGAATATGGATCAGCTCAAGGTATTTTTCACACAATTGGGAAAAGTTTTCCTTTAGAAAACCTTATCCAAGGCTAATTTTGAGTTGATCCGGTTCTTGAACTCGGTAGACTCTGAGAAATGTGGGTCTACAGTTCTATCTTTTGCTGATAGTTTGTGCATGGCAAATGACGACACCCGTTATCTCAGGTTTCAAAATAGTATATGGAAAAATGAAGAGGAGAAAGCTGAATATTTCCATCCTTGCAGCTAGTTTGGAAGTGATCGCCCCCGGCTCAATGACATGACAAACGATTGAAAAACGATCCACCTGTAAGTGAAGCTGCAATCAAAGAAACAGCGGCCCTTGAAGATGAGCTCACTTTTCTTCGCTCCCAGATTGCGGCGATTGTGGACATGCAGGAACTGAAAAACAGTACAGATTCTGACTCCTTTGACTTGAATGACTGGCCTAGTGGTTTGGGCCAAATACCATCCTCGGAGACTGCTCAACCGAGAGTCGAACCAAATCAGTTTCCAAGTTCAGTGCGTCCAGCTCCTCCTCCTCCACCCCCTCCTCAGCAGTCTCCTTCCCAGGCTTCGTGTCCTCCTCCTTCCGTACAACCAGGAGCTAATATTTATAACTCAGATAACTCAGCAACTGAAATGAAAAATCAGCACCCAGATGCCAGGACACCAGTTATAGCCATCATTCAAAAAACCAGACAAATAAAGATGTTCCAAACATATCGGATGTTCTAAAGGATATGAATAAGTTTAGGCTCCATGCAATACCTGGAGGAAAACCCATTCGTGAGAGGAGAAGGAACAGCTCACACTGGGATCCCATGTATTTAACATCCCATGCCCTGAAATGGAAACTGACCTTCCAAGATGATTCCTTCAAGAAAGAAAATAAGTCTTGAGAGTCTTCTCCATTTTCTAGTCCAAAGACTTCAAGGTTTGAACATCACATTTCACAGCCAGGACAGTGAACTAAAGGGAGAAGTGACCGACAGCAAAGGCAGCATCCCAACTGTCACAAGTGGAAGACGTGTCTACACCACAGGAGAATCTGCAGGGCTGCCCCAGCATGTCCACACTGCCTTCTCAAGGGTCATCTTTGAACAGTTAAATGAAGTCTGTACGCTGGGATCTGCTAGTGCAGAGGTCTGGTGAAGAGTCTTGATGAATACTTGTTTCTAGTTTTGGAATATCCAACAGCTAACTGGCTACTGGGTTTGGTGTGTTTTTTGGTTTTTGTGGGGTTTTTTGGTATATGGATTTTTTTTTCCATGTATGTTAATGTTATTGAAAGCTGAATACACAGCTTGAATGATTTTCCTAACAGCTCAATACTAAATGAATTAATGCTTCTCATTAAGGAACAGTAGGATCTCACATGAAGTAACAGCAACTATTCTAATGGATCAAGGAATTAACGTCAACTAGGTTTGCACTATACTCTCCAGCAAATGATATTATTTTTGGGTTCTTTAATAATTTTTAAAGCAATTATGACTTTTGAAGAGGGTTTGCATCTTTTAAAAATTGGTAGGGGGAAGAGGCGGGGCAAGATGGCAGACTGGTGAGCTGTATGTTTTAGTTACTCCACCAGGAAAGTAGGTAAAAAGCCAGGAACTGCATGGACTGGACACCACAGAGCAATCTGTCTTTGGGCATACTTCATACAACACTCATGAAAACGTGGAACTGCTGAGATCAGCGAAATCTGTAAGTTTTTGCGGCCAGGGAACCCGCGCCCCTCCCTGCCAGGCTCAGTCCCGGGGGAGGAGGGGCTGTCAGCTCCGGGAAGGAGAAGGGAGAATTGCAGTGGCTGCTCTTATCGGAAACTCATTCTACTGATTCAAACTCCAACCATAGATAGACTGAGACCAGACACCAGAGACTCTGAGAGCAGCCAGCCCAGCAGAGAGGAGACAGGCATAGAAAAAAAAAACAACACGAAAAACTCCAAAATAAAAGCAGAGGATTTTTGGAGTTCTGGTGAACACAGAAAGGGGAAGGGCGGAGATCAGGCCTTGAGGCGCATATGCAAATCCCGAAGCAAAGCTGATCTCTCTGCCCTGTGCACCTTTCCTTAATGGCCCTGGTTGCTTTGTCTATTAGCATTTCAATAACCCATTAGATCTCTGAGGAGGGCCGTTTTTTTTGTTTTTTTTTTTTTTTAATCCTTTTTGCTTTTTCTAAAACAATTACTCTAAGAAGCTCAATACAGAAAGCTTCAAAGAATTGAAATTTGGGCACGTCAAGTCAAGAGCAGAACTAAGAGAGCTCTGAGACAAAAGGCAATAATCCAGTGGCTGAGAAAATTCACTAAACAACACAACTTCCCAAGAAAAGGGGGGTGTCCGCTCACAGCCACCATCCTGGTGGACAGGAAACACTCCTGCCCATCGCCAGCCCCATAGCCCAGAGCTGCCCCAGACAACCCAGTGTGACGGAAGTGCTTCAAATAACAGGCACACACCACAAAACTGGGCGTGGACATTAGCCTTCCCTGCAACCTCAGCTGAATGTCCCAGAGCTGGGAAGGGGGAGCAGTGTGAATTAACAGAGCCCCATTCAGCCATCATTTGAGCAGACTGGGACCCTCCCAACACAGCCCAGCAGCCCAGAACTGCCCTGGGGGGACGGCACTCACCTGTGACATAGCACAGTCATCCCTCAACAGAGGACCCAGGGTGCACAGCCTGGAAGAGGGGCCCACTTGCAAGTCTCAGGAGCCATACGCCAATACCAAAGACTTGTGGGTCAGTGGCAGAGACAAACTGTGGCAGGACTGAACTGAAGGATTAGACTATTGCAGCAGCTTTAAAACTCTAGGATCATCAGGGAGATTTGATTGTTAGGGCCACCCCCCCTCCCCGACTGCCCAGAAACATGCCCCACATACAGGGCAGGCAACACCAACTACACACGCAAGCTTGGTACACCAATTGGGCCCCACAAGACTCACTCCCCCACTCACCAAAAAGGCTAAGCAGGGGAGATCTGGCTTGTGGAGAACAGGTGGCTCGTGGACGCCACCTGCTGGTTAGTTAGAGAAAGTCTACTCCACGAAGCTGTAGATCTGATAAATTAGAGATAAGGACTTCAACTGGTCTACAAACCCTAAAAGAACCCTATCAAGTTCAGCAAATGCCACGAGGCCGAAAACAACAGAAAATTATAAAGCATATGAAAAAACCAGACGATATGGATAACCCAAGCCCAAGCACCCAAATCAAAAGACCAGAAGAGACACAGCACCTAGAGCAGCTACTCAAAGAACTAAAGATGAACAATGAGACCATAGTACGGGATATGAAGGAAATCAAGAAGACCCTAGAAGAGCATAAAGAAGACATTGCAAGACTAAATAAAAAAATGGATGATCTTATGGAAATTAAAGAAACTGTTGACCAAATTAAAAAGATTCTGGACACTCATAGTACAAGACTAGAGGAAGTTGAACAATGAATCAGTGACCTGGAAGATGACAGAATGGAAAATGAAAGCATAAAAGAAAGAATGGGGAAAAAAATTGAAAAACTCGAAATGGACCTCAGGGATATGATAGATAATATAAAACGTCCAAATATAAGACTCATTGGTGTCCCACAAGGGGAAGAAAAGGGTAAAGGTCTAGGAAGAGTATTCAAAGAAATTGTTGGGGAAAACTTCCCAAATCTTCTAAACAACATAAATACACAAATCATAAATGCTCAGCGAACTCCAAATAGAATAAATCCAAAAAAACCCACTCCGAGACATATACTGATCACACTGTCAAACATAGAAGAGAAGGAGCAAGTTCTGAAAGCAGCAAGAGAAAAGCAATTCACCACATACAAAGGAAACAGCATAAGACTAAGTAGTGACTACTCAGCAGCCACCATGGAGGCAAGAAGGCAGTGGCACGATATATTTAAAATTCTGAGTGAGAGGAATTTCCAGCCAAGAATACTTTATCCAGCAAAGCTCTCCTTCAAATTTGAGGGAGAGCTTAAATTTTTCACAGACAAACAAATGCTGAGAGAATTTGCTAACAAGAGACCTGCCCTACTGGAGATACTAAAGGGAGCCCTACAGACAGAGAAACAAAGACAGGACAGAGAGACTTGGAGAAAGGTTCAGTACTAAAGAGATTCGGTATGGGTACAATAAAGGATATTAATAGAGAGAGGGAAAAATATGGCAAACATAATCCAAAGGATAAGATGGCCGATTCAAGAAATGCCTTCACGGTTTTAACGTTGAATGTAAATGGATTAAACTCCCCAATTAAAAGATATAGATTCGCAGAATGGATCAAAAAAAATGAACCATCAATATGTTGCATACAAGAGACTCATCTTAGACACAGGGACACAAAGAAACTGAAAGTGAAAGGATGGAAAAAAATATTTCATGCAAGCTACAGCCAAAAGAAAGCAGGTGTAGCAATATTAATCTCAGATAAAATAGACTTCAAATGCAGGGATGTTTTGAGAGACAAAGAAGGCCACTACATACTAATAAAAGGGGCAATTCAGCAAGAAGAAATAACAATCGTAAATGTCTATGCACCCAATCAAGGTGCCACAAAATACATGAGAGAAACACTGGCAAAACTAAAGGAAGCAATTGATGTTTCCACAATAATTGTGGGAGACTTCAACACATCACTCTCTCCTATAGATAGATCAACCAGACAGAAGACCAATAAGGAAATTGAAAACCTAAACAATCTGATAAATGAATTAGATTTAACAGACATCTACAGGACATTACATCCCAAATCACCAGGATACACATACTTTTCTAGTGCTCACGGAACTTTCTCCAGAATAGATCATATGCTGGGACATAAAACAAGCCTCAATAAATTTAAAAAGATTGAAATTATTCAAAGCACATTCTCTGACCACAATGGAATACAATTAGAAGTCAATAACCATCAGAGACTTAGAAAATTCACAAATACCTGGAGGTTAAACAACACACTCCTAAACAATCAGTGGGTTAAAGAAGAAATAGCAAGAGAAATTGCTAAATATATAGAGACGAATGAAAATGAGAACACAACATACCAAAACCTATGGGATGCAGCAAAAGCAGTGCTAAGGGGGAAATTTATAGCACTAAACGCATATATTAAAAAGGAAGAAAGAGCCAAAATCAAAGAACTAATGGATCAACTGAAGAAGCTAGAAAATGAACAGCAAACCAATCCTAAACCAAGTACAAGAAAAGAAATAACAAGGATTAAAGCAGAAATAAATGACATAGAGAACAAAAAAACAATAGAAAGGATAAATATCACCAAAAGTTGGTTCTTTGAGAAGATCAACAAGATTGACAAGCCCCTAGCTAGACTGACAAAATCAAAAAGAGAGAAGACCCATATAAACAAAATAATGAATGAAAAAGGTGACATAACTGCAGATCCTGAAGAAATTAAAAAAATTATAAGAGGATATTATGAACAACTGTATGGCAACAAACTGGATAATGTAGAAGAAATGGACAATTTCCTGGAAACATATGAACAACCTAGACTGACCAGAGAAGAAATAGAAGACCTCAACCAACCCATCACAAGCAAGAGATCCAATCAGTCATCAAAAATCTTCCCACAAATAAATGCCCAGGGCCAGATGGCTTCACAGGGGAATTCTACCAAACTTTCCAGAAAGAACTGACACCAATCTTACTCAAACTCTTTCAAAACATTGAAGAAAATGAAACACTACCTAACTCATTTTATGAAGCTAACATCAATCTAATACCAAAACCAGGCAAAGATGCTACAAAAAAGGAAAACTACCGGCCAATCTCCCTAATGAATATAGATGCAAAAATCCTCAACAAAATACTTGCAAATCGAATCCAAAGACACATTAAAAAAATCATACACCATGACCAAGTGGGGTTCATTCCAGGCATGCAAGGATGGTTCAACATAAGAAAAACAATCAATGTATTACAACACATTAAAAACTCGAAAGGGAAAAATCAATTGATCATCTCAATAGATGCTGAAAAAGCATTTGACAAAATCCAACATCCCTTTTTGATAAAAACACTTCAAAAGGTAGGAATTGAAGGAAACTTCCTCAACATGATAAAGAGCATATATGAAAAACCCACAGCCAGCATAGTACTCAATGGTGAGAGACTGAAAGCCTTCCCTCTAAGATCAGGAACAAGACAAGGATGCCCGCTGTCACCACTGTTATTCAACATTGTGCTGGAAGTGCTAGCCAGGGCAATCCGGCAAGACAAAGAAATAAAAGGCATCCAAATTGGAAAAGAAGAAGTAAAACTGTCATTGTTTGCAGATGATATGATCTTATATCTAGAAAACCCTGAGAAATCAACGATACACCTACTAGAGCTAATAAACAAATTTAGCAAAGTAGCGGGATACAAGATTAATGCACATAAGTCAGTAATGTTTCTATATGCTAGAAATGAACAAACTGAAGAGACACTCAAGAAAAAGATACCATTTTCAATAGCAACTAAAAAAATCAAGTACCTAGGAATAAACTTAACCAAAGATGTAAAAGACCTATACAAAGAAAACTACATAACTCTACTAAAAGAAATAGAAGGGGACCTTAAAAGATGGAAAAATATTCCATGTTCATGGATAGGAAGGCTAAATGTCATTAAGATGTCAATTCTACCCAAACTCATATACAGATTCAATGCAATCCCAATCAAAATTCCAACAACCTACTTTGCAGACTTGGAAAAGCTAGTTATCAAATTTATTTGGAAAGGGAAGATGCCTCGAATTGCTAAAGACACTCTAAAAAAGAAAAACAAAGTGGGAGGACTTACACTCCCTGACTTTGAAGCTTATTATAAAGCCACAGTTGCCAAAACAGCATGGTACTGGCACAAAGATAGACATATAGATCACTGGAATCGAATTGAGAATTCAGAGATAGACCCTCAGATCTATGGCCGACTGATCTTTGATAAGGCCCCCAAAGTCACCGAACTGAGCCATAATGGTCTTTTCAACAAATGGGGCTGGGAGAGTTGGATATCCATATCCAAAAGAATGAAAGAGGACCCCTACCTCACCCCCTACACAAAAATTAACTCAAAATGGACCAAAGATCTCAATATAAAAGAAAGTACCATAAAACTCCTAGAAGATAATGTAGGAAAACATCTTCAAGACCTTGTATTAGGAGGCCACTTCCTAGACTTTACACCCAAAGCACAAGCAACAAAAGAGAAAATAGATAAATGGGAACTCCTCAAGCTTAGAAGTTTCTGCACCTCAAAGGAATTTCTCAAAAAGGTAAAGAGGCAGCCAACTCAATGGGAAAAAATTTTTGGAAACCATGTATCTGACAAAAGACTGATATCTTGCATATACAAAGAAATCCTACAACTCAATGACAATAGTACAGACAGCCCAATTATAAAATGGGCAAAAGATATGAAAAGACAGTTCTCTGAAGAGGAAATACAAATGGCCAAGAAACACATGAAAAAATGTTCAGCTTCACTAGCTATTAGAGAGATGCAAATTAAGACCACAATGAGATACCATCTAACACCGGTTAGAATGGCTGCCATTAAACAAACAGGAAACTACAAATGCTGGAGGGGATGTGGAGGAATTGGAACTCTTATTCATTGTTGGTGGGACTGTATAATGGTTCAGCCACTCTGGAAGTCAGTCTGGCAGTTCCTTAGAAAACTAGATATAGAGCTACCATTCGATCCAGCGATTGCACTTCTCGGTATATACCCGGAAGATCGGAAAGCAGTGACACGAACAGATATCTGCAGGCCAATGTTCAAAGCAGCATTATTCACAATTGCCAAGAGATGGAAACAACCCAAATGTCCTTCAACAGATGAGTGGATAAATAAAATGTGGTATATACACACGATGGAATACTACGCGGCAGTAAGAAGGAACGATCTGGTGAAACATATGACAACATGGATGAACCTTGAAGACATAATGCTGAGCGAAATAAGCCAGGCACAAAAAGAGAAATATTATATGCTACCACTAATGTGAACTTTGAAAAATGTAAAACAAATGGTTTATAATGTAGAATGTAGGGGAACTAGCAGTAGAGAGCAATTAAGGAAGGGGGAACAATAATCCAAGAAGAACAGATAAGCTATTTAACGTTCTGGGGATGCCCAGAAATGACTATGGTCTGTTAATTTCTGATGGATGTAGTAGGAACAAGTTCACTGAAATGTTGCTATATTATGTAACTTTCTTGGGGTAAAGTAGGAACATGTTGGAAGTTAAGCAGTTATCTTAGGTTAGTTGTCTTTTTCTTACTCCCTTGTTATGGTCTCTTTGAAATGTTCTTTTATTGTATGTTTGTTTTCTTTTTAACTTTTTTTCATACAGTTGATTTAAAAAAGAAGGGAAAGTTAAAAAAAAAAAGAAAAAGAAAAAAGACAAACAAGGAAAAAAAAAAAAAAGATGTAGTGCCCCCTTGAGGAGCCTGTGGAGAATGCCTACCCCACCTCCATGGTTGCTAACATGACCACAGACATAGGGGACTGGTGGTTTGATGGGTTGAGCCCTCTACCATAAGTTTTACCCTTGGGAAGACGGTTGCTGCAAAGGAGAGGCTAGGCCTCCCTGTATTTGTGCCTAAGAGTCTCCTCCTGAATGCCTCTTTGTTGCTCAGATGTGGCCCTCTCTCTCTGGCTAAGCCAACTTGAAAGGTGAAATCACTGCCCTCCCCCCTACGTGGGATCAGACACCCAGGGAAGTGAATCTCCCTGGCAACGTGGAATATGACTCCCGGGGAGGAATGTAGACCCGGCATCGTGGGATGGAGAACATCTTCTTGACCAAAAGGGGGATGTGAAAGGAAATGAAATAAGCTTCAGTGGCAGAGAGATTCCAAAACGAGCCGAGAGATCACTCTGGTGGGCACTCTTACGCACACTTTAGACAACCTTTTTTAGGTTCTAAAGAATTGGGGTAGCTGGTGGTGGATACCTGAAACTATTAAACTACAACCCAGAACCCATGAATCTCGAAGACAGTTGTATAAAAATGTAGCTTATGAGGGGTGACAGTGGGATTGGGAATGCCATAAGGACCAAACTCCACTTTGTCTAGTTTATGGATGGATGTGTAGAAAAGTAGGGGAAGCAAACAAACAGACAAAGGTACCCAGTGTTCTTTTTTACTTCAATTGCTCTTTTTCACTCTAATTATTATTCTTGTTATTTTTGTGTGTGTGCTAATGAAGGTGTCAGGGATTGATTTAGGTGATGAATGTACAACTATGTAATGATACTGTAAACAATCGAAAGTACAATTTGTTTTGTATGACTGCGTGGTATGTGAATATATCTCAATAAAATGATGATTAAAAAAAAAATTGGTAGGGATCTGGTTTACTTAGCTTCCAGCAACTTTTCAAATAAGATAAAATTATAATTTCCTCATTAAAATAGGTCGAGTTTGAAGCATATGGTTTGAGCCACCTAAAAATTCTTCCTGAGATAAATGTTCTTATTCTTAGAAACTGGTTTTGACTGTTTAATGGTAGAAGTAGAAGGACTGAAAGGATCTTCTTGACAAATTTTGCCTACACTTGTTATGTATATGTGTATGCCTATCATTATTTTGTTTCCTTTATTCCTTATTACTGTTCTCCTCCATTCCTTTGTAAATAGAGTGTGAAATAAATGTGCATTTTGAAAAAAAATTTTCATG
This sequence comes from Choloepus didactylus, assembly GCF_015220235.1. Lineage (NCBI taxonomy): Eukaryota > Metazoa > Chordata > Mammalia > Pilosa > Megalonychidae > Choloepus > Choloepus didactylus. The sequence goes on from NC_051307.1 coordinate 159,109,364, forward strand.
TGGATAACATTATATAAACAGATTCAAAATGTAAAAAGCAGATGTGCTCTTGCCAAGGTAGAAATGGGAGTCCGGAGTCCCCTCCAACCTCTTAGAGACCTGGAGGACATCTAAATAAGACACCTAGAGCTCTGTAGAACACTGTGGGAAAGTCAGGGGACAAACTGGTCTCTATGGGGCCACTCTAGCTTTAAAATTCTACAACCTAGTACTCTTTAAACCACACCTGGGTACCAGGTTTGATACCCCATGGACATAAAGGAATATCTGTTCTACAAAAATCTAACGCAAAATTGGGTCATTTTTCTTCAAAAAAGGAAGTTCAAAGAATTGCATTAATACTAGACAATATATATTTTCTTTCTTCCATTCATCAAGCTATTGATTTTTAATTCAATGAATATTTATTGAACACCTTTGAAAGGCCAGGACTGTGTTAGACACTGGGGTCGTGTATCATTGTGCATGAGACATGGTCTTTTCCCTCTTGTAGCTTACAGTCACATAGAGTATATTAGAAGAGAGGGAGAATATCAGGAGATACTGACCATAGGTGGCAACGTTAAAAATTCATAGCTGCCATTCAGGATAGGTGACCTCTCAAAATTGGATACACAAATGGCCATTCACCCAGTGAAGAGCTCCCACTGAGCCCAAGTTTCCTCCTTGGATAATTTTAGGCCTCTTTTTTTGTCCAGCTTCAGGAGGTTTTCATCCTGAGTTGCTGCCAGAGTTCTAACTACCTCAGGGTAAGAAGAGAACCTAAACTTCATTAAGGCAACAGAGAAGATCAAAAATACCTCCTACAGTTGTGGTTCCTAAACTGTGCAATAGAGTGCCCTGGGATGCTGCAATAAACTCACATAGATAGTTTAAATTTTTTTAAACTAGTGCTATTAAGAAAGAAACACAGAGAGACAGAAATGTTATTTCCTATGACCATGCAGTTCTAAGTATTAAAATTTCTCTTCTGAATTGCACTGTCATTATAATTAATATCATACAATTGATAGAACATAAATACATTATATATTTATATACATAACTATTAAACACAGCATTTCACTGAATCTAATATGTCATTGATTGTAAGACAGACACATTGTTTTATGTACCCCTAGGAAAGAAAATAAAATGCTGCCAATTAAACCACGAGACAATACTTTCTTACCACTTCAAAGTTTTAATATTTATTGAAAGAGCTCTTTTAAACTTTAGATGTAGATTTTGATTATGTGTCATTCTTGCCCATACATTAAAAAAAAGATAATATTAGTGAAATAAATTGGCTAAGGTATTCCTAAAACATCTTCACATTCTGAGTCCAAGTCTTCTGAATCGCTTTTCAACTGAGTCATTGATGACCACAGTTTTCTTCCCAATGTCATCCTCTGTGCCTTCAAGAACACTGGTAAAGTGGCATTTCTTACAACAGTGCTCCACTCTTTTCTCTGGGATTTTCTTCCAAGCCACTGAAACTGTTCTGCATATTTGATGCTGGAGGCTTCTTACTTGAAATTGTCAGGCATTACAATCCCTTCATAACTAAGATCTAGCCAAAGGAGTTGTATAATACCATTAACTATAAGACACATCCTGATTCTAGGCAAAATTAATGCTCAGTAGATATAATAACTAAGCCCATAATGCTACTCTGGGTAAAAAGAGGGGACAGGAGGACTTAAGATGGCGGCTAGGTGAGACATGGCAAAAAACACCTCCATGAAAAATACTAAATAAAAGCCAGAAAGTGACCCAGAACACCAGTTCCAGCAATGCACCAGCCGGACAAGGTCTGCTAAATCCCCAGGGACTGTGTATTTGGTGAAACCGGGAGCCGGCTGAAAGTCCAGTGGCCATGCTGCAGTTTGGGGAAACCATGGGTTGGCATTTGGAGATTGACTAGTTCTTTAAAAAAAAAAAAAAGCGGGAGTGGCTGCAGATACAGCAGCGAGAACTGAGCAGTGAAGCGCGGCGGCAGCGGGCCTTGCAAATGCCTCAATATCTGACATGGAAGATAGCCCTTCCCACATCCACTGCTAATTATCTCGGAGCCAGGAGGGTAGAGGGGAGCCAAAAGGAGAAAGAAACTGTGCTCCTTGCAGCCATCTTCCCAGCGGAGCCACAGCCCAGAGCCACACCAAGGGTCCCAGTGTGGCGGGGAGTATTTCCCACAACACACACACAAGCCACAATATTGGCTGTGGACAGTGGCCTTTAGTGCACCCACAGCTAACTATTCTGGAGCTGGGAAGGCAGAGCTGTGCGAGAAGGGGGAAATTAACACGCCCCATTCAGCCATATTCACAGCAGGCCGGGAACGCCCCTGCACAGCCTGGTAGCCCAGGGCTTCCCTAGAGGACCACGTGCACTTGTGATGTGGCACAGCCTTCCCTCAGCAGGGGTCCTGGAAGAGCACGGCTGGGAGGGGGGATCCACTAGGAAATCTCAGGGACCCTACACCAGTGCCAGAGACTTGTGGGTCAGCAGCAGAGACAATCTGTGGCAAGACTGAAATGAAGGTTTAGACTCTTGCGGCAGCCTTGGCTCTCCAGGAGCACCTGGGAGGTTTGATTATTAAAGCCACCCTACCTCCCTAACCACTCAGGTGCATGCCCCGCATTCAGGGCAGACAGCACCAACAACACACCCAAACTTGGTGGACCAATTGAACCCCACAAGAATCAGACCCCCACACACCACAAAGACAAAGTTGGGGAGAAATGACTTGAGGGAATAGGTGACTCGCGGTCACCATCTGCTGGTTAGTTAGAGAAAGTGTACGCCACCAAGCTGTAGATCTGACAAATTAGAGATTGGCGTTTTCATATCCTGAAAGAACTCTATCAAGTAAAGCAGATTCCAAGAGGCCAAAAACAACAGAAAATTTTAAAGAATGTGATAAAACCAGACAATATGGAGAACCCAATCCCAAACACCCAAATCAAAAGATCAAAGGAGACACAGTACTTGGAGCAATTAATCAAAGAACTAAAGACAAACAATGAGAGCATGGCACAGGATATAAAGGACATAAAGAAGAGCCTAGAAGAGCATAAAGAAGAACTTGCAAGAGTAAATAAAAAAACAGATGATCTTATGGAAATAAAAGAAACTGTTGACCAAATTAAAAAGATTCTGGATACTCATAGTACAAGACTAGAGGAACCTGAACAACGATTCAATGTCCTCAAGGACCACAGAATGGAAAATGAAAGAACAAAAGAAAAAATGGGGAAAAAATTGAAGAAATCAAAATGGATCTCAGGGATATGACAGATAAAATAAAACATCCAAATTTAAGACTGATTGGTGTCCCAGAAGGGGAAGAGAAGGGTAAAGGTCTAGGAAGAGTATTTAAAGAAATTGTTGGGGAAAACAATATAAATACACAAAGCATAAATGCCCAGCGAACTCCAAATAGAATAAATCCAAAAAAACCCACTCCAAGACATATTCCGATCAGACTCTCAAATACTGAAGAGAAGGAGCAAGTTCTGAAAGGAGCAAGAGAAAAGCAATTCACCACATAAAAAGGAAACAACATAAGACTAAGTAGTGATTACTCAGCGGCCACCATGGAGGTGAGAAGGCAGTGGTATGACATATTTAAAATTCTGAGAGAGAAAAATTTCCACCCAAGAATACTTTATCCAGCAAAACTCTCCTTCAAATTTGAGGGAGAGCTTAAATTTTTCACAAACAAATGCTGAGAGATTTTGCTAATAAAAGACCTGCCCTACTTTAGATACTAAAGGGAGCCCTACTGACAGAGAAACAAAGAAAGGAGAGAGAGGCATAGAGAAATTTAACAGACATATATAGCACATTATATCCCAAACCACCAGGACACACATTCTTCTCTAGTGATCATGGATCTTTCTCCAGAATAGACCATATGCTGGGACATAAAACAAGCCTCAATAAAATTTAAAAAATTGAATTTATTCAAAGCACATTCTCTGACCACAATGGAATACAAATAGAAGTCAATAACCATCAGTGACTTAGAAAATTCACAAACACCTGGAGGTTAAAAATGAGAGGGTGATGAAAACATTCCCAGATAATCAAAAGCTGAGGGACTTCATCACCAGTAGATTAGTCCTATAAGAAATGCTAAAGGGAATTGTGCAGGCTGAAAGGAAGGGACACTGAACAGTTGACTGAAACCACATGAAGAAATAAAGTTTTCCAGTAAAGATCACATGGTAAATATAAATACCAATACTACTGTATTTTTGATTTGTAACTCCACTATTTACTTCCTACAGGAGCTAAAATACATAAACTGTAATGATAAATCAGTGGTTTTGGACTCAATGTAAAATATGTAATTTTTGACAAGAACTACATAAAGGTGGGGGAGGAACATAGTTTATGTGTCCTATTGAAGTTAAAGTTGGTATAAAAGAAAAACAAGACTGTTACAGATTTAAGATGTTAAATTTAAGCCCCACAGTAAACACAAAGAAATTATCAGAGAATATGACCATAGAGATGAAAAGTAGAGTATGGGTTACGAGAAGTGGGGGAAGGGGCAATGTGGAGTTAAGAAATGAGTGTAGGGTTTCTGTTTGGGGTGAAGGGAAATTTCTAGTAATGGACAGTGGGAAGATGATGGCATTGCAACATTCTGAATATGATTAATCCCACTAATGGAATGCTAGGGAGGGGTTAGAACGGGAAGATTTAGGCTGTTTCCACAATTGAAAAAAAAAAAAAAAAAAGTCTAAATAGATAACGACAATTAAATGCCAAGGATGATCCTGGGTAGGATCTGAGGATGGAAGAGAGGAGGCTCAAAGGGACACAGTTGGGACATAAGAAAAAAAAGGAAATATAGAATGTAAGCTTTGTATCAATGTTGAATTTCTTGAGCTTCTAAGCTTCGCTTAACGGAATTGCATAAAAGAATGTTCTTGTTCATGGGAATTGTATATGTGAATTACATTGTCTGTTCAAGGATGTGTGCAGCTTGCTCTCATATGTTCAGAAGACAGAGCAATAGATGATGGATGATAGACAGGGAGGGAGGGAGGGCGGGAGGGAAAGAGAGAAATGGTGGTGTGACAGGATGTTAAAGTTGGTGGATCAGGAGATCAGGGGAGGGGGGTCGGGGTATGCTGGAGTTCTGTGTATGGGATTTGTATTATTTTTGCAACTGTTCCTGTAAGTTTGAATTTATTTCAAAATAAAATTTAAAAAAATAATGCTTTGGATCCTCTTATCCATTAAAAAAAGGGGAGGAGGGCATGGGGCAGGGAACAAGGGACACACCTCAATTTTGATGAAAGTAAAGAGTAGAAAACCAACTGAGTAGTGAGAGGATTTGTGACTCAGTCATCAGGGTCATTCACCTTCTCACCCAATACCTTTTGTTTGGTGGCCCTGGAGGCTTTTCCATAGTGGCACAGTGCCATGGTCAGGTGAAAGGTGTGCCTTTGTTTTCAAAAGCAAGAGTAGGGCAAAGGGAAATGGGAAAGCAGAATCTTCAGACCTCAGACATGTTCCCAGGCAGATCAATATAAGGAAAGAAGATGTGGAATTTGGGGATCTAAACTACCAGTGTGCTCTGATGCCTCTTAAAAAGTCTTTGGATATCCCCAGAGACTTGAAGACTGCAGCACAAGAGTGACTTGATGTCTAAAGTGCAGAGAACTGAAACATTTTAGAGATCTGGTCCAGAATGGATGGACTGCCTTCCTGATCCCACATGCCTAGGACTCCGTCATGGAGGCTGCAGTGTGTAAACAGAGGCCTCAATTTCCAGAGCCACCATGATCCGACAAGCTGGAATGACTCCAGACTCTCCCGCCATACCAAGGGCCAAGCAATGGAAAAGGAAACAAGGGAGAAACCCCACCTGGTGCTTACCAAAAACAAATACTGTTTCCACACCCCACCACCCCCACCACCACCACCACAAAAGTCAAAATAAGAGCTTCCTTGCTTCTGTCACAGTTACTGTTCCAAAGACTGATCACAAAAACATCTAGCCAGGAAGCATGCCTAGGTACTTATGAAAATGCATGATGTTTTTAAAATGTTCTTCTGTGCTTTAATCCCCCTTTAAAATTAATGTTCCTAAATCCCAGGCCTGCCATGATAGGATCTCAGCCATCTGCCCCTGCCAGTTCCTATGGCATCCTCTGATTAAACAAAAGGAGCAGAACTGAAGGTACAAGGGTTTTATTTCATAGGTAGCCCATACATTCTCTACAGGCCTCATTTAGGAATATGAACACTTATCTTTTTTCAAATTGATGTATTTTTAACTAAATGAGCAAATTGTCTTCCTTATGTCTTCTTGATTAGAGAACTTAGGGGGAAAGAGATCCCCAAGATTTCTGGTGCTTTCTGTATTCATAATTTCAGACATGACTTCTCTCCCATCGGTTCCGAGCCCCATTTCTATGTTTGCACAATGTTATGTCCAGTTCCTCATCATTTTTCTGATACATTCTGTATATATATATATATAGCAATGCCCCTGACCTTTCCACTTCTCAGAGAATTGGAAAAATGGCACTGAAAATATGCAATAAAATGAATGGAAGAGTCTTGCAGAATTTCAAAGCAAATATTCTATTCCATTGGTACATCTGATCTCACAATGAAGTAGGTTCAAGTTTTCACAAGCCACAAAATTAGGTTTAACAAAAGAAATGTAACTTACTTTTCTCTAACTCCACTCGGTAACTACTTTGAGCCCACACTTCCACTTGACAGCAGAAAACAATGTAGTCATCTCCAGATAGTCAACCAAATTATTGAGATCACTCATTTTAAGTTTAATACAATCAAATTTTGTATGCCCTTTGCCCCCTGCCGTGAAGACCCCTTTCTACCCAAGGTAGCAGCTAAGTTACAGAGGGTACAGGATGTGGGAGTGGGCATGGAAGGGGGGCTTCTGGAGCATAAGCACCCTCAGTCCTCCACTGGCATCCGCTGATATTTATCACTCATTTATGTCCTTATCCTAGGGGAATAGAGGAATTCCTGATGCCTTCCCTCAATATTCTGAGGCCTGCGAGAATCTGCTTCTCCCATGCCATGTGACCAGGGGAATATGGTCTAAAGTTCTGGAGAATGCAGGTCATTACTGCCCTTGGAAATCCAAATTTAAACCTCTAAGTCCCCCTCCTGGGACCCAACCCAAAGCAGGACACAGGGAAGGAAACTATCTCCCATTTCTACCTCCCTTGCTTCTTCCCCAACTCAACCTCCTTCACTCTGGGTCTTCATTTCCTCTCTTTGGAATCTGTTATTCATGGCTCCAGTTCTCAGTGGGAGTGGTTCTGGCTCCCTGGCAATTTTGAAAATTGGAGGGATATTTCCCTTAAAACATTTTATTTAGAAATTTATGGAAGAGTTGCAAGAATAAAATAATAATTACCCATACTCAAGAAATTTAACATTAATACTATCACCTCATACAATTTTTATCAAATGTCTCTGATTATCCCAATAATATTCTTTATAGCTGATTTTTCATTCCATCTAGGATCCAGTTAAGGATCATATATTGAATTTAGTTGTCAGGTGTCTTTAATCACCTTTAATCTGAAACAGTTGGGCAGGGACCAGGGACCAAGAACAACAGACATCTCACAATGCACGGGAATAGTCCAACCAACAAAGAATTGCTCTGCCTTCCCTGTGACTTTTGAATATTCCCCCAGACATTTATATAGGTTAAAAAATGCTTATAATCATTATATTATATATTGTTATAATATCAAATATATTATAATAATATATAATGTTAATATTATATATTAATATATTATAATTATGTATTATATATATAATAAACATATAGGTTATAATCATCTTTGCCTAGAGCCTAATTCCATTTTACATAAAAACACAAAGTATTTTTGGCAGACTTTTAATATACACTGAATTTTCTGGGCCAATACCATTGTAAATCAAGAGAAGGTTGATTTACAATGATTATGCTATTTTATTAGAAATTTTATCAAGTGTTGTTCATCAGTTCAAAAACTTATGTTGCTAACAGCAATGCCATTTGTAGTATTTAAATCAACAGGACTCCCTTTCTCAGTCTGTGTTCAAGGCTGTCACATTCACAGTGGTTCTATGTTCAAGTATAAGAATATAACTACATTATTATATGCTCTAGTGTAGCAGTGTCCAAACACTTAAATGTTGAAATACATGTTTCATTTTAAGTTGCCTTCATTTTATTTCTTTCTTATATTCTAGTCAGGGTATTATTATTAATTTTTTAACTATATAGGTAGGCCATATTTATCTATCAGCCTTATTTCAGCCCCCTTTTATATAAAGGGGACGTTGCAAAAATAACTGTTATATAGTATCTGTTATGTATCTGTTATATAAAGGGAATTCAAACAAATTAAAAATTTATATTAGTCAGGGAGATATGAACATAATAATTAAGGATTAGCATTATTGTTAGACTACTAACAGTATTGGGGCTTTGTTTTTTAAAACAGTCCTTTATTTTAAGAGACTACATACAGAAGTATTTACAGATGCAATGCCATGATTTGCCTCAAAACAACCAGGTGATCAAGAGGGTCGGGTAGAGATGAAACAAGATATGCCATCTATCAAAAATTGTTGAAGCTGGGCGGCAGGTATAGCAGGTTCATTCTACTATTCTGTCAACTTGTAAAAACTTTTGAAAATATCTGTAATAGAAAGGCTGAATTAAAAGGACAAAGGAGGCTGCTGGGTCTGAAGAGGTTGAGATTGTGGTATGAATAGTATTTCTAGCTGCCTTTAGGGCCTAGCCTTTTGAAGTAAAAAAAATAATAATAAAAGCACTTTTCAAATCAAAAGCACTGACTTTCAAGTGCGTTGTCTCTGTTATGAGTTTTCAAAATCTATTCAGAGACTCAATAGTCCAGATTTGGCTTTTTTGTCTATGTCCTTTGTGTTCTTTCTTCAGTGAGTGTGGAAGACTGTGGGATGGAGGAGACGGGTCACTGGAGAAGGTGGGAGTGGAGTTGCAGAAACAAAGGTAGGGAGAGGGTGACCAGAAACCTCGTGAAATATCTCCTGCCCTTCCCTCCCAGCTAGATCTCCAAGCCCTCAGGAAACCTGATTTTTCTTCCTCTCTCCTTTTGTTTCTAATTCAGATTCTCAAGACGAGGCATTCATTTTTCAGCATATCCTGTGTGCCCAGCTGGGTGCTGGGGAGACAGCAGAGAATTAAATGGACACCATTTCATCTCAGGGAACCCCAGTCTACTGCAGAAGGCAGATCCTGAGTAAGGGTGAGGCGTGTGCAAAGGCCAAGGCACAGTCTGCTCAGGTTTTGAGGCTTCTGCAGCATAATCCCTGCAAGGAGTTTCCCCCATGCTGAGCAGCCTGCCCGCCCTCCCCCAGTAGCCTACAACCAGATTCAATTTAATTCAATGAATATTTACTGAACATCTACCCTATACTAGGCATTACCTTTTCTGAACTATCCTTCCCAAGACCCGCCTCTCTTAACTTCTTTCCTTGGTCTCATCTCCCTGATCATCTCAGCTTTGTTATTCGGATTTGAGCATCTCCTAACCAGACACTCAGCACTTAGAGCTGTTTCTAGCCTAACTTACCTGCCTCCCAGGTTTCAGTTAGAAAGCCCTTTCATTAAAATCAGATTTTAAAAAGGGGGGTGAGGGGCAATGCACATAGCAGAGAGTAAGGGATCTGCATCACACCCCCTCTTTGCCCCATTTCCTTGTCCAGGAGCCCCAGGCTCTCCAAACCTGTAGGGAAAAGACTCAGAGCTTAATGATATTAGGGACTTCTTCTGCAGCTCCTTTCAGGGATATGTGGGTTTTGGAAGAGACCTAGAGTGCCTCCATCCCTCCAGCTTCTCCCAGCTTACTAGCTTTCTACTGGCCTCACTTTTGAGCTTACCCAGGCTGATTATCAAAACCACTCTCATCAACTACCTTAACTACCCTTGCTTCCTGCCCTTCCATTGACCTGCCAGCAAAACTCAGCCCTTAGTCCCACCATTTGCCTGAAGCCTGACCCCGACCTCCCCAATCAAGGGTCTCCCCTTCCTCGTTTCCACTCTTTGACTGCTCTTTGGGCAGGCTCCTTCACCTCTTCTTCTCAGCAGCTTCCGACACCTCCTACTCCACCTACCTAGTGGAGAAAAAAGAGCTAACTGGTAGTGAAATCAGCTCAACTTCCAGCTCCTGCACCTACAGACCTACTCAGACACAAGGCACTTTCCCTCCTGTACAAAGCCTATCCCTCCCCAAACATGGATCCCAGGACCTCTCCTACAGGACCCTTCCCTCAATTTATCTTCCAATGCCTCCAGCTCCCCTAAATGTGCTACTCCATTTAAGCAACTTCTCAAGTTCTTCTGCCTCCTGCTTCCTCCTGTGGCTACCCCCACCTCTTCCCTCTCTCTTCAGTCACACATCCCATTTGCCTTCACATCTTTGCTCCCCATCTATGCTTAAACATCACAGAAACTGTTCTCACAAAGCACACCTACAGCCTCTAGTCAAATCCCACAGTCACTTTTCAGGACTGACCTATGGCATGATGTTTCCCTGCAATGTCCTCCTCACATCTACTTACCTGGACAACTCTTTCTCACCCTTCAACACTTCAAGTAGCATTTCCTCCAAGAAGCTTTCCCTGCACCCCCAGGTTCATCTGGGCCCTTACAGCACCAGCATATTGAAATATACTTTCAATGAAGAGTCAAGGAGAGCGGACATGACGCATTAAGGACAGGGGCTTTTCTTGTTCCTCTCCAAACACTCTGAACACCTTGTTTAGTGCCTCTCCCATAGCAGGCACTGAATAAATAAAATGAAATTTTAAACTAAAACAATGAGATTTATGCTTCATTGTGTTTTTTTTTTTCTAATGACATGAATTTTCGGGGAATAAAAACAAAATATTGATTTCTTCTAACTAGATATCAATAGGAAACAATTCACAACTCTTCTTGCATTAAAATTGTACTTTAAAATGCAGAATTAGTCAACTCCCTCACTTGGGGAGCAGAGGGGCTTTCTGGAATCTGACTGTCTGCCTTTCTCAGTACATTTCCCTGCCAGCGATGCTCTTAGGAATCAAATGTGGTTTATTGCATTTTAAGTCACCTTTTTTTTCAATTCAGGGAAATGAATGTTGGAGCCAGATAAGAAACTATAGTCCGCTTTCAAAAAGGTTACAAGAAAACTGCATCTTGCATTACTAATCCTTTATCTTCATGTTAACAAAAAGATTACTGACACATTTTTGAATGCAAGCAAATAAAATAGCAAATGTATCTTAGGAAATGTGTAACTTTCATGCAACACACAAATCAGTTGTTGAATATTTTTTAAATGAAGGAAAGCACATAATAAATTTTTCCTTTAGAAGTAAAGCAACCAAATTTTGAGAGTAGAATAAAAAAAGAAAAAGGGAAGGAAAATTTCTGGGAAATCATCTTTTCACAGAATGTAGGTTCAATGAATTAAATGATTATGTTCCTAACTTCTTAACAGATAACATGTTTCCCAAAAATGATTTCATTGGCCCAGGTAAGTGTTGCTTTGTGGGGAGAAACATTTCAGAAGCTGTCTTTGTGCTTCCTTCTTGCAAGATCAGGTTCCATTTCTCAGGGTCCCCTGAGGAAGGTCATTGGGACAGTGGGACAGTGCTGAGCCCATCTGTGCATTTGCCCAAGAACCTCGTGAACGATGCCAGGGACAGAAAGGTCACTCGACCCAACCAGCAGTGTCGACTGCGCCCACCCCACGGCATGGGATCAGGTCAGTATCACCCTCCTTGGCACCAGGTAAACCTGTACTCAGTCTCAGCCACATCACTCACAAGCTGAGTGCCTTGGGCAAGTTCCCTAACCTCTCTATGCTTCAATATTCTCATTTGTGAAATGAGGATGACAATATACCTACCTCAGAATCAAGTTAATCTTTTAATGTGCTTAGAACAGTACCCACCCACCACCCAGTAAGCATTATGCAAATGTTTGGTAAATATAAATAAATAAATAAATATTGAGAACTATAAATGCAGGCAATAAAAGAAATCATTATTTTTTAGCAAAGAAAAGAGACTAGTAGCCGCAGATTACAGGATGGATAGGGGATTATATTAGTCAGGGTTCTCCAGGGAAACAGAACCAATAGGAGATATATATTCAAATAGATATAGATATATAGATATATTTATATATATATGTAAATATTATTATATTATATTTATTATAGGAATTCGCTCATGTGAGAATGTGGATTGATAAAGCTGAATTCCATAGGACAGGTCACAAGTTGGGAACTCCAAGAAAAGTTTAAATGAATTCCCCAGGAAAATATGACTAGCTCAAGTAGAGACAGAAATTCTTTCTGACTGCTGAAATCATCAGTTCTCCCTTTAAGGCCTTCAACTGATTGGATGAAACTTCTCTCATCACAGAAAGCAATCCCTTTTGTTGATTATAGATGTAACAGCATAGATGCAATCAACTAACTAATAATTTAAATCCACAAAATATTCTCATAGTAACAATCAGGCCAGTACCTGCTTGACCAATATGTAAGTTCAAATAATGAACACCCAGTGGATTCCTTGGGAATGTCTCTATAAGGAAATAACCTATCCACATGAACTTAACCATCATAGGGATGAAGGAAATGGAATCAACCTTCCTAAAAAAAGATGACATATGCCACTGACAGAATTCAGAAGGTCTGGAGGAGTATCTGTTTGACAGTTTTGTTTTTCTTTGGAAGGGGTTAAAGATGCTTAATTCCACTTTAAATATATTAGTTTTTCTGCAATGGCAGGATAATGTCTTAACAAGAAGAAACATTCATTTATATCAGACGTTGTTCTAAATGCTTGATATATGTCCTCTCATTTCATCCTCACAACAGCTCTGTGAGATAGGTATTATTCTCCCCATTGTATAGAAGAAAAAACCGAAGCACAGAGCATTTGAGAACTTTCCCAAGACTAATAAGCAAGTGGAGAAATAATAGTCTAATACAGTTGTAAGATTTCCTTACTAAATATCTGCATGACAGTTTATCACTTACTTAAGTTTTCATGTGTATTATCTCATTCAACAAATTTGAGGCAAATGTCCTTACTCCCATTTTATAGATGAAATTCAAAATGACTATGAAAGATTTGTCAGTACATCTCAGAAAAATATAATCTATTCTTCTACAACTCATGTTTCTGTAATGCAAATTAGTTCATATAAGACTGGAAAATAGGGAAACAATATTAATTTAACACAGAAGTCATGTTAGTTCATGTACACTTTTTCCCCAGCATTTTAATATTTTGCATCAAATATAGTGAGCTGCAGAGGACTACAGTATCAATACCCATCACCCAACATTCTTCCTTCTAGTTTGTTTGAACCACATGCTCTGTCTTGGATGTGCTTATCAAATGGCTCTCCCCAGTCTTTGTTTATTTTTCCCTATCTCTGTAACTCATCAACCTCAACACTTCTGCTTGGGCTACTAAGACATAAGATTGTGTTTCTAAAGTCATAGGCTCTGCCACAAGCTCCCCAGAAGCAGAAATGTTTGTTTCCTTCACTGCCTGTGTGAAAGCTGAAGCTTTACCCAGTATACTTTTTCAACCCTAGAGAAAATGTTTAAGAAATGAGCAACTAATCATCCTAACAGTTCAGATGATGTTATCATGTTCATTATTTCCTTACAGAGACATTCCCAAGGAATCCACAGGGTGTTCATTATTTGAACTTACGTATTGGGGGAAAGGTTAATAGGTCTTTTAATTCTAATTAAATAATCAGTAAACTCCAAGTAGAAAACAACAGAGGAAGAAAATGCATTATGTGTCAGGAAGAGACTTAATGAAAGGAGTTCTCCAGAGAAAAAAATAATAAAACAGGGCAAGGACTGCAGAAACTGAGAAGTTCTACATAATAAAGCCCCGCATGGTATTTGCCTGGCCATCATCTTCTTCTGGAGACCCCCTTCCCTAGTCTATGTGGACCTCAGGGACTGTCAATCACAGGGCGCGCCCTCCCTCCCTGACTCACACAGACATGGCATAATACCCAGTCTAGTCAATCAGAATTCCCAACCACGCACCAACCCACAACAGTGATCTGTTCAGGGATGGGCATGTGCCTCAGATCAGACCAAATGGATTCTTACCAGAACTTTTCAGGTAAGGAAGAACGTTTCTGATCTTTGGGGTCATAGTGCCAGGAGCAAGTGAGGTTGGGACCTCCAGTAGCCATCTGGCTAAGAGGAGGGATGGGAAAAGCCTGTTTTAGTGGGGGAAAAAAGAATGAGACCAAAAGAGAAAAGAAGCAAAGTTGAGAAATTGCACCAGAGAATCTGTTGACAGTTATTGGTCACCTGGATTCAGCTAAGCCTGAATCTAGAGCTACCCCTACACCCACTTAAATGGAACAATGAACTATTCTGTCTGTTTAAGCCTATCAGATTGATCTTTCCCCTTCCTCTCCTTCTCTGCCCCCCATTATAACTGAAAGATTGCTGACTAACACAAGGATCTTCCTACTACCAGGCAAAGATGAGCTTATCAGGACAAGAAAGACTCTACACCTAGGAATTTTCTGGATGAAATGTCCTATTGAAATAGCAATAAACCGTCTTTTATAGATCTTCAACGTAATCTCACCTAATATCATACTGCCATAAATTACTCTTCATTAATGGGGCCAAGACTGAATTTAGGGCTGCCTAAAACTACAGAAAAAAATGAAAAAGGATTCTGCAGGATCCCCAAGTACCCTTCTGGAGGGGAAATTCAAGGGCCAAGTTTCCATATCTCTATGACCTGACACAGATCACTTTCCCAATGTATTAATCAAAGAAGAAAAGGTGCCAGCACTAACTGGAACCTGCACTACGGCAGACAGTACCGGGTGTTTGGCACATGTCATCTAATCTATAAGTCAAGCCTATAAGACAAGAGTTGTCTCCAGTTTACAAATGAGATATACAAGACTCAGAAAGGTTAAATAACTTGCCTAAGGTTGCACAGCTAGTGGGTGGTAGAGCCAAAAATTATAACCTATAAACATATGAATCCATAACTCATGTTCTTGCCAGTGCAGGAAGCTGATGTGAATACCCACTACCACTGCCATTTCTTGGAGGAGACTACAAGCATGGTGCTAGGTGTAAATGATAAGCTTCAGTTCAGTTCAACCATCATCTATCATGTTTGCCAATTGCTGTGGAGAAAGACATATGCATCAGGGTAAGTACCCTCATGGAGCTTGCAATATTGTAGGGGAGACAGATTATTACACAAACTAATGCACTTGAGGGATGAATGAGGTTGCAGTGGAAAGTCATGTAGACCCCTGAAAAAAGAAAGACAGTTTTGGGTAGGGTAGAGGAATGCTTTGTGGAGGAGGCTGTTAACCTGAGCTTAAGAGTGAACAGGATTTCAATAGGTTCAAAGGGTGAGATAGGAAGGCCTTATCCTTTGACTAAACAGCATATCAAGTTGGCTAACGTGCCTTGCACTGTTTGGTCTATGCAAGGAACTGAAGATGATGAGACAGGATGGGCTAGTTTCTGCTCTAGTAACAAACAACTCCAAAATCTCAATAAGTTAAAACAACAACACATATCTTGCTGAAGTACCTGTTCATCAGTGTTGGCTGGGGAGTCTGGGGAGTCAGGCTGATGAAGAAGCCACTATCAGGAACATTGCTGGTCACCATGGCAGAAGGCAAGAGAGCTCTGGATGGTCTCAAGGCCATCAATTAAATACACTAGCCTGAAAGTGACTCATATCACTTCACTCATAACTCACTGTCCAGTAATAATCCTAGGTCCCATCCAATCCCAATGGGCCCAAGAAATGCAATTCTGGCAGGATCCCAGAAAGTAGAGAGCCAGAGAGATTTGGTGAACAACAGTAATGACTATCACACTTGATATAGACTCTTGTCCATGGCAGCATTCATGTGAGGCAAGGACATGAGGAGAAGATAGCCATACCGAGAGAAAAACAAGGAGCTTAGAAATCAGACCAGCAAACATGCAGACAATGATTAAGTACCTACATGTGTTAAGTATTATGCTAAGCACTGGGGATACAGAGATGAATAACATAGAGCCTCTATCTTCATGGAGCTCACAGATGGTGGCAAATAGTGCATAAGCTGAGAATTACAATGTAACATGTTAAGTGTAATGATGGACACATACACATAGGCACATGGGGGAGGGAGACCCTGCATTGTTAGCATGATAATGCATTTTGACATAACCACAAGTCACCCAGTCCTGGTCACATCAAGAGCTGTTCTGTGTCCTGATGCAGAACTTGGGGACAGGAACTTGACTTCAGGCAAACATTCAAGGGCACTGGGCAGCTTCAAGAGCCAGCCATAAGACAACGGCAGAGTAGGAAACTCAAGGAATCAGTCCCTCCAGAGCAACTATTGAACTGGTAGGAACTGTCTGAATCAACTAATTTAAAACTCCAGAGTCTAGTAGAACACTGTGCAGCATCCAGGGAAGACAGGGAGGAAGCAGCTGATGAACTGTGGTAAATACCAGTGAACTTCACTCTCCATGTAGTGGTTACTATGCCCTGTCCCCCAGCCTCATGGCAGGTAGCACTGAGGTCCTCAACCCTGGGCCCTAGTACAGCTTTCTGGTGCCACAGTGGGATATAAAGACCTAGTTCCCCATGATATGTGAGTGTAGTTTAATAATTGATCACTGCTATTGATCAGCTACTTTGGATCACTGAGGCCAGGCTTTGAGGCCAGTCATTGTTCCAACTGGCCTCAGGCAAAGGAGGCAGAGGAGTCTTAAAGACTCTCCCTCAAAACGATGAAAACCAGTTAAAAGGCTGCATTTACTGGGCAAGTGCCAAATGAAGAAAATGCATGTTCAAAAATTCATAAGACAATTAGCTTAAGGAGGCGGGGCAAGATGGCAGACTGGTGAGCTGTATGTTTTAGTTACTCCTCCAGGAAAGTAGGTAGAAAGCCAGGAACCGCGTGGACTGGACACCACAGAGCAATCTGACTTTGGGCATACTTCATACAACACTCATGAAAACGTGGAACTGCTGAGATCAGCGAAATCTGTAAGTTTTTGTGACCAGGGGACCCGCGCCCCTCCCTGCCAGGCTCAGTCCCGTGGGAGGAGGGGCTGTCAGCTCCCGGAAGGAGAAGGGAGAACTGCAGTGGCAGCCCTTATCGGAAACTCATTCTACTGATCCAAACTCCAACCATAGATAGACGGAGACCAGACACCAGAGAATCTGAGAGCAGCCAGCCCAGCAGAGAGGAGACAGGCATAGAGAAAAAAAAACAGCACGAAAAACTCCAAAATAAAAGCAGAGGATTTTTAGACTTCTGGTGAACATAGAAAGCGGAAGGGCCCTGAGACGCATATGCAAATCCCGAAGAAAAGCTGATCTCTCTGCCCTGTGGACCTTTCCTTAATGGCCCTGGTTGCTTTGTCTCTTAGCATTTCAATAACCCATTAGATCTCTGAGGAGGGCCCTTTTTTTTTTTTTTTTTTTTTCTTTTTTAATCCTTTTTTCTTTTTGTAAAACAATTACTCTAAGAAGCCCAATATAGAAAGCTTCAAAGACTTGCAATTTGGGCAGGTCAAGTCAAGAGCAGAACTAGGAGAGCTCTGAGACAAAACGCAATAATCCAGTGGCTGAGAAAATTCACTAAACACCACAACTTCCCAAGAAAAGGGGGGTGTCCACTCACAGCCATCATCCTGCTGGACAGGAAACACTCCTGCCCATCGCCAGCCCCATAGCCCAGAACTGCCCCAGACAACACAGTGTGATGGAAGTGCTTCAAATAACAAGCACACACCACAAAACTGGGCGTGGACATTAGCCTTCCCTGCAACCTCAGCTGATTGTCCCAGAGTTGGGAAGGTAGAGCAGTGTGAATTAACAAAGCCCCATTCAGCCATCATTTCAGCAGACTGGGAGCCTCCCTACACAGCCCAGCAGCCCAGAACTGCCCTGGGGGGACGGCACTCACCTGTGACATAGCACAGTCATCCCTCAACAGAGGACCCGGGGTGCACGGCCTGGAAGAGGGGCCCACTTGCAAGTCTCAGGAGCCATACGCCAATACCAAGGACTTGTGGGTCAGTGGCAGAGACAAACTGTGGCAGGAGTGAACTGAAGGATTAGACTAGTGCAGCAGCTTTAAAACTCTAGGATCATCAGGGAGATTTGATTGTTAGAGCCACCCCCCCCTCCCTGACTGCCCAGAAACATGCCCCATATACAGGGCAGGCAACACCAACTACACACGCAAGCTTGGTACACCAATTGGACCCCACAAGACTCACTCCCCCACTCACCGAAAAGGCTAAGCAGGGTAGAACTGGCTTGTGGAGAACAGGTGGCTCATGGACACCACCTGCTGGTTAGTTAGAGAAAGTGTACTCCACGAAGCTGTAGATCTGATACATTAGAGATAAGGAGTTCAATTGGTCTACAAATCCTAAAAGAACCCTATCAAGTTCAGCAAATGCCACGAGGCCAAAAACAACAGAAAATTATAAAGCATATGAAAAAACCAGACGGTATGGATAACCCAAGCCCAAGCACCCAAATCAAAAGATCAGAAGAGACACAGCACCTAGAGCAGCTACTCAAAGAACTAAAGATGAACAATGAGACCATAGTAGGGGAGACAAAGGAAATCAAGAAGACCATAGAAGAGCATAAAGAAGACATTGCAAGACTAAATAAAAAAATTGATGATCTTATGGAAATTAAAGAAACTGTTGACCAAATTAAAAAGATTCTGGACACTCATAGTACAAGACTAGAGGAAGTTGAACAACAAATCAGTGACCTCGAAGATGACAGAATGGAAAATGAAAGCATAAAAGAAAGAATGGGGAAAAAAGTTGAAAAAATCAAAATGGACCTCAGGGATATGATAGATAATATGAAACGTCCAAATATAAGACTCATTGGTGTCCCAGAAGGGGAAGAAAAGGGTAAAGGTCTAGGAAGAGTATTCAAAGAAATTGTTGGGGAAAACTTCCCAAATCTTCTAAACAACATAAATACACAAATCATAAATGCTCAGCGAACCCCAAATAGAATAAATCCAAATAAACCCACTCCGAGACATATTCTGATCACACTGTCAAACACAGAAGAGAAGGAGCAAGTTCTGAAAGCAGCAAGAGAAAAGCAATTCACCACATACAAAGGAAACAGCATAAGACTAAGTACTGACTACTCAGCAGCCACCATGGAGGTGAGAAGGCAGTGGCACGATATATTTAAAATTCTGAGTGAGAAAAATTTCCAGCCAAGAATACTTTATCCAGCAAAGCTCTCCTTCAAATTTGAGGGAGAGCTTAAATTTTTCACAGACAAACAAATGCTGAGAGAATTTGCTAACAAGAGACCTGCCCTACTGGAGATACTAAAGGGAGCCCTACAGACAGAGAAACAAAGAAAGGACAGAGAGACTTGGAGAAAGGTTCTGTACTAAAGAGATTCGGTATGGGTACAATAAAGGATATTAATAGAGGGGAAAAATATGACAAACATAAACCAAAGGATAAGATGGCCGATTCAAGAAATGCCTTCACGGTTATAACGTTGAATGTAAATGGATTAAACTCCCCAATTAAAAGATATAGATTCACAAAATGGATCAAAAAAAATGAACCATCAATATGTTGCATACAAGAGACTCATCTTAGACACAGGGATGCAAAGAAACTGAAAGTGAAAGGATGGAAAAAAATATTTCATGCAAGCTACAGCCAAAAGAAAGCAGGTGTAGCAATATTAATCTCAGATAAAATAGACTTCAAATGCAGGGATGTTTTGAGAGACAAAGAAGGCCACTACATACTAATAAAAGGGGCAATTCAGCAAGAAGAAATAACAATCGTAAATGTCTATGTACCCAATCAAGGTGCCACAAAATACATGAGAGAAACACTGGCAAAACTAAAGGAAGCAATTGATGTTTCCACAATAATTGTGGGAGACTTCAACACATCACTCTCTCCTATAGATAGATCAACCAGACAGAAGACCAATAAGGAAATTGAAAACCTAAACAATCTGATAAATGAATTAGATTTAACAGACATATACAGGACATTACATCCCAAATCACCAGGATACACATACTTTTCTAGTGCTCATGGAACTTTCTCCAGAATAGATCATATGCTGGGACATAAAACAAGCCTCAATAAATTTAAAAAGATTGAAATTATTCAAAGCACATTCTCTGACCACAATGGAATACAATTAGAAGTCAATAACCATCAGAGACTTAGAAAATTCACAAATACCTGGAGGTTAAACAACACACTCCTAAACAATCAGTGGGTTAAAGAAGAAATAGCAAGAGAAACTGCTAAATATATAGAGACGAATGAAAATGAGAACACAACATACCAAAACCTATGGGATGCAGCAAAAGCAGTGCTAAGGGGGAAATTTATAGCACTAAATGCATATATTAAAAAGGAAGAAAGAGCCAAAATCAAAGAACTAATGGATCAACTGAAGAAGCTAGAAAATGAACAGCAAACCAATCCTAAACCAAGTAGAAGAAAAGAAATAACAAGGATTAAAGCAGAAATAAATGACATAGAGAACAAAAAAACAATAGAGAGGATAAATATCACCAAAAGTTGGTTCTTTGAGAAGATCAACAAGATTGACAAGCCCCTAGCTAGACTGACAAAATCAAAAAGAGAGAAGACCCATATAAACAAAATAATGAATGAAAAAGGTGACATAACTGCAGATCCTGAAGAAATTAAAAAAATTATAAGAGGATACTATGAACAACTGTATGGCAACAAACTGGATAATGTAGAGGAAATGGACAATTTCCTGGAAACACATGAACAACCTAGACTGTCCAGAGAAGAAATAGAAGACCTCAACCAACCCATCACAAGCAAAGAGATCCAATCAGTCATCAAAAATCTTCCCACAAATAAATGCCCAGGGCCAGATGGCTTCACAGGGGAATTCTACCAAACTTTCCAGAAAGAACTGACACCAATCTTACTCAAACTCTTTCAAAACATTGAAGAAAATGGAACACTACCTAACTCATTTTATGAAGCTAACATCAATCTAATACCAAAACCAGGCAAAGATGCTACAAAAAAGGAAAACTACCGGCCAATCTCCCTAATGAATATAGATGCAAAAATCCTCAACAAAATGCTTGCAAATCGAATCCAAAGACACATTAAAAAAATCATACACCATGACCAAGTGGGGTTTATTCCAGGCATGCAAGGATGGTTCAACATAAGAAAATCAATCAATGTATTACAACACATTAACAAGTCAAAAGGGAAAAATCAATTGATCATCTCAATAGATGCTGAAAAAGCATTTGACAAAATCCAACACCCTTTTTGATAAAAACACTTCAAAAGGTAGGAATTGAAGGAAACTTCCTCAACATGATAAAGAGCATATATGAAAAACCCACAGCCAGCATAGTACTCAATGGTGAGAGACTGAAAGCCCTCCCTCTAAGATCACGAACAAGACAAGGATGCCCGCTGTCACCACTGTTATTCAACATTGTGCTGGAAGTGCTAGCCAGGGCACTTCGGCAAGACAAAGAAATAAAAGGCATCCAAATTGGAAAAGAAGAAGTAAAACTGTCATTGTTTGCAGATGATATGATCTTATATCTAGAAAACCCTGAGAAATCGACGATACAGCTACTAGAGCTAATAAACAAATTTAGCAAAGTAGTGGGATACAAGGTTAATGCACATAAGTCAGTAATGTTTCTATATGCTAGAAATGAACAAACTGAAGAGACACTCAAGAAAAAGATACCATTTTCAATAGCAACTAAAAAAATCAAGTACCTAGGAATAAACTTAACCAAAGATGTAAAAGACCTATACAAAGAAAACTACATAACTCTACTAAAAGAAATAGAAGGGGACCTTAAAAGATGGAAAAATATTCCATGTTCATGGATAGGAAGGCTAAATGTCATTAAGATGTCAATTCTACCCAAACTCATCTACAGATTCAATGCAATCCCAATCAAAATTCCAACAACCTACTTTGCAGACTTGGAAAAGCTAGTTATCAAATTTATTTGGAAAGGGAAGATGCCTCGAATTGCTAAAGACACTCTAAAAAAGAAAAACGAAGTGGGAGGACTTACACTCCCTGACTTTGAAGCTTATTATAAAGCCACAGTTGCCAAAACAGCATGGTACTGGCACAAAGGCAGACATATAGATCAATGGAATCGAATTGAGAATTCGGAGATAGACCCTCAGATCTATGGCCGACTGATCTTTGATAAGGCCCCCAAAGTCACTGAACTGAGTCATAATGAATGGTCTTTTCAACAAATGGGGCTGGGAGACTTGGATATCCATATCCAAAAGAATGAAAGAGGACCCCTACCTCACCCCCTACACAAAAATTAACTCAAAATGGACCAAAGATCTCAATATAAAAGAAAGTACCATAAAACTCCTAGAAGATAATGTAGGAAAACATCTTCAAGACCTTGTATTAGGCGGCCACTTCCTAGACTTTACACCCAAAGCACAAGCAACAAAAGAGAAAATAGATAAATGGGAACTCCTCAAGCTTAGAAGTTTCTACACCTCAAAGGAATTTCTCAAAAAGGTAAAGAGGCAGCCAACTCAATGGGAAAAAATTTTTGGAAACCATGTATCTGACAAAAGACTGATATCTTGCATATATAAAGAAATCCTACAACTCAATGACAATAGTACAGACAGCCCAATTATAAAATGGGCAAAAGATATGAAAAGACAGTTCTCTGAAGAGGAAATACAAATGGCCAAGAAACACATGAAAAAATGTTCAGCTTCACTAGCTATTAGAGAGATGCAAATTAAGACCACAATGAGATACCATCTAACACCGGTTAGAATGGCTGCCATTAAACAAACAGGAAACTACAAATGCTGGAGGGGATGTGGAGAAATTGGAACTCTTATTCACTGTTGGTGGGACTGTATAATGGCTCAGCCACTCTGGAAGTCAGTCTGGCAGTTCCTTAGAAAACTAGATATAGAGTTACCATTCGATCCAGCGATTGCACTTCTCGGTATATACCCGGAAGATCAGAAAGCAGTGACACGAACAGATATCTGCACGCCAATGTTCATAGCAGCATTATTCACAATTGCCAAGAGATGGAAACAACCCAAATGTCCTTCAACAGATGAGTGGATAAATAAAATGTGGTATATACACACGATGGAATACTACATGGCAGTAAGAAGGAACGATCTCGTGAAACATGACAACATGGATGAACCTTGAAGACATAATGCTGAGCGAAATAAGCCAGGCACAAAAAGAGAAATATTATATGCTGCCACTAATGTGAACTTTGAAAAATGTAAAACAAATGGCTTATAATGTAGAATGTAGGGGAACTAGCAATAGAGAGCAATTAAGGAAGGGGGAACAATAATCCAAGAAGAACAGATAAGCTATTTAACGTTCTGGGGATGCCCAGGGATGACTATGGTCTGTTAATTTCTGATGGATATAGTAGGAGCAAGTTCACAGAAATGTTGCTATATTAGATAACTTTCTTGGGGTAAAGTAGGAACATGTTGGAAGTTAAGCAGTTATCTTAGGTTAGTTGTCTTTATCTTACTCCCTTGTTATGGTCTCTTTGAAATGTTCTTTTATTGTATGTTTGTTTTCTTTTTAACTTTTTTTTCATACAGTTGATTTAAAAAAGAAGGGAAAGTTAAAAAAAAAAAAAAAAGAAAAGAAAAACAAGGAAAAAAAGATGTAGTGCCCCCTTGAGGAGCCTGTGGAGAATGCAGGGGTATTCGCCGACCCCACCTCCATGGTTGCTAACATGACCACAGACATAGGGGACTGGAGGTTTGATGGGTTGAGCCCTCTACCACAGGTTTTACCCTTGGGAAGACGGTTGCTGCAAAGGAGAGGCTAGGCCTCCCTATGGTTGTGCCTAAGAGCCTCCTCCCGAATGCCTCTTTGTTGCTCAGATGTGGCCCTGTCTCTCTAGCTAAGCCAACTTGAAAGGTGAAATCACTGCCCTCCCCCCTACGTGGGATCAGACACCCAGGGGAGTGAATCTCCCTGGCAACGTGGAATATGACTCCCAGGGAGGAATGTAGACCTGGCATCGTGGGACGGAGAACATCTTCTTGACCAAAAGGGGGATGTGAAAGGAAATAAGATAAGCTTCAGTGGCAGAGAGAATCCAAAAGGAGCCGAGAGGTCACTCTGGTGGGCACTCTTATGCACACTTTAGACAACCCTTTTTAGGTTCTAAAGAATTGGGGTAGCTGGTGGTGGATACCTGAAACTATCAAACTACAACCCAGAACCCATGAATCTCGAAGACAGTTGTATAAAAATGTAGCTTATGAGGGGTGACAATGGGATTGGGAAAGCCATAAGGACCACACTCCACTTTGTCTAGTTTATGAATGGATGAGTAGAAAAATAGGGGAAGGAAACAAACAAACAGACAAAGGTACCCAGTGTTCTTTTTTACTTCAATTGCTCTTTTTCACTCTAATTATTATTCGTGTTATTTTTGTGTGTGTGCTAATGAAGGTGTCAGGGATTGATTTGGGTGATGAATGTACCACTATGTAATCGTACTGTAAACAATCGAAAGTACGATTTGTTTGGTATGACTGCGTGGTATGTGAATATATCTCAATAAAATGAAGGTTAAAAAAAAAAAAAAAAAGAAGGGAAAGTTAAAAAAAAAAAAAAAAGAAGAAAAACAAGGAAAAAAAGATGTAGTGCCCCCTTGAGGAGCCTGTGGAGAATGCAGGGGTATTGGCCTACCCCACCTCGATGGTTGCTAACATGACCACAGACATAGGGGACTAGTGGTTTGATGGGTTGAGCCCTCTACCATAGGTTTTACCCTTGGGAAGACGGTTGCTGCAAAGGAGAGGCTAGGCCTCCCTATGGTTGTGCCTAAGAGCCTCCTCCCAAATGCCTCTTTGTTGCTCAGATGTGGCCCTCTCTCTCTGGCTAAGCCAACTTGAAAGGTGAAATCACTGCCCTCCCCCCTACGTGGGATCAGACACCCAGGGGAGTGAATCTCCCTGGCAACGTGGAATATGACTCCCGGGGAGGAATGCAGACCTGGCATCGTGGGACGGAGAACATCTTGACCAAAAGGGGGATGTGAAAGGAAATGAAATAAGCTTCAGTAGCAGAGAGATTCCAAAAGGAGCTGAGAGGTCACTCTGGTGGGCACTCTTACGCACACTTTAGACAACCCTTTTTAGGTTCTAAAGAATTGGGGTAGCTGGTGGTGGATACCTGAAACTATCAAACTACAACCCAGAACCCATGAATCTCGAAGACAGTTGTATAAAAATGTAGCTTATGAGGGGTGACAATGCGATTGGGAAAGCCATAAGGACCACACTCCAGTTTGTCTAGTTTATGGATGGATAAATAGAAAAATAGGGGAAGGAAACAAACAAACAGACAAAGGTACCCAGTGTTCTTTTTTACTTCAATTGCTCTTTTTCACTCTAATTATTATTCTTGTTATTTTTGTGTGTGTGCTAATGAAGGTGTCAGGGATTGATTTTGGTGATGAATGTACAACTATGTAATGGTACTGTGAACAATCGAAAGTACAATTTGTTTTGTATGACTGCGTGGTATATGAATATATCTCAATAAAATGAATAAAAAAAAAAAAAAAAAAAAAAGGCTTTCAAGCCTAAAAAAAAAAACAATTAGCTTAAAAGAAACAACATCAAGAAGTCCCGGATACACATCCAAACAAAACAATCTCTAACACTGTACCAGAGACAGGGAGAGACAGTAAGGGCCACCCTGGAGAGGAAGTGGGGAAGTCATTTCAGGGCAGAAGGGCGCATCACCATTTTGCTAACCGTCAGCCTTTCTTCCCCCTCTGATTTCCTTTAGGGAACCATCTCAACGCCACCTCAGTCCTAGTGGTCTGGGGGAGAGCTTCCCTCTTCGGCTCTAAGGAAGAGCATGGGGTGACCAAGCCTGGCCAATCAGAGCAGTCTATTTCTTGAATCACAGTGATTGGCTCAAGGCTGAACATATGACCCAGGCCCAGCCAATCAAAGCCAAGGCACATATCTGCCATAGCCTTTTTTTCTATTTACCCTTAAACCTGCCTTGGAAGGTTCCTTTTGTAACTCTGGTGGGAAACCAAAGCAGCCAGTCTCTCCCCGGCATGGTGCAGATGGCCATTCATTTTCTGCACCCAGATGAAACTATTGGCAAATGAGGCAGGAAAGCATTCAGCTTGGTGCAGTTCTCCATCACGAGACCCACAGGAGTCACGAGAAAAGCTCTCCCTGTGCCCTTCCCAGGCTCTGTGCTGACACGGGCGAAGTGTGGGTGTCTGGACTTGCAGTGTCATCATTTTGCTTTTTTTTTTTTTAATTGTGTGCATATGGATGATTTTGCATGATTTAAATGCACGTATGCTACACCTACACAATCCCACATGGAGTAAAGTCACAAACAGAATGGCCCTTGGTCACACAACTACAGCTCACATAGTTTCTGCCAGTGAGGCCAAGAAAATGAAGCAAATGGTTTCACTTTAAATGCTGAACTTAAGCTTAACTGCAGCAGGGAGGGAAGCCCCTCCCCAGTTCAGGACAGCCGGCTGGGACCCAGAGGCTGGCTAAGGTGCCCTGCTCCGTCCCACGGAGAGGGAAATGGAGCCAGAGCCTGCCTCCACGCCCTCCCCTGGCCCCTGCACTAGGATAGGCGCGGCTTTCTTTACCCACCACCCAGAGACAGCCCTGATGACATCGTCCTAAACCCGTGTCCCCCTCCCAGCTGCTCCATCTTCGTACTGGGACAGGGAGGGGGTTAATCAGAAGACACTGACACTCAGCCAGGGGAAACACCTGGAGAGGAGTCAGTGGAATCCAGAATCAGGCTCATTGAGGACCCTGGCCCTGATCCATGAACCTGAGAAGTTTCGTGCTCCCATCACACGCCAGAGGCAAGAGATGGTGACAGCTCAGTCTGGGTCAGAAGCCGTGCAGACAGAGGGAGGCAGGCTCTGCGTCCCAGTGTCAGGGCCCCAACCTGCCACCGGTCACAAAATACCCTGTGAAGCAACCCTTGTCTTTTAAACAGCCAGCAATAAATATTTGAGAACCTACGATTATGTGCTAGGCATTGTTCCAGAGGCTTCAGACACAGCAATGAACAAAACAAAGATCCCTGCCCTCACGAGTCTCACATCTTCCTGGGGAGGAACAGACAAAAAACAACAAACATGAAACATACAGCCACACTAACTTGTGCATGAATGTGCATAGCTGTGTTAGTTGCAATAACTGAAAGATGGAAACAACCCAAATAACCATCAACTGAGGAATGAATAAACAAATGGAAAAAAAAAAAAATTCATAAGAAAACTTCCTAGGGACCCTTCTGGCCCCTCCTGCACCTCCTCCCCAGGGCAGTATGGAGCCACCTGGCCCTCCCATTGTGGGTCCCTGGCCTTACTCCAGCTGGGAAAGACTGACCTAGGAAATATCTCTCCTGCTTGCCCCACCCCAGAATTTGCTTCCAGACAAAAACAGCTTGAGACAACAAAGCAGAGTAAGAAACAGTTAAGGAAAACAGTCTGGGGCAAAGGCTTATCTGCTCTAAATCCTACAATAGAGCACCAAGGAGAGGGAGAAAGTCTATTTCATAAGGAATAGAGCAGAGGCACTCCAAGCACAAGCTCAGACAAGACATAGGCTCAGAAAAGATAAGGAGGACTGTGCACTTTGCATTTGCTTTGAGCTGACCTTCCTGACAAAGGCTGAACTCTGAAGGGAGCAACAGCCAACACAAAGCCAATTTGCAAAGGCTGTGAAAGGCATTTTTTTTAATTGATTTGTTTGGTTGTGTCAGTTCCTGGCACTCAAGGAAATCTCTGTCAAAATCCAGCTAGATGTAAACTCAAGAAACAGACAGCTCAGGGACTAAATACCCAAGTTAATACTTTAAAATATTAAATTTACAGTGTGTAACAAAAGATTACAAGGCAAAGAAACTGAAAATGAAGGCCCATCCAACAGGGGAGGATAAAACTCCAAAAACTTTCAATGAAGAAGTTCAGACTGTGGACATACCAGACAAAGATTTTTTTTTTAATTATCCTCAATATGCCTAGGGAATGAAAGAAAACACAGAGAAGGAACTAAAGGGTATCAGGAAAACAATGAATGAACAATATGAGATTCTCAATAAAGAGATAGCAATTTTTAAAAGAAGCCAAACAGAAACACCAGAATTGAAGACCACAATAATGGAAATGAAAAATTCCCTAGAGGGTTTCAATACCAGACTGGTGCTGGCAGAGGAAAGAATCAGCGAACTTGAAGACAAAACAACTGAAATGAGTCAGGCCAAGCAGCAGAAAGAATAAAGAATTAGAAAGAGCAAAATTAGTGTAAGAGGCCTGGGGACACCATCAGGTATACCAATATACACATTATAGGAGTCCCAGAAGGAGCAAAAGGAAAGAAAGGGGCAGAAGGAATATTCAAATAAATAATGACAGGAAATTTCCCAAACTTAGAAAAAGATGTGACCATGCCCATCCAAGAAGCCCAACAAACACCAAACAGGAAAAATTGAAGAGAAACATACCCAGACATATAGTGGTCAAACTGCTAAATGCAAAGGACAAGGAGAGAATTCTGAAAGCTACAAGAGAAAAGCAACATATTATGTACAAAGGAGTCCTGATTAGATTAACTGCTTATTTCTCAATCTGAAACCATGGAGGCAAGAAGGAAGTGGAATGAAGCAAGGTGCTGAGAGAAAACAATTGCCAACCAAGAATGTTATATCCTCCAAGACTTTCTTTCCAATGAGGGAGAGATTGACATTCCCAGATAAACAAAAGCTGAGGAGTTTCATTACCACTAGAATATCATGACAAGCAATGCTAAATAGAGTTCTTTGGATGAAAAGGAAAGAATACTAGATAGTGGATCAAAGCAGGATAAAGAAATAAAACACACAGTAAGAGTAACCATATAGGTAATTATAAATACCAGTAGTATTGTATTTTGTGTTATGTAACTCCACTTCTTACATCTTACAGACGCTAAAGCACAATAAGAAAAAATAATAAATCTATAGCTTTGGACATACAACATACGAAGATATAATTTGTAACAAGGACCAAAAAAGGTGAGTAGTTGGAGAGGCATAGTAACAGTGTACGTGAATGCTATTGAAGTCAAGTTAGTGTCAAATAAAGAATGATTGCCATATATTTAGAATGTTAAATTTTAACCACATGGTAACCACAAAGAAATATATGAAAAACATATTCAGAAAGAAATGAGAAGGGACTAGTTTTAGTTTCTTCAGTTGCTGAGAGCAGATACCATGAAGATGGTTGACTTAACAATGGGAATTTATTAGCTTACAGTTTCGAGGCTGAGAACAATGTCCAAATCAAGTTATCATCAAGGTGATACTTTTATCCTGAAGACTGGATGCTGACAATCCTTGAATCCTCTGCCAATAGCAAGGCACATGGTAGCATCTGCTGGTCTCCCCTTTCTCTTTCAGGTTTCCTTGCTTTCAGCTTCTTGCTTGTATGGCTTTCTCTCTGTGTGTGTGTTCATTTTGTTTATAAATTACTCCAGTAAGAGGATTAAGACCCATCCTGTATGAGGTGGGTAACACCTTAGGTGAAGTAGCCTCATCAAAAGGTCTACTTTCAATGGGTCCCCACCCACAAGAATGGATTAAATTTAAGAACATACCTTTCTGGGGTATGTACAACATCAAAGTACCACAACTCTACCCTGTGGACCCCAAAAAGACATGTTCTTTCCATATGCAAATACATTCATTCCATCACAATATACCAAGAGCCTTAAATAATATCAGTAACAATACTAAATACAAAGTCTCATCAAAATTATTTATACATGTGGTCTGTCCTGGGGCAAAATTCCCCTCAGTCTGTGAAACTGTGAAACTTAGAGTACATGTTATCTGCTTCCAATATACAAAGGAGGGACAGGCATAAGATAAATATTTCCATTCCATAAGGGTTAAATTGGAAGGTTAATAGGGATTAGAGGTCCCAAACAATTATGAACCCTGCAGGGCATATGCCATTAGATTTCAAGGTCTGAGGGTCATCTATAGAATGAAGTTTTGTCCTTCAGGCCTGATGTCCTCCTCCAGCCTCACCCTTTCCAAGTGCTTGTACAGCGGCCACGCTCTTCCCAAATACTGGGGTGCTGCTCTTACCTAATACTGTGCTGAAGTTTCCACCCTCACTGAGCACTGGCATGGCAGCCAGGCTCTAGGTTCCACCCTCATCAAACACTGGGGAGGTGGCCAGACTCTCCACAATCCCCCAGGCATCTGAGAAACACCTTCCTGCACAATGGGGCAGAAGGCCAGCCTCTCCAAATTCTAGGGCATAATCACCTTTCCACTCACATGGGTGGACACACTCTCTTGGTCCAAAAAAGTTGTCTTGAGTCCAGACCTAAGCTTCCATGGTTCTGCCTTTGAAATGATTTTTCCTTCAATCTGTCCCCTTTCTGTCCCTTTAAGTCCAGGCTGGCAGTGGTTCCATTAATACAGACCTTGCAAAAACACTTGTCCATTGTGCATGTAGCAAATCATCAGACAAAAGAACTTTCCACAAATCCTTTCTGGATAACTGAATTTCCAATCCTGCCTTGCATGAAATGGCTGACTGGATCCATGTTCAGTTAACCCCTCACGTGGAGCACTATTCTCTGGGGACTTGCTTTCTGGAAGCTCAGAATTTTCCAAACCATCAATTTCTGGTTTCTCTGTGCCAGCAGTTCAGTTCTCTGCTTATTCCTTTCCTCTCACATTTTACTTTAAGCTGCAAAGAGAAATCAGGCTGCACTTCCCACATCCAGTTTGGAAATCTCCTCAGCTAAATATCCAAGCTCATCACTTTTAAATTTTTCCTTCCATCCAACATCAGAACTCAATTTTGCCAAGTTCTCTGCCACTTTGAAACAAGATTCACTTTTCTTCCACTTTGCAATGACACATTCATCATTTCTGTCTAAGGCCTCATCAGAAGTACTATTAGCAACCATATTTCTACCAATAGTCTCTTCTAAGCAATTGTGCCAGTTTGGATGTATTATGTCCCCCAAAATGCCATTATCTTTGATGCAATCTTGTGCGGGCAGATATATTAGTGTTAATTAGATTGTAATTCTTTGATTGAGTGTTTCCATTGAGATGCAACCCACACAACTGTAGATGATAAATCTGATTAGATAATTTCCATGGAGGCATGGCCCCACGCGTTCAGCATGGGCCTTGATGAGTTTACTAGCGCACTATACAATCTCAGACAGAAGGAGCAAGCTTGCTACACCATGAGGGACACTTGGAAGAACACACAAAGAGCTGAGAGCAACTGAAAGTGACATTTTGAAGAGGAGCTGCAGCTAAGAGAGGACAAAACACCCCAAGAGCAACATTTTGGAGAACGTCATTTTGAAATGTAACCTGGGAACAAGCAGACACCAGCCACAAGCCTTCCAAGTTAACAGGTTTTCCGGACACCGATGGCCATCCTTCAGTGAAGGCACCCCCTTACCTTGGACACCTTATGGTCTTAAGACTATACTGTAACTTTGTAACCAAAGAAACCCACTTTATAAAAGCCAATCCACCTCTGGTATTTTTCATTCCAGCAGCATTAGTAAACCGGAACAGCAATCTAGACCTCTTCTATCAAGCACCTCACTATTCTTCCAGATGCTGCCCATTACCCAACTCCAAAGCCATTTCCACATTTTTGGTATTTGCAATAGCAGCACCCCACTCTTCTGGTACCAAAACCAGTTTCCTAAGCTGCTAAAAGCAGATACCATGAAAATAGGTTGACTTAACACTGGAAATTCATTAGCTTACAGTTTTGAGGCTGAGAGCAATGCCCAATCAACCCATCATCAAAGTGATGCTTTCTTCCCAAAGACCAGCTGCCGGCAGTCCATGACAACTCTGCCACATGGCAAGGCACATGACAGCATCTGCGGTCTCTCCCTTTTCTCTGGGTTTCCTTGCTTTCAGCTTCTTGCTTCTCTGGCTTTCTCTCTCTCTCTGTGTATTTACTCTGTTTATAAAGGACTCCAGTAAGAGGATTAAAACCCATCCCGAATAAGGTGGGTAACATCTTAGCTGAAGTAGCCTCATCAAAAGGTCCTACTTACAATGGGTCCACACCGATAGGAATGGATTAAATTTAAGAACATGTCTTTCCAATGTATATACAGCTTCAAACCACCACAGGACTCAACATGGCACAATTTAAAAATCAAATAAATATGAAAGTAGGCATTAATGGAAGAATTGAGGGTCAAAATGGTATAAGAATTGCAAAGTTTGAATAGAAAAATGGCAGAAGAAAGTCCTGCATTATCAGTAGTAACTTTAAATATAAATGGATTAAACTCACCAGTCAAAAGGCCAAGATTGGCAGAAGGATAAAAAATCATGACTAAATTATATGCTGTTTACAAGAGATTCATCTTAAATTCAAATTGAAAGTGAACAGATGGAAAAATATATAAACCATGCAAGGAATAACCAAAAGAGAGCTAGGGTAGCTACACTAATATCACGTAAAATAGATATTAAGTCAAAAACTGTTATGAGGAAAAAAGAAGGCCATTATATACTGATAAAAGAATTAATTCAGCAAGAACACATATCAATTATAATATAATAGCAGAGCCCAAAATATAAGAAGCAAATTTGACAGATTTGAAGGGACAAATAGATGGTTCTACATTAATAGAAGGAGACTTTAAAACACCATGTTCATTAATGGACAGAACAGCAAGACCTAAGATCAATAAGGAAATCAAAGACCTGAACAATACTCCAATTCAACTAAACCTAACAAACATATACAGAGCACTTCACCCAATAGCAGCAGAACTCACATTCCTTCCTAGTACACATAGATCATTCTCCAGGATAGACCATGTGTTAGATCACAAAACAAGTCTCAAAAATATAAAAATATTGAAATACAATCTTCTCCAACCACAATGGAATGCAGCTAGAAATAAATAACAGAGGGAGAAACGGAAAATTTTAAAATACGTGGAATTTTAAAAATGTACTCTTAAACATCCAACAGATCAAAGAAGAAATCACAAGGTAAATTAGAAAATATCTTGCAACAAAAGAAAATGAAAACACAACACACCAATCTTATACAATGCAGCAAAGGCAGTGCTGAGAGGAAAATTTATAGCTCTAAATGCTTACTTTAAAAGAGAAGAAAGATGTCAAACCAGAGACCTAACCCCTAAACTGGAGGATATAGAAAAAGAAGAGTAACCTAAGCCCAAAGTGAACAGAAGGAAGGAAATAACAAAGATCAGGGTAAATAAAATAGAGAATTTTTTTAAAACATAGACAATCAACAAACCAAAAGTTGGTTCTCTGAAAAGTTCGATAAAATTGACAAACCTTTAGCTAAATTGACAAAGAAAAAAAGAGGACAAAAATAACTAAAATCAGAAATGAAAAGGAGAACAAAACTACTGAGCCCACAGTAAGGACCATAAGAGGATACTATGAACAACTGCACACAAAAAAATTAGATAACCTAGATGAAATGGACAAATTCATAAAAACACACAAACTACCTATATTCTCTCAAGAAAAAAAATAGATCTCATAACTGTTAAGGATAGTGAATCAGTAATCAAAAGCAAAGAAAATCCCAGAACTAGATGGCTTCACAGGTGAATTTTACCAAACACTCCAAGAAAAATTAATACCAATCAGGCTCAAGCTCCTTCCAAAAAACTGAAGAGAAAAGAACATTCCCTAACTCATTCTGTAAGGCCAACATCACCCTCATACCAAAGCCAGATAAAGATCTCACAAGAAAAGAAAATTACAAACCAGTCTCTCCTATGAATATTGGTACTGAAGTCCTCAACAAAATACCAACAAACTGAATCCAACAGCATTTTAAAAGAATTATACACTATGATCAAATGGGATTAATCCCAGCTATGCAAGGTGGTTCAACATAAGAAAATCATTAATATAATATACTACATTAACAGAAAAAGAGAAAAACCATGTGATCATCTCAAATTGATGCAGAAAAGGCATTTGAGAAAACCCAGCACCACTTCTTGATAAAAACATTTAGAAAACTAAGAATAGAAGGATACTCCCTCAAGGCTTTTATCAAGAAAACCACAGCTAATATTATACTAAAACATGAAAGACTGAATGCTTTCCTTCTAAGATTAGAAAGAAGAAAAGGATGCCCACTGTCACCACTCTTATGGACTATTGTAATGGAAGTTCTAGCCAGAGGAAGTAGGCAAGAAAAAGAAATAAAAGGTATCCAATTTGGAAAAGAAGTAAAACATTCCCTTTGTACAGATCACATGATTCTATATACAGAAAATCCTGAAAAATCCATAACAAAGCTACAAGAACTAATTTTAAAAATTCAGAAATGGCAAGGTACAAGAACAACATGAATAAATCAGCAGTGTTTACATACTCTAGTAATGAACAATCTGAAGAAGAAATCAAGGAAAAAAAATCCATTTAAAATAGCAACTAAAAGAATCAAATATCTAGGAATAAAATTAACCAATATGTAAAGAATTTGTACACAGAAAATTACCAAACATTGCTAAAAGAAATCAAAGATCTAAATAAACAGAAGAATATTCCATTTTCATGGATTGGAAGTCTAAATATTGTTAAGATGTCAATTCTACCCAAAGTGATTTACAGATTCAATGCAATCCCAATAAAAATTCCAACAACCTTCATTGCAAAAATGAGAAAGTCAAACATCAAATGTATATATGGAAGGGTATGGGGCCCTGAATAGCCAAAGCTGTCCTGGAAAAAGAACAAACTTGAAGGACTCAAACTTCCCAATCTTAAAAACACTTACTATGAAGCCACAGCAATCAAAACAGCTTGGTACTGGCACAAACACACAAGCATATCTAGACCAATGGAATTGAATTGAAAGTTCTGAAAACAACCTTTACATTTACGGCCAACTGATTTTTTACACAGGTGCCAAGTTCACATAGGAGAAAGGAGTCTCTTCAACAAATAGTGCTGGGAAAAGTGGATGTCCATACACAAAAGAATGAAAGTGGACCCCTACCTCACACCATATTCAAAAATCAACTCAAAATGGATCAAAGACCTAACTGTAAGAGCCAGAAATATAAAGCTCCCAGAAGAAAATATAGGGAAGCATCTTCAGGACTTTGTGGTAGGCAATGGTTTCCTAGACTTTACACACACAAAAGCACAAGCAACAAAAGAAAAAAATAGATAAACGGGACCTCAACAAAATTTAAAACTTTTGTGCATCAAAGGACTTTATCACGAAAATAAAATGGTAACCTACACAATGGGAGAAAATATTTGAAAAGCACATATCCAAGAGTTTAATATCCATAATATATAAAGAAACTCTACAACTCATAGCAAAAAGATAAAAAAAAAAACCCAATTTTTAAAATGGGAAGAGACTTGAAAAGACATTTCTCCGAAGAAGATATACAAATGGCCAAAAAGCACATTAAAAGATGCTCAACATCATTAGCCATTAGAGAAATGCAAATCAAAACTACAATGAGATACTATTTCATTCCCACTAGAATGGCTGCTATTAAAGAAATGGAAAAGTACAAGATTTGGAGGGGATGTGGAGATGTAGCAACACAGATTCATTGTTGGCAGGAATGTAAAGTGATGCAGTCTCTGTGAAAGACAGGTCAGCAGTTCCTCAGAAAGTTAAGTATAGAATTACCATATGACCTAGCAATCCCATTTCTAGGTATATTCCCAAAGGAATTGAAAACAAGGACTCAAACAGAAGTTTGCACACCAATGTTCATAGCACTATTATTCACAGTTGTCAAAAGATGGAAGTAACCCAAGTGTCCATCGACTAATAGATGGATAAACAAAATGTATGATATACATACAGTGGCATATTATACAGCCATAAAAGGAAATGAAATCTGATGCATGCAACAATATAGATGAACCTTGCAGATATCATGTTGAGTGAAAAAAAAGCCAGGCACAAAAGGACAAAATATTAGAATGAGCAAATTCATAGTCAGAAACTAGAACCTAAGTTACCAGGGGATGGGGTGGGGGATAAGGAATGGGGAGTTAAGACTGACATTATACATAGTTTCTATTTGTGGTAATGAGAAAGTTTTGTCAGTGGATAGTGGTGATGAAAGCACAACACTGTGAACATGTTAATAGCACTGAATTATATATTTGAATGCGATTAAACGGGAAAATTTTAGTTGTATATATGTTACCAAAATTAAAATTTTTAAAAAGGACCATACAATACAGTGAACTCTAATGTAAATCATGGACTATAGTTAATAGTACAATTACAAAAATATTCTTTCATCAATTGTAACAAATGTACCATGCTAATGCCAGCTGTTAATAATAGGGGGTTTATGGGAACTCTGTGTATGCTGCATGATTTTTCTGCAAACCCACAACATCTATAATTACAAAAAATAAACAACCAGCCATGGTCCAGCAGGCCTGGCTCCTCACGTGCCCATGCATGAAAATTCTAAGAAAGATGACCTAACGTTCACCCTTTTAATAACAAGCATGAAAGAGAATGTACCAAGGCTGTACTCCACTTGCTGCCCCTCTATTTTCCTTTGTCATCAGCCTCTTCACAATGAAACCCCACAAAGCAATAATTTTCTAAGAGACTCAAGCATTTCACTTTATATTGAATAAAACCAATACACTCCACAATCACAACTGGTGGAACACAATCACCAAGTATTTCTTTTTGTCTTTCTGCACCCTTCAAATTTTATTCAGTAGAGTATTTATGCCCCTGTTTCAAATACAGACTATTCCCTTGACTTTTCTGATGACTTATTTAAAAAAAAAAAAAATCCTACAGGCACAGTTTTCAAAAGGCAGTTAGCATGTGCAGCCCCATGTAACAGTTGAAGCTTCTAACTTCATTGAAACTTAACAGCTTTTCTCCCTCTTTCCAGCAAGCAAGCGCTTGATACCTGGGAAGAGGAAGTAATTGATTCCATCTTTCTTGTTCCCTCCTCTTTCATTCTCCAGATGCTGCTTCTGTCACTACAAGATTGGGGGTTCGGGAAATAGAAGAGTGAGGGGAGCAGAAAAGCTGTTACTAGATTGACACTATCCCAAGCTCAACAGTTATCACTTGATAGCACTATCCTATCCTGATTCCCTTGTGAGACACTTGCATGAGTTATTCAGTGTTTTACTTCCCAGCTGCTAGAACACATACCATACAATGGGTTGGCTTAAACAGTGGGAATTTATTGGCTCAAGGTTGTGAGGCTAGGAGAAGACCAAAACTGAGACATTAGCAGGGTAACAATTTCTTCCAGAAAACTGTGCCATTCTGGGCTGGCTGCCAGCACTCCTTGGTCCTTGGCTTTTCAGTCACATAATAATGCATATGGCAGCATCTTCTCCTATCTCTTCCAGTTTCCATAGACTTCCAGCCTTCCAGCTTCTAATTGGTCCCTGTGGCTGCTTCCCTCTCTCTTTCTCTCTCTCTCTCTCTCTCTCTCTCTTTCTCTCTCTCTCTCTCTCTCTCTCTCTCTCTCTCTCTCCTTATCAAGGACTACGGTAATATAGAAATATAGATTAAAGCCCAACCTGATTCATTTTGGCCCCACCTTAACCGAAGCAATGTCTTGAAGAGATCTTATTTACAGTGAGTCCACACCCACCAGAATGCAGGCCAAGACCAAGAACATGTCCAAAGTCGGGCACACAATTCATTACACCATATTCAGAGATTCCATTGCTATTGAGTTCTCACTTGCAGTTTCCTTGACTCAGGCAAATTCATCTCCAGTTCCAGTTGGTCACTTTCCTGTGTCCATAGCCCCTAGGCAGTCTACTTTCAGTTTCTGTCAACTGAGTCCCATTGCCCCACCAGAAACTCTTACTGGAAAGGACTCTAGCTCTTTCATACACATGCAGTCACCTAGTCTATAGGAAGCACTCATGCCCCATTGCCCTGACACAGGCTGTTTCCAACAAAGACACTGTCCCTCTGAATCACCATCCATCAGCAGTTAGCCAGCATATATCTTCCCTTTGTAGACTTACCAGCGGGAGTTAGACACCAAGCCACAATGTCCTGCATTCTGCAGGGTTCATGTGTTAAGCTCTCTGAGTTCTATTACAGTTCCCGTCACTAGGCTTGAGGTGAAGTCAGGGACATCTCACCCCTTCCATGGGGGTGGGAGTGAGAATACTCATGATGAAGCACTCTCCAAAGGAAACCTCTTTACAAAATTCTTTGTAATCCCCAAAAATCCCTAAATGTTTTCACCTCTAATGTGAATGTGTTTAAGAGACAGAAAACTGGTGTTTTTAATATATTTTCTCTGCAGTTTGCATCATGGTCTGGCTCCTCACTGTGGTACCTATCACCTAGTACCACTGAGTACCACCTAAAGCTTTCATTTTAATATTCAGTAACTCAATCTTTTGTGGCCAGAATTGCCTGTGTCCCTCAAAGAGTCCTGCCCATGGAGCCAGGAATTTTAAACAAGTCTTCCTGTGGAGCCAAATCCATGCTTACTGTGGAGTTTACCCTTCTGTGGGACTTCGTTCAAAGAAAAATTCTGCATGGTCTCTTCCTCCTTTCTGGTCTCATTATACCTGATTTCTAAGTGTTTGGATTCAAGAGCCTTTGTGATTCAATCCAACCAATTCAGAGCATGTGTTCTGATTGACATGCAAGAAGATTGCAACTTACAAGAAAAAGATGACCTCACCCAAAAAGACCCATGAATTTGGAAATTTATGAATTGCACTTCTGAATAACCCATGGGTTAAAGAATAAATCACAACAAAGTATGGAACATTTAGAATTGAGTGATGGAAAAGCTAGATACCAAAATTTGTGATACCTTTAAAAAGATACCTAGAGGAAAATTTTTAGTCTTGAATGCATATTTAAAAAAAAAAAAAAAAAAAAAAAAACTTGAAAGGTAACAAATTGAACATCCAACACAAAAAGGAGGAGAAACGAACAAAATCAAAGACAAGCAGAAGATAGGAAATAATAAATAATAAAAGTAATAGTAATAATAAGAGGAAAAATTGACGAAATTTATAACAAAACAAACAATAGAAAGAGCCATAAAATAGACAAACCTCTAACAAGATTGATAAGGAAAAATAAAAGAGAAGAAAGCACAAAAAATAATATTAGGGAAAAAAGAAAAAGACCTAACTACAGATTTAGTAGATATTTTTAAATCAAAAGGGAATGCTACAGAGAACTTAATGAAAACTGAGATGAAATGAAAAAGATAACTTCCAAAACTGTCTCAAAAAAGAAATAGAATACTGGATTAGAACCATAATCAGTAAAAGCATCAGGCCCTGACAGTTCTACAGTTAAGTTTTATCAACCTGTAAGTAGCAGATAACCCCTACCTTATCAAAATGTGCCAAAGAATAGAAAAAAAGAAGAAAGATTTCCCAAACCATTTTATGAAATTTATATAACCTCGACACTGAAACAGGACAAAGAAAGTACAAGAAAGAAAATTTATAAGCCAATGTCATTTATGAACAGACATGAAAAAATACTGAATAAAATATTAGCAAAGTGAATCAAGAAATGTATGAATAAATTAGTTATAACTAGAGTTTATTACAGTATACTTCTTGTACTGGAACATCCAGTCAAAAATCTATTTACTTCACAAAATTCCAAATGGCCAATAAGCATTTTTAAAAAAGTGTTTAATATCATTAGTCATCAAGGAAATGCAAATTAAAACCACAATGAGATTCCACTTCATACCCACCAGAAAGGCTAAAATTAAAGACTAACGATACCAAGTGTCATCAAGGATGTGGAGCAACTGGAATTCTCATACATTACTGATGGAAGTGCAAAATGGTAAGACCACTTTGGAAGGTTGTTTGGCAATTTCTTATAAAATTAAATACATACCTTCCCTAAACCCAGCAATTCTGCTCCTGGTAGTATACTCATGATAAATGAAAATATATGTTCACACAAAGACTTGTTCAAGAATGCTCTTGATTCATAAGAAACAGCCCAAATATCCATCAATAGGAGAATGTATAAATAAATTGTATATTCATATAATGGACTACTACTCAGCAATACCAAAAAAAAAAAAACACAAAAACAAATTGCCAACACATGCAACATGTCTGAATCTTTAAAACATATTTAACTTTTAAAAAGCCAGACATAAAAGAGTACATACTGCATAATTCTACAAAGTTCAGAAACAAGCAAAACAAAACTGTGATAATAGAAATCTGAATAGCTGTTTTCTGAGGGTGGCTGTTACCTGGTATCCACAGAGAAGGGAAGGAAATTTGTAGAGATTTATCTGAGTGTTAGTTACATGGGTATACACAGACATAAAAATTCTCTTAAGATTTATGAATTTAATAGTATGTCTAAAAAGACAAAAAAGCCATTAATGTAATTCATCACAGTTACAGATTAAACGAGAAAATTTTCAGTAAATGGAGGGAAAGTATTCAATAGGACAAAATACTAATTCTTAACTTTTTTCAATAAGACAAAATACTAATTCTTAACTTTAAAAAAGGAAGAAACTTTTAGGAAACTGGGAATGGAGGGGAACTTCCAAAACCTGATAAAGGGTCTCTGCCAAAAGCCTACAGCAAAGTCATACTAGAGACACATTAGAAGCTTCACTTAAAGTCAAGCATGAGGCAGGACCTCCTGCCATCACTGCTTCTATTCTGTGTTGGCTGGGCCCAGCCAGCAAAATAAGGCAAGATAAAATAGAAAGCAGTGGAATGATTAGAAAGGAAATAATAAAATTGTCATTATTTTCAGACATTATGATTGTCTGCATAAAAAATGAAAAAAAAAAAAAAAACCCTACCAAAATAAATAGATTTATTGAGAGACTTTAGGAAGGTGGTAGCCAGGATCTAGATCAATATACAAAAACAATCACAGTTGTAATACAATCTAAACAAAGATGTTCAGATCCTTATGAATAAAATTATAAAGCTTCATTGAAGAACATGAAAGAAGATAAAAATTAACTCAATGAAATCAATCCAATAAAATCCCAATTAAAATTCAAAACAGATTTGTTGGAGGCGGGGCAAGATGGCGGAGTGGTGAGGAGCAGAATTTCATCTCTCCCCTAGAGCAGCTGGCAATTACCCAAGAACTATATGAAACAGTGTTTTCGGGGTCTCCAGTAACCAGTCACACACTGGACACAAGTTTGGAATTGGAGGAAAAGCTGAGATCGCAGCGAACATTGTAAGTTCCCCGGACCAGGGGTCTGGTGCCCCTCCCCACCCAGACCTCACAGACTGTCTTGCTGCCGGCTCCCTGAAAGGGGGGGAAAAAAAACAAAAAACAGCAATCTGCTGAGGGCAAGAAGGGAGGCTCAACCCAGCCTCAACTGCAGAATTAATTAACAAATTAATTAACTAACTTTGGGAGCTGGGGTGCTAAAGAAGGGCTGAGCTCCAAGAAGTGGGGGCACGTAAAAGCGGGAACCCATTCCCAGACTCCAAAGAAGCCATTTTTTTTCCCCTACATTTTGTCCCTTCTGGCTTCTCACTGATCCCTTATCTTTTTGCATTTCAATAGCCCCCGGCAGGGGTGGAAATGAAGCGGTTGGAGAGTAATTATCAGACAATAGCCCAAAGCATATCTTTAAATGCTCTATTCTGACACTGACAAAACTTCCAGGCTGGGGAAAGACTTTTAAAAGAGACTCTTTTTTTTTTTTTTTTTTTTTTTTTTTTTTTCCTTTCTTCTTTTTCTTGACTTCTTTTCTACTTTTTTTTTTTTTTAAATCTAAAAGTAATATATGTGGTTATTTTCTATTGGAAAGCCCAGGTTGAGGGACTAGGCTGGGCTTGAGGGGAGACAGAGTACCCACAGTGTCTTTGAATTCCGTATTCACTACTGAAGGCCTCCAGCCCCGTCTTTAATTGGCAACTCAGGCTGACCAAGAAATCTACCTGGAGAGGCCCCAAAGAGGAGAGGGGAGAAGGGAATAGTGCCCCTGAGAGACAACTGGAGTTCTGAGGTTGGGAGAGTGGAGGGAGGCCCAGCTCAACTGGCAGTCCTCCTTCTGGGAATTCAGACCCCAGGGGCTGGAATTCAGATTCCAGCTTCAGTCAGCCACGCCCCTGACAGGATCAGAGTCACCAGGAGAACTAAAGGCTCCATACCTCCTTACACTGGTGGGGGAGCTGCGGGCTGGCAAGCGCCACCTGCTGGACAGGAGAGGAAAAGCACCAATTCTAAAGGCCTCATAGGAGGGTCTCATTCTCAGGAAAACTCCGTACCCTCCCAATGAGACCTGGGCCTCACTAGACTGGGAAAATCTGACTAGGGTCGACCATATCTGAGGGGACCCACTCACAAAAAGGTTACATAGAGGCAGAGCAAGAAACAGAAAAAACAAGAGGGGAAAAATTCTGATCAACTAAATAGAACCTAAGTTAGAGGTCTAGAATAAGTTGAACTGAATAACAGAGGCCAGAGAACAAAGCCAACCAACAAGAAAACCACTAGGTAAAAGACAGAAAACAAGCTCCAAAATAAACTAATCAAGAGAATCAGATGCCTAGACAACTTAAGATAACAAGCCATACCAGGAAACACGAAAACATGGACCAGCCAAAGGAACAAACTAATAGCTCAGCTGAGACACAGGAGTGGAGGCAACTAATGCTAAATAAATTTGATGAAATGAAGGAAGATATAGCAAAAGAGCTGAAGGATATAAAGAAGACAAAACAGATTTGTTTCTGGAACTTGACAAGCCAACCCAAAAATTCACATGACCAAGTAAGGGCCAAGAATTGTCAAGATACTTTTAAAGAAAAATAATAAGGAAAAGAGACTCAACATGATCTGTATTGTACAGTTATTATAAAACTAGAGGAATTAAAACAGTGTGGTGTTGACAGACCAGTGAAACAGAACAGAAAGCCTGCAAATAGTTCTACACTTTCGTGTAACTTGGTATATGATTAAAGTGGTATTATGTATCAGAGGAAAAAAGATGGTGCTGAGACATATGACAAAGAGTGACTTAAACAAAGATAGGGTTTACTTTTTCCTTGGAACAAAAAAAAACCTGGCAAAAGGTAGTCCAGGGCTGGTGCAGTGGCTCCAAAATATTGTCAACATCTAAGGCTCCTTCTCTCTTGCTACACCATCATCCTTAGCAGAGACTTCAGGTCCTTGGGGTAATGAGATGACAGCTACATCTCTAGGCAGTTTCTCCTTATCCATTCAGGAAGTAAGGCCAAAATCTTTTGTCTTAGAGACTTTCCCCCATATTCCATTGACCAGAATTTTATTCCAGGTCACCCCTAGCTGGAAGGGAGACTATGATAGTGAATATTTTTGTTTTCCAGGTTCTGTAATGGAGGAAGACAAGGGAAGGGAAGCTGTGAATGGAAATATCTGCCATAATATGGAAAAAAATAATATTGTCTACCTCACATCACTCATGGGTTAAAAAAAAATTGAGAAGGATTGAACACTTACATGTGAAAATCAAAATTTTAAAAACAAAAAAAGATTAGAGTATTTTTGTGATTATAGGGTAGGATAGGTTTAT
The DNA here is from genome assembly GCF_015220235.1 of Choloepus didactylus. NCBI lineage: Eukaryota > Metazoa > Chordata > Mammalia > Pilosa > Megalonychidae > Choloepus > Choloepus didactylus. The sequence goes on from NC_051307.1 coordinate 159,153,124, forward strand.
TAAATAAGACTAACACACAAACACACGGAGAGCACAATTTATCCTGGAAATAATCAGTATTTAATCACATCAAAATTTTAAATTTCTATATGCCAAAAGACAATATAAACAAAAATAAAAGACAAGCCACAGAATGTGAGAATATTTTTGCAATATACATAGCCACTAAATGATTATTATCAGAATATATATTGATTTTTAGGACAAATCATTAAGAGGGACAAATCCAATAGAAATAGACAGTCAGTTCTCTAAAGAGGAAACTCAAATGGCCAATAAATATATGAAATGAAGTCCAACCACACTATTAGGGAAACATAAATTAAAACAACAGACTTCACCAATCCATCAAATTGTCAGTCAGACGAGTGAGGATAAGGCCATTCGAAGTAGAGGGAACATGTGCAAGGATATCTAACATTAGGAGAACACATACCTCCACTTGTGTTTCTGTCTTAAGAGAGCAGCAAATTTTTTAAATGGAAGCAAACATCAAATCTGGACAAAGAAATGCTTTTCCCTGCACCGATGCACAAACCCACACGGAAGTCCAGTGGTTCCGCAAAAAGAGGCACCCCTAGTCCAGGCACTGCTAGCATTCTGGGGGAGAGTCTCTCTTTCTTATGGGGTGTGGTTACCTCTTTCTATATTAACAAATCAGCTCTAAGCCATCCGTCCATTTATCTTGTGAGATGAAAGTGGCTTCATTGGTTATGCCTGAATCAGGCAAAACTAGCAGATGGGATTACCTCCCGCCTTCCTCCTGCAAACGCTCCCCAACCTGGCCTAGTTCCAGGAGCATCTTTTTCCAGTTTGTCCTGGCCTCGTTCCAGGAGAAACCTTTGGAGGACTAGTGTGCCATTTTCTGCGTGCCGACCTTCTCTGCGTAACAGAATATTGTAGCTGAGGTTGTATTATCTTGCAAGTCCAAAGCACAGACAAAAATAACTTATAAAGAAAGAATCAAAGGGAAAGTAAAATCATTCTATAGCCCCCAAATGCATTGCCAAACTAACAAATTCTTCCATTGTCTACTTCTTCATCAGTATATCATTGTCTCTATTACTTGGATAATTAATTTTCTAAACCTCACTGATATTTAGAGACAATGTGTCTGAATTCACTGGTTTTGTGTGTGTGTGTGTGTGTGTGTGTGTGTGTGTGTGTTTTGTTTTTTTTTTTCAGTGCCGGAAATCATGGAAATGAAAACAGGAGTGTTTTGCTCCAAGAACTGGAGATTTGGGGCCATGATATTTAGCATCACTTACATACAGTGAGGAAAAACAGAAACACTGGAGACCCAAAGTCTTGTGGTGGACCCGAAGAGAGGGCAACTTGTTCCGCCTGGCTGTGCAGAGGGAAGAAACACCCACAGTCACCCCAAAGAGGGCAGCCAGCACCGACTCCCGAAGAATCCCTTTCCCACACAGACTGGTGCTGAGGAGGGATGAGAATGACTCCAGCCTTGAAGGGTCTTATAATTAAATGGAAGGCAGAATTTCAAAAGTGAGCCAGGGGCCTGTGGTGGTTTGAGGCTGTATGTACCCCAGAGAAACATGTTCTCAAATCTAATCCATTCCTGCGGGTGCAAACTCATTTAAGTAGGATCTTCTGATGAGGCTACTTCAGCTAAGGTGTAGTCCAACCCAGTCAGGATGGATTTCGATCCTATTACTGGAGTCCTGTACAAGAGAATGAAATATAGACAGATAGAAAGGCACAGGAAGCAAGACACTGAAACAGAACCTGGAAGTGGAGGAAAAGACCAGGAGACACTGCCAAGTGCTAAGGACCACGGGTCGCCAGCAGCCAGCCCCAGAATGCCACAGTCTTGGGGAGATAGCATCGCCATGATGATGCCTTGATTTGGGCATTTTCCTGGCCTCAAAACTGTAAGCTAATAAATTCCCATTGTTTAAACCAACACATTTCATGATATTTGCTTGAGCAGCTAGGATAAACATGCCATTGCCTCAGTTTAGCAGTGTTACAGTCAAAGAAAATAAGACAAGGTGGCATTTGAGAAAGATGTGGATTTAAATGGTCAGATGTATGGAAATATAGAAAACATCAAGACGTGATTATCTCTGACAGACACAAGAAATTGGCAGCAGTGTTTGTCTCTGAGGAGTGTTAGGAGAGGAGTAGGTGGGGGGATGAGAAGGAGACATTTTTCACAGCATACCTTTCTGGTCAGCTTGGTTTTGTTTGTTTGTTTTTTTAAACCACAAGGTTATGTATGTGTTTTTCAAAAACAAACATAGAAAAAATAAAACATAAAAATGGCTTTAGAAATCATTACTCCCTAAAGGGCAGCTTCAACATTCATGTGTTGGATTTTTTGAGAAAACTACAGTTCTGTATTCAAACCCCATTTACCTTTTATTTGAGCCTTATTTGAAGTATTAAAAGAAAAAAGGCAAAGCCCCTTTAAGAAATAACAAAGGCAGTAAAATGCTAAAATAGCAGCAAGAAAGCCTGGTTCAGCATGAATTAAGCACTAAAAAGGTAGGTTATTTGAATGGAAAGAACAGCCCAACATGTGGATTAACACAGGAATTCCCTCACCCAACTAATTATCTCTTGTTTGAAAGTTAAGGGTCATAGGGTCCAGGGCAAAGCTGAGATTCACCTGTCCATGGGATTCAGTCTCTCTCTCTGAATTTTTTTATTAAACAGCAACAGCAGAAAAAATACAAAAGGGACAGGTTTTAAAGGCCAAGTTAAAGAGCAGAAAGAAAAGGAGGTAATCATTAAGGTAATCTGTACACAGGAGTATAATAACTGCTGGAGAATATTTTCACACCAAGCTTCTCCAAGCAGAAGGCCTGGTTGGGACAGTGGAGCACATTCTGGAGACTCAGGCCCTGAGGAGAGTGGAGAGGGCCCCTTTGGGTCTAGTGAGCCATCACTTCAGAGACAAATGAGCTACCACCTCAGGAGCCTTGCCCTCCTGGGGAGCCTTTCTAGACTTTTTCCCCTAAATGCCCTCCCCACCAGATTTTTCTTTTTTTTTTTTTTACTTTTTTTATTCAATTTTATTGAGATATATTCACATGCCAGAAAGTTACCCAAAGTGTACAATCAATGGTTCATGGTATCATCATATAGTTGTGCCCCACCAGATTTTAATTACCACAGATACACTGTATATCTGCCTATGTGATGTGTGCATATCTATGTTCTATACATAAAAAGAGTGAGAGTCTTTTGCCTCTCAAGAACCAGTTTTCTCCCCCCTGGGTGATATCATCCCCTTTTAGAATGCTTGGTCTAGGCCAACGAACTCTTCTTCCATCTTGCCTCGGGTGGCATTTCATCCTAACCACAATCAATGGATAACATTAAGCTCTGTTTTTATAGAACAAGTAGAAGAACAAATTGGCCTGTCTGGCGGTTGCCACCCTTTAGTGGCGCTCACGTACATCCAGTGGCAGGTAACAGAACTCAGGAATACAGGGGAGGTGGGTACTGTGTTGGCCTCTAAAGCAATTTTAGAGTCACAAAAATCTCACACGTACGTATCTGTCCCCACCCTAATGATCACAGTCTCAGAATCTATATTCCACATAATCCCACCAACCAAGAAGATGTTGTCATCCTTTCTGGCTCACAATTAGTATTGTGGAATAAAACTAAGTCTTATGTCTATAAAAGTTTCCAAATTCAAACCATATGATAAATTTTAATGTGATTTTTCAGGCCATACTGTCTCAAAATCCTGATACAACAGCCTAGTAGTGGCTGTTTGAAAATCACTCTTCCAGAAAGATTGTGTTACCAAGATTAGGGGGACAAACATATCAAAAATTAGCATGAAAAAAACCCGGTTAAAGTCAACTAACTAACCAGTCAAGTGGTTCTTGATTCAACTGAACCTATTCAAATTGATTTGTATTATAATACTAACTGTAATAATAGTTACCAACACTCCAGTAACCTGTGAGGCAAGTACTGTTATTATCCCCATTTTACAGATGTGGAAAATGGAGGCCACATCTTGTCCAAATCCACATGGCTAATGAGAAAAGCAGAGCTCTGCTGAACCACGAAGCCCACATTTTCACCAGAGCACAGTCCCTCCCTTTGTGTAGCAAAGCCTTGGTTGGTGATAGGAGCATTCAATGTCAAGTAGATATATTTCTGCTAAAATATATGCTGTGTCACTCAACTTTGTGGGTTTTTGAAAAATTTGGACAACAGCTCCATCCTTCCAAAGCCAAGCATGTTGGAAAAGCCACTGTGAAGATTTGTTTTCAGATCTGAAACCCACTCCAAGAGGGTGTGCTTGGAGTTCAGTAGACAGTGAAAAATCATCTCTACCTCTACCCACTAACAATTGGTGCACGGAACTCCTGCTTTCTATCAACCTCCCAGCTCCAGCCGCCTGAGAGAACTCTCTGCTTTGCATGCAACTGCACAGAAGCAATTTATTTTCTCATTGGAAATGGTGATGCCGAGAGAGCAGAGCCGGGTCACACATGGGGAAGCCACCACTACAGGTAACAGAGGCTCATTCCAGCTTGGCTTAGCTGCCATCTTTCAGGCTGCTGTGATAGTAGCCAGAATGGCCGCATACCCAATCCCTGTCTCAGGCAGGATTGAGAGTGTCTCAGATCCCTGCCTTCTTAGAGAGAATAATGACACGGGTTCGTGGCAGAGAAAGGGAGGGGAGCCTCACCCTTGAAACCCCGACTACTGGGCTCCTTAAAGATGGATTAGCATTTCACAGATTTATTCAGTTTCTTGGGTAGAGAAGCTGACCCACAGATACTGTAAATTTGGACGTGATAGCTTAGAGGTAAGTCTGTGTCCTTAAGTGGAATCCTAAACCAGTAATTTTGAGAAGTCATAATGATGTGCTGTGAAAACCCCAAAACTCTGTAACTAAGGAGTTGCACCCCTTCTATCCGATATTCAAGGATCAAACACCCTCAGCTATCCAGACCATCTGAAAACACAGAAGTTTCCCCAGCAGTCACCCTGCACAGACAAAAATTAAAAGACCAGGGAGAGCCTAGGAGGAACGATTATAGACAGAGTGATATGATTGGTGGGTTTGCAATGAAAGGAGCACCTCCATAGGTAAGCCATGACTCTAAGAACCAAATGCCATTAGGAGCAAAAAGAAGGAATAGCAGAAAAAATGAAAAGAATACAAAAAAGCCCAAGTCCTAGAAAAACACGCTGTACAGCAGTGCTGTCCAATAGAAATGTGTGAGCTACAAATGCAAGCCACATAAGCAATTTTATATTTTCTAGAACCCAAACTGAAAATAAAAAGAAACAGGTAAAAATAATTTTAGTGATTTATTTAGCCCAATATATCATTTCAACATATAATCAAAAATTTTTAATTATTGGGACATTTTACATACCTTTTTTTGCACTACGTCTTTGAAATCTGATATGTATTATATACTAATAACACTTTTCATTTCTGTCTAGTCAGATTTCAAGTGCTGGATAACCAAATGTGGCTTGGGGCTACTGTACCAGCCAGCGTGCAGCCACAGAGAAATTCTCAGCGATGTGCCTGAGGGAATCACAAAGAGCAATACAAGGACATCCATTGCAGCACTGTTTGTCAGTTGTAAAAAGTGGTAAGCAGGTGAATATAATTGCATTATATTCAATAATGAAATTCAAAGTAAGATTAAAATGATCAATTGGATCTAATCATATCACCTCAATATCACTCAAAAACATAATGCTGAATGACAAAGTCATACATATAGTGTAGCAGTTAAGTGAAGTTTTAAAATATACCCCCAAGAAAGTCATGTTGAAACAAACATGTAGTAAAAATATAGTATCAGGCAGAAGAAATATGCACTAATTTGAGGTTAGTTCTGCTGAGGGACGAAAGAAAGAAAGGAAGGAGGGAAAAGGGTTTTGAGAAAGAAATGAGACATCGATTGAACATGTAATATTTTATATATTTAAAAAATAATCTGACACAAATAAAGCAAAATTTTAATATCATTAAATCTCAGTGGTGGGTAAGAAATTGCTCATTAGATTATTCTCAGTTTTCTGTATGTTTGATGTATTTCATGAAAGAAAGAGAGAAGGAAGGAGGGAGACAGGGAGAGAAAAAGAAGAAAACACAAGATCATAATAGAAAAAAGAAAAAGCAGCAAAAGAAATACAATTTGAACAACCCAGCACAGAATTTTCAGACACATTCGGTTTACAATCTGCCTCCCGCAGACAGCGGGTCCCATTTGATGTTCACTAATAATACAAGTGTTTGTTGCGCTACTTCCAAATGCAGACACTGCAGGGCATTCAAAAATGAGTAAAGACACACAAGCTCATAGCTAAGTACCTAGTGAAAAAGAAAATATTTTCTTTTTTCCAAACATTCTATGAAGGCAGAAGAACATTTTGTTTTATTTAAAATAACCTATTTGCAAAGGTGACATAGAACTTTTAGCACCCAAGGGAGTTAATTCTCAGTCCCCTGGAACCCAGGCTGAGCAGTTCCCCTATTTGGTAATAATGGATAACTGATGTGTTACGTTTTCACACAGCCCGCACAGCCAAGCCCCCCTCTTTATCACTATACCACACTGCACCTCCTCCTCCGTAACTTTGAACTTGGCATACCTGTACATGGTCCACAACCTCCCACCTTCCCACACAACTACACTCACACAAACACACACACACATTATCTCTACACTTCCTCCTCTGCTCCCCTGAGTGGTTTGAGTCAGCCCAGCTGGAATTCGGTGCTTTTTGTGTCCTCCGCAAAGTGGAAGATTTTAATGTCCTTTGTATGTTTCTGGTCATTTATTACAGATGCATCAAAGCTTGACATCAAAGACCCAGGGTGGTCTCCACTTTTAGCACCTCTTTATCACCAGGTACCCATTTATCCCTAACCTTGCTTATATTATCTGAGCTCGGTTCCTCTCTAGGAATAAAAGACTTCCTCAGTTCACGGAAACAGCCTTCAATGTTAAACACCTTCATAAATTGGTTGTTTAAGTTTAAGCAATTACCTTTATCACACTGATAGAGTTTTTTAACACTCTCACCCCCAAAAGTGAGATTTCCTGTTCCAAAGTCCAGTCTCTCAATCTGACAAATTATTTTACTCTCTCTGGTGAATCTATTTTGAGCTTTCTAGGTGTCCAAGTAAGGCTGGCCAGCCTAAGGTTTCCAGTGCCCTTTCAGACTTTCTTAGTGATGATTACTTACGGGCTGAATTCTTCTGCTTTCATTAGGAGATTTGGCCCCCATAAAAAAGAGCTCCATTTCCTTAAATAAGGAATTCTTATTTTATGCTGCTGTGTTAAAAAAAAATTCAAGATAAATTTCTGTTATTTAATAAAAATTCCAAATTGTCATGGAACACAAACTTCTCTGAAATACATTTATTTTAATGAAGGTTCACATTTTAGCTATCCATAAATAGAAACTACTGGGGGGGGGGGTGCAAAAAGATTTTAATTTTTGTTCATCCAGACAAGTGTTTTTAAACAATTTGGAAAAGTCTTAAAATCATATGATTCTATTAAAGCTCGTCCAACTCATGGGTATTGTTTATACATGTGGACAAGTTAACACTGCAGAAATTAAAGCAGAGACGTTCCAGACCTGTTGTTTGATTAATTTAGTGGGGGAAAAGTGGTAACGTTTAAATGTTCTTGGACATTTTAAGTATACTGAAATAGAAATTTATCTTTCCCCTAGAAGCTCCCCAGGATGAGACTGCAGAAAGAAATTTCTATTTCAACCCTTCCCAACCTGCACTTGTAAGGAGTGAAAACTCAAGGGATTGTCTTCCTTTAGAATCTGGAGAAAGAAAGACATTGTCTTCAAAGGGAAGGGTCCTATTCACCCACAAATGCTTTCAGGGCCTGGAGGCAAAAGAATCTGTACTTCAGAATAAATTTTTAAGTCCCATTCTTAAATCTTTTAAAGGAGACTCTAGTTGTGGATTTTGTTTTGTTCTATAATTTTAACACTGTGCTACTAGAGACTATAAACGAATCTAAGCCTTTGTCAGTGAGTTCATCCTTTTTTCATTTTCCTCCTTGCCCTCTTCAGATCCCTCTCCTTCCCTTTTATGCGCTATTTTCAGAATGTTCTGCTAAATTCATTCCTCTAGCAAATAGCAACATACTTTTGTCTTTGGCGCCCTCTTCTGGCCACATTGTTAATATTAATTACAGTGTTTTGCAGTATTTTAGCAGAACATAAATCTCAATAAGGAATTTAGCCATTCTAAGACTGAAAAGCCATGATCAAATTTAATTTAATATGTTTCTACAGAATGCTACCAAGCCACTCATCCAATCAGCTGAGGACAAAATCCCAAACCCAAACAGGTCCAAGGGTTACTCCCTCTCCTTTTGATAATGTTCCTTCTCCCCTTACTGCATGAAGACCGTGAGAATTCCAGGTTGTCAGTGTAATCCAAGTCCCATAGAGTAATCTTAGCTTCACCTTTCAATATTTCTCATCCAATCCTGTCTCAGAAATTGTCTTCCAGAACCATACCACGAAGCCTTTCCATCCACTGCAGTGATTCGCATCATAGTGAAACATTCAAAACCTGTCTACTGTGTGGATGCATTCGTCCCGCCAAGCCCAGCACTGTACCTGGAGCACAGATCTCTCCTTCCCCAACCTCCCCCAGCTGCTGTCGGTGGCAGATCCTGACACACCTCTCAGGTTGCAGCTGAAATGCCATTTCCTCTGGAAGCCTTCCCTGACTTCCCGGGATGGGCTTGACAGCAACTTGTCTCATGGCCTCTCCATAATTCCTACTTTTCTCCACAATGGTAATTAACCAATTGCACATTTCCCAAAGTGAGTCATTTCCCATTCCATGAGCCTCCATGGAAAAGGTTCTGTGAACAAACACAACAGTACATGCTGTGATGGTTAGGTTCATGTGTCATCTTGGCCAGGTAATGGTGCGCAGTTGTTTGATCAAGTAAGCACTGCCTAATTGCTCTGCAAGGACATTTCATGGGCTTAAATCATAAGTTGATTGCATCTATGGCTGATTACATCTACAATCAACCGAGGAGATTGCCTTCAACAATGTGAGATGTTTCATCCAATCAGTTGAAGGCTTTAAAAGGAGAAGTGATGATTTCAGCAGTCAGAAGGGAAAAATTTCATCTCTACTTCAGCTGGCCAGCTTCTCCTGGGGAATTCATCAAAAACCATGGCAGCTCCCAGCTTGCAGCCTGCCCAATGGTATTTAAACTTGTGCATCCTTACAGCTCTGTGAGACAATTTTATAAAATCTCATAATATTTGCAGGCATCTCCTGTCAGTTCTGTTTCCCTAGAGAACCCTGACTAATACCCATACCATATCTTCTTCTTAGAGAACCCTTATGCACAGATTTATACTTTTGGAAACTCTGTCTTTTTGTCCTGTTAGTACATAAGAATTCCCTCTGAGGAGCCATGTCTGATCCACCTCTGTATTCCTACCGCAGAATTGTTGAGAGTCTTCATTTACCAGCTGTCACCCGCCCTCTTGGGGAACCCTCACCACGGAACTCCTATCCTCACAGAGCACTCAGAGAATCCTACTAACTCAGAATCATACGTAAACATCAACACTCTCCGTGCCTATATGTGCTTGGTAGTTGACTTTCTTGTCAACTACTGGACTTCTTGATGCTCTGCCCCCTCACCTCCTTGCTTGTCTACACAGACACCAGAATCTTGCTCAATCCTGGCTCTTTGCCACAGGATTTCCTGACTCTTCTGTTTGCCTGGGTAGGGACTCAACCTGCAGGAACAGTGTGACCCCAGGGACTTCTGGCTTCTGGTCACCGGTGTCCTGCCTTCCTCTACACACCACTACCACCCAGCCCCTGGCATTTTGTTCCCTCTCTTTTAGGAGAAGAAAATGGCATCTTAGTCAATTCTGTCTCCCCTTATCCCCAGAATCTTTCCACTTCTTTCTGACCTCACTGACACACACTCATGCTACTTTATCTCTTTCCTGGGTTGCTACAGCTGGTCTCCTGCCTCCATTCTTGCCACCACCCACTCAAAGTATTCTTCCTAAAATGCAGATCTGATTGTGTCACTCCCCTTTACAGAGCCTTGCAATGGCTTCTTGTTGCTATTTGGTTCAGGACCAAACCCCTTCACACCTGAGCCCCTGCCTACCTCTCCAGCTTCATCTTACCATCTCTTGCCCTCCGTGCTGTAGCCACATAGAAATTCATTAGGTTCTTAAAACACAATCCTCTCCCATTCCCAGCAGGCTACTCTGTTTGTCTGGAGCGTTCTCCCCCTCTGGTCCTTGTCACTTGCTCATCCTTTTCATTCTTCAAGCCTTGACCTAAAACTCATCCTCCCCAGACGCCTAACTCACATGACTCCCTGGAGTAGGGTCCACTCTCCAGCGGCTCCCATTGTCCCCGTGCACCCCCTGTTATAATCTTTACCACACTTTAGTGCAATTACCTGCTTAACCCATTCTAATTCATTAGTGTTCATCTTCTCCACTCTGGTACAGACAGCACGGAGGGCAGAGGCCCGGTCTGTCCGGCTCACTCTTCCAGCTCCTGGCACAGGTCCTGCCTGGCACATGGCACATCTAATAAAAATTTGTTGAATGAAATTTTGATCCTGAAATTTCCTTGGAATCCCTGGTGTGCACTATTCCCCTCAAAAAAATTTTTACGGTCTATTTCAGCTTAATGTCCTGTTTCCTTCACTATCACACAAGGAAACGCATTTCTCAATGCTTTTTTTAAAATCACTGTTTCCTCCATTGAGCCCCAAACTTAAATCATGCCTAAAATAAAAACCAACTGAATCCCATATCACCCAAGGAGTCTTTCTCTTACATATTATCAAGCGTTCCTCCAAGGTCAAAATTGTGGTAAGAATGATATTCTTCATGTCTAACACTTCAGAGTTTCCTAAGTGTTTTTGCATGTATTATTGCACAATGTAAAATGATATATATTCTTGAACATTTTTATATGTATAATTGCAAATTACTAGGTTTTTTTAAAATGGATTTTATTTTGACTCCCAAAATTATCCCTCATTTAAGTCCCCACTTCCACTAGGTTACATTCTCTAGCTCATAAGTGGTTTCTTGGAAAAGATAAGGTTCCCAGGCCTGGGTACACAGTGCATTTAACCGATTACACTATTCAACAACATATGGCCCTATGGAACCACAGGCCTCAGCAAGAATAAGGGGGAAAAAATCTTCTCTTGCCTGGACCCAAATCCTGGCCAAGTGGGAGAGATGGACAAAAATATCCATTTAAGTTAGAATAATTCTACCTTCCTGCACTTCTCTTTCCTCTCATGATAATAGTCACAGTGGCTGCCATTTGAGCCCCTCTTCTTATAACAGAGGGATGTGCACAGCACTATTCTAACCTCCATCCATATATCATCTTTGATGTAGCAACAAGACAAATTTGTAAGTCCTCAGAGCAAGGTTCAGATGTGGAAGACTGTAGTTCAGAAAGGTTCAACACTAACCTAACGGCTACACAGCTAAGTTGTCTGGGTACAAAGCTCTTTTCTTTAGACAGGACACCCACTGCTCCCCAACCTCCCTCTCCCTCCCACCAGGCAAGCAGTGCATTTGATAGCCCCCAGGTGTACCCCACTTAGGCCTACCCACCTCCCCAAATTATTCTTGCATCAAAATTCCAATCCTTCCTCTTCCTAACAAAGTATCCTGTACTTCAATGCAGTTTATCATAATTCACCATTTGGAAGAAAGTTGTCTCAATAAACTAATGCATGGCAATATGTGACAGACTGGGATAACAATAATGACAATAATAATAATAATAAAGTAATAATAGCTAACATTTTTGAGCCCTTACTTTATGCCAGGCTATGCTCTCCATTACATTCATCATCACAACAACATCAAGTAGAAATCATAATTATTCCCATTTTACAACTGAAGAAATGAGGCTTAAAGGGGCTAATTTAATCACAGCTCAACCACTTAATCATTGAATGATCTTGGAAAATTTGACCCCAAAACCTATATTCTTAACAAATATGTCATTTAATTTTTAAGTCAGGGGCTTGAAACCAAAATACATTACTGGAGAGGGGAATTTCAAGTAGCTTAAGTAGATGGAAAAAAAAATTCAGGTGGTGAGACATCCAGTTAAACCTAGTGGGTTGAACACTTTCTTTATCTCTGTTCCTTCCTGAAATTCCACTAAAATGATAGTAACAGAAGACAAAAGAAATAGAACACAAGAATAAAAAGAACAGGAAAAAGGAGGACAGCAGAGAAGCAACACGAGGAACACATAGAGAAATGGCAACTGCTGTAGCACAGCAGAAGCTAAAGCCTAAATGCCTGCAAAGGGGGCACTAGCCGGAGTGAGCTGATTCCCACCCTACTCCACCCCTGGAAGTCCAGGAGGCTGAAGTCTCAGAGGCTTCAAGGATTAAGGAAGGCCCAGGGCTGGAGCTTTGTATATGAAGCTGCCAGACACACAGGCCACCAAGCTGCCAGGTAAGTACCCCACCCCACTTGCACCTCCAGGTACCCAGAAAGTCTCCAGACCCAGAGACGACAGGCAGGGTAGAGGGGAAAGTGGAGTACTGAGGCATCAGGCCGAACACAGGGACCATCTGCATGATGAATGGTGAGTTTCCCAACGCCTGCCCCACTCACTTCCCAGAAGCTCTGCAGCCTGGTATATATCCTCGACAGAATAATGGAGGAATCTTCTTATAGAAACAAAAGGCCCTGGAGAGAGGAGGTGGGTGATCTATAGTTACCAGCATTTGGGCATCCCCCGTGGAAAAAACCGGCTCCCATTCAACAGACCCTATCCACGCAAAAGGCTTCCAATCTCCTTTAAGACCTTATTCTCCATCAGGGTTCAAAACTACTGCCTTTGAACAAAGAATGTTTTTTGTGTTTTCTAAGGGTTGTAAAAAAGAAAGCAAAAAAGAATACACCACAGAGACTGTTTAGACCTCAAAGCCCAGAATGTTTACCATCGGGCTGCTTCCAGCAGATGTTTGCTGACCCCTGTTCTGTCTGAAAGGATAGCCAAGAGTAAGGAGGCATTTGAGAAGAGTCTCCAGTGTCAAAAACAAAGATCAAAACAGACAGCCAGGAAAATGGGAAGCTGATGGAACCAGGGATAAGAAGGGAGCCACATAAAATTACCATTACAACCTCGAAGACAAAAGAAAGCACTGCGTTCACAAAATAAGAACACAGTGCCACGCAAAAGGAAAAGTCAGGAAACAAAATGAAAGACCTCTTGGAAATTAAAAATAATGACAACTAAAATTTAAAATGTAATGAAAAAGTTGGATGATAAAAAATCAAGGAATGCTTCAGAAAGTAGAACAAAAAGACAAGAGTATAGACAACAGGAGAGAAAATAATTTGAAGTTAGAAAATCAACCAAGAGTCCAAAATGTAATTAATGGGCATTCCAGAAAAAGAGAAATGTGTGTGTGTGAATTCATGTATGTTCATAAACACACAAAGTTGTTTCCTCAACTGAAGGGAATGAGTCTACAGATTGAAAGGACCCATCAAGAAGCCAACATAATGAATAATGAAACACCCGAATTGGCTAGGGGAATGGGTACTGTTGCAGCCACTTGGAGAAAAATCTGGTAACACTGAGTGACCTTATAGTCCACCCATTTCCCTCCTGGGTTTATACTCCAAGGAGAGGTAATCACAGGTGTATAAGAAGATGCAGGCAACCATGCTCTCTGTAGTGTAGCATTGTTTGTGGTAGTGGAAGGCAGAGGCACCTTGGGAGTCCGTCACTGGAGGAGTGGATGAGGAAAATATGGCGAGTGCACACAAGGGAATACTATACAGCAGTCAGACGCAGTAATCCAAAGAGGTGGACAGCAACATGAATAGAAGTTAAACACAGTGTTGAGGGGGGAAAGCAAGAAACTGAATGTATCAAGAGCACAATATCAAGTATAAACATTTAATAGACACAAATATATACAAAACAATACTAACAACAGTGTATAATTTTAGGATACATGCATCTTCATGAACATACACCAAAACTCATTGGAGTGGATGCCTATGGGCACTGGGGAATAAGAGGGAGAGGAAAGGTGAGGAAAAACAAAATTAAAAGTCCTGGGATGATGATCATGATGGTGATGATGATGGTAATGATGATGATGACGACAACCATGATGATGATACTGAGCCACCTCAGGACCAAAAATGAAAAGGGAGGAAAGGAAGAAAGGAAGGAAGGAAGGAAGGACAGAAAGAAGGGAGGGAGGGAGGGGAGAGGGAGGGAGGATACCACACCAAGAACATCAACATGACATTTCAGAACACTGAGATAAAGGGAAGATGATCAGAAAGCATGAACTTTCAACACTAAATGCCAGAATATGGCAGAGCAGTAACTTCAAAGTTCTGAGGAGAAAATTATTTTCAACCTAGAATTGCTTATGCTTTGTCAAACTATTGATCAAGTGTGAGTGTACAATCAAGACATTCAAGAATTTGGTTTTCTACATATTGTTTTTGGAAGTTATTGGAAGGTTTTCTTCAGCAAAAGGAGGGAATAAACCAAAAAGAGGAAAACATGTGACCCAGGAAAAAGTGATGCAAACAAGGAGAGTGGTGAAGGGAGGTCCTAGGATGGGAGCTAGAGACAGGAGAACAACTAGTCCAGAAGAGAGCAGGACAGAGGGTAGGGCACTGAGTACAGTCGTGCAGGCCGTATCCTGCTCATGGGCACTCCACTCAAAAGATCACTGGGGGCTGGAATCCAGCTCGTGCTTGGCTCACCAAGTCTGGTTTTCTAATGTGTGGCTGAGTTCTCCAAGGTTCCTTATAAGGTACTGGTATCCCTGAAAGAAGGCCATGGGAGAAGTGGGGGGGCAGATGGGAGTGGTGGAACTGACAGAATGTTTGGGACTTTTCTTGAGAATTTGGAAAAACTATTGATAGGCTTATTGGACCATTTGGAAAAAATCAGAATCCTACAGTAAACTAAGGAAATGAAAAACAAACCAATTATTAACTCCAGGAAAAACAAAAGTTGTAGCATAAATGACCATAATATAATATCTGGTGCTATCTGGTCAACAGCAAATAATATTCACATCATTGTTATAATACAAACACTGATTATGTTTTAACCAAAGTTTGTGCTATCTAGAGAATGGGGTCTTGAGATAATATAGGAGTCGGGAGAGTGTGAATAAGCAGGTAAAATCTGGCACCACCATAAAGGAAAGATAATCAATAATGTTCAAAACCAGTAATTCAAGAAAGAGCATAAAAAGATTATTTGCAGATATGGTGATAAATATACTAAAAAACAGCTAAAATAATTGAAAGTGGCTTCATTTGGTGAGAGGGAATCGGGGATGGGAAGGGATGAGGAATAGAACTACTACTATATTTTATTATAAACTTTATGCACTATTTAATGTTTATGCACATATATAACTCTGGTTCATAATTAATGTTATAAATGTTTAAATCTTAAATAACTCAAATTTTAACATTTTGGGAGGGTCACTGACACACAGACTCATGTTACCATGTCAATTTATTTGTGTACAAAATTCAGAATATTCTCCTCTCACCTTTGTTAACTGAAACATATTCTGAGTTGCAAAAGCAGCTGTTTAAAATCTCTTACCATTTGCAACTATTTATTTGTGTGGATTAGAATCTTCTCAAAACTTGCAGCCAAAACAAAATTCAGAAATAAACTATTTTCTGAGGTTGTAAAATCATAACGATCCAGAATCCAATTTCATAAATGCATACTAATTGTTCTCAACTGCTTTATCATAAGGAAATGTTTTTATATTTTCCCTAATAAAATACACTAATTCTAATCAAATGCTGTTTTATCTCTTCCACTAATTTCTTTTTTCAGATAATGGGAGGGAAGATGTCTTAGTTTGCCAGAACTGCTTTCACAAATACCATACAATGGGTTGGCTTAAACAACAGGATCTCAAATTTTGAGGCTAGAAGAAGTCCAAAATCAAGGTGTTAGCAAGGTGATTCTTTCTCTCCAAAATCTGTAGCATTCTGGTGCTGGCTGCCAGTGATCTTTGGGGCCCCTTGGTTTATCTCTGCCTCCCGTCACATGGTGATGTCTTCTCTCTCACTTCTGTGTCTTCATCTTTCTCTTTAAAAGGCCTCTAGTAATCCCTCATTCACTTGGGCCACACCTTCACTAAAAAGAACATTTTCAAGGGGTCCTATATAAAATGGGTTCACACTCATGGAGTCATGGATTAAGATAAAGAACATGTCTAAACTGGAGTATAATCCAACCTACTACAGAAGACATGTAAGAAGGGTGATCTTACCTGGGAATCCCTTTTACCTTTCGCCACTTCAGATTCCCAATATGGATTGAAACTTATGAGCCTTTCAATCACTGCAACAGAGATGCCAGAGAAGGGGGTGAGGGGCAGTCCCTGGGGTACACTAGGACTGGGGCCAAGGACTCCCTGTAATTGTCCATTTTTCCCACTAGTTTTGATAAATTATACAGCTATAATTCTGAGCTTTGGTGGCCCTTTTTACATAGGTAATACAATGAATTATCTTTTCAACTCATTTATAATACTCACATGTAAATGTTAAGTGAAGATACTGCTCCAAGGTTAGCTGAATATAAACCCTTATTCTTTATAGAACTATGCTCAAACAGTTCTTAAAACTTAATGGCAAAACCAGGTAATAGCCTTATGCTGATTTGTAAGAAAGCAACTTTATTGAGTTCCTAATCAAAGCTCCTGTCCAACTGCAAGTTGATTTTTTAAGTTTCTTAGATGTATTCATTAAGTATGTTCCTATAGCTACTTGTTTACTAAAGATGCAGGATAGAGGATTATACATATATGTGAGCCTTCTCTTCTATGCAGGGTCTCAGGCATTAAGTATACAAAGGGAATTTAACATTAGACCCAAATTTTTTAGAAACAAACTAACAATTCCCACTAATGTAACATTTTGGTCACATTGAAAGGCTAAGTTTTCAAGATTGGGGGATTTTTAATATCTGCCCAGATACTCAGGACTCACCTCTGGTCCTGCTGCTTTGTGATAAGTAATCCTCCATCATTTTTTGCCTCCTTCTACTCCTCCTCCTCCTCATTATCATCCCTTCTCAATATGGCACACAAACAGTTGTAAACTACTTTGGGCACACATAGCCCTCTTAACTTACGTGTGTTTTTTATAAACTTATAAACTAAAAATTTAGACCAGGTATGGCAAAGTCAAATGCCCACAGAGACAAGGCACGTAATGTATATGAGGAAGACGCATATGAAGAGCCTGTGAAGCCCAGTCTCCACAGGGCTGCTGCTAAACTCCTCCAACACTACCAACCATTCTGTCTTTTCGAGAGAAGCTGGAATTCTTGATTTTTTTGTGAAATATAATTTTTGCTTTTTTTGTCAACCAAGTCAAACTTTAAAAAGGAATGTGTAAGCTGTACAAAACAGAGCTATGGTCTTGACTCATCCCAAAGCCTGCCAGTTTCAACTTTCAATTTAGGTGATGATAATAGATTCTCTTGCCATTTATTAATACAGGGTGTTAAGCAACACTTCTAAGTAAAATGTGCATAACTGTTACAAACTAAACTGTTACCAGTCCCCACTTTTAAAATTAACTTATTTTTTTGTCCCACCCACAGGATGCCTCCTGTCATGATCCTGTTTTGACTGGTTATTTGTCAGTTGGCTCCCTGGTCTGTTCCCTCCATCTATGTTCTGCTCTGTATCACCGGGTTGGGGGTGGGGGGACTGTTAGACCCCTGCAAACTACAACTCCCAGCTGATTTCCAGTTCGGTTCAGCCAGTGGGGGGCGCTGGAGGAGACTGAAGAGTGGACAAGAGAAGCCATTGTTCACTCTCAAGCAATCTCTCTCTCCCCCTCTCTTCTTCCCTCCCTCCCTCTAGCAGTAACTCCCAGAAGTGGCTAAGTTCAGAAGTACAGGTTCCTGCAATCAGCTCCATAGCAGGCATCTCACAGCCTCCTGGGTTCTGAATCTCCCTATCTCTCAGTTTGCTCACCCAGCCCCAGGGTACTAGAGGTTTCCTGCCCTTAGGACTCTTTGGGTAACATCACCTTTCCTTGTTTTGCCTTTCTAACCCTTCCAACTCCCTTATTACTAATTCTTAGAAAATTTTCTCCCTTGAAATGCCTAGAGGAGTTCTCTTCTCTTTTAAAACTGACTATTAAAATACTCACCCATTTCTGCTTGTATTCAGTTGTGTAAATTCCATTTGGTCATGAAAGTTGGTTGCATCTGCAAGGCATATCTTATATGGTTGTCATTCTTATCAAAACTCCAGGGACCTTTTTTCAAATTCAAGTTATCTGCCACTCCAGCAATGGTTCTTGAAGTATAGAGCAAGGCAGCTTTTCCTAATTTTGCCTGGAGCACTTGTTTAAAAACAGTTTTACAAACCCTTCCTAAATCTGAGGAACCAAATCCCTTGGTAAGTGACCTAGCAATATGTACTTCTTACAAACAACCCAGGTGATTCTTAGCCTCTGAGAAGTTGGAAAAACATTTGTGAGGACCATCCATTGTAAGCCCCAGTTGATTCCTATGCCTATTAAGTTTAAAAGCCCCTGCCCCAGGTGGTCAGCTTGGCTTAAGTAGACAACCCATGCAATCATCTTTCCCCCTGGACACTTTTTCAAAAGAAAAACTTATGGTCACTGACAACTTTACTTTAAGACAAAATTAATCTGCCTAAGTGGTGTACATAGTAATAAAATTATCTAGTTATTTTTAAATGGGGAATATGTAATTGAAATGAATCAGTTTTGGAGTTAGAAGTTGGACTTGGATACAAATATCTGAAGACCCAAAAAATATTATCAGAGATAAAGAGGGATGTAATATAAGGATAAAGAGGTCAATCCACCAAGAAAACAAAGCAATCCTAAATGTGTATGCACCAAACAACCCACCTGTAAAATATGTGAAGCAAACTAAAAGGAGAAATAAACAAACCCATAATTATAGTTGGAGACTTCAATATCACCTCTATGAACAATTAATAGAACAACTAGACAGAAAATAAGCAAGGATAAAGAGAACTCAACAACATCATCAACCAACAGGATCTAATCAACATTTATGGAAAACTCCATCCAACAACAATAGAATACACATTCTTTTTAAGTGTTCAGGGAACATACACCAAGAAAGACCATGTCCTGGGCCATAAAACAAATTTCAAAAAACCTAAAGGGATTGAAGTCATAAAAGAGTGTGTTCTATAACCACATGGAATCAAACAAAAATTCAAAAACACAAAGATAACAGGAAACTCTCTAAATACTTGGAAACTAAACAACCCACTTCTAAATAATTCACAGGTGAAAAAAAGTCTCAAGGGAAATAAAACATACATTGAATTTACTTAATGAAAGAATAAACATCAAAATTTGTGAACATAGCTAAATCAGTGCTGGGAGGGAAACTTATGTTACCAAATGCATATATTAGAAAACAGGAAAAGTCCTAAATCAATAATCTAAGCTCCCACCTCAAGAAACTAGAAAAGGAAGAGTAAAATAAAACTAAAAGAAGCAGAAAGAAGGAAATAATAAAAATCATAGCAGAAAGCAATGGAATAAAAAGCAGAAAAACAATAGAGAAAATCAATGAAACAAAGAGCTGATTCTCTGAGAAGACCAATAAATTGAAAAACCTCTAACATGATTGACAAAGAAAAAGAAAGTGAATACACAAATTGCCAATTTCAGGAATGAAACAAGGTTATCACCACAGACTCTTAAACATAAAAGGATAATAAAGGAATACTAGCAACAACTCTATATAATAAATATGACAACAGAAGAAAGAACCACTTCCTCAAAAAAACACAAACTCACACAAAATGCAAGTCACAACTCACCCAATATAAAACAGAGAATTTGAATAGCACTAGAGCCACTGAGGAAGTTAAATTGATAATTTAAAAACTACCAAAAAGGAAATCTCCAGAACCAAACGGTTTCATGGGAGAATTGTACCAAATGCTTGAAGAACAATTAACATTAATTATAAACCATTCCTGCTAGAAAATAAAAGAGGATGAACACTTACCAATTCATTTTATGAAACTAGTTTTACATTCATGCAAAAACTAGACAAATATAAAAAAAGAAAACTACCGATGTATATCTTTTATAAATACAGTTGCAAAAAACCCTAACATAGTATTAGCAAATAGAATTCATCAGTATATACAAAAAGAATTATATACTATGTGACCACGTTGAGTTCTTCCAGGGATGCAAGGTTGGTTCAATATGTATAAATTAATCAATATAATCTACTGCATTTACAGGATAATGGAGAAAAATCATATGATCATATAAATCAATGCAGAAAAAAGCATTGGACAAAATCCAATACCCATTTATGAAAAAATACTCTCAGAAAAATATGAATAGAGAGGAACTTCCTAACCTGATAAAGAGCATTTACAAAAAAAAATACTACAGGTAACATCATACTTAACAGTGAGAGACTACTAGATGCATTCCCCCTAATATTGGGAACATGGCAAGAATGTCCATTCTCACCACTCTTATTCAACATAGTACATAGTGGTAGATGTTCCAGCCAGTGCAATAAAGCAAGAAAAAGGCATACATATTTGGAAGGAAGAAATAAGGCTCTCCCTATTTACAGATGACATGATTCTCTATGTAGAAAGTCCCAAGGCATCTATTTTTTAAAACTAAGAACTAATAAGTGAGTTTATCAAAGTCTCAGGATACATGCTAATCATAAGAAAAATATATCGTATTTCTGTATACTAACAATGAATGCATGATCACAGAAATTAAAAATATAATGCCATTCACAATCTCACAAAAGAATTAAATAGCTATAAATTTAATGAAACATGTACTGGACTTGTATACTGAAAATTATACAATGCCTTGAAAGAAATCAAAGAAGATCTAAAAATGGAGAGATATACAATGTTCATGGATTGGAAGACAACATGGTAAAAATTCTCTCCAAATTGATATGCAGGTTTAACAAAATTCCTATCAAAATCCCAGCAAGATTTTTTGTAGATGTAAAAAAGATTATTCTAAAATTTAAACGGAAAGCCAAAGGAACTAAAATAGCAAAAACTATTTTTGAAAAACAAAAATAAAATGAAAGGAATCAAAGTACCTGATTCCTAGGTAGGATGGACCAAAGAAGAAAGACCACACACAAAATATGCTACTTGACCCTGGGCAAAAGTTTGAAATACTCTGCATAATCCCTTAATATGTTTCAACAGCATTGGCTGACTCTACATACTACCACTGAATTTAAAAAATCAAAATATTGCATCTCTCATTTGTCTTTGAAACCAGAAAACAATCCTCTGGAGTTTGCATTTGTTCTTAATAAAATTGTTCCAAAAAAAAAAGGTTAGAAAACACTAGTTTTTCTGCATTCAGATGGATGAACGTGCTGATTCAAGAGATAAGACAAACATAAATGTATGTTGTGGGAATTTAGACATTTTGACTAAATTTACTGAATGGAAATTAACTTCCTACCTCTAATAAGATGGAAAGTCACATATAAAGGGAGAATCTGAGAAGAAATTATACTAGTTAAGTTTTATATGTTTTTTTCTCCCCTGACAATACTGACAAAGATTTTCAGCTGAAGAAAACACAGAGGAATATTTACATTACCTCACTTCTAGTCTGAAGGTGAAAAGAACTCTGATAGAATGGTCCTCCAAAAATAGCCACGGTCTTCCTAAAAACAAGTGGGAGTTGAATAGAGGTGGTGATGGACAGCTCTGGCCTCCCTATTCCAGTGTAATACAAAAACTGTTGGCGGGAAGGCCAAGAAATGGGTCACCTGCATCTGCAGGTTGCTGAGGGCATGCTAAACAAGGCAGACAGGTATCAGACTAATCAATAGCACCTTTAAACACCAAAAAGCAACACTTAAGGCAGAGTTTCTCAAATTTAAGCATGCATCAGAAACACCTGGCAGCCTTTTAAAACTCATTGCTGTATAGTTTCTGATTCATGGGTTGCTAACCAGTCTAGACTGTAAAGCAGCTGCAAAGTAGCTGATCCAATCAGCTGCAACCAGAGATGAGATGTCTTGATTTTACTTAGGTTGTGAACAAGGCAGGCACCATGATTGGCTTGTCTAGCGCAAGCCCAGTCTCCCTCAGCACACCCAACCACATGCTTTTCTTTCTGCCTAGAATGACTTTTCTTCCCTCTCCTGGCAATACATTTCTGCTGGAGAAAAGCATCTCTTAGATCACCTCTTCCAGGAGGAGGCAGTGTTAAGTTACCCCTCCTTGGTCTTCCCTCTATCAGAACACCAACCATGTGACAGGGTCATTGTATTAAGGGTCTCCAGAGAAACAGAACTAAAAGAATATATATATATATATATATATATATATATATATTTCATAAAGAGACTTATTAGAGGAGTTAGCTCACACCACCATTGGGACTGGCAATTCCAAATTCCATAGTGCAGCCCACAAGCTGGAAACTCCTAGAAAGGTGAAGCTGAACTCCACAGGAGTAGCTGGCTGGCTGAAGTAGAGGCAGAAATTCTTCTTTCTGATTTCAGAAGTCCTCAGTTCTGGTTTTTAAGACCTCCAACTGATTGAATGAAGAGACTCCCCTCATTGCTGTAGGCAATCTCCTTTATTGATTATAGATGCAACCACTCATAGATGCCATCAACTGATTATAGATGCAAATCCATCTACAAAATACCTTCACAACAACAATCAAGCCAGTGCTTGCTTGACCAAACAAATGGGCACCATAACCTAGCCAAGCTGATACATGAAATTAACCATCACAGTCATTGAACAGATAACAGAATAACTTGTAAATATTTTTAATTGATGTGATTTTCTCTAGGATGCCCCAATACCTTGAGACTCTCCCGTCTTTGTGCAACTAAACTTCAGGAACATAGGAAAACATAGGGGCTTATTCTCAGCTTTAGAGCTTCAAAAATCCATCTGGGGGCATTTATCTGGAGTTTTGAGTTTTCATTTACTGAGAAAAAAAATAGTCCCTGGCATTTGGGGTCTGGCTTGTTACTTTCAACCTAAACTTGGTATTGCTGGGAGCTGGCCTGATAATCACAGCTGGGTCTGGATATTCTCCTGTTAAACATAAACAGTTTCAAAGAACATCAGCATCAGGCAAGGCTACATGGAGACAATGATGGATCAAGACAAAAACAGGACCACTCTGTAACCATATCTGTACACACACAAAAAAAAACATGAACATTGTCCAAGCCACAAAAACGTACTTCACTCCCAGTTAACATGAGTGACTGCTGCTTCTTTATCAATTATAGATTTAGCCTCTGTCTAGGCTTCCCCCATTCTAGATAATATTTACTAACGTACCCAATCATAGAATTACCATGCTTCCTGACAGCATCAAATTCAGAGAGAAACCTCATTTTCTTAAACACTCCCCAAAAGCACCTAACACAAGCCCAGATCCTATAAATCACCCTTCCCAACACCCTGTTACTGAGAATACCGATTCCCTATGGGATGTGCTCTCTCTCGCACCATGTAATAAACGCAATTTGTTCAACTACAGGTATGCTCCTGCTGTCTTGACTGGGGGGCATTGACATTCTGAACCCTGAAAGAGACAAGGCGTAGTTTAACATATAAAGATTTTGAAGAATCTGTGTGGTCATTGAAAGACAGTCTTTTTTTCCCCCCAATTACCCCCCATAATAGACTGCATTATATTCTATAGTGAGTAGTCTAGGGAGCTGAGGCAAGGGTGAGAGGTGATCAAAGGGAAACACATTGCCTTTATGCTACTGGAAAAAAGCATACTATATGAGAATATTGGGATATGGAAAAACAGTATCACTGCCATTAAATTGAAATAAAGAAATCTGGACCCTAGTGGGAAAATTTCCAGATAAATTTGGACATCCAAGAGTAAGGAAGATCTGTGCTCAATTCCCAGGTGGAGTTCAGTACTTGAAAAAACTCATGGAATTTCCCAAAGCCCAGCATAGTGTAAGAAAAGCAAAAGTGGAAAATGGCCATGTGGGGTTCCTAGAAGACAGGCCTGAAGCCACCGCTTGGAGTCCCCAAGCTTCCCAGTACAGTGCATGGAACAGCCAACTGTCCGGAGACAACTAAGAGGGCTGCAGGAGTACCTAAGACCGACCCAAACCTGAAGAAGTCTTGTGGTTGAGAAGACACAGCTGCAATCTATATGGTCCAACACTTAAGTACCAGATGGAAGTGAGATGCTCAGCAGAGGCCAGGGCTGAGATTGCCTCATCCCCCATTGTCTTTGCAATCTGATGCCCCCAGAACTCACCCCATGCAAGGCGAGGGAGCAGGAAATCCTGAACTGAACAAGATTATTTACATTGATTGAAATTAAATGCCCATTAGTCATCAAAATGAGAACTCAAAATAGAAATTAAGTTCTGTTCTGGAAAAAATGTTAGTTTCATTTCTGTGCACCTGAGTTTGTGTATCTGCTCAACCCATTACCTGTGTTGCCATCCCCTTTAGCTGCAGATGTCTTGAGTCCATGGCCTGAGTATTATGGCCACAACACCTGCCCCTCTCCCTCACTGTACCCTAAGTTCTGGAAACATTGGAACACCGTATTATTTGTCATTGACCTGTCCCTACCTATCACCATGCAGGTTGTTGCATATGCCATTGATCAGACATCAACCAGCTAACTAGCCTTAGGCAACTTATTTAATTTCTTTGATATTCCATTTTCTCACCTTAAAATTAGGGAATCTACAGGCAAAAATAAAACATTTTTTTCACTAACTGTAGCAAAGACTAGTATTGAATTGGTAATAAAGATGAATTGTGGGATATTTTAAGGAAATGTATTTTTCTATTTTAAAGGAATATACGAATAAGAACTAGGTTAACTAGATTCAACTACTGCTTTAATCCAAAGGATTCAGAGCAGTCCTTAGGGAACCTAATTTAATGACTAGATAAGGCAAATTTGTAATTAGTATATCAACTGATTATATGGAATTAAGTCTTTCCAAAGTGCTTGAAGGTACTTGAAACAGTTTATCTTAAGTAGACCAACAGTTCCTAAGCTGAGCTCATCACCAGAATCACATGTGGAGCTTTTTAATCACGGAGGTCCCTGAGCCCACAGTGGAGATTCTGATTCTATGGGCCCTGGATTGGCTCTGGAATCTACGTATTTAAAAATCGTCCAAGCCAGGTTTGAGAATCACTGCTTGAGAAAAAAGAATTTACTAAACAATGGAAACTCCAACCAGTTTGAATTATCAGAGATTCCAAATTAATTTTTCACTCTTGTTTTATATTAGAACATGATTTTTCTTTTTTAAATCAACACATCACTGGTAAAATGCTATGATATCTTGTAGCTGCCTGAAAATAAGCTGGGGAGTGAGGAAAGGCCTGGGGTGTAAAATGAAACAAGATTGGCCATGAGTTGATAATCATTTTTGAACCTGCAAGCTGCACTCAAGTATTCTCTCTATTTTATTTCTATTCTTTTAATCTATTTTTGTATGTGTTTGAAACTTTCCATTTTTAAAAAAAATAAAACTGAGGCATATAAATAACTAAAGCCTTCTGCTTCCCCATCTCCACAATGTCATTCCCTGGTAATGACTATTATTAGAAGTTGGTTGTATATCCTTCCAGGTATTTTTCTGTGTCTATTACATTCGAATATCCATTTATTTATTCCACTTATGTGCCAACCTTGTGCCAGATCCTGTAATGAAGCTGGTTTAGGAAATGTGAGTAGAAATTTTTCACAGGGAAAGCACTGCCCCGGTTTCCCTCACTCCCACCATCTCCTGTTTCACACCCACTGTGAGCAGACAGGGGCACCTTAAATCCCCATTTTCTTTATAGCCCACAGGAGGGTGTCTCGTATTCTTCCCTCTGTGAAAGATGCAAAAGGATTTGAAGATATCTGACCTGAGTTCAAGTCCTAACTCCACCCCTTTCTAGTTGGTACTTCACTTAATTTCTGTGACCCTTGATTTTCCCATCTGTGCTATAAGGCTACCAACAAGGGTGGTTGTGATGACTGAAGTAACAATACCTGTAAGGTTTCATTACTGCTCCCCTCTGTGGTGGCTTGTAACTGCATGTACTCCATAAAATCATGTTCTTAAAGCTAATCCATCCTGTGAGTGTAAACCTATTGTAAGTAGGAACTTTGATGAGTTTACTTCAGTAAAGGTGTGGCCCAGGGTGGGTCTTAATCCTCTTACTAGAGTCCTTTATAAGATAATGAAATTCAGACAAAGAGAGAGAAAGTCACAGACACAGGAAGCTGAAATCAACAAAACCTAGAAGAGAAGGGAGCAAACAGCAGACACCACCATGTGCCTTGCGATGTGACAGAGGAAAAGGATCGCCACAGCCGGTATTCGGGAAGCAAACATCACCTTGATGATGCCTTCATTTGGACATTCTTACAGCCTCGACTGTAACCTAATAAATTCCCATTGTTTACAGCCAACCAATTTCATGGTATCTGCTTTAAACAGTCTAGCAAACTAAAACATCCTCCTAGAATCCTCTCCTTAATACTTGCCAATGCTTCACTACATATTTCTGCCAGACTTACACACCCAACCCCAACCCTGATATTACACACATATACACACACACTAAAATCCTCCCCAATACATTGAAGCTTTGGGTTTTGGTGTGTGAAAAGGTAAGATAACCAAAAGAGTCAAGGCACTTATTAACTTATTTTCTTTAGCCTCCTCCCAGTAGAAAATTGTCTTTCCACTGGAGGAAAAAAAAAAAATGGGTTGATACATGATGTATAGACACACATGTGTCAAAAAACATTTTTTATAAAAGCCCAAGTACCTAGATGATCACCTCTCCTTCTTTGGTTTTTGTTTTGGCTCTTTCTTCATTTTTAAATTTTTTCTTTTATCCTATAAAATAACTGGCCATCAGTTCTACTCAAAGTGACTTACAGATTCAACACAAAACCAAACAAATTACTACAGGCTTCTTTACAGAAATGGAAAAGTCAATCATCAAATTTATATGGAAGGGCAAAGGTCTCCAAATATACAAAGCCATCTTGAAAAAGAAGAACAAGGTTGGAGGACTCACACTTTCAGATCTTGAAACTTAATTCAAAGCCACAGTAATCAAAACAACATTGTACTGACACAAGTACAGACATTTAGACAAATGGAATTGAACTGAGAGTTCAGAAATCTACCCTCTCATTTATGGTTAACTGATTTTTGACAAGGGTGCCAAGTCCCCTCAATGAGGAAAGAATAGTCTCTTAAACAAATGGTGCTGAGGAAACTGGATGTCCATACGTAAAAGAATGAAGGTGGACCCCTATCTCACACCATATACAAAACAATCAAATCAAAATGGATCATAGACCTAAACAAAAGAACTAAAACTATAAAACTCCTAGAAAAAAATGTAGGGAAACATCTTCAAGACCTTGTATTAGGAAAAGGCTTTTTAGAATTTACACCCAAGCACAAGCAACAAAAGAAAACAGATAAATGGGACCTCATCAAAATTTAAAACTTTTGTGCATTAAAGGACTTTATGATGAAAGTAAAACAACAACCAATTCAATGGGAGAAAATATTTGGAAACCATATATCTGATAAGGGTTTAATATCCAGAATATAAAGGGAAATCCTACAACTCAATAACAAAAAGACAAAAAAACCCATTTTAAAAACAAGCAAAAGGCTTGAATATACATTTCTCCAAATAAGATACAGAGATGACCAAAAAACACGTGAAAAATGAAAATCAAAACCATAATGAGATATAACTTCACACCCACTAGAATAGCTACTATTAAAAAAAAAAGCAGAAAATAACAAGTGTTGGAGATTATTTGGAGAAATAGAAATACTTGCTCATTGTTGGGGATGTATTTTGGTGCAGCTGCTGTGGAAGATGATATGGTGTTTCCTCCTATGACCCACCCCCCCATATGATCTGACAATCCAACTTCTAGCTATATACACAAAAGATTTGAAAGCAAGGACTCAGATATTTGCACAGAAATATTCAGAGCATCATTATTCACAATTGCCAAAAGATGAAAGCAACCCAAGTCTCCATCAACCAATGAATGAATAAATAAAATCTGGTATATACATACAATGGAATATTATTCAGCCATAAAAAGGGATGAAGTTCTGATACATGTGATAACACGGATGAACCTTGAAGACATTATGTTGAGTGAAATAATACAGACACAAAGGACAAATATTGTATGATCTCATTGATATGAAATAATTAGAATAAGAAAACTTGTAGAGTCAGAATCTAGAATACAGGTTACCAGGGGATGGGGTGAGAGTAGTGAATGAGGAGTGAATTCTTAAATTGTCCAGCTTCTATTTGGGTTGATCATAAACTTTTGGTAATGAGTAGTGGTGACAATAGCACATTATGATAATAATTAACAGCACTGAATTATACATGTAAATGTACTTAAAAGGGGAAATTTTAGGTTGTATATTTGTTATTAGAACAAAAATATTTAAAAACCTGTAACTGTACAACACAGTGAACCCTACTGTAAATGATGCAATGTAGTCAATAGAACAATTATTAAAATGTTCTTTCATAAATTTAACAAATGAATCTCACTAATGCAAGATGTTAGCAATAGTGTGGTATATGGGAACTCTATTTTAAGCATGATTTTCCTCTAAACTTACAACTTCTCTAATAAAAACAACTTTTAAAAAATAAATTGGCCATAGATGTGAGAGTTTATTTCTGAACTCTCAATTTAATTCCATTGGTCTATATGTCTGACCATGTGACAGTACCATGCTGTTTTGATTCCTGTATCTCTGTAATAAGCTTTAAAATTGGGAAGTATGGGTCTCCTGATTTCATTCTTTTTCAAGATGTTTTTGGCTATTGTGGGCTACCCTTCCATATAAATTTGATGATTGGCTTTTCCAATTTTGCAAAGAAGGATGTTGGAATTTTGATTGGATTGTGTTGATATTTAGTCTTCTAATCCATGGACACAAATGTCCTTCCATTTTTTTTAGGTCTTCTTTGATTTCTTTTAGCAGTGTTTCCTTGTTTAAGTCTTTATGTCCTTGGTTAAATTTATTCCTAGATATCTGATTCTTTTAGTTGCTATTGTAAATGGAATTTATTTTCCTGAGTCCCATGTCAGATTATTCATTATTTGTGTATAGAAACACTACTATTTTTTGTGTGTTGATCTCATATTCTGCCACTTTGCTGAATTCATTTATTAGCCCTAGTAACTTTGTTGTGGATTTTTCAGGATTTTCTATATATAGGATCATGTCATCTGTACATAGGGAAAATTTTACTTCTTCCTTTCCAATTTGGGTGTCTTTTATTTCTTTTTCTTGCCTAATGGCTCTGGCTAGAAATTCCAGTACAGTGTTTGATAACAGTGGTGACAGTGAGTAGTACCCTTGTCTTGTTCCTAATCTTAGAGGGAAAGATTTCAGTCCTTCACCATTAATTATATTGTTAGCTGTGGGTTTTTCATAAATGCTCTTTATCATGTTGAGGAACTCTCCTTCTCTCTCTAGTTTTTTTAAGTGTTTTTATCAAGAAGGAGTGCTGGATTTTGTCAAATGCCTTTTCTGCATCAACTAAGATGATCATGTGGTGTTTTTTTCCCTTCATTCTTCTAAGGTGATATAGTGTATTAATTGATTTTCTTATGTTGAACCATCCTTGTTTACCTGGGATAAATCCCTCTTGAACATCATGTATAATTCTTTTGATGTGCTATTGTATTCAGTTTGTTGGTATTTTGTTGAGGATTTTTCTTCCATATTCATAAGAGATATAAGCCTGCAGTCTTTTCTCATGGTATGTTTATCTTGCTTTGGTATTACTGTGAAGTTGGCCTTGTAGAATGAATTAGGGAGTGTTTCCTCCCCTTCAAGTTTTTTGGAATAGTTTGGGCAGGATCAGTGTTAATCCTTCTTGGAATGTTTTGTAAAATTCCCTTGTGAAGCCATCTTGTCCTGTGCTTTTTTGTTGTTATTGGGAGATTTTTTTGATTACTAATTCAATGTCTTTACTAGTTATCACTTTGTTGAGATCTTCTGTTTCTTCTTAAGTCAGTGTAGGTAGTTTGTGTGTTTCTAGGAATTTATCCATTTCATCTAGGTTATCTAATTTGTTGGTGTACCATTGTTCATACTATCCTCTTATAACCATTTTTATTTCAGTGGGGTCAGTAGTAGTGGCCCTCTTTTCATTTCTTATCTTAGTTATTTGCATTCTCTCTCTCTTTTTCTTTGTCAGTCTAGCTAAAGGTTTGTCAATTTTACTGATCTTTTCAAAGAGCCAACTTTTGGTTTCATTGATTCTATCTATTGTTTTTTATATCCATTTCATTTATCTCTGTGCTAATCTTTGTTATTTTCTTCCTTTTGCTCACTTTGAGTTTAATTTGCTTTTTTTTTTTTTTTTTCTTGATCCTACAGGTGTGAGGTTGGGTCTCTGACTTGAGATTTTCTTTTTTAATGTAAGCATTTGAGCTATAAATTTCCCTGTCAGCAAAATTTTGCTGCATCTCATAAGTTTTGATACATTGTGTTTTACTTTTCATTCACCTCATGATTTCTCCTAATTTCCATTGTGGTTTCATCTTTGACTCAATGGTTGTTTAAGAGTACATTGTTTAATTTCCACATATTTGTGAATTTTCCAGGTCTCTTTGTTATTGATTTTTTAGCTTCATTCCATTATGGTTTGAAAACATACATTGTATGTTTCAATATTTTTTGATCTATAGAGGCTTGTTTTGTGACCTAGTTTATGGTCTATCCTCAAGAATGACCCATGTGCACTAGAGAAGAATATGCATTCTGCTGCTGTTGGGTGAAGTTTTTTACGTCTAGTTAGTTTGTAATATTGTTCAAATTTTCCTTATTGATCTTCTGGCTAGATGTTCTATCCATTATTAAAAGAGATGTATTGAAGTCTCCTCCTATTAAAGTAGAACTGTCTGTTTCTCCTTTCAAATACAAATAAGTTTGTCCCAATATGTGTAGGAGCTCTGCCATTAGGTGCATATATTTATAGTTGCTTTGCCTTCTAGTTGAATGGACCACTTTATCAGTGAACTGTGACCTTTTTCATTCCGCTTAACAGTTATTGACTTAAAGTTTATTTTATCTGATTTAGCATAACTACCCTAGTTCTCCATTGGTTACTACTTGCATGCTATTTTTTTCCATCCTTTCAATCTCAGTCTACCTGTGTCTTTGAATGCAAGGTGAGTCTTTCATAAACCGCATGTGGTCAGGTCATGCTTTTTTATGATTCTGCAAATTTCTGCTTTTTGACTGGAGAGTTTAAACAATTTATATTCAAAGTAACTTCTGATAATGAAGGACTTTCTTCTGCCATTTTGCTATTTGGCTTTTGTAAGTCTTATGCCTTTTTTTCCCTCAGTTCTTCTGTTAATGCCTACTTTCATATTTATTTGATTTTTTGTATCACAGCATTTTGAGTCCCTCATTTCTTTCTGTATGTATTTTTTCATATATTTTCTTTTTGCTTACTGTGGGACTTAAATATAACATCTTATATCTATACCTATCATGTTTGATTCAATACCAATTTAACTTCAATATCATACACATTGTCTCTATAACTCTTCATTCTCCTACCTTTTTGTTGTACTTGCTATAAATTATATCTTTATGCATTGTATATCCAAAACCATACATTTATTATTCGTTTTTATGCCTTAGCATTTTAGGCATTTCTTGAATCAGCCATCTCATCCTTTGGTTTATGTTTGTCATATATATTTTTCCCCTCTCTCTATTAATATCCTTTATTGTACCATACCAAATCTCTTTAGTACTGAACCTTTCTCCAGGTCTCTCTGTCCTTTCTTTGTTTCTCTGTCTATAGGGCTT
This sequence comes from Choloepus didactylus, assembly GCF_015220235.1. Taxonomy (NCBI): domain Eukaryota; kingdom Metazoa; phylum Chordata; class Mammalia; order Pilosa; family Megalonychidae; genus Choloepus; species Choloepus didactylus. The sequence continues at coordinate 159,185,120 of NC_051307.1, forward strand.
CCTTTAGTATCTCCAGTAGGGCAGGTCTCTTGTTAGCAAATTCTCTCAGCATTTGTTTGTCTGTGAAAAATTTAAGCTCTCCCTCAAATTTGAAGGAGAGCTTTGCTGGATAAAGTATTCTTGGTTGGAAATTTTTCTCACTCAGAATTTTAAATATATCATGCCACTGCCTTCTTGCCTCCATAGTGGCTGCTGAGTAGTCACTACTTAGTCTTATGCTGTTTCCTTTGTATGTGGTGAATTGCTTTTCTCTTGCTGCCTTCAGAACTTGCTCCTTCTCTTCCATGTTTGACAGTGTGATTAGAATATGTCTCGGAGTGGGTTTATTTGGATTTATTCTATTTGGAGTTCGCTGAGCATTTATGATTTGTGTATTTATGTTGTTTAGAAGATTTGGGAAGTTTTCCCCAACAATTTCTTTGAATACTCTTCCTAGACCTTTACCCTTTTCTTCCCCTTCTGGAACACCAATGAGTCTTATATTAGGACGTTTTATATTATCTATGATATCCCTGAGGTCCATTTCGATTTTTTCAATTTTTTTCCCCATTCTTTCTTTTATGCTTTCATTTTCCATTCTGTCATCTTCCAGGTCACTGATTCGTTGTTCAGCTTCCTCTAGTCTTGTACTGTGAGTGTCCAGAATCTTTTTAATTTGGTCAACAGTTTCTTTTATTTCCATAAGATCATCTATTTTTTTATTTAGTCTTGCAATGTCTTCTTTATGCTCTTCTAAGGTCTTCTTGATATCCTTTGTATTCTGTACTATGGTCTCATTGTTCATCTTTAGTTCTTTGAGTAGCTGCTCTAGGTGCTGTGCCTCTTCTGATCTTTTGATTTGGGTGCTTGGGCTTGGGTTATCCATATCGTCTGGTTTTTTCATATGCTTTATAATTTTCTGTTGTTTTTGGCCTCTTGGCATTTGCTGAACTTGATAGGGTTCTTTTAGGATGTGCAGACCAATTGAAGTCCTTTTCTCTAATTTATCAGATCTACAGCTTCATGGAGTACACTTTCTCTAACTAACCAGCAGGTGGCGTCCACGAGCCACCTGTTCTCCACAAGCCAGTTCTCCCCTGCTTTGCCTTTGTGGTGAGTGGGGGAGTGAGTCTTGTGGGATCCAATTGGTGTACCAAGCTTGCGTGTGTAGTTGGTGTTGCCCGCCCTGTATATGGGGCGTGTTTCTGGGCAGTCAGGGAGGAGGGGTGGCTCTAACAATCAAATCTCCCTGGTGATCCTGGAGTTTTAAAGCTGCTGCAATAGTCTAATCCTTCAGTTCAGTCCTGCCACAGTTTGTCTCTGCCACTGACCCACAAGTCCTTGGTATTGGCGTATGGCTCCTGAGACTTGTAAGTGGGTCCCTCTTCCAGGTCGTGCACCCCCTGGTCCTCTGTTGAGGGATGCCTGTGCTATGTCACAGGTGAGTGCCGTCCCCCCAGGGCAGTTCTGGGCTGCTGGGCTGTGTAGGGAGGCTCCCAGTCTGCTGAAATGATGGCTGAATGGGGCTTTGTTAATTCACACTGCTCCACCTTCCTAACTCTGGGACAATCAGCTGAGGTTGCAGGGAAGGCTAATGTCCACGCCCAGTTTTGTGGTGTGTGCCTGTTATTTGAAGCACTTCCGTCACACTGGGTTGTGTCGGGCAGCTCTGGGCTATGGGGCTGGCAATGGGCAGGAGTGTTTCCTGTCCACCAGGATGATGGCTGTGAGCGGACACCACCCTTTTCTTGGGAAGTTGTGGTGTTTAGTGAAATTTCTCAGCCACTGGATTATTGCCTTTTGTCTCACAGCTCTCTTATTTCTGCTCTTGTCTTGACCTGCCCAAATTGCAAGTCTTTGAAGCTTTCTGTATTGGGCTTCTTAGAGTAATTGTTTTAGAAAAAGAAAAAAGGATTAAAAAAAAAAAGAAAAGGGCCCTCCTCACAGATCTAATGGGTTATTGAAATGCTAAGAGACAAAGCAATTAGGGCCATTAAGGAAAGTTCCACAGGGCAGAGAGATCAGCTTTTCTTCGGGATTTGCATATGAGCCTCAGGGCCTGAGCTCTGCCCTTCCCCTTTCTATGTTCACCAGAACTCCAAAAATCCTCCGCTTTTATTTTGGAGTTTTTCGTGTTGTTTTTTTCTATGCCTGTCTCCTCTCTGCTGGGCTGGCTGCTCTCAGATTCTCTGGTGTCTGGTCTCAGTCTATCTATGGTTGGAGTTTGGATCAGTAGAATGAGTTTCCGATAAGGGCTGCCACTGCAGTTCTCCCTTCTCCTTCCCGGAGCTGACAGCCCCTCCTCCCACGGGACTGAGCCTGGCAGGGAGGGGCGCGGGTCCCCTGGCAGCAAAAACTTACAGATTTCGCTGATCTCAGCAGTTCAACATTTTCATGAGTGTTGTATGAAGTATGTCCAAAGTCAGATTGCTCTGTGGTGTCCAGTCCACGCAGTTCCTGGCTTTCTACCTACTTTCCTGGAGGAGTAACTAAAACATACAGCTCACCAGTCCACCATCTTGCCCCGCCGCCTTAGCATTTTAGAACTGATAAGAAGTAAAAAGTGGAGTTACGTAACAAAAAATACTCACATTAGTACTGGCATCTATAATTATCCATATGGTTACCTTTACAAGATGTCTTTATTTCTTTATGCTGCTCCAATCCAATCTACTGTCTAATGTCCTTTCCTTTCAGTCTGAAGAACTCCCTTTAGCATTGCTGATAGGGCAGGTATACTGGTGATGGACTCCTTCAGCATCTGTTTATCTGGGAATGTCTTGATCTCTTCCTCAATTTTGAAAGACAGTCACACCTGATATAAAACTGTTGGTAATTGCTTTCTTTCTACTCTGTAAATATTTCATCCTACTGCCTTCTTGCCTCCATGGTTTCTGATGAGTAATTGGCACTTAATCTTATTAGGACCATGCTGCCTTTCTCTTGCAGCATTCAGAACTCTCTCCTTGTCTTTGGCATTCAATAGTTTGACAACTATGTGTCTGATCATGGTTGGCTTCATGTTTATCCTATTCGTGGTTCATTGGAATTTTTTAACATGCATATTCATGTCTTTCATTAAATTTGGGAGGTTTTCTGCCAATATTTCTTTGAATATTCCTCTGCCCCTCTCTCTCTTTCTCCTCCTTCTGGGACTTCTATAATGCATATATTGGCATGCTTGATGGTGTCCCACAGGTATCTTAAACCCTGTTTGCTTTTTTCATTCTTTTTTTCTTTCTGCTTCTCAGCCTGAGTAATTTCAATTGTCTTGTCTTCAAGTTTACTGATTCTTTATTCTGCTAGCTCCAATCTGCTGTTGAAACTTTCTAAGGAATTTTTCATTTCATTATGGTCTTCAACTCCAGCATTTCTGTTTGGTTCCTTTTTAAAATTACTATTTCTTTATTGAGAGTCTCATTTTGTTCATTCATTATTTTCCTGATATCTTTTAGTTTTTCCTTTGTGTTTGCTTTTATCCCCTGAGCAGATCAAGGATCATTTTTTTAAGTCTTTGGTATTTCCAAAGTCTGGTCTTCTTCATTGATGGTTTCTGGATTTTTATCTTTTTCCTTTGGGTGGGCCATCATTTCCTGTTTCCTTGTTTGCCTTGTAATCTTTTGTTGCACACTATACATTTTAGTATTTTAAAGTGTTAATGCTGGGACTTAGCCCTTAAGATGTTCCTTAAGATTGATCTAGCTAGTGATATGACAGAAATTTCCTTGAGTGCCAGGATCTAACGAAAACAAACAAACCAAGAAAAAAGACAACTTTCACAGTATCTGCAAATTGGCTCTGTATTGGCTGATGTGCCCCTTCAGAGTATTTTAGCCCATTTACCAAGAAGAGCAGCCCAGGGCAAATGTGAGGTGCAGGGATTTCTGTCTTTTCTGAGCCTGTTTTGTACTGGGCCTGTGCTTGCTCATGGCCTTAGGAATTCCCCCATTTATAGGAATTTGAATGTCCCCATTAATCCCTATGAAATAGAATTTCTCCCCCTCTCAGTTGCTGTATTATTACTTAAACAGGTAATCCTTTGCACCAGTCTGCATTGATTTAATTGTTTCTTTAGCTGTCTGCAAGCTGCTTCTGCCTGCAGAACAAGTCCTGGGTGAGCCAGAGAAGAGTTTCCTGGTTCAGTCTTTCAGGCTGTCACACAATAGATTGGTACCAACATACAGGCACCACAGCATGCCTGCAGGAGTTACACTGCTCCCTTCAGAACAGGGCCAGGAACCACCAGTGGAAGCACAGGCTGACTACACACTGCATTGTGGAGGGGACGGGGATGGACCCAGCAAGGACACCATGAGTTTTTCCTACCATTTTTTAAAGCTGTGTTTTCTTCATTCTGCATTCACCCAGTTACTACAAAATTTTAACTGTTTTCTGGGGTTCTGAGGAAGATGGGTCTGCAAGGTTTTGTTAGTTGTTCAAAGATTCTGTGGGGGAATGGCACCACCATCTTTGTTGACCAGAAACTTATACTGTGCTCCTGCCCTGACCTGGGCCTGGCCGGGGGCTGCAGGGCCCCGATGTACTGGTAGTGGTGGCAGCTGTAGCGGGAGGCCTGGCACACTCTCCATCACTAAGCCAGTCCAATTGTCTTCATTTTAAAATCTTCAGTTCATTCCTGTCTTTTCCAACTCATTTTTTTAGATACAATGATGCACTGCCTCCAGCAATAGGTTTTCAAGACCATCTTCATCCATCAAAGCTATGCTTACAACACATTTCCCAGAACTTGTTTGAGTCGGTGTTTCCCTGACACTAGATTTCATTTTATCTGTGTAGACATCTGGACAGCCATTATATGTCAAAATATATGTATATATACACATACATACCTACACCCGGGTCATCACCTGAATTTCTCATTTGTAACCCAGATATTTTGCCTTCATGTATTCAGAGGCATAGAGACAGTGCACTTCTATGTGCATGCCCTAGCATAAGAGCATGCACATACAAACACATATATAAATCTCTTTTTGACCCTATCATATACATAGTTTGAAAAGTTTGTTAGAAGAACCAGCCTGGTAATAATTCACTGCACCTCATGTATAATAAGCAGAAATGCAGTGGCCTTTATGATGAATTGCCAGGGTAACACAGAGACATCTTGTTTGCATTTCAATGCACCAAGTGTCAGATTCTTATTTCATTACTCGCCAGCACATTAATGGACGGTTTTTAATTTCTTTTTTTCCCCCCTTTAGCAAAGCCCCGTGGAGACCTCTTGCTCTTGCCACTTACATCAGGAGCAAGGTTGCATTATTTTTAAATGGTATAGTGTCTGGATCTCACTCGAAATGTTGCTGAATTAAAATAAATAATAGCATACCACTAGCAGTGGTTTTTTTCTTTGTTTTTTTTAACACAAAATTCATCTTGCATTTATTCAATTCATTCTATAAAAGGGAGATTAGAGGATTGGTGGCATCTTCTTCGTACTTTTTAATTGGAAGATGTTCTTTGTTTTCAGTTATGTTTTGTTTGTTTGTTTTTCTTTCTACTCAGATTCATATTGTTCCTTGCAGGAAATAATATGAGAAGTTACAAGAGGCTATTCTTAGGGAAAATTTGCTGGGGACTGCTAGATGATCAAATCTACCATGAAGTCCCCTGACCTGCCCCACGGTTGAAAGCAGCACACTAAATTTTGATGCCATGAACCCTAAGGGCAGATATTTTCAAAATTTTGAAGTAAAACTTTGTCCTAATATTTTCCCATATACATAATCAGATAAAATAGAAAATTCTTTCAAGCAGTGATTCTCAAACTTCAGTGGACATCAGAATCACCTGGAGGGCTTGTGCAACATAGATCCAGGAAACAGGCATCTCTTCAACCGTATTCAGCAAGCCCACTAGAACACGTTAGACTTGTACCCTCCCTTCTTGTATATTCTAGTTGTTGGAGATATTTACCTCCCGCATGCAGTTTCTGGTTTGTGCTTGACTTGGATTGTTAAACAATCTCTTGCAAGAGAACCCAGAAAGTAGAATCAAGGAGCCCTCACTGGGTGAAAACTGGCTTAGGCAGTGGGTCAAAGTGCTGCCACTGAAGAACTAGAGAGATTTAAAAAAAATTTTTTTTCATTTGTCTTAACTTCCCACTATATATTTTTTTTTAATATAATAAAACTTAACTGGCATCAATCTCATGCTAAAAAAATAAAAAAATTGCTGGGCTCCACCCCCAGAGTTTCTGACTCAGACCTGGGATGAGGTCTAAGAATTTGCGTTTCTGACAAGTTCCAGGTGATGCTGATGCTAAGGGAATATAAGGGAATAAATTTTGAGAACCACTCTGGGTGGATTCTAAAACCAGCTCTATCGTTTACCTGTGGTCTTAGGAAAAGTCACTTCACCTCTCTGAGCTTTAGATTCCTCATCAGTGAAATGGGGGTAATATTAGCACTTTCCCCAGAGAACTGTGAGGAAAAATGAATTATATATAAGCACTAGGCAGAGTACCAGGCACATAGTAGGTGCATAGTAGGTATTATTTCTTTTCTCTTCCTCTTTTCTTTCTCATGGAAAGGAGATGAAAGGTCCTGTAGTACAATACTCTACACAGTACAGGAATCCCTCTTACAACCTGCCTGACCTAGTCATTCAGCTCCTGTCTGTCACCTCCAGATGTGGGGAGCCCACTACTTCAGGGGAACCTATCCCTTTGTGGCCATCTCCCACTGAAAGGGGGTTATCACTTGCCATGCCATGAAGGTAAAGTCCAGCTCTAGAACAGTTTTTGTCCCAGATATTCACCCTTGACCCTCTTGGCCCATCTCCCACTCTCATCCACCAGCCATCTCTCTCCCTGGCTCCAGTATCTATCTCCCTCCTCCTCATTTTTGTCGACTTATTCAGATTCCCTTCTTTAGTTTACTTCCTCACTCCTCTCTCTGCTGTAATCCCAGTTAACCAACTCCAGAGAAGGGACAAACTCCCCTGGCTTGCCACCCACTCAGACCAGACCCAAACCCCACCAGGTGAATTTAGCAATGTACATTACGTTAATTACAACTTTATCCTTATGTCCACAGCTCCGCACAGTACCTTATATATAACAGGTCCTTGGCATTACTTGTTGAATTGAAACACACTTAGTGGTTCTCTCCTTTACTATACTTTGCTCCAATTCCTCAGGACTGAAATGATTCTCACTATCCTGGGATTCTCAGGGCATTCATCTCATGAATAAGGGCCAGGGAGAAGAGTCCCATCCCCAAAAAGCAGCATACTTCACCCACCACTCTGCAGCAGATAAGTTTTGAAGGCATCCCAGAGCAGAACCAGGATTTGAAGTCAGCCCATCTAGCCCCAAAGTCTGTGTTTTGAGACTAGGAAACTGTGTTGCTTTCTTCACCTGAATGATGTTAGAAGGATGGGCATTACCTGCCCACAAAGATCTCCCCTACAAAGCAGGCATGTGTCCTGTCCCTGGACAAGCTTTGGGACTACAGTCATCAGGAGACCTCCCTTATTCTCTCAGGGCTGGACTAGGGGGAGGCAAGAGAGGCTGACCCTGTGTGTGCATGACCCTGAGAGTGATTCCCTCCTTAAATTTTGCAACCTAGGAATCTCAGTTGCCTCACCCCAGTCCCAGCCCTGGCTTCTCTTAATGATCTCCATTTGATAAGCTAAAAAAAAAAACTATTTGAAGATGTGTAGAATTGTCTAATTTCTACCTTCTACCAATTCTATGTATGTCCATAAAGAGCTTCTGGAATAGTATTTTATATTGAGGGTGGTTCTTTCTGGGTGAAGAGTTTGAGAAGTATCTTAGCCTAGGTTCCCTAATACAAGGGTGGCAAGCAGATACTTTATTTGGGAAGTGATTTCTAGAGACCATGAGTACAGAACCAAGGAGAGTGAAACAGGCAAGGGGCGGAAGCTAATACAAGGATGTTGTTGAGTTGGGCATCACCATGGCCAACTGGTGCTCCATCACGCCAGATTCTCTGGAGGAGGCATACAGAAAGCATCTCAGAATAGTCCACCTGAGGATCAATATAGAGAAGTATAGATCTATCAGCTTCCATCCCCACTGGTTGAAGATTGCCACACTTCTGGGTTCTCCATGTGTGAATTCCAAGCGGGTTCCCACAGACATGCCATGCCATTGCACAAATTCATCTTATTATTATAAGAGACACTCTGAAGATACTTGAGTCAAAGTGCTATCAATGGAAGAAGGTCAAACCTGCCTGAAACTATTTCCCATAGCCAAGGCTGAAATAAGGATTGAGACTGAGAGACTTTGAAGTGTCCGATACAGGGTTATTTTTTTTTCTCTTTTTTCTTTAGAGAGGTTGTGTGTTTACAGAACAATTATACATAAAATACAGGATTCCCAATAATCTAATAAGAGAAGATAAGATATTGAGGGTAATCTTAATGACATGGTAATGCTCAGGAATGACTATGGTTCATTAATTTTCTTGGGGTATGGTAGGAGCATATTGGGAGCAATGCAGTTATTTTAGGTTATTTGTTTTTCTTATTCCTTTGTTTTGTTTTGTTTGAAATGTTTTTTATTTAATTATTTGATAAATAAATTTTAAAAACAGGATTCCCATATACCACCAATTACTAACACCTTACATGGATGTGGTGCATTTGTTATAATTGATGAAAGCACATTTTCATAATTGTACTGTTAACTATAGTCTGTAGTTTAACTTAGGGTTCACTGTTTGTGTAGTGCAGTTGCATGAATTTTTTATCACACATTTTAGTTTGCTGGAATTTTTAATTGTGTTATGTTTATAAAGATGATATAGTCAGGATTTTTTTTTAAATACATATATATGTTTGTAAGAGAGGAGTGCCACAATTCTTTTGGAACTAATTTCTACCTTGTAACTGACCTTGAGAACCTAAGTATGGAGAAAGCCCCAGGTGTGAACTTCTTCTGTGGACTTACATGGGACCCAACTTGGATTCTTCATCTCTTGTATATAAGAGCCCTTCTCCCCCACCTGCTACAGGGTCAATTCCCATGGCTTTAAATACTTTTCTTTTACCAATAATTCCTAAATTTGTATCGACAACCAGATGTCTCATTGCTGCTCCAGATTCTGTATATATAATTGCTCACCTGATATTTTCACTTGGATGCATCATAGGCATATCAAAATTAATAAGTTCAGACCTGGAGAGGCCCCAAAGAGGAGAGGAGAAGGGAATAGTGCCCCTGAGAGACAACTGGAGTTCTGAGGATTGGGAGAGTGGAGGGAGGTCCAGCTCAACTGGCAGTCCTCCTTCTGGGAATTCAGACCCCAGGGGCTGGAATTCAGATTCCGGCTTCAGTCAGCCACGCCCCTGACAGGATCAGAGTCACCAAGAGAACTAGAGGCTCCATACCTCCTTACACTGGTGGGGGAGCTGTGGGCTGGCCAGCGCCACCTGCTGGACAGGAGAGGAAAAGCACCAATTCTAAAGGCCTCATAGGAGGGTCTCATTCTCAGGAAAACTCCATACCCTCCCAATGAGACCTGGGCCTCACTAGACTGGGAAAATCTGACTAGGGTCGACCATATCTGAGGGGACCCACTCACAAAAAGGTTACATAGAGGCAGAGCAAGAAACAGAAAAAACAAGAGGGGAAAAATTCTGATCAACTAAATAAAACCTAAGTTAGAGGTCTAGAATAAGTTGAACTGAATAACAGAGGCCAGAGAACAAAGCCAACCAACAAGAAAACCACTAGGTAAAAGACAGAAAATAAGTTCCAAAATAAACTAATCAAGAAAATCAGATGCCTAGGCAACTTAAGATAACAAGCCATACCAGGAAACACAAAAACATGGACCAGCCAAAGGAACAAACTAATAGCTCAGCTGAGACACAGGAGTGGAGGCAACTAATGCTAAATAAATTTGATGAAATGAAGGAACATATAGCAAAAGAGCTGAAGGATATAAAGAAGACACTGGCTGACCATAAAGAAGAATTCATAAACTTAAAAAAACAAATGGCAGAACTCATGGGAATGAAGGCCACAATGGAGGAGATGAAAAACACAATGGAGGGACACAACAGTAAATTTGAACAGGCAGAAGAAAGGATCAGTGAACTGGAAGACAGGTCATTCGAATTCATACACACAAAAGAACAGATGGTGAAAAAAATGGGAAAATATGAGCAGGGTCTTAGGGAGCTGAGTGACAACATGAAACGCACAAATATACGTGTTATGGGTATCCCAGAAGGAGAAGAGAGGGGAAAAGGGGCAGAAAGAGTAATAGAAGACATATTCACTGAAAATTTCCCAACTCTTATAAAAGACAGAAAATTAGAGATTCAAGAAGTACAACGTACCCCAAATAGAATAGATCCCAATAGACCTACTCCAAGACACTTACTGGTCAGACTGTCCAATGTCAAAGACAAAGAGAGGATTCTGAAAGCAGCAAGAGAAAAACAATCCATCACATACAAGGGAAGGTCAATAAGACTATGTACAGATTTCTCTGCAGAAACCATGGAGGCAAGAAGACAGTGGCATGATATATTTAAGATACTGAAAGAGAAAAACTGCCAACCAAGAATTCTATATCCAGCAAAACTTTCCTTCAAAAATGAGGGAGAGATTAAAACATTTTCAGACAAACAGACACTGAGAGAGTTTGTGAATAAGAGACCGGCACTACAAGAAATACTAAAGGGAGTGCTACAGGCTGATAGGAAAAGACAGGAGAGAGAGAGTTGGAGAAGAGTGCAGAAATGAAGATTATCAGGAAAGGTAAAAGGAGAGGAAAAAATAAGATATGACATATACATTCCAAAAAACAAAATGGTAGGAGAAAGTACTGCCCTTACAGTAATAACACTAAATGTAAATGGATTTAACTCCCCAATAAAAAGACACAGACTGGCAGAATGGATTAAAAAACAAGACCCATCTATCTGCTGTCTACAAGAAACTCACTTTAGACACAAGGACAAACACAGACTGAAAGTGAAAGGTTGGAAAAAGATATTTCATGCAAACAAAAACCAGAAAAAAGCGGGAGTAGCTATATTAATATCAGACAAGTTAGACTTCAAAAGCGAAACAATTAAAAGACACAAAGAAGGACACTATATATTAATAAAAGGGTCAATTCATCAAGAAAACATAACAGTCATAAATATTTATGCACCAAACCAGAATGCCACAAAATTCATGAGGCAAACACTGCGATCACTGAAAGAAGAAATAGATACCTCTACAATAATAGTTGAAGACTTCAATACACCACTCTCATCAATGGATAGAATATCCAGACAGAGGATCACTAAAGAAACAGAGATGTTGAATTGTATGATAAATGAACTAGACTTGACAGACATTTATAGAACACTACATCCAACAACAGCAGGATACACTTTTTTCTCAAGTGCTCATGGAACATTCTCTAGGATAGACCACATGTTGGGTCACAAAGCAAGTCTCAACAAATTTAAAAATATTGATATTATACAAAACACTTTCTTAGACCACAATGGAATGAAGTTGGAAATAAATAAAAGGCAGAAGGTCATAAAATTCACAAACATATGGAGGCTAAACAACACCCTCTTAGAAAACCAGTGGGTAAAGGAAGAAATTACAAGAGAAATTAGTAAATACCTCGAGGCAAATGACAATGAAAACACAACTTATCAAAACTTATGGGATGCAGCAAAGGCGGTGCTGAGAGGGAAATTTATTGCCCTAAATGCCTATATTAAAAGAGAAGAGAGAGCAAAAATTGAAGAGTTAACTGCTCACCTGGAGGAATTAGAGAAAGAACAGCAAACTAACCCCAAAGCAAGCAGAAGGGAAGAAATAACAAAGATTAGAGCAGAAATAAATGCAATTGAGAACAGGAAAACAATAGAGAGAATCAACAAAACCAGAAGTTGGTTCTTTGAGAAAATCAATAAAATCGATGGACCACTGGCTAGGCTAACAAAAAAAAAGAGAGAGCAGATGCAAATAAATGCAATCAGAAATGGGAAAGGAAATATAACTACTGACCCTGCAGAAATTAAGGAGATAATGAGAAGATACTATGAGCAACTATATGCTAATAAACTAGACAACTTAGATGAAAATTAATAAGTTCAATAAACTCCTGAGTTTCTTCACAAAACTGTTCCTCTCTTGATCATCTCCATATAAACAATTGGTACCACCCACCACAAGTGGCTAAAAGCCAGAAATATGGAAGTCAGTCCTAAGATGCATCTTGATCATCCTCACATCCTACCAATAACCAAGTCCTGTTGAGTTGACCTATGAAACACATCTCAATCAGTCCTCTTCTCTCCATGTCCACTGCCACCACTAGGCCTGAGTCACCATATCTAGTCAGTGAACCAGCTCTACAGTCTCCTGATTGGGCTCCCTACTTCCCTCGAGTGCGCCTTTAAAACCATTCTCCACCTGGTTGCCAGAAAAGTAATTTAAAAATAAAAATACAAGATCATATAATTCCTCTACCTGAAACCTTTTATCATCTTCCTGTTTTACTTAGAATAAACTCCAAATGCCTTACCAAAGTCTCAAGGCCCTGCATGGTCCAACCCTTACTTGACTTTCCAACCTTACGCTGAGCCACTCTCCCCTTTTCACTAACGTCCAGCCAATTCTTCCAGTTTCTCCAACATACCAGGCTCTTTCCTTCCTCAAAGAAACATGTGCTCTTCCCACCTGAACAGTTCTTTCCCCCTTCTCTGCTCCCCATCACAACCCTGTATCCACAGTTCCAGGAAGGGAAATCTTCTGGCACGCATGATATCTGAGGGTGCTATCTGAAACTATTTGCCATAGCCAAGGCTGGACAAAGGGCTGAGACTGAGAGACTGAAGCATCCAATATAGGGTTATTTTTTTTCTCTGTCTTTTTTTTTTTTTAAGAGAGGTTGTGTGCTTACAGAACAATTATGATAAAATACAGAATTCCCACATACCACCCTATCACTAACACCTTACATTGGTGTGGTGCATTTATTATAATTGATGAAAGCACATCTTTATAATTGTACTGTAGCTCTCTGGCAGCTGACTGGTTCCAGAATTTAGTGGAGTTCTTCTGTGTTAGGTATACCTCATACCTAAGGCTTCTGACCTACTCTGACCTATTCTGGCTGATTCTGACCCTAAATACCTGCCTCGTTCTTTCAGCTTGACTCAGAGCACAGACTCCACATCCAGGGCCCTCAAGGCCCGTGCACCCGTCTTGGTTCGTCCTTGCCCACCCGAACATGGCTGTCCCAACTGCCCTGGCCCTCCTCAGATGCTCAGTACTGGGGGTGTCCAGCTCCCATGCTGCAGCCCTTGAGTTCTTCCTCCACCAGCAGACATTTCCTGGGGCCCCTGGGCCTGAGCCTCACCCTCAGGTGCAGCTCCTCAGTGCATGCAAGACACAGCCTTGCTTAGATGGTTCTCCAGCACCTACAGGAGAAAGCACAGCCCACCCCAACACACACACCACATGGCACACAACCGTGCTTACCTCTCCAGCCTCCTCTCCTACCTTCCCCCTCTTCTCTGGAACACTCGAAGCAATCTACTTCTCTCCCAAACAGGCTACTTTGTTTCACACCTCTGTGCCATTCTCTCTGCCTCAAATGCTTTTCCCCCACTTTTATTTCTGACTACTCCGATACTCCAAATTGTTCTTTGAGACTCCAGTCAGGTAACTATCTGCTACCAAATTTCACCCCTCAAGCTTCCATACAAACCAGCTCTAAGATCTGAGCCTCCTCCCACAATTTATCCGTTCTATAGTAATTGTTTATTTTTCCATCTTCATCACTAAACCGTAAGCTTCTCAGGAGCATAGATCACTTCTTATTGATTTCTATTCCCCCAGACTTAGCATAATTTTTCAGTACACAGTAAGTGTCAGGTAAGTCCCACACCCACTGCCCCCAGTGTTCCAAACACCTGCCCACAGCAAGGTGACATATTTCACCCTCTCCACAGCAGGGAATCTGGCTGCTGCAATTCACACAGTAGCAGCTCTAAATGGAGTGCACAGGTAGTAGAGCTAGATGGCTCTTTAAAGTTTCTCAAGCAAAAGAAAATTGTGAAATGTCCCACTGGGGCCACGAAGCAATCTCTCCTAGACCAGACTTGTGCCCAAAGCCAGCTGCTTGGGCGGGGAGATAACGGGGCCCCACACTGAGCTGCCACCAGCGGACTCAGGAAAGTAACAAATTGACAACATTCAGAAAGAAGATTCCTCATTTCCAATAGTATCATCTATACCCTGTGGCATAAAGCACCTCCTGCCTTATTAACGTTTTTTTACATTTTTTAGTGTTGAATCCAAGGTGAAAGGGAGGAGGGGGAGAGGGTACATCCGTACCAGAGTCCATTAGGAACCAGGAAAATGCCGTGGCAGAGATGAATTGTAGACCCAGAAATAGCATTTTTTGGATGAAATGTATAATGTTCACTCTTTTTCAAAAAAAAAAAAATGTTTAATACAGCCCAGATTACATCATATCAGGTCAGACAGAGCAGAAAGAAGGAAGAAAAATACTGAACATGAGAAGAAATTAATACAGACAGGAGCTTCCTAAAATGGATTCCACACTGATTCACTGCACACAATGAAGACCAGAAAGAAAACTCTTCACCACAAAATGCATCCCCCCATACCACCTTAAGTACCAGCTGGATTCATTTAGGCTTTTAATCTGTCTGCTACATTTCAAATGCTAACATCAAAACTAATTTAGTCCGGCTCTCTCTCTGTCTTGTGAAGTAGGAGAGACCCTTATCCTAGTTACTAAACCCAGTATCATTCACTCACACAGAACCCCTTCAAGTACCCCCCACCCCGGCTTCCCCTTTGCCCAGGACTTCTAGTTCCCATGTTCCTCACCCCCTGAAAACATAAGCAGTTCCAGGTGTCATTGAATTACAGAATTCTAGAGATTAACATGCATGCATTAGTATTATGGTGGTTGCAAGTAGCTGCAGCCCAAACAATTTTCCATAAGCAAAAAAAGAAGAGAGGAGAGTTTATTTATTTTAAGGCCATTAAACTGCCTTACAGAACCCAAAAGGAAGAATACAATCTTTCTCAAGAAGAAGTGGAAGGTGAAACTGGAAGGCCTTCATGATTTTGATTCCATCTCTGGTACATCTGCTTCACTGTCCTCTCTGCAGTCTGGCATTTCCTGATCTTCAGTCCACGGGACAGATTGTGAAGCCCACAGCTCCTGAGGCACCATGTTGTAGCTCCACAAAAAAAGCTAAATTAACTGGTTGTCCCTCAAATTCAATTCCAAAGTTCTGGATACAGGAATCTAATTGGCCCAACTTGGGTAAGGTATCACCTCCATCCCAATCAGCTGTTGCTAAGGGGACACAACCTGAAGTGCAAACGTGGTTGCTCTGGGCTCACCCAGAGGTTCTGGGACTGGTTTCCAGGGTAAGGGGGTACTGTGTGGTTCCGAGGTCCTGAACCAACACTGCACAATGGACCACAGTGTCGTGTGCAACCTCTCCCAGGAAATATAAACCAACTGAGGAAAGAGAAGGTATTGGGAGAGAGGGATGCAGGAGCTAGAGATAGATAACATAGGCATCAAGAAATTACCAGGAAGGATTAAAAGGAATACACACATTTTGGCATGATTTTCAAATAATAATTTACCAAGAAAGAAATTTTTACAGCTGAAATTTTAGACAGTTAAAGAAAGGAGATGCCACACTGTCATGAAAAAACAAGTTCACACACAGACGTGCAGAACACTAAAAGGTCACAGATGACATTGCTGATGTTCAACAAAAGTGCTTATTCTTTGTTTTCCTTTTTCTATCTTAATGAAAACTTCTTGATTTGTATAACGCCACAGTACTAACAAATCCTAATGTATACAGCATTGCTTTTAATGATTCTATCATACTTCTTTTTAATATAATTCTTGTTAAGATGAACTGTGGGACATTGCCATTTTCATAAGCCATAACTGTCATGTATCAGCAATTTCAAATGGTTAAATCAAATAGTTATCGAAATAATACATATACATCGTTTTAAATAGAACTATAGGCTTAAAATGAAAACATCAGTCCTCAGGACCATTTCTCCTTACCTTTGACCCCCTCTCCCAACTTTTAGGCTGTTTTTTATAAATTTTTTTCTGATTGTTTATTATAAAATAATATGTATATATATTGTTATTTCTTGATATTTTTATTTTATAATTTATGTATCAATTTCCTCCTAGGGAGGTATGAACTATCTCAACACCATCAAACACATCAGGTAATCTACCAGTTCCAATTGTTTTCGTGGAGACTTCCATACTTCTGCTCAAATCTCAACTAACCAGTTACACTCCTAAGACTTCCCTTACCCCTTATCCTGGAAATCCCCTTCCCCCTCTCTTCTGTTTGCTTCTCGAACCTCAATGTTCTCCTCTTTCTTGGTTTTCAGTCTCACTTGATGGAGAGCATACCTACACAGGAGCTCTCGAAAAGCATGCAAAGGAGATAAATTTTTAAGAAACTGCGTATCTGCAAATGTCACTATTCTACTCTCAACTTGATTAATGGTTTGCAAGAACATGGAATTCTTATTTGATATGTATTTTTCCTAAAATTTTGAAAGCATTTCTCGTTGTCTTCTAGCTTTCTGGGTTTCTGTTGACAAATTCCATTCCATTCTGATTCCTAACACTTTGTATGTAACCTGCTGGTTCTCTTTAGAAGCTTTCAGACCCCTGTCTTCATTCCTGGTGTTCTGAAATTCCATGGAGAGGTACACTGTAGTCAAACTCTGTTCAATCATTGTCCTGAGTCTTCAAATCCAGAAATTCTTGTCCTATACTTATGGAAATTTCTCTTGTAGTACTTCTTCAATAGTTTCCTCTCCTCTGTTTTCTCTATTCTGTCTTTAAGACTCTTATAATTCAAATGTTGGCCATCCTGAACTCATACTCCAGTTTTATCTTTTCTTTCTTATTTTTCATTTATTCAGCTTTTGTTCTGTTTCTGAAAGAGATATTATCTTTCATGTTATCTTCTTCAATGTTATCATCCAATCCATTTATTGAATATATCATTTTTATCATATTCGAAATTCCCAGGAGTACTTCTGTGTTCCCTATATTTTCCTTTTTTAGAGTTTCATGAATATAATGGCACATCTTATCTCTCTGAATATTTAATTGTGGGTGTTTTCTTTTGAAGCTTTCTTCTCCCTTTCTCGTTTGTGTTTCCTCAAAGTTACTTTTTCCTGTTTGCTGGTTGTGGTCTCTATCTTTCCTATAGGAGGTTAGCTCTCAAGTGCCTGGTGATCTTTGGTTTTCCCTCTTAGAATGGAGTCCTAAAAAGCTGCCTGGAAGCACTGTGTGCTTGGTGGGGCTTGTTGGCTGGTGGACTTCACATAAGGCATCAGGTAGGAACTAACCATTTTGATTGGAAGCTTCCAAATATCAATGTCTGGAGTTCTGTTCTCTCTTGTATTCTTTTTCATGTTGGTTTATACCTTTTTTATTCCTTTACTGTCATTTCAGTGAGATTTGAGAAGGAAAAAGAAATAAGTGTATGGATTCAATCTACCACCCAGAACTGGAAGTCCTCTACTACATTTTTGACGTTTTCTTTCGGGGAAATTGAAGGTTTGTGTGCCTTCAAAGGTCTCCCAACACTTTTGCCTGCTAGTGAATCAGCCTTCAGAAGTCAGGAATGTCCCATTCCCTTCGCCCTCTACCTCTGTAGCCATCTCACTGGGGGTTCTTATTGGTTTCTCTGATTCTTGGGATGCAGAGCACAGCTAGCAAACTTGGGGATTCACTCACTACTTCCTTCCTGCTTTAGCTGAAACAACAGAGACATGTTTGCCAGAACATACCTGGTACCTACATACTCAGCGTGGTTCTCACAGCTCCACCTAGCAGAGCCGAGATGCCATCAACAACTATTGTCTTTGTTGCACCTCAAGACCAACAATTCAGTCTGACTTTGGAGCCCGTATGCTTTATAAACCCTTCCTTGCATCTACCCAGAATTTGGCATTTGACTTCCTTCTAGGAAGTAGCATGATATTAGGGGAAAGGCATCTATTTTAAGACAACCCTGGGTTTTGCCTAAGTATGGACACTAGCTGATTGAATATTTGACCTTTCTGAGCCTTAAATTCTTCATGTGTGAAATGGGGATACTGTTAGTATAGCGAAATAATATTTTAAGGCATTAGTTGAAATGCTACTGTGCAGCTGCTATCCCACCCACTGTTACCTTTGGGAACAAATATGCCACATTCTTTGTTTCTTTCACATTCTTTCTTTTAAGGACAAAGGACAACTTCTAGGTGTGAGGTAGGGAAATTTTGAAATGGTGATGCTAATGGAGAAAGCAGGTGTTTCCTCTTACTTCCCAGCTAGTGGAAGAGCTTCAAGCTGGAGGAGGAAGAGAGTTTTGAGAAAAGAAAGAAAGAGACACCATGTAGGAGCCCAACTTCCTGCTTCTCACCCCTGGGCCAGGCCTAGGATGGTCAGAGAGCATCTGAGAGTGGTGGGGAGTAGTACCCAGTTCTCTCTAGAGCTCCAGAGTCTGTTGACAGCCTTGCAGAGATGATGAGAAGGAGTTATGGTCCTGGCTTGAGGAGCCCTAGAAGTTTCTACAGGCTGGTATGGAGAGCAGAAGTTCACTGAGAATAGCACCCACAAGACAGCCTGGAGTAACCATAGCACAAGGCAAACAGACCCCATAGTCCAGGTTGGGGAGGACAGCCCAGCCAGATCAAAGGAAGCTCTCTGCAACTGAACCCAGTGGTGTCAGTAGGCATAGCAAAGGCCAAAGTGGGGCCACATCAGCAGAGAATGATATCCCTTCTCCAGGAACAAACATCAGACCCAGCCTGAGACGGCAAAAGAACAAAGAAGAGCATCTGTAGCAGGCGGTGCATTAGAGTTGCCTACTATCCCGATGCCACTGGGTTCTGAAGGCCCCTTTGAACAAAATGTGTGAGTATAGGGAAAAAGATAGGGGACACAAACCTTTAAATGACTAAATTTTGAACAAGAATTGGCAAAAAAAAATTAATATGTTGGATTGAAAGGGCTTGAAACATTACTGGATGACACTTTCTCCTAGCAACAGGAATAGGGATTTGATTCAGTGACCATAAGTGGTGGTGTCTTCGGGCTGAGAACCCACAGCATGGCTGGCAAAGGGACAGTATCAGCCCAGAAGGACCAGAGAGAGGAGCTAGTTCAATGTCCTAAGTTCAATATCAGAGAAATTTTTAAAGTTTCATTTCTTCTCATCTGTCTTATGGGCTATTGTGACTGTAAAGGTCATAGCCATTGTACATGGTCATATAGTTCTCACTGTGATTAAATTAGGTACCATCTACAAAGTCCCTAGCACTGGGCTTGGCACACAGTAAGAACTCAAAGAAGTTAGTAAACCCACCTGCCTTTGCCTACCCCCTTCTGGAGTTGCAACCTGTGGGGCTTACAGCAAGGAAATGTGAAGTAATGCAGGGAGCAAACATCCTCAGCCTAGGAGCAGGGCTTCACCCAGCCAGCCGTATCCCTCAGGCTGGAGAAGCCTCCAGACACCAGCACCAGCCCCAAAATTCTTCTCTGCAGAGCTGGCCAAGCTAGGCTCCTGGCTCTGGTCCCTCCGAGCTAATGCTGTCCCTTTGCCAACCACACTCTGGGTTCTCACTTTGCCCAATGACACCACCCATTACAGTCACTGCATCTCCCTCTCTCTTTTTCCCATGTCCATGTGAAGCCTGAGGCAGATTCACAGTCACGCTGCATGGATGTTAGGTGAATAATGTAGTTCACTCAGACGCTGCCTGTTCAATTCAGCTTGCTTTAAAGAGAGATGCTGTGGAAAGGCCCTAGTAACGGGACAAAAATCTTTAGCTCAACTGTACAGAGGGACAAATTCAAAACATCTGTGGCCAGAATGAGACAGGCCTGTCAATAAGCTCCTCCTGCCATCAGGAGGGCCCTAATTTTGTAACCCATGTAAACGGGCTGCTTCTCTCATTTTATAGGCCTTTGGCCAGATCTGCAATTTGATGTGTCAATTTCTTCCTTCTAGAAAAAGATGAGCTTCTAGGCAGCAGAAGATGAGATTTGGGGGAAAAAGTTAAAGGAGTTTTATAGCCTGTTTGTGTCATCCATACCACCCAGTGACAGCTGGGTCTTCATAAATACTTATTAAAATTAATATTGTTTGAGCAAGTCAAAAGAGAAGAAAATACTTCTGCAAGTCTATGCATAACATAACTCTTCCCTGCACAGCACTGACACCAGGATCATGATGGCTTGTAATGCCATTGTGATGGAAAGAATATTGTGCAGGGAATGAATATATTCTGCCCAAATAGCATTTTGAAATAACAATCCCAGGGGTGGTGGGCAGGCTTTGGATTAGGAATCACTGTTCACTCATTCCACCTCTGTAATTTACCAGCGGCATCCACGAGCATAATAATATTATCTGGCTATTGTGACACCAATTTTGGTGAAATCTCAAGTCAAACCTCACCCCCAAGACACAGCTACAAGCTTGTATTGGCACTTTCTATTTAACCCGTATCTAAGGTGTTGACCTGCCCTGCCAACTCCAGACTACATAGAAACCATGCCAAAATTGAATGTTGTCCACCATCAGTCACAAGGGCCTCTTGTGCACCTGTGCCAATTTCAACACTCCATCAGTGAATCAACAAGTATAATAGTAGTGTAAATGTATATGATGGTACTGTGTAATTTATCAAGGAGTTTTTACCAAATTTGCTTCAATTAATCCTCATGATGTTTTGAGAGTAGCTATCATTATCCGTATCATGTAGGGAAAAAAAACAGAGGCTTGTAGAAAATAAATGACTCGCTCAAGATCACAAAGTTAGTAAATTGTAGAGGCAGGATTTGCACCCAGGTCCTCTGACGTCATGTCCATGTTCATTCCACCAAACCCCTGTGTATTGTAGCAGGCTCAGGGATGTTAATGGAGAAGCCTTGTTTGATTCCAAGTTCCTCTCTTTGCCCATGACCTTTCCCCACTTTTCAGGCAGCAACTAGGACAGAATGGGCTTACTGCATTGGTAAAGGAGGGCACAAAAAACAAAGAACAAGAAAAGTGAGTTTCCAGCTTTTGAGTTTAAAACAGAGTTTGGGAATTTCTGTCAGAGAAACAGCCTAAGATCTCAAAATTCTGGCTTCAGAGTACAAAAGGCCAATATTCTATAAATAATAGCACTGAGAAGACATACCTGAGGAGGGTCAAGTCAGTTCCCTCATCTAAGGCTCCATAGGCCAGAAGGTGACAGAGAGTTGGGGGAGAGCAAGAGATTAACGCAGGAGTGGGAGTCCTGCACCCTCTTGGGTCCGGGAGTTAGACCCTGAAGTGGACAGGCCAAGGTGGCCCGTGATCCACGTCTCCTGGTATTCACGCCCTGTGGTGGGCGGGACCTGTGACTTACTTCTAGCCAATAGAAAATAGAAAGGTGACAGGATATAAGTGTTTATGTGTACGTAATTGTGCCACATGTGATTGTAGTGCCTATCTGGCAAGGAGGCACTAACCCTTGCTGGCTTTGAAAAAGCCGGCCACCATGTTGTAAGCTTCCCTGTGGAGAGACCCACATGGCAAGGAGAGAAGAGCAGCCTCCACCAATAACCAGGAAAAAATCAAGGCTCTATGTCTCTGTCTGGCAGCCTACAAGGAATTCAGTCCTGCTAATGACCATGTAAACTTGGAAATGGGGCCTTGCAAAGTAAGCCATGCCCAGATTTCTGACCCACAGAAACTATTTTAAGCCCCTAAGTTTGTGGTAATACTGTTATGCAACAATAGAAAACTAATACAGACCCCCTGGATAAGTACAGGGATCTGTAGGAGAAGGCATGTTTGTCGCTTCCAGGTGAGAGCGAAGTCCTTGAAAGCTACACATTCCCAATGTGGTACAGCACAGAATAAAAATGGTGGCAGGTCATGTCTGAGAAAATGGTGCCTGATATAGCCTTCTCAATATGTTTAAACTCATTAAGCATTCTATCATTTTCATCTTGAATAGTTCTCTCCCAGTCTTCCAATCTCTTTCATGTTTGCATGGTTATCATCTTGGGATTTCCCTTCACCACCATTCTTGGGATTCCTTGATTTCTCTCCTGTGTTGTGTTCTCTGTTTCCTACAAGGCGAAAGTGTCACCCTTATGATGCCTTGATTTTGGACTTCTTCTAGCCTTAAACCATGAGCCAATAAATTCTCATTGTTTAAGCCAATCCATTGCATGGTATGTGCTTCAGCAGCCAGAAAACTAAAAAGATACACTTCACCAAAGTCACCCTCCATATGACTGCCTGGTATCACAGTTTGATTGCCTTCCTCCTTTTCCCTTTCCTGCTTCCCCATACTATCTTACAGGTTTCCTAAATAAATCACTCACAAAAAAAAAATCACATCTCAGAGGCTTCAAGGGAGCCCAACCTTAAACACAAGTCATTCTTTTTCTTGGCTTAATCCCTTGATTTATTGAAGCATGTCCTCTAGTTATTCTAGGAGAAGAATGTATGTCCTATAAAAATTTTGAAACCTTCCATGCCTAAAAATGTCTGTTTCTAGAGACACAATTGATAGTTTGGCTGGGCATCAAAGTCATCTCTTCCCAATATTTTGATGGTGTTACTCCATCATCCTCTGCTAGCTCCCAGTGTTGCTGTTGAGAAGTCCAATACTATTCAATTACTGGCCCTCACTGTCTAACCTGGTTTTTCGCTCTGAAAGCTTTTAGAATCTTTCTTTATCCCAATGTACTGAAATTTCATGGTGCATCTTAGAGTGGGTTTATTTTCCTCTCATTGTGTTTGACATTCAGTGGGAGCTCTTAATTTGGATACCCAAGTTTTTTAATTCTGAAAAATTCTCTTACTTGTCTGATGATGTAGTCTTCTTTGTTGTCTCTGTTCTCTCTTCCTGGGACTTTGTGATTATTTGGATGTGGAGCCTCCTATAGTGGCCTCTTACTTACTTATATTGTCCCTCTTACTTTCTATCAATAGACTTTCTCTTCTACCTTTTGAGAGATTTCATCACATTTTTCTTCTAACTCTTCTACTGAGTTTTTTATTGCTCATAAATTTAAATCTATAACATTTTTTGTTTAAGAGCAATCTCTCCTTGTTTCATGGATGAAATATCTTCTTTTAGCTCTCTGAGAATATTAATGATAGTTGTTTTTCAAATTTTTTTCTACTGCAGATTATTTACTCCAAAATGCTTGTATATATTTATTTTACTCCCTCTTACATGTGAGAAGATTCCTTCATAATATAGAGATCCTAGGCCATCTGTTCATAAGAGCATGGCTCTAAATTAGGTGACTGAAAATTCTAAGGGTGTGGCTGGAATTGTCAACTATCATCATCACAGTTGGATGATCTGTCTGGACCATTTGACAGAGAACCCCTGGTATGAGCATCTTTAAGTCTTTTCTCTTAGCCTGATCAGGTTCCTCAGAGAAGTTTCTTCTTTCTTCTACCTGGAAGGGATGGAAGGAGTTGTTCTACGGCATGAATTGATTTGCTTCTCAGATTTCCCCACTGCTAAATTAGGATTTAGTTTTCTCAAGTATGTCAGTTCAGTTGCCACTTGTCCATCTACTTTCCAACCTCTGATACTTAGTTGACTCATCTACCTTTTTTTGTCTTTGTGGATTTATAACTTTCAAAACCAAATTATTTTATTTGGTTTACAGGAAGAAGCAAGGAAGAATACATGTGTGTTAGTTCAATCCACCAACTCTGACTGAAAGTCCTCCCGGGTTTGTTAATCCCTCAAACTACACTGCCTATATCTGCCTAAGCCTTTTCTTCTCTTGTGTCTTATTTTGAATTGAGAGAAGGCTCAAGAGAATTAACTTTCTTTCTCCATATTCAAGATGAAGTCAAGTGCAAGTGAAGGCCTGCCTACTTAGGTTTGTCTCCTGTGGAAATCTCAGCCACTGAAGTGAAGGTTGATCTCTCTCTATGAATTCAATGCAGCTGAAAACTGCAGCTGTATATGCAAAGGACAGAAAGCACAGTTATCAAATGAGGCACAGCCCTAACAGCTGTGGCCTCTAGAGAGTTTCTGCCCTAGATCCTCATCTCAGGGGTGAGGACACTGAAGTCCAGAGCAGGGAAGGGCTATGATTCACTAGATATTCCTCAGACAAATAGGTTAATCCATTTCCAGTGAATGTGGTTGTTGCTAGGATCCCTGGTCTGGGGTCAGGAAACAAGATGGTCTGGGTAGCATCTTATCTTACCTCAAGTTTGACCATTTTTTTGTTTTAAACTTTAAAAGCCATGCAAGTTTTGCATTCTGCTCCATGACATATATTTATGTGTTTTAATAATCAAATAAAACTTTGAATAACTTGCCACCAAACATATTTAATTTTCTAGGAAGAGATGCCATACTTACATCCTGAGGCATTGTGTATATCTAACATATACACTGTTTTGTATATACTCTTGTTAAAAGAAATAAAACAAAATAGAGTTTCTGTGGCTGCAAGATTTAAACTGGAATCAGGAGGTCATTCTGGAGGTTATTCTTACGCAGGTCTCAGCCAGATATCACAGACAGCCAAAGTATGCAAAGCCTCAAGCAACAATGCTCCTCAAAATCCTAAGGAAACATCTGGACACCATAAACAAACCACAAGATAAAGAACTCAGTTAACTATCTGTCATGGCCCAAGTGGGCTTTTGTAAAGAAAGCACATGAGCTTTTATTATGGGGCTTACCTATAGGGTGGGAAGTCGAGTCATGTTGCCCTGAATTCAGGAGCTTCTCTGAATGGATTCAGGAGCTCCTCTGAATGGTGGCGGGTTCAGAGCTCAATGTGAAGATACTCTGCACTTTGAAGGGACTGAATAAGCTGGTTATAAGGGATTGACATTCCATCGGGTATGAGAGCATAAGGTGGGGAGCGGGGGGTCATGCAACATAGGGAGGGTGTTCTAGTTTGCTAATGCCAGAATGCAAAACACCAGAGACGGATTGGCTTTTACAAAAGGGGGTTTATTTGGTTATACAGTTACAGTCTTAAGGCCATAAAGTGTCCAAGGTAACACATTAGCAATCAGATACCTTCACTGGAGGATGGCCAATGGTGTCCGGAAAACCTCTGTTAGCTGGGAAGGCATGTGGCTGGCATCTGCTCCAGAGTTCTTGTTTCAAAATGGCTTTCTCCCAGGATGTTCCTTTCTAGGCTGCAGTTCCTCAAAAATGTCACTATCAGTTGCTCTTGGGGCGTTTGTCCACTCTTAGCTTCTCTGGAGCAAAAGTCTGCTTTCAACAGCCGTCTTCAAACTGTCTCTCATCTGCAGCTACTCTCTCAACTTCTGTGCATTCTTAAAAGTGTCCCTCTTGGGTGTGGCTCTTCTTCAAAATGTCACTCACAGCTGCACTGAGTTCCTTCTGTTTGTCAGCTCATTTAAATGGCTCCAGTGATTTAATTTAGACCCACCCTGAATGGGTGGGGTAGCACCTCCATGGAAATTATCCAATCAGAGTCATCACCCACAGTTGGGTGGGGTGCATTTCCATGCAAACAACCTAATCCAAACGTTCCAGCTTAATCCCCACTAATATGTCTGCCCCACAAGATTGCATCAAAGAACGTGGCTTTTTCTGGGGGATATAATATATACAAACTGGTACAGAGGGATTGATTGTAATCAACAGGGAGGAGGGAAGGATTATAGATTATCTTGTAGATACCAGTATCTCAGGGAGTCTCAGGGAGGAGGTAGTTTTGGGTATAGATTACATTTGGAACCTGAAATTACAAGGAGAATAGGCCAAACCTTAACTGTCCTAGGTCAAGCAAACTGCTGTGTGCCGTCTTCAAGACACTCGGGGGCCCAGGGCTCCCATGGTCCACCCCCACACAGTGATTTGCATTGACCATAGGACAGACATTGCATCCATAATTCACAACAATACAGTGAACAGCAGAGCACAAGTAAACAAGTACATATGGACAGTAATCCTATCAACAAGTGGCATCATGGCCAAGTTAAAGAATTAAACCATTTGGACAAAGGATAATCAGATAAATGTTCAATATTTTGTATATGATCTGACATGTGATCAAGAGCTTCTGTTACATTTTGTGAGTTATCGGGTACATATACACAACGTTGAATATTAATTGAAGCACAGGTACACCTGAGGCTAAAATAGCTAAAGGATAAAACTACCAGGCAGTCTGCTTTATTCTATATCTAGTTTGTTTGTTTGTTTGTTTTACCATTTTCTAACTTTGTCCACAGAAATAAATTTCCCTTTCCGCTAACTTTCTGCAACTTTCTATAACCATCCAGGTTTTTGTCCTACATTTTCTCTTTTCCATTCTGAAACAATCAGTCATTTAGGTCAAAACTACTTTCCTTTTCCATTTCATACAAAATATTCTTTATACCTCTTATACTTAAGTTATCATTTTCAGGCAGACATTCCACAGCATGTAATTACCACTAAAAATAAAACTTGTTAGAATAATGCTAAATACAACACTTCAGTTAATGCATTATGGAAACAGTAATATACAACTTTTTAACAAGAATTAATAGCACATGTAAGAACAATATATAAGCTGAGCTTTCATTAGTGGATAGAAGAGTTCCAGGTGAGGGGTTATTTTTAAATACCATAGTTTCTCCCCCTGCAGGGAGCCTTTCAGGCTCAGATCTACAGTTAGTTTGGGGTTGCAAACTGTAGATCTACAGTTAGTTTGGGGTGGGGGTCCCAGAAGGGGAATACAAATAAACTTTGGCATAATACCCCATGGGCTTAGGATTCTCAACCAAGTTGGCTGCATTGGCCAAAACCAGAGAAAATTGACCTTATTTTCCCCAATTTCTAGTGTTTGTGGCACAGGCAAGAGCAGATTATTATCGCTGCCTCACTGGGGCTTGAGAGCAGCTGGCCCCCCTTATTTGAATTCATAAAGCCTGCTTAGGCCCCACGATTACCATTTCCACAGGCGCGAGAGCCGCTGCTCTGGGTCTGGAGTTAATGCTGGTACAGTCCTTGAGTCTATTGCTGTAAGGAGTTTCTATCATCCCTTAAGCGTTCCTTTAAAAGGCCATTCATTCTTTCAATTAGCCCAGCTGCTGTGGGACTATAGGGCAAGTGAAACATCCAAAGGACACTATGTTCTGTAGCCCAGCCCTGGGTTAACTGCCCAGTGAAGGGAGTCATCCTATCACTGCCCACGTGTGTGGGGACCCCGAAAAAGGCACTTAATTTTTTTAAGCTATGTATGGTAGCTTGTTAGTTGGCCTTGCCCACTGGGAAGGCCAGCAGCAGTCCTGTAGCCATATCTACGGTGGTGAAGGCATGTTTTGTCCCTTTGGACAGAGGAAAGGGGCCAGTATAGTCTACTTGCCACCAGGTTGAGAGGGATCTTGTCTCAGCTGATGTGGTTGGGTGATAGGCAGCTGAAACTGCTGCGCCAGCCTCCACAGGGTCTGGTAGCCTCGGTGCTTGGTTCTCTGATGCAGCCATTCAGTCACCTCATGAATTGTTGCTGTTAGGTTGCAGAATTTCACTAGGGCATGCACTTCTGCATTACCTGGCAATGAGTTAACATTATGGGCAGAAGTATGGAAAGCAGTTACCTTACCTTTCTGGCAGGCCATCCAGATGTCTTCCCATGGTTCCTTCCCCCATAGGGGGTGGTTGACCACTGTCCATTGCTCCGGCTTCCACATGGCCATCCATACTGCTAGGCCTCGACATATGGTCCAATTATCTGGGCAGACAGTCAAGGTGTCTCCTGGTTCATGGACAATTATCATCTGTACAGCCTGCAGCTTAGCCCACTTGCTGCTTTGCAAAGTTCCAGTCTCCCACCAGATGTACTTGGGTGGACAGTCACGGCAGTCCAGGTAGCACGTTCCCCAAGTGCTAATATGTCAGTATACCATGCAGAGTCAGGTATACTCCCTTGTCTGTCAACAGTGGGCATGGGAGGAGCCACCTAGGGAGGATCAACAGGAGGCAGGGCATGCTGCTCCTCCACCTGGGAGACTGGTCCTGAAATTTCATGCATTTCTGCACTCACAGGGCTATTGTTAAAAATTCAGCATTGTAGGATGTAGGCTTTCCATTTTCTCAGCGTGCTTAGTTGAGCATTCCCCAAATGGGGTTTATTTATAGTCTCCTGTGTCCACCCCTCTATGGGGTGGCCACCTATAAGGTTACTGGGCACCTTTGAGTTAGCCCTTCCACTTGAAACAGAGCATTATAAGCTGCACACAATTGCTCTTCCAATGGGCTGTATCTGAGTTCTGTGCCCTTCCAAAGCTGGCACCAGAATCTAATAGTTACACATTTAGACTGTTGCCTTTGCCACAAACCCCACCTAAAGCCAATATTGGCACTGGCCACATCGAATTCACAGGATACACCAGGGTCTTCCACTCCGCTTAAAGCCTGTGCTTGTGCGATAGTTCAACTAGTTTTGTTTTGTTTTCTGACTTTTTTTTTATTGAGATTGTTCACATACCATACAATCATTCAAAGATCCAAAGTATAAAATCAATTGCCCATGGTACCATCATACAGCTGCACATCCATCACCACAGTTAATTTTTTTTCAATTTTTAGAACATTTCATTACTCCAGAAAAGAAATACAGACAAAAAAGGGAAACTCAAATCCTCCCATACCCCTAACCACGCCCCCTCTATTTTTGATTCATAGTCTTGGTATAGTACATTTGTTACTGTTGATGAAAGAATGTTAAAATACTACTAACTGTAGTAGTTTGCAATAGGTATGTATTTTTTCCTATATGCCCTCTTTTATTAACTTCTAGTTATAGTGTCATACATTTGTTCTAGTTCAGGAGAAAGATTTCTAATATTTGTACAGTTAATCACAGACATTGTCCGCCACAAGATCACTGCTTTATACATTCCCACCTTTTAGCCTTCAACTTTCCTTCTGGTGACATACGTGACTCTGAGCTTACCCTTTTCCACCACCTTCACACACCATTCATCATGTTAGTTATTCTCACAACATGCTATCACATCTGTCCATTTCCAAACATTTACATTCACCCTAGTTGAAAATTCTGCTAATAATGAGCAACTTCTCCCCATTCTTTAGCCTCGGTCTATATCCTGGTAACTTACATTTCATATCTATGAGTTTACATATTATAATTAGTTCATATCAGTGAGACCCTGCAATATTTGTCCTTATGTGTCAGTCTTATTTCACTCAATATAGTGCCCTCAAGGTTTCTTCAACACACATTTTTTTTTCTTTTCTTAGGATGGTTTTGTTCACACACCATACATTCCATCCTAAGTAAACAATCAATGGTTCCCTGTATAGTCACATATTTATGCATTCACCACCATCACCTCTCCCTATATAAGGACATCTCCATTTCTTCCACAAAGAAAGAAAGAGTTAAAGAAGGTAGAGAGACAAAAGAGAAAAACAAAACAAAACATGACAGCTAGGAACCAAAAAAGGGAAGAGAGCATTAAACTAAAGTAGAATAGTTAGACAACATCACCAATGCCAAGAGTCCTATACCCTTCCCATATGCCCCCCCCCCATAAGCCTTTAGCTTTGGTATACTGCCTCTGTTATATTAAGGGAAGCATAATACAATGTTTCTGTTAATTATAGTCTCTAGTTTGCATTGATTGTATTTTCCCCCCAATCCCACCCTATTTTTAACATCTTGCAATGTTGATATTCCTTTGTTCTACCTCATGTAAAAACATATTTGTACTTTTTATCACAATCATTGAGTACCCTAGGTTTCACTGAGTTATACATTCCCAGTCTTTATCTTTCCTCTTTCCTTCTGGTGTCCCACATGCTCCTAACCTTCCTCACAGTCACCTTTGTTCAGTGTACTACACTGATGTGCTACTATTTCCCAAAATTGTTTTCCAAACCCCTCACTCCTGTCTTTTCCTTTCTGTCTACAGTGCTCCCTTTAGCATTTCCTGTAGAGCAGGTAGCTTGTTCACAAACTCTGTCATTGTCTGTTTGTCAGAGAATATTTTAAGCTCTCCCTCATATCTGAAGGACAGTTTTGCTGGATATAGGATTCTTGGTTGGTGGTTTTTCTCTTTCAATATCTTAAACATATCACACCACTTCCTTCTTGCCCCCATGGTTTCTGCTGAGAAATCTACGCATAGTCTTATCAAGCTTCCTTTGTATGTGATGGATCGCTTTTCTCTTGCTGGTTTCAGGATTCTCCCTTTATCTTTGATGTTTGATAATCTGATTATTAAGTGTCTTGGCATAGGCCTATTCAGATCTATTCTGTTTGGGGTATGCTGCACTTCTTGGATCCATAATTTTATGTCTTTCATAAGAGATGGGAATTTTTCATTGACTATTTCCTCTATTATTTCTTCTGCCCCTTTTTCCTTCTCTTCTCCTTCTGGGACACCAATGACATGTACATTTCTGCATCTCATGTTGTCATTTAATTCCCAGAGATGTTGCTCATATTTTTCTATTCTTTTCTCTATCTATTCATTTGTGTGTAGGCTTTCAGGTGCCTTGTTCTCCAGTTCCTGAGAGTTTTCTTCTGCCTCTTGAGATTTCCTGTTGTATGTCTCCATTGTGTCTTTCATCTCTTGGGTTGTGCCTTTCATTTCCATAGATTCTGCCAATTATTTTTCAAACTTTCAATTTCCACCTCATGTACACTCAGTGTTTTCATTATACACTTCATCTCTTTTGCCATATCTTCCCTAAATTTTTGAATTGATTTAGTATTAGTTGTTTAAATTCCTGTATCTCAGTTGAAGTGCAAGTTTGTTCCTTTGACTGGGCCATAACTTCATTTTGTTTTTTAGTGTTGGTTGTAGTTTTCTGTTGTCTGGGCATCTGGTTTCCTTGGTTACCCCAATCAGGTTTTCCCAGACCAGAACAGGCTCAGGTCTCAGAAGGAACCAATAGTATCATGTCTCCCTGTGGGTGTGTCTTAGAAAGTTGATGCACCCTGTGAGGCCTCAGGTCACTGTGCTTTTCCACCCAACAGGTGGCACCTGTCAGCCTGGAGGTGTGGCCCATAGCTGTTTACCCCCAGGCTCTGGGGTCTAGTTCTGAATGGAAGGCAGGCAATAGAGCTGGACCCACCTCTTTACTCTTAGGGAAGATATACCCCCTAGGGAGAGGTCATTAGCATTTGAATAGTATCTCTGCCTGTGCTGTCTCCACCCTTGTCTGGGTCAGAGCACTGGGAACTGAAAATGGCTGAGGCTTTCCCCACTGATCTGAAAAAGGAACAGAAAGCCCCCCTTCAGGGCCAGTCTGCAGCCACCTTCTGTTTCACCCATCGGCCAGAGACAGCACCCGGTCCTCTGGACTCCCCCACCCTCCCAGAGAGGTCCTCCGGTTCTCCAAGGTCAGTCATCACCAAAAGCCTCTGTCTGCTTATTGGCAATTTGTAGCTTGTATTGAGCAGTCCACATTTGCCAATTAAAACCCCAGTTGGAGCTCAGCTGAGCTATATTCACTTGCTCGGTGAGTGCTGCTCTCCAGCACTGGAGGCTTTGCAGTTCGGACCATGGGAGGAGGGGTCACCCAGCTTGGATCTGCTGTTTTTACTTACGGATTTTATGCTGCGATCTCAGGCATTCCTTGCAATTCAGATTGGTGTATGATGAGTGGATGGTCACATTTGCCCCCCACCCCCACATTTATTCTGGATTATTTCCTAGTTGTTCCTGGTTGTTTATTAGTTGTTCCAGGGTGAGTAACTAGCTTCCACTCCTCTCTATGCTGCCACCTTAGATTCTCCTCGCTTAGCTTTTATAAACACAGTCTGCCATGGAAAATCCCATTCACATGCTTTTCCTTTTCTAATTAGGTTATACAAAGGTTGTAAATTTTTTTAATAGAGTATAAACAGTTTCCAATAACCTAATAAACCAAGAAAAGCTATTAGTTGTTTAGGAGTTAGCAGTGTAGGGTAACTTTGTATTTTAACAACAACAGCTGAAGGAATAGCTTTATTTTTACCCAACCAGACAATACCCAAGAAACCAAGAACTTGATAGAATGTCGAGGCTCTTGTAATTTGCTTTGATTTATCACCCATCATTGACTTTCAAGGTGGGTCACCACTGTGCTAGCAGTGATTCCTACTTCTGGAAAAGAATTACTGGTTAGAATAATATCATCTTGTGCTACCAGTCCATGGCAGATGGTGGGATTGTGGAGGTGCCCCTGTGGAAGCACAACAAATGTCCATTGTTGGTTTTCCCATGTGAAGGTGGGTGCAGTCTGGCTGGAGGGATCTAAAATACTAAAATAAGCTTTAACAAGATTTTTAACACAAAGTGAATTTGGCTTTATTGAGTACTCGCATCCTGCAACAAGATTTCTATATTCAACACAGCTGCAAACAAAGAAGTTACTAAATTAAGTCTGATATAATTAATAGTCATTTGCCAGGTACCATTAGTTTTTTTCATTGGCCAGACAGGGCTATTAAATGACCCTGGTAATTTATACTTATATATTGCCACAGTACATCTGTGGGAAGGCACCTTTTTTTGGACCAGAGGACGCACATGCTTACTTTACTCAGTTTTAATTTCCTGATCAGACAGGGGCTCATATCTTTTGATGAGGAATCAACAGGGTCCCACACTTTAGGGTCCAAGTCAGGGGAAGCTAGACTATGCCTAACTTGCTGTTTGGGCAGCTTATGCCCTCTTATTCTAGTGTACTGGCATGCCAGTATTTCTAAACTTTTATCCAGAGCACCTTTCAATTCTGCCTGAGTCAATTGCATATCCCTTTCTAACTTCAATTCCTCCTCTAAGCAGCAGACTGCCACATCAGCCTTTAAGGGCTTTTCTGTAGCTGCTCACACAGCCTCCAACAGCCAGGTTACTGCTGCAGCAGCCTGGCAGATTTCCTGTTTCTCATGAAATCCTACTAGTCCTGCAGCCTGTTGCAGGAGGGCTAGTCATACACATCTCCATACTCCCTTGACAGACCCCATTCATCTAGGAGGGTAGCCACCCCTCCACATAAGTGTCACAGGCCACCCCAGTGTCCCACCCGGGGACTTCCCCTTTCCCCTCCCCAAGTTCATGTCATCAGTGGCTTGGATTTCTTTAGTCTCCAGGCTGGCATGCCAATTGTCACAGCCCAAGTGGGCTTTTGTAGCCAAAGGATTAAAGAAAGCACCAGGGAGGCGGGGCAAGATGGCAGACTGGTGAGCTGTATGTTTTAGTTACTCCTCCAGGAAAGTAGGTAAAAAGCCAGGAACTGCGTGGACTGGACACCACAGAGCAATCTGTCTTTGGGCATACTTCATACAACACTCATGAAAACGTGGAACTGCTGAGATCAGCGAAATCTGTAAGTTTTTGCGGCCAGGGGACCCGCGCCCCTCCCTGCCAGGCTCAGTCCCGGGGGAGGAGGGGCTGTCAGCTCCAGGAAGGAGAAGGGAGAATTGCAGTGGCTGCTCTTACCGGAAACTCATTCTACTGATTCAAACTCCAACCATAGATAGACTGAGGCCAGACACCAGAGACTCTGAGAGCAGCCAGCCCAGCAGAGAGGAGACAGGCATAGAAAAAAAACAACACGCAAAACTCCAAAATAAAAGCAGAGGATTTTTGGAGTTCTGGTGAACACAGAAAGGGGAAGGGCGGAGATCAGGCCTTGAGGCGCATATGCAAATCCCGAAGCAAGGCTGATCTCTCTGCCCTGGGCACTTTTCCTTAATGGCCCTGGTTGCTTTGTCTATTAGCATTTCAATAACCCATTAGATCTCTGAGGAGGGCCGGTTTTTTTTTTTTTTTTTTTTTTTTTTTTAAATCCTTTTTGCTTTTTCTAAAACAATTACTCTAAGAAGCTCAATACAGAAAGCTTCAAAGAATTGAAATTTGGGCACGTCAAGTCAAGAGCAGAACTAAGAGAGCTCTGAGACAAAAGGCAATAATCCAGTGGCTGAGAAAATTCACTAAACAACACAACTTCCCAAGAAAAGGGGGGTGTCCGCTCACAGCCACCATCCTGGTGGACAGGAAACACTCCTGCCCATCGCCAGCCCCATAGCCCAGAGCTGCCCCAGACAACCCAGTGTGACGGAAGTGCTTCAAATAACAGGCACACACCACAAAACTGGGCGTGGACATTAGCCTTCCCTGCAACCTCAGCTGAATGTCCCAGAGCTGGGAAGGGGGAGCAGTGTGAATTAACAGAGCCCCATTCAGCCATCATTTGAGCAGACTGGGAGCCTCCCAACACAGCCCAGCAGCCCAGAACTGCCCTGGGGGGACGGCACTCACCTGCGACATAGCACAGTCATCCCTCAACAGAGGACCCGGGGTGCACAGCCTGGAAGAGGGGCCCACTTGCAAGTCTCAGGAGCCATACGCCAATACCAAAGACTTGTGGGTCAGTGGCAGAGACAAACTGTGGCAGGACTGAACTGAAGGATTAGACTATTGCAGTAGCTTTAAAACTCTAGGATCATCAGGGAGATTTGATTGTTAGGGCCACCCCCCCTCCCCGACTGCACAGAAACACGCCCCACATACAGGGCAGGCAACACCAACTACACACGCAAGCTTGGGACACCAATTGGGCCCCACAAGACTCACTCCCCCACTCACCAAAAAGGCTAAGCAGGGGAGATCTGGCTTGTGGAGAACAGGTGGCTCGTGGACGCCACCTGCTGGTTAGTTAGAGAAAGTGTACTCCACGAAGCTGTAGATCTGATAAATTAGAGATAAGGACTTCAACTGGTCTACAAACCCTAAAAGAACCCTATCAAGGTCAGCAAATGCCACGAGGCCAAAAACAACAGAAAATTATAAAGCATATGAAAAAACCAGACGATATGGATAACCCAAGCCCAAGCACCCAAATCAAAAGACCAGAAGAGACACACCTAGAGCAGCTACTCAAAGAACTAAAGATGAACAATGAGACCCTAGTACGGGATATGAAGGAAATCAAGAAGACCCTAGAAGAGCATAAAGAAGACATTGCAAGACTAAATAAAAAAATGGATGATCTTATGGAAATTAAAGAAACTGTTGACCAAATTAAAAAGATTCTGGACACTCATAGTACAAGACTAGAGGAAGTTGAACAACGAATCAGTGACCTGGAAGATGACAGAATGGAAAATGAAAACATAAAGAAAGAATGGGGAAAAAAATTGAAAAACTCGAAATGGACCTCAGGGATATGATAGATAAAATGAAACGTCCGAATATAAGACTCATTGGTGTCCCAGAAGGGGAAGAAAAGGGTAAAGGTCTAGGAAGAGTATTCAAAGAAATTGTTGGGGAAAACTTCCCAAATCTTCTAAACAACATAAATACACAAATCATAAATGCTCAGCGAACTCCAAATAGAATAAATCCAAAAAAACCCACTCCGAGACATATACTGATCACACTGTCAAACATAGAAGAGAAGGAGCAAGTTCTGAAAGCAGCAAGAGAAAAGCAATTCACCACATACAAAGGAAACAGCATAAGACTAAGTAGTGACTACTCAGCAGCCACCATGGAGGCGAGAAGGCAGTGGCACGATATATTTAAAATTCTGAGTGAGAGGAATTTCCAGCCAAGAATACTTTATCCAGCAAAGCTCTCCTTCAAATTTGAGGGAGAGCTTAAATTTTTCACAGACAAAGAAATGCTGAGAGAATTTGCTAACAAGAGACCTGCCCTACTGGAGATACTAAAGGGAGCCCTACAGACAGAGAAACAAAGACAGGACAGAGAGACTTGGAGAAAGGTTCAGTATTAAAGAGATTCGGTATGGGTACAATAAAGGATATTAATAGAGAGAGGGAAAAATATGGCAAACATAATCCAAAGGATAAGATGGCCGATTCAAGAAATGCCTTCACGGTTTTAACGTTGAATGTAAATGTATTAAACTCCCCAATTAAAAGATATAGATTCGCAGAATGGATCAAAAAAATGAACCATCAATATGTTGCATACAAGAGACTCATCTTAGACACAGGGACACAAAGAAACTGAAAGTGAAAGGATGGAAAAAAATATTTCATGCAAGCTACAGCCAAAAGAAAGCAGGTGTAGCAATATTAATCTCAGATAAAATAGACTTCAAATGCAGGGATGTTTTGAGAGACAAAGAAGGCCACTACATACTAATAAAAGGGGCAATTCAGCAAGAAGAAATAACAATCGTAAATGTCTATGCACCCAATCAAGGTGCCACAAAATACATGAGAGAAACATTGGCAAAACTAAAGGAAGCAATTGATGTTTCCACAATAATTATGGGAGACTTCAACACATCACTCTCTCCTATAGATAGATCAACCAGACAGAAGACCAATAAGGAAATTGAAAACCTAAACAATCTGATAAATGAATTAGATTTAACAGACATCTACAGGACATTACATCCCAAATCACCAGGATACACATACTTTTCTAGTGCTCACGGAACTTTCTCCCGAATAGATCATATGCTGGGACATAAAACAAGCCTCAATAAATTTAAAAAGATTGAAATTATTCAAAGCACATTCTCTGACCACAATGGAATACAATTAGAAGTCAATAACCATCAGAGACTTAGAAAATTCACAAATACCTGGAGGTTAAACAACACACTCCTAAACAATCAGTGGGTTAAAGAAGAAATAGCAAGAGAAATTGCTAAATATATAGAGACGAATGAAAATGAGAACACAACATACCAAAACCTATGGGATGCAGCAAAAGCAGTGCTAAGGGGGAAATTTATAGCACTAAACGCATATATTAAAAAGGAAGAAAGAGCCAAAATCAAAGAACTAATGGATCAACTGAAGAAGCTAGAAAATGAACAGCAAACCAATCCTAAACCAAGTACAAGAAAAGAAATAACAAGGATTAAAGCAGAAATAAATGACATAGAGAACAAAAAAACAATAGAAAGGATAAATATCACCAAAAGTTGGTTCTTTGAGAAGATCAACAAGATTGACAAGCCCCTAGCTAGACTGACAAAATCAAAAAGAGAGAAGACCCATATAAACAAAATAATGAATGAAAAAGGTGACATAACTGCAGATCCTGAAGAAATTAAAAAAATTATAAGAGGATATTATGAACAACTGTATGGCAACAAACTGGATAATGTAGAAGAAATGGACAATTTCCTGGAAACATATGAACAACCTAGACTGACCAGAGAAGAAATAGAAGACCTCAACCAACCCATCACAAGCAAAGAGATCCAATCAGTCATCAAAAATCTTCCCACAAATAAATGCCCAGGGCCAGATGGCTTCACAGGGGAATTCTACCAAACTTTCCAGAAAGAACTGACACCAATCTTACTCAAACTCTTTCAAAACATTGAAAAAAATGGAACACTACCTAATTCATTTTATGAAGCTAACATCAATCTAATACCAAAACCAGGCAAAGATGCTACAAAAAAGGAAAACTACCGGCCAATCTCCCTAATGAATATAGATGCAAAAATCCTCAACAAAATACTTGCAAATCGAATCCAAAGACACATTAAAAAAATCATACACCATGACCAAGTGGGGTTCATTCCAGGCATGCAAGGATGGTTCAACATAAGAAAAACAATCAATGTATTACAACACATTAAAAACTCGAAAGGGAAAAATCAATTGATCATCTCAATAGATGCTGAAAAAGCATTTGACAAAATCCAACATCCCTTTTTGATAAAAACACTTCAAAAGGTAGGAATTGAAGGAAACTTCCTCAACATGATAAAGAGCATATATGAAAAACCCACAGCCAGCATAGTACTCAATGGTGAGAGACTGAAAGCCTTCCCTCTAAGATCAGGAACAAGACAAGGATGCCCGCTGTCACCACTGTTATTCAACATTGTGCTGGAAGTGCTAGCCAGGGCAATCCGGCAAGACAAAGAAATAAAAGGCATCCAAATTGGAAAAGAAGAAGTAAAACTGTCATTGTTTGCAGATGATATGATCTTATATCTAGAAAACCCTGAGAAATCAACGATACACCTACTAGAGCTAATAAACAAATTTAGCAAAGTAGCGGGATACAAGATTAATGCACATAAGTCAGTAATGTTTCTATATGCTAGAAATGAACAAACTGAAGAGACACTCAAGAAAAAGATACCATTTTCAATAGCAACTAAAAAAATCAAGTACCTAGGAATAAACTTAACCAAAGATGTAAAAGACCTATACAAAGAAAACTACATAACTCTACTAAAAGAAATAGAAGGGGACCTTAAAAGATGGAAAAATATTCCATGTTCATGGATAGGAAGGCTAAATGTCATTAAGATGTCAATTCTACCCAAACTCATCTACAGATTCAATGCAATCCCAATCAAAATTCCAACAACCTACTTTGCAGACTTGGAAAAGCTAGTTATCAAATTTATTTGGAAAGGGAAGATGCCTCGAATTGCTAAAGACACTTTAAAAAAGAAAAACGAAGTGGGAGGACTTACACTCCCTGACTTTGAAGCTTATTATAAAGCCACAGTTGCCAAAACAGCATGGTACTGGCACAAAGATAGACATATAGATCAATGGAATCGAATTGAGAATTCAGAGATAGACCCTCAGATCTATGGCCGACTGATCTTTGATAAGGCCCCCAAAGTCACCGAACTGAGCCATAATGGTCTTTTCAACAAATGGGGCTGGGAGAGTTGGATATCCATATCCAAAAGAATGAAAGAGGACCCCTACCTCACCCCCTACACAAAAATTAACTCAAAATGGACCAAAGATCTCAATATAAAAGAAAGTACCATTAAACTCCTAGAAGATAATGTAGGAAAACATCTTCAAGACCTTGTATTAGGAGGCCACTTCCTAGACTTTACACCCAAAGCACAAGCAACAAAAGAGAAAATAGATAAATGGGAACTCCTCAAGCTTAGAAGTTTCTGCACCTCAAAGGAATTTCTCAAAAAGGTAAAGAGGCAGCCAACTCAATGGGAAAAAATTTTTGGAAACCATGTATCTGACAAAAGACTGATATCTTGCATATACAAAGAAATCCTACAACTCAATGACAATAGTACAGACAGCCCAATTATAAAATGGGCAAAAGATATGAAAAGACAGTTCTCTGAAGAGGAAATACAAATGGCCAAGAAACACATGAAAAAATGTTCAGCTTCACTAGCTATTAGAGAGATGCAAATTAAGACCACAATGAGATACCATCTAACACCGGTTAGAATGGCTGCCATTAAACAAACAGGAAACTACAAATGCTGGAGGGGATGTGGAGAAATTGGAACTCTTATTCATTGTTGGTGGGACTGTATAATGGTTCAGCCACTCTGGAAGTCAGTCTGGCAGTTCCTTAGAAAACTAGAGATAGAGCTACCATTCGATCCAGCGATTGCACTTCTCGGGATATACCCGGAAGATCGGAAAGCAGTGACACGAACAGATATCTGCACGCCAATGTTCATAGCAGCATTATTCACAATTGCCAAGAGATGGAAACAACCCAAATGTCCATCAACAGATGAGTGGATAAATAAAATGTGGTATATACACACG
Organism: Choloepus didactylus; assembly: GCF_015220235.1. NCBI lineage: Eukaryota > Metazoa > Chordata > Mammalia > Pilosa > Megalonychidae > Choloepus > Choloepus didactylus. The sequence continues at coordinate 159,224,671 of NC_051307.1, forward strand.
ATGGAATACTACGCGGCAGTAAGAAGGAATGATCTGGTGAAACATATGACAACATGGATGAACCTTGAAGACATAATGCTGAGCGAAATAAGCCAGGCACAAAAAGAGAAATATTATATGCTACCACTAATGTGAACTTTGAAAAATGTAAAACAAATGGTTTATAATGTAGAATGTAGGGGAACTAGCAGTAGAGAGCAATTTAGGAAGGGGGAACAATAATCCAAGAAGAACAGATAAGCTATATAACGTTCTGGGGATGCCCAGAAATGACTATGGTCTGTTAATTTCTGATGGATGTAGTAGGAACAAGTTCACTGAAATGTTGCTATAGTATGTAACTTTCTTGGGGTAAAGTAGGAACATGTTGGAAGTTAAGCAGTTATCTTAGGTTAGTTGTCTTTTTCTTACTCCCTTGCTATGGTCTCTTTGAAATGTTCTTTTATTGTATGTTTGTTTTCTTTTTAACTTTTTTTTTCATACAGTTGATTTGAAAAAAGAAGGGAAAGTTAAAAAAAAAAAAAGAAGAAGAAAAAAGACAAACAAGGAAAAAAAAAAAAAAAAAAAAACGATTTAGTGCCCCCGTGGGGAGCCGGTGGAGAATGCAGGGGTATTCGCCTACCCCACCTCCATGGTTGCTAACATGACCACAGACATAGGGGACTGGTGGTTTGATGGGTTGAGCCCTCTACCATAAGTTTTACCCTTGGGAAGACGGTTGCTGCAAAGGAGAGGCTAGGCCTCCCTGTATTTGTGCCTAAGAGTCTCCTCCTGAATGCCTCTTTGTTGCTCAGATGTGGCCCTCTCTCTCTGGCTAAGCCAACTTGAAAGGTGAAATCACTGCCCTCCCCCCTACGTGGGATCAGACACCCAGGGAAGTGAATCTCCCTGGCAACGTGGAATATGACTCCCGGGGAGGAATGTAGACCCGGCATCGTGGGATGGAGAACATCTTCTTGACCAAAAGGGGGATGTGAAAGGAAATGAAATAAGCTTCAGTGGCAGAGAGATTCCAAAACGAGCCGAGAGATCACTCTGGTGGGCACTCTTACGCACACTTTAGACAACCTTTTTTAGGTTCTAAAGAATTGGGGTAGCTGGTGGTGGATACCTGAAACTATTAAACTACAACCCAGAACCCAAGAATCTCGAAGACAGTTGTATAAAAATGTAGCTTATGAGGGGTGACAGTGGGATTGGGAATGCCATAAGGACCAAACTCCACTTTGTCTAGTTTATGGATGGATGTGTAGAAAAGTAGGGGAAGCAAACAAACAGACAAAGGTACCTAGTGTTCTTTTTTACTTCAATTGCTCTTTTTCACTCTAATTATTATTCTTGTTATTTTTGTGTGTGTGCTAATGAAGGTGTCAGGGATTGATTTAGGTGATGAATGTACAACTATGTAATGGTACTGTAAACAATCGAAAGTACAATTTGTTTTGTATGACTGCGTGGTATGTGAATATATCTCAATAAAACGATAAAAAAAAAAAAAAAACAAAAAAAAAAAAAAAAAAAAAAAAAAAAAAAAAAAAAAGAAAGCACCAGACACATTCTGAGATATGAGCTTTTATTATGGGGCTTACCTACAGGGTGGGAAAGTTGAGTCACATTGCCCTGAAATCAGGAGCTTCTCTGAATGGATTCAGGAGCTGCTCTGAATGGCAGCATGTTCAGAGCACAACATGGAAATAGTCTGCCCTTTTTGGGGCTGAATAAGCTGGTTATAAGGGCTCAACATTCCAATGGGTAAGAGAGCATAAAGCAGGGAGCATGGGGGAGGGGTCATGCAACATAGGGAGGGATTGATTGTAATCAACAGGGAGGAGGGGAGGATAATAGATTATCTTGTAGATAACAGTATCTCAGGAAGTCTCAGGGAGGAGGTAGTTTCAGGTATAGATTACATTTAGCTCCTGATATTACAAGGCGAATAGGTCAAACCTTAACTGTCCTAGGTCAAGCAAACAGCTGTGTGCCGTCTTCAAAACACTTGGGGGCCCAGGGCTCCCACAATATCTAAACTGAAGGAGAATTGGAGAACCCCAAATAAGTTCTCCAAAGCTAAAACAGCAGCCAAATAAGCCCCTATAAACCCTCTAGGCACCAGGATTCAGGACATTGGTACTTGTAATTACCGTAAACAACCTGGACATTGGAAAAGAAACTGCCAAAAGCTACCTGAAAACAGCAGCAACCCCCTAATACCTTTCAATGTAACTATGGCTGCCACAGGAAATGGCACAGATTTTTCCAATTGTCACATCCTTAGAGAAAATAAATCTGATAATCGGAAACAATTAGAAACAAGAACTTACAAGTTCTACCAAATACTAAAGCCATCTTATCTGTCTAAATCCTCCACCCTCTTTTGAACACTATTCCAACCCATTTAGCCACAGTCTTTCTGTCTCACTTATCCCTTCCCCCAGGACCTCCTCCTTGACCTTTATCAAATCCAAGACATTAGAACTTTCCCTCCTCCCAAGACCAAAACCATCAATTAAAAAAAATTTTTGGCCTTGCCAGATATGGCATAAATTAGATTCCTAATTTTTCTTTGATGCCCCTCATTTAGGTGAAGGAATCAGGGCAGCTATAGGGGAAGGGCTGGGTGCAGGAAGATGGGGGAGGTGTAGGTTCCAGGCAGGGTTAGAATTAGGGCAGTGGCCGGCTAATAAGCAAAAGGCAAATTCCAAGTGGTCAGGCCTCAAGGAGAAAGAGGTCTCTGAGAAGAACAGCAGTAAACAAACAGCACTTGGGGCCAGCTGGACCCCACCTGAGTGAGTCATCTACGATCAAGCATCAACAAAGGAGGAAGAAGGGAAGGATAGTAAAATAGTTAATAAAAATTACAAAAGGAACAAAAAACTGTAAGAGCACACCTTTCCCACAGTGTTGCACACCTCTTGCCTCTCTCCCCTTGAGAGGGCATATGCATGCCCTTCTCGTATGTGAACTTAATGAACTTTCTGGGCTGTGCCCTTGAATTCTTTCTCACGGCATGGCCAAGAACCTAGGAATTCAACACCAGCAACAGGTTTAGTTTGGAATAAGTTCCTTCTACTAGGACTGGGGATTGGGGGTGATAGGCATAAGGTCTCAGCCATGTTTTGCATGGTTTATCCTGTGGGGTGGATTCCTCAGTTATGGAGTTCTGAGGGAATTCCCCAGTTTGGAATTATTTTTTCTAATAATACCTTTGCAATGGTAGCCTCAGAAAACAAATCATTATTAAAACATATGTATAGCCTTGGGATGAGGGTAATTAAATAAAAACCAACTGCCAAATTCCAAAAGGTCCAGTAGGTAAAGAAAATTGTCCTTCTATGGAGAAGTTTTCCTGGATTATGCCTGGGAGAAATCGAACAATTGTAGCGTATTTTCCATAGCCTGATACTATGCTCTCAAGATTCTTCATAATTTTGGGGTGATATGGAAACAAAGAGGTTTTTAACCTCCAATGAAGGGAAAAAATGCAGCAAAAATGCTGCCTGCTTTTAGAAACCTGCAATTAAATCATAGCTTAACCCTAATAATAAACCAGTCCTACCTACTTGCCTCCAGAAAATTGTTTCAGAAATTATGAATAATTATATTTTCATAATTTATTATAATTTTTATAAAATAAGATAATTATTTTCAAATATCTCACAAGAATACTGATAAAATAGTAAACTAAAAAAAAAGCAGTATTTCTGAAACCATCTGTCCTAGTTTGCTAATGCTGCAGAATGCAAAACACCAGAGATGGATAGGCTTTTATAAAACGGGGGATTTATTTCACTACACAGTTACAGTCTTAAGGCCACAAAGCATCCAAGGTAACACATCAGCAATCGGGTACCCTCACCGGAGGATGGCCAATGGTCTCCGGAAAACCTGTGTTAGCTAGGAAGGCAGCTGGCATCTGCTCCAAAGCTCCGGCCTCAAAACGGCTTTCTCCCAGGACGTGCCTTTCTAGCAAGCTTGCTTCTCTTCAAAACATCACTCCCAGCTGCACTCTCTTTTTCCCCCCGAGTCAGCTCATTTATGTAGCTCCACCGATCAAGGCCCACCCCGAATGGGTGGGGCCATGCCTCCATGGGAACATCTCATCAAAATTATCTCCCACAGCTGGGTGGGGCACACTCCAAGCAAATCTAACCAACACCAAAACTTCTGCCCCACACAAGACTACAAAGATAATGGCATTTGGGGGACACAATACACTCAAACTGGCACACCATCCCCTAAAGTAATTATATCTTCTAAGCTATCAACGTTAAGTACAATATAAGCATATAATTTTATTCTACTTAAGTACTTTCTTCCTGAATTTATACAAATTGACTGATAAAATAAGCTACTGTTAGATCTATTAGATCTTTAAGATAATGGAAAATATAAATTCGTATTTAACAAAATTATTATCTTAACAAAATTTATTTTAAAATTAATTGTGTTTTATAAAATGTTTAAAAACAGTTCAAAAATCTTTTTAGTAACTTAAGATCCGCAGGTGTGCCAGTTTGGGTATATTGTGTCCCCCTGAAAAGCCATATTTTTAATGCAATCTTGTGGGAGCAGACTTAATAGTCTTTTGATTAGGTGAGAACTTTTGATTAGATCATTAAGAAAAACATTTTATAACCCTTCATCAAGAGCAGATTAATAATTAGATAAATTGCCTATTTTAACAGTGAAAACTAAATTTTAGTTTTTCATGAATACACTATACACTCTATGGAGGTGTGGCCCCACCCATTCAGGGTGGGTCTTGATTAGTTCACTGGAGTACTTAAGAGAAGCTAAGTGCCAACACAGATGCTGATGCTTGGAGACACTTGGAGATGCAGACAGAAGGATGTTTGGAGATGCTAAGCTAAGATCTTAAGCCCAGAGTTTGCCCTGGAGAAGCTAAGAGAGGACTCCAAGATGCTTAGAGAGAAACACCCCAAGAGAACTAAGCAGAGAGCTGAGAGAAGCTAAGAGAGACAGAAGACTAGAGACATTTTGGAGAAAGCTATTTTGAAACACAACCTGGGAGCAAAGGACCAGCAGACACTAGCCATGTTCCTTCCCAGCTGACAGAGGTGTTCCAGATGCCATCTGCTGTTCTTCAGTGAAGGTATCCTCGTGTTAATGCCTTAGTTTGGACACTTTTATGGCCTTAAAACTGTAAATTTGTAACCTAATAAATGCCCTTTGTAAAAACCAATCCATTTCTGGTATTTTGCATAAGGAAGCTTCAGTAAACCAGAAGAGCAGGTATATAAAGTATGCAAGATATGCTTTGTTAAAAGCATTTTGGAAAAATGATGCAGTTTTGTCCTAAAATAAATGACTGGTTTTCACAAAATGACAAGCAGGACTGTGTAAGACAAAACTTAAATGGATATAAAAAGTTATAAAAGTTTTGTGGACATGAATTTTATGTTCATGGTCAATGCTGACTAAGACTTAATAGGCTTATTTACATTATTTTTAAGTGATCACATCAAACAGTGTATTCATGAAAAACTAAAATTTAGTTTTCACTGTTAAAATAGGCAATTTATCAAATTATTAATCTGCTCTTGATGAAGGGTTATAAAAAGTTTTTCTTAATGATCTAAACACTCTGCCTAAAAGACAAGGATTCTGTGTCATATCAGAATAATATCTTCATTAATGTTTATGTTAACCTTATCATCCTTTATTCTTTTAAAAGACAAGTTTTTTCACTTTTACGGAAACTAAGTTTTTTTTTTTTTTTACAATCATATTAAATCCCATTTACTCTTTTATTCACTTTAGGTAAATAAGGAATGAACTATTGTTTCACAGTAACCCATTTTCCTGTTTAACATAATGTTCAAAACTGACAACTTTTTAACATTTTGGCTTACCAAAATCAAAACCTAAAAAATATCTTCTATTTCAAACTGTCACAAAGGATTTTTTCTTTCACCTTGTAAGTGGAGAGATGCTAGAAACAGTTACATTCCCTCCATTTAATATGTTATGAGTTGCATGAAAAATGTTATCAAATTAAAAGGAATTCTCTAACCTTCTGTTAATTGAATTTATATAAATAAAATATTGTTCATATAAATATTTAGAGATTGTATAAAATTCCTAAATATTTGACAGTGTTCTCATTGTCCAAAATATACCTGTTACTGATCTGCATGATATTAAACAAAAACATAGGGTTATTAATCATGTTTTTAATTATTCTTTTTTTAAAAAGTGCTACATGTCACAAAAACAACAAAATTTTCAGTTACATCGTTTTACTCTAGTGCTTCTCTGAAAGTGCATGCAGTCACCTGCAAATCAGAGGTTCATCTTCAGCTTAAAAGGTCTTTATATGAAAAGCAAGGCAAATATATAAATTATGTTCTGCCTGTCGATTAACATAGCCCTTGTAAAAGTGTAAAAATGAGACAGGGATAGCTGCCTCAACTGACAGGACCCTTTTTAGACATCTTCAAATGAACTTTACACAGCTACATACTTCTATGGAATATGAATATGTTCTTGTTGTCATATGTCTGTTTTCTGGCTGGATAGAGGCTTTTCCTTATCACAAGACTACTGCCCTCACAGTAGCTAAAAGAAAAACTATTAAACTTCCCCACCTGGGGAATTCCTGTTATTCTCTCAAGCAATAAGGGCTCCCAGTTTACTGAAACTGTGGTCAGAGAGCTTTGCAGGGTCTCACCCACCAACCAGGGGTTTACCTGTCCCTACCATCCTCAACAGTTAGGAAAGGTAAAATAAACAAATAGTGGAATTAAAATGCAATTAGTTAAATTTATGGAATCCCTCAATCTGCCATGGTCAAAAGCCTTGCCTATAATCTTATTAAATCAAAGATCCACTCCTTTTGGAAAATGTAAATTATCCCCATTTGAACTTATACCAGGGAAACCTACAAAAATAAACTCTGGAATATATGAGCCTTGCCTCATAAAAGAAAATATGCTAAAAAGACAAGCCATCAATCTTGAGACTGCCACATATGAAACTTTTTTCTGTAATGCCTAATAATAATGAATGCTGTGCCACTTTGAATGTATTGTGTCCCCCAAAGCCATTATCTTTGATGTAATCTTGTGTGGGCAGATGTTATCAGTTTTGATTAGATTTCTTTGGAATGCACCCCACCCAGCTGTGGGTGATGACTCTGGTGGGATATTTCCATGGAGTCATGGCCCCACCCTTTCAGGGTGGGCCTTGATCAGTGGAGCCATATAAATGAGCTGACATAACAGAAGGAACTCAGTGCAGCTGTGAGTGAAGTTTTGAAGAGGAGCAAGCTTGCTAGAGAGGAACGTCCTGGGAGAAAGCCATTTTGAAACCAGAACTTTGGAGCAGATGCCAGCCACATGCCTTCCCAGCTAACCGAAGTTTTCCGGACACCATTGGCCATCCTCCAGTGAAGGTACCCGATTACTGATGTGTTACCTTGGACCCTTTATGGCCCTAAGACTGTAATTGTGTAGCCAAATAAACCCCCTTTTTATAAAAGCCAATCCATCTCTGGTATTTTGCATTCTGCAGCATTAGCAAACTAGAACAAATGCCAAGAATCACTCCCTGAAAACATCCTTGTTGCTCAAATGTGGTGTTTTTTTTTTTTTTTTTCCCTCTCCCCCCACTCTCTCAGCCAAACTGAAAATACACTCACTACCTTCCCCCCTAAGTGGGACATGACTCCCGGGGATAAGCATCCCTGGCTCTAAAGGATTCATACCAAATATCGATCAGCAATGCTTTCAGATAGAGATCTTGATCAAAAGGGGAAAATGTTAAAAAATAAATAAATAAAACAAAATAGAAAATGGCAGATTGGGAGAGGCAGACCACAATTCTCCTCCGTGAAAACACTAGATAAGGACAGAAACCACTCCAGAACAGCAATTCCAGGGTTCCACCAGCTGGGCAGGGACTTCTACACCATAGTGACTATGTACTTGGAGAAGCCAAGAGACTGCATTTAAGACTGGTGAGTATTTGGCCCAGAATGCCACCAGGAAACAGGCATTTGGAGCCAGCTGATGAGTGCAGAAGGGAGCAGCCTTCCACAAACCAGGCACCCTCCTCAGCACTTGGTTCGGGTGAAGACCCTTCACAGAGCCATGGACAAGAGCACCTGTGCCAGGGACTGGCAGCTGGAACAGGCAGACAAGCATGGAAGGGGCAGCTTTTCATGCCCCATGTGGCCATCTTTGCAGTCGGTTGGGGAGATACCCTTCACAGCCCTGCAGACAAAAGCTTCTTTGAGGGAATTTGGGATTTAGGGGGCTTATGACAGCATTCACTCATCCTCCATGGAAGCCCATCATGTACACAGCCCAGAGGCAAGGGTCCCACACAGAAGTGCCAGGAGCCCTCCCCAATCTAAGGGAATCACAGCTTCATGGAAGACAGGGACTGTGGGGCACTTGAGCTGGAAGTTCAGACATGCAGCTCTGCAGCCCCAGAATACTCCATCCATAACCCTGGGAATGACTGGGACCACTGTGTCCTGAAACAAACTCCCTGCCAAACTGCACAAGGCATGCCCCATACCCACAGGGCTGGCAGTCCCCAGTGCACAGGAGAAATTGGTGCACTGACTGGACTTCCACGTGGTTTGACCCCCACTCAGTGAATAGATAAAATTGGAGGAGAACTGGCTGGAGGGTAAGAGGTGGATTAAGAATGCCATCTGCTGGTAGGTCAGGGAAAGTGCACTCCACCAACCTGTACCTCTGCCAAATTAATTATAGATAAATGATCAAATAATCCTGTATATCCTCAAAGAACCCTACCAAGATAAGCAAATGCCAAGAGGCCAAAAACAACAGAAAATTATAAGGCATATGAAGAAACCAGGAAATATGCATAACACAAAAATCCAAATTAAAAAGCCAGAGGAGACACAGAACCTGGAGCCATTAATCAAAGAAATACACACAAATATCAATATCATGGCTCAGGATATAAAAGACATGAAGAAGATCCTAGAAGAGAAGAAAGAAGAATTTGCAAGAGTAAATTTAAAAACAGCAGATCTTATGGAAATAAAAGATACTGTTGATCAAATTAAAAATACTCCTGAGACACATAACAACAGATTTGAAGTAGAGGAATGAATTACCAAACTTGAGGACAGAGTGATGGAATGAGAAAGCACAAAAGAAGGAATGGTGAAATAATTGAAAAATTTGAAGCAGAGCTCAGGAAAATGATGGACAACATGAAGCACACAAATGAAATGATTGGTGTTCCAGAAGTTGAAGAGAATAGTAAACAGTTAGGAAGAGTACTCAAAGTCATTGTTGGGGAAAACTTCCCAACTCTTCAAAACAACATAAATATGCAAATCAAAGATGCCCAGTGAATTCCAAATAGAATAAATCCAAATAAACCCACTCTGAGATATATTCTGATCAGATTGTCAAATGCTGAAGAGAAGGAGAAAGTTCTGAAAGCAGCAAGGGAGAAGCAATTCACCACATACAAGGGAAATAACATAAGACTAAGTACTGACTACTCAGCAGGCACCATGGAGGCAAGAAGGCAGTGGTACGACATTTAAAATTCTGAAAGACAAAAATTGCCAGCAAAGAATGCTTTATCCAGAAAATCTCTCCTTCAAAATTGAGGGAGAGCTTAAAATTCTCACAGACAAAAAATGCTGAAAGAATTTGCTAACAAGCAACTTGTCCTACAAGAAATACTAAAGGGTGCTCTATAAGCTGAGAAAAAAGACAGAAGAGAGAGGCCTGGAGAAGGGCCTGAAGGACTGAAAAATGTTAGTAAGTGTAACTTAAAGGAAACAGACAGAGGGAAAAAATATATCTGACAACTAAAAATGAAAGGATAAGATGGCTGATTCAAGAACTGCATTCACAGTAATAACATTGAATGTGAATGAATTAAACTCCTCAATTAAAAGATATAGATTGACAGAATGGATTAAAAAATATGAATCATCAATATGCTGTTTACAAGAGACTCATCTAAGACCCAGCAACACAAAGAGATGGACAGTGAAAGGATGGAAAAATATATTCCATGCAAGCTACAGCCAAAAGAAAGCAGGGGTAGCAATACTAATTTCAGGTAAAATAGACTTGAAATGCAAGGATGTCATAAAACACAAAGAAGGACATGATATACTAATAAAAGGGACAATTCACAAAGAAGAAATAACAATAATAAATGTTTATGCACCCAATCAAGGTTCTCCAAAGTACATGAGACAAATATTGGCAAAACTAAAAGAAACAATAGACGTTCCCACAATAATCATGGGAGAATTCAATACATCACTCTCTCCTATTGATAGATCAATGAGACAGAGGACCAATAAGAAAATTGAGAACCTAAACAATATGATAAATGAATTAGACTTAACAGACATATATAGAGCATTACATCCCAAATCACCAGGTTATACATTCTCTAGTCCTCATGGAATTTCTCCAGGATAGATCACATGCTGGGGCATAAAACAAGCCTCAATAAATTTTAAAAGATTGAAATTATTCAAAGCACATTCTCTGATTACAATGGAATAAAACTAGGAAGTCAATAGCCATCAAAGATCTAGAACATTCACAAATATCTGGAGGTTAAACAACACACTCCTAAACAATCAGTGGATCAAAGAAGAAATTGCAAGAGAAATTGCTAAATATCTAGAGAAGAATGAAAATGAGAACACAACATATCAAAACTCATGGGATGCAATGAAGGCAGTATTTGGGGGGGGGGAATTTATAGCTCTAAATGCATATATTAAAAAGGAAGAAAGAGCTGAAATCAAAGAACTAATGGAATGACTGAAGAAGCTAAAAAAGGATCAGCAAACTAATCCTAAAGCAAGTAGAAGAAAAGAAATAACAAGGATTAAAGCAGAAATAAATGATATGGAAAACAAAAAGCAATAGAGAGAATAAATAAAACCAACAGTTGGTTCTTTGAGAAGATCAACAAGATTGACAAACCCTTGGCTAGTCTGACAAAGTCAAAAAGAGAGAAGGCCCAAATAAACAAAATAATAAATGAGAAGAGGGACATTACTGTGGATCCTGAAGAAATTTTAAAAATCATAAAAGGATACTATGAACAACTGTACATCAGCAAAATAGACAATTTAGAGGAAATGGATAATTTCCTGGAAACACTTGAACAACCTAAACTGACCAGAGAAGAAATAGAAGACCTTAACAAACCAATCACAAGTAAAGAAATCCAATCAGTCATCAAAAAGCTTCCGGCAAATAAAAGCCTGGGGCCAATGGCTTCACAGGGGAATTTTACCAAACATTCCAAAAAGAACTGACACCATTCCTACTCAAATTCTTTCAAAAAGTTGAAGAAAATGAACACTACCTAACTCATTTTATGAAGCCAACATCACTATAATGCCAAAACCAGTTAAAGACGCTACAAGAAAAAAAAACTACAGGCCAATCTCCCTAATGAATATAGATGAAAAAATCTCAACAATATACTTGGAAATTGAATCCAAAGACACGTTTAAAAAAATCATACACCATGACCAAGTGGGTTCATCCCAGGCATGCAAGTGTGATTAAATGTAAGAAAATCAATCAATGTAATACAACACATTAAAAAATCAAAAAATAAAAATCAAATAATCATCTCAATACATGCTGAAAAAGAACTTGACAAAATTCAGCATCCTTTTTTGATAAAAACACTTCCAAAGGTAGGAATTAAAGGAAACTTCCTCAATACGATAAAGAGTATATATGAAAAACCCACAGTCAGCATAGTGCTCAATGGAGAGAGACTGAAAGTCTTCCCTCTATGATCAAGAATGAGACAAGGATGCCTGCTGTCACCACTTCTATTCAACATTGTGCTAGAAGTTCTAGCCAGAGCAATCCAGCAGGACAAAGAAAGTAATGGCATCCAAATTGGAAAGAAAGAAGTAAACCTCATTATTTGCAGATGATATGATCCTATATTTGGAAAACCCTGAGAAATTCATGACACAGCTCCTTGAGCTAATAAACAAATTCAGCAAAGTGGCAAGACACAAGATTAATACACATAAGTCAGTAATGTTCCTATACACTAGAAATGATGTAACTGAAGAGACACGTAAGAAAAAAAATTCCATTCACGATAGCAACTAAAAAAATCAAGTATCTAGGAATAAACTTAACCAAGGATATAAAAGACCTCTACACTGAAAATTATATAACTTTACTAAAAGAAATAAAATGGGACCTAAAGAGATGAAAAGATATTCTACGTTCATGGATAGGAAGGCTAAATGTCATTAAGATGTCAATCCTACCAGCACTGATCTACACATTCAATGCAACTCCAATCAAAATTCCAACAACCTACTTTGCAGAATTGGAAAAGCTAGTTATCAAATTTATTTGGAAGGGAAAGATAGCTCGAATTGCTAAAAAAACATACTAAAAAAGAAAAATGCAGAGGGAGTACTTATACTTCCTGTCTTTGAAGCCTACTATAAAGCCACAGTAGTCAAAACAGCATGGTACTGGCACAAAAATAGAAATAGACATATTGATCAATGGAATCAAATTGAGAGGTCAGAAATAGACCCCCAGATCTATGGTCAACTGATTTTTGATAAGGCCCCCAAATACACTGATCTGGGACAGAATAGTCTTTTCAACAAATGGGGCTGCGAGAACTGGATATCCATATCTAAAAGAATAAAGAGGATCCCTACCTCACACCCTATACAAAAATTAACTCAAAGTGGATCAAAGACCTCAATATAAGAGACAGTACCATAAAACTCCTAGAAGATAATGTAGGGAAACATCTTCAAGACCTAGTATTAGGAGGTTGCTTCTTAGTTCTTACACCCAAAGCACAAGCAATGAAAGAAAAAATAGATAAATGGGAACTCCTCAAAATCAAGAGCTCTGTACCTCAAAGGAATTTGTCAAAAAGGTGAAGAGGCAGCCAACTCAATGGGAGAAAATATTTGGAAACTATGTTCTAATAAGATACTAATATCTTGCATATATAAAGAAATCCCACAACTCAATGTAATTATAAAATGGGCAAAAGATATGAAAAGACATTTCTCTGAAGAGAAAATACAAATAGCTTAAAAACACATAAAAAAATGTTCATCTTCAATAGCTATCAATGAGATGTAAAGCAAGACCACAATGAAATATCATCTAACACAAATAAGAATGGCTGCCATTAAACAAACAAGTAACTACAAATGCTGGAGAGGATGTGGAGCAATTGGAACTCTTATTCATTGCTGGTAGGACTGTATAATAGTACAGCCACTCTGGAAGATAATTTGATGGTTCCTCAGAAAACTAGGTATTGAGCTACTCTACTGTTCTACTTTGCTAATGCTGCTGGAATGCAAAACACCAGAAATGGATTGGCTTTTATAAAAGGTTTATTTGGTTACACAGTTACAGTCTTAAGGCCATAAAGTGTCCAAGGTAATGCATCAATAGTCGGGTACCTTCACTGAAGGATGGCCAATGGTGTCCGGAAAACCTCTGTTAGTTGTGAAGGCACGTGGCTGTTGTCTGCTGATCCTGGGTTGTGTTTCAGCTCCTCTGTCGGCTCATGTGCATTCTTGGTTCTTTCTCCCAGGACGTTTCTCTCTAAGCACCTGGGGGTCCTATCTTAGCATATCCCGGGACAAACTCTGGGCTTCATCTCTTAGCTCAACACCTCCAAACGTCCTTCTGTCTGCTTCTCTAAGTATCTCCAAGTGTCACCTCTTAGCTTCACTCCAAAATGTCCCTCTCAGTTGCAACATGAGCTCCTTCTGTCTGTGAGCTATCATAGGACTCCAGTGATTTAATTATGACCAACTCTGAACGGCAGGGTCCGTATCTCCATGGAGAGAATTTAATCAAAGCTCTCGCCCACAGTTGATTGAGTCAAGTCTCCAAGGAAAATTCAATCAAAGGTCACACACTAATCAAAACGATTAATCAATCTGCCCCCACAAGGTTGCATTAAAGAATATGGCTTTTTCTGGGGGACATAACATGTCCAAACTGGCATACCCTGAAACCCAGAGGTACCAGTCCCTCCAAGAACAACAACCAGGAACTCATAAGTACCTTCAGCTCCAAGCCAAGAAATTCCATTCCTCACATCCTGATCTAATACCTTAGTCAGCACAAAGCAGCCAGAGTGGTCATCATCCCGAATCCCTCAAGATTGAGGAATGTTCAAAAACTCAAGGCTGGACTGAAACCATGGGCAAGAAAAACCAGTTTGTGCAAATATCCTCTGTTCCTATAACCTCTTCTTCTGAGTTTGTTTAACTGCAGGTCATATAACCTGTGCCAAAGGTTACAGGGATGAGGAGTCTTCTCAAATGCAAATAAAATGCAAGAGGTCCCTAAAAAGGAAGATAAGTTGCAACCCGCTGGCATATTTCTACCATATACAAACAGTCCTATGAACAATCAGTCAAAATATACCAACCCAATCCCTGTCACTGTTTCGCCACATCCCTTTGTTCCCATCCCTTAAAAATCCCTTAATTCTCAGATCGGGAAAACAGATTTGAGCTTGCTTCCTGTCTCCTTGCTAGTTGAACTCTCAATAAAACTCTTTTCTCAAAATCCTGGTGTCATGGTATTAGCTTCTGGGCACATCAGGCAGGGGACCCATTGCTTGATAACAGCGCCATGCATGAGTATAAGCTACTCATTCTTGGCATTGGAAATCTGCTCTAACTGTGCAGTTTGTTCAGGGAATTTTTGTTGAAAACTACGGTCCTATGATAGAAGATTCATACAGAAAGCAAGTTGAAGTAGATGTACAACCGTGTATGCTTGAAATCTTGGATATTGCAGGAACCGAATAATTTACAGCAATGAGGAATTGGCACATGAAAAAATGGACAAGGCTTTACATTAGTTTATTCCATCTCAGCATGGTCCATATTTAATGATTCACAAAATCTGAGAGAACAGATTCTTCAAGTAAATGATACTGATGATGCTCCAGTGATTCTGATGGGTAATAAGTGTGACTCTGAGGATGAACAAGTTGAAGGAAAGGAGCAAGATAAAACTCTAGCAAGACAGTGAAACAACTGGGCATTCTTAGAATCTTCTGCAAAATCAAAAATAAATGTTAATTAGATCTCTATGATCTGGCACAGCAAATTAACAGAAAAATTCCAGTACCCGGGAAGGCCCACAAAAAGACATCATGTCAGCTGCTTTAATAAAACGCACTGTGGCTCTGAGACACGTCTGAAGAACTGTTGCCCAATTCAACAGTGCCAGCACTCCAATTTCATTAAAGTTACCAGCACCTTCAATGGACTTTCCTGAGGTCGCTTCCTTTAAGACGTAGATGAAAACTATTACATCAGTTTGCATATTCTAATCACCTTCCAATATCACAAGAGGTATTTTCACTCATATAATAGTCATAGAGTATGCAATGTAAAACCAGAGGCTACACATCCAGTATTACTGCTTAGGAGACATTCTTCATTCACCATCATTGTATATCTATGAAAGTGGTAGGCTGTATATTTTCACATACCCTATAAACTTTGTATTAGAAGTACAATAATGTAAATCCTAAAAGTACCCCTATTTGAGCTTAATAAAAGAAAGTCCAAAGAGCTCCTATATAGTACTCCAGATAACTTCTCTTCTTTGACACTGTAGCTTATTGTAATTTTTTTAAGAAATTCAAGATTGTTATCATTGTATTGTATAAAATAAGCACTTTTGATTAATACAGCTATAGAGTTTATTTGTAACTTTTTAAAAACTTGTGGACAATAACAAATAACGAATAAAAGAATAAAATAAAATAAAATAAAAACCTGTGGAGACAGAGATCTTGTCTTTAAAATCTGATAGTCCTTTCAGTAAAATGTTTTAGATGAAAGACATTGCCTTTAATATCTGTTGGGAAAGAAATGTCCAGACTCTCAAATTTTATTATATGTTTCCTTTTTTGATTACATAGGGAACAATGTTTATAGTTGTGTGTATGTGGGGGACTACAACAAGAATTGTCTGTTTTCAAACAATTTTTTAATGGCTTAACAATTTTTGTAAATCATTTTCCAGCTTCTGCAGCTGTAGATTCTCACTGTGAATCCCCTGCTTGCTCATGCATAAGTGTATTTGCAATACCAAATATACAGATTTGGTATTTTTGCCTGTTAGTGATTGCTATACATGTAATGTTTGGGTTGAGATGTTAAATGGTGGACCAGTACTGTGTATGTTGATGTGGGAAGTAATTTTAATCATGTGTAATTGGTCATAAGGCTTACGTTGCAGTAACTATTCCTGTTTTATTTAACAATGTCTTGCTGCTTTGTATGCATTAATGTTTGGGTGTAAAGATTGTGTGTCTATCCAACAGGGAGTCACAGTATTTAAAGTGACCAACCTAATGTTACAAGTACTCCACGGTGGCCAAATGTAGACGAAAAGCCTTAAAGCAGTGTAATTTTGTATAACTCAGCATCAGTAGTTCAATAGATTTGGATTGCCTTGAAAAAAACAATGGTGAATTTCCTGGTTTTATCCTTCAGTGTCTCTGAGCCTATATTGAAAGGCAGCCCAAAACCTGGAAATACACCAGATGAGAACAGAAAGGGCTTCAAAAGAAACCTTCTATTTCTGGTAAATGGCATGAAAAAGAAAGTCCCAACAGGTCAGAGAGAGTGGGAAAAATCCAGTAGATTGTTGGTTTGCATATGTGGGTTTCCAATCTCTCACACTGAAGCCCCCAGGCAATTTCATGGCAGTGCTGAGACAACTGTACAATAGCCAGGCAGGCACCTGACACTCCAAGGGAGTGGAATCCCTCTCTCTGACCAGAAGAACTGTGGTCTCCAGAGCATGGGGATAAGCCCCACTTTTTTTTTCTCTAGATATTCTCTCACTGCATGGCCCTGGATGAAGATGCAGTTGCAGGCAGTGCATGGCACAGTGGGGAAACTAAAGCCTCAGCTTTCTAGCCAGAGGATGGGGGCGGGAGTGGGGGGTTGCCAAGAAATGCCCAGTACAGGAGACCCAATCTCCAGCCAAAGGGAAAAGGTGTGATTGGTCTAATATTAGCAAACCATTGTGATCTTGTTCTCCTTGACAATAATTGGTTTAGGCAGGAACATAGAAGTAATTCTGGCCAATGAGAAATGAAAGGAATGTTGCTAGTGAAGGGAAAGAGGATGGATCAAAAGGTTTCTTTGTACTTCAAAGGAGGGGAAAGGACAGTCCTTGTGCTACTGGGCATCGGCCTATGTACTGGAACGACAGCAGTGTGTTGGGACGACAATCAGGGCCAGCAGACAACAAAGCTGACACTCTAAGACTTCCAGAGCTGGGAGCTATGGATTAGCCAATCTGGAGAAGCCCTAGCCATGGGGTTATTGTTAGGAGGGGTAATGATTCTTTTCCTTGTTTTTTGAATCAGTTGAAACAGGATTTTCTGGAAATCGTAGTCAAAAGCAAGGGGAGCTAGAAACACCCTACATGTTAGAAAAGAAAAGAATTTGCTACACAGATTACACAGATAATAAAGTGTTAACCACTATTTCATTTTTTCATCAAATAGTAGATGTTCAATACATGTTTAAATAAATAATTTTATAGGAAAGTATCCATGAATTTAAAACTCTCAGCTATTTACATCTATCAACATTTTTTTCCAGACTCTTCAAAGCACAGGCACCATTTATATGAAATTATAAGGGAGGATAGTCTATTCTGCATTCTGCTTTGCTTGCACTTAGCGTTGTGATGTATATGGATTTTCACAGGTGAATACAGTTTATATACTTTTCACAGAGAATTCTGATACACCATGGTTCATTTAACCATTCCCACTCACTGGGCATTTCGGTTACTTTCCATCTTCCCCTATTATGAACATGCTGCCATAAATATCTTTGTAGAAATAGCTTTTTTTACTTTTTGGATTATTACCTTGGGATATATGCCCAAAAGTGGGATTACCAAGTCAAAGGCTATGAATGCTTTCACAGTTCTTATTACAAATTGGGAACTTGCATTTCAGAAAAATAGGAACAATTTACAGAGTGGCCAAAACCGTATGAAGGCTTTCTATGCAGAACCTAACACAATGGGTATTGTCTGTTTTATTTATTTTTACTAATTTAATAGTTGGCATTCCACAGCTATTCAAACCTGTATTTCTTTAATTATTCATGTTGAACATTTTCCAAATATTAGTTTGCTATTTAAAAAAAAGGACAGAGCAAATTAATCCACTATGATGATATGGTGGCATTATAAATTACAACGATGATACTGATTAAAGATGTTACCTTTATTAAACAATATCTTCATGTATTTTGATAAATTGTCAAGTAGACTGCAAGCCTTAACCATAAATTTCCATTGTTCTTTATCTATTTTGTGCTATAAGCTTTAGTCATAATAATTAAAATATGTTTTTCTATTTTATTTCTTTTCATTTAGTGTATTGTTTTGGTACCAAAAGTTAAAATTTTGTTGTAATTGATTTGATTTGCCTTGTTTCCAATGATACCTTCTATTGCTTTAAATACCACAAATATATTTCTCCTTCATTGTAGAAATAAATATGCTATTTCATCCTCTTTTGATTTTTTTTATGGTTTGTTTCATGGTCATTTGTAAGATGCAAACCCGAGGTAAATTTCATTACTGCCTGGATGTCTGTAAATGGCTAAATTCTTCCCTTATAACATCAACTGAGGATGAGAATACTCGGCCATTTAGTTCTGAGCTTGGTGCGTTGGTGCAGAGCAGCTCAGAGTTCAGGATGCTACAGTACCAAATGCTTCCCCTTCTCAATGATTCCTTACTAACCAGAGTAAATAGCAGAGTATTCATAAGCATGATGTGATGAAAAAAATGCCCACAAAAAATAATTTTAAGAATGCATCTTTCTGTATTACTTGTCACAATTGCATATGAATCTACAATTATCTCAAAATAAAAAACTTAATAGGAAAAAACCTTTTACGTGCATGTAAATTTAGTAAAATATCTTATTTCTTCTTTTAAATATGGAAATTTCTGTATTCACACCCTGACTCTCAACAAAAGTCCAGAAGCTTGGAGAATGGCTATTCTTTATCATAAATTCTATGATACTCAAGGTGTTTCCGTTTCCCAGCTGCTATGACAAATATCACATAATAGGATGGCTTAAACAACAGCAATTCATTGGCTCACGGTTTCAGAGGCTGGAAGGCTTGCTTCCTCTCAGGCTCAATAGCATTCCGGCTGGCCAGACTTGGGTTCCTTGGCTTTTCCATCACATGGCAATGTCCTCTCCTTTATCCTCTGGGTTCCATTGCCTTCCAGGACATCCAGCTTCTGGCTCCTTCCCGAGGCTTTCTCTTCATAAAATCTCAGCAGTAGGGTCAAGGCCCACCCTCATTCAGTTGGCCACACTTTAGCTAAAAATAGCATCTTCAAAAAGTCCTATTTACAATGGGTTCACACCCACAGGGATGTGGGTTAGGATTAAGAACAGGTTTTTTCCTGAGATGCACAATTCAATCTGCCAGACAAGGCAAGGACCACCAGGTGAAGAAGTCTTTCTTCTCAACCTCTGATAACTGAGGAATTCATTTTCAAACACTGCAGTGTTAAGGCTGGAGGCAGGTTTAGAAGTGCTTGTTTTTTAACCGAATTACCAAATATTTATTAAGGACCACAAACAATCTTGCTTGAAAGTGGAGCACCAGTTGTAAGGTAAATAACCTGAGACAGAGAAAATTAACGTTTTAAAACTGCCAACAGCTCCTCCCCATCACTTCTGGTGAAAACTAATTTTTGAAACTAAGAAACTGTCATTTTAGTAACCGAGTGGATTTTGCATCCTGCAATTTAAACTGGGATTTGTCCTTGGGTCTTCCCTATCTTCTGGAAGGGCCCACTCTGGTGACCTTTTTAGCCATGTAGACAGAGATTAAAGCCATGCTTTACCTCTTTTTCTGGGGGCAGCTCTTCAGACTGAGGTGCTAAGTATTCTGCTCACTAATGAAAATTTGGTTTATTTAGCAAGACTCTGTCCTTGCAAATAAACTATTTTGAAATATGAATTTAAACTTCCCAGTCCCTGGAAATCATAGCATGGGAGATATTCCCTTTTTACCCCCAAACATTTATTCCTAGGAGGTTGCCAGACCAGCTGGAAGACACAGAAGGGTTGACTACATCTCACAGTGAGGATAGAGGACCTGGACAAGGCTTGACAGGTGCTCCCTGACTGGCCAGTTGGGACCCCACACTTGGGCTCACGGTTTCTGCTCAGCCCCTGATAACATTCTGCCTCCATTCCAACAGACACTCCCCCTCGCCCCCCACCCCCAGGCCTTGTAACAGGCCAGTCGCCAGGAGCACAAGTGTGAGTTTAAACCACAATTCCACCACTGTCCTGCCATGTGACCTTGGGCAACTCACTCTACCTCATGTGCACAATGGGGAAAATAATACCCACTAGAGGAGTGCTAAGAAAATGTTAGCTTCCTCCCTCTGACCCCACTCGTGGTTGAAGCACTTGGCTATCTCATACACACAAAATGACCTCCAGTCGGCCTAAGGGATTGAAATAGAGACACACACATACCACACAATAAACCAGCAGAACCAGTTCTCTGCAGCAGCCACCTAGATGCAGGTGGGCATGGGGAGGGCCTGGGACCACACCCAGGTAAAGGGTGGGGGGTGGAGGAAATTGCTGTGCCCTAGAATCTCAGTTATCTGTCTTCCTCCAGATTATAGGAGACATTTTCCCTGCCGCCAGCTCATCTCCCAGGTGCATCTAGTTGCACCTCATGCCTTGGTCTTCTTCTCATCCGGCTAAGGAAGCATGAAGACCCCTGCAGGGCAAATGGCCTCAGCCTGAATGGCCACCCCCACTGAGCTACCTGTCCCAGCCCTGTTCAGTTGGTCTTTTGGGACCAGGACTGACACTCACAGGTTCTGCTACTTCCTACATCCCTGGAACATCCTTCTGCTCCTTAGAAATTTCCTCACATCCAGAGCCCCCATCCGCATCCCCTCCCAGATCCCCACAGGTCCCCTTTGCTGGTTCTGTGAGCTCTGGTCCCTAGATTCCTGTGCTTTGCTCCCAAGGCTCTCACCCTGCAGTGTTCAGAGGAACACCAGGCTGCTGGAGCCTTTACCCAGAAACAATGATGGACATAAGGGCCTGGGAGTTTGCCCTCTACACCTGCCGGGAGCTAATGCATGACTGGTAAGGGTGTACGAAAGTACAGCTCCCTGTTCTTGAAGAGAGACAAAATGATGCATAATTTATGCTCCAGGGCCCCTGAAGTGATCAGGCTGAGGCAGTGATGTCACCTAAAGTCACACCCTTGCCTGGCCTCTTTCTCTTTTCTGCTTGGCCCTCCTCCTCCTCCTTACAGATCTCCCCCAGAGCACTCCCTTAATAAATCCCCTGCACACTCCCTCTCATCTCAGGATCTGCTTCTGCAAGATACAACACTAGTTTGTCACAAACCCTGAGGCAACAAGAGGCCACTGGTCTGGGTCCCACTGGGCCATGTGTGTGTTCTCGGTGTGTGCAGCACATGCACATTCACATGGAAGGAGGTGTGAGAACAAGCATGTTGGCATGAAGGTAAGCTTATGCATCTTCTGAGGGACAAGTGTGTTTGCTTATATTTGTATGTATATCTGGATATGTGTGTATATTTCTGTTTGTTAATGCAGATGTAGGTGAGAAATGTGTGTGTGCCGACATGGGTACAAGCAGGAAGTGGTGAATGGGTGTGCATGTGGACACACACTTGTGTCTAGCTTCCCTACTGGGGGGTTTAGGGCAGAGGTTGCTTCAAGCACCTGCACATCTCCACAGTCAACCAGAGCCCCCATCCTCTGAAGTCCTGCAAATGGCTGGGTCCTGCCCCACAATGCAATGTCCATCAACGAGGCTCCATTTATAAGTCAAGCAAACTTTATATCCACTTCCACAGAAAATCCACTGACACATAAATGTAGGACGTGGAAAAAAAGGAAATACTGGGATAAATGACATCTGGACTAACCAGGGCAGAAGATACCCAATTCATACGACAACTTCTTGGATGTTTGGGTGCCGGGGGAGCTGGAACCAGCCCCAACTCCCACCCAGAGGGCCGGCATACAATCTTCTACTTGGTTTTGTAAACTTAGCCAAGTTACTTATCCTCTCTGTGCCTCAGCTTCCTCATCTGAAATGAGGATAATGATAGCATTATTAGGTAATAATAGCATAACTAATAATTATGAGGATTAAAATGAGTGAATTTTTGTAAAGCATTTAGATCAGTGCCTGACATACAGTAAGCCTAAAATACTCTTTTACTATGATGGTGGTAGTGGTGGTGGTGATGATGGTGGTGATTAATCACATCAACTTCAGAACTTTTATGCCCTGTGCTAATAAGATATAAAAATGGTTGCAACATGATTGTAAGACAAAAAGGTGAAAGAAAAGATAAATCCATCCAAAACTGTTTACTCTCTGGTTTTATGAGACCAATCTCTTAAAAGTTTATTTGAACCTAATTTGTGGGCAGCAAAACTGAGCATACCAGGTGGGCAAAATAAATCCATTTTTAAACAACTCTCATTCTAACAAATGTTTGTGCTATCACATCTGCAAGGTACACTTTCCCAGAGACACCCCACAGTGCAGCTCACAGTAAGCAAGCAAAACCAGCTCCAGCCTGAAACTCTTCAGGGAAGAGACAGAAAATGGGATCTTGCCTCAAGGAATCTCTTTTTTCATTAACTCACTGCTCTGAAATCACAAAACCCTAGAGAAAATGGAGAGATCTTGGAGTGTGTTGTTGAGTTGAAGGCTCAGGGGAGTTCCCAGGGTAAATACTATAATTGTGTGTTTGTATGGCACAGGCCGATCAGGAAGCCCCGTGTCCACTGCTGGCCGGCAGGAAATGGAAATGGCTTCCTCTGAGGCCCGTGGCAGGTACACAGAGGCCAGGTTTGCTGAATGAACCACACTGTGGTGACGTCCAGGGGAAAGCCCTAGAACTGAATTCCAGTGTGCTTTAGCCCCAGCTCTGCTTCTGATCACTAACCAAGACTTTCTGATCACAGATAGGCCTGCAGTCCTCTGGGGTAACATCTGCACCCACAGGTCAGGCCTGAAAATCACTGTTGCCTCAGCCAGTCAGCCGTTCCTTCTAAAGGTTAGCTGAAGGTAAATGCAGTTATTTAATGTAATGCAATTATTAATGTAAATGGGTTACTCAGGACTTGGAAAAAAAAATTGCATCAGCTATAAGTAACAGAAAATCTAAATAATAGGCCCACACAAATACAGGCATTTATTATTTTCTAACAAGAAGATGGGAGTGTTGGGGACGCTTGCACCTTCTGGGACGCTTGCACCTTCAGCGATGCCGGAAGCACAACATGGCCGCTAGAGCTAAGAATAACCTTGAGAGAGGCTAGGCCTCCCTGTATTTGTGCCTAAGAGTCTCCTCCTGAATGCCTCTTTGTTGCTCAGATGTGGCCCTCTCTCTCTGGCTAAGCCAACTTGAAAGGTGAAATCACTGCCCTCCCCCCTACGTGGGATCAGACACCCAGGGAAGTGAATCTCCCTGGCAACGTGGAATATGACTCCCGGGGAGGAATGTAGACCCGGCATCGTGGGATGGAGAACATCTTCTTGACCAAAAGGGGGATGTGAAAGGAAATGAAATAAGCTTCAGTGGCAGAGAGATCCCAAAACGAGCCGAGAGATCACTCTGGTGGGCACTCTTACGCACACTTTAGACAACCTTTTTTAGGTTCTAAAGAATTGGGGTAGCTGGTGGTGGATACCTGAAACTATTAAACTACAACCCAGAACCCATGAATCTCGAAGACAGTTGTATAAAAATGTAGCTTATGAGGGGTGACAGTGGGATTGGGAATGCCATAAGGACCAAAATCTACTTTGTCTAGTTTATGGATCGATGTGTAGAAAAGTAGGGGAAGCAAACAAACAGACAAAGGTACCTAGTGTTCTTTTTTACTTCAATTGCTCTTTTTCACTCTAATTATTATTCTTGTTATTTTTGTGTGTGGGCTAATGAAGGTGTCAGGGATTGATTTAGGTGATGAATGTACAACTATGTAATGGTACTGTAAACAATCGAAAGTACAATTTGTTTTGTATGACTGCGTGGTATGTGAATATATCTCAATAAAATGATGATTAAAAAAAAAAAAAAAAAAAAAAAAAAAAAAAGAATAACCTTGAATAGAGTCAGCCTTCTTTACGGAAGTAGTAGTTCGCGCCAAGAGTTCGCGCCTAAACAAGTAGCCACCCATCTACCATCCACCCCAGCAACAGCTACCACCAATCCCAGACCCCCAGCAACAGCTACCACCAATCCCAGACCGCCAACTGTCCCTATTAGCCACCCCCTCTCCCTCCAGGGCATATATACCCTGCCTTTTCAATAAAGCTTTGCAGCTTGATCAGGATACTTGTCTTGCTGTCATTCTTCGTGTCTCTTGTCCCATACCATTCCTCCCTCACAGGTATCAGAGTCTCCGTTGATCGTCCCGCGGGCCGGGACAGGGAGAAAGGCGATCTTGGGGTTGGTTTGGCAGCCTAATGATGTTATCAAGGAATGGAGAGTCTTCTGTCTTTCCACCCTCCCATCCTTAGCTTGTTGGCTTTTGCTCCTTCCTCTGGCTGTGGCTATCCCTGGTAACACCATCTCCTCCCTTTATCTCTCCAACCCTAGGGGTGGGAGCAGCTTCCTGCTATTGCTAATTTCTGGGTTACCTCAACCACTGTTTGTCTTCTAAACTCCTCTATCAGCTGCTTATACAAACTCCTTCTCTAAATTCCTTCTGTTGCAATAACTGAAGCGGTTTTGTTTCTTGGTTAAAACCTGATTGACCACATGGCCAAAGCAGTAGCAAACTCATACCCTTATGGACCAATGCTTTAGAAACATGAAGTTTGTTTCTGGTAGAAATTAACAAAACTCAAAGCAGACAATAAGAAAATGATATTGAAAATGAGGAACAGTGATCACATGACAATGGCTGTGTCCTTGACAAGTGAAAAGGTATGAGGCCAGTTCTCTTCCAGTTTGTTTTGTGCAAGGACACTTGGCCAAGGGATGTTATAGGGCTCAGAGTCAGATTCAGCCTGTGCTCCACTCACCACACTACACACACTGCATGAAGCTACATCCCCAAGAAGGGCACACCTTTTTATAATTTGCACAAAGTTTACACAAGTTGATGCTGAGAGTAAGAATTTTTCTCTAATTCCCATAGGCTTGCCTCGACCCTGCCTAGAGTTGCCAAAATTCATGGTAGGCAGGGGAAGAATAAAGAGGAACACAAAGAAATAGCAACAGAGCTCAAAATGAGTCCAACTTGAAAGTTGAAGGGCTTCATTTAAGGCTTTTAATGTTCCAGGAACACAAGGGGAAGGACTTTTAAGAAGGAGTCTCCCTGTCTTGAAGGCAAAGCTATGGTTTAAAATGTAGAGAGCCCATCCTCCAGAGAGATTGAGTGAGGTGGTGCCTACAGCAACCCTATGGGAAGATGCCTGATTAGAAATGGACCACACTTTTGACAACTGGTCTGCTTTCTAGTTGTAGCCTTCTTTTCATCTCTTAGCCATCTGAGCAGGTGGCCTAGAGTTTTAGAAAGTTATGTAGGGCTCAAATAGCTATTGGTTTGATAATCTCCCTACAAAAGAGCAAGACTGTGGCCCCTAGACAGACAAAAAGTTCACCCAGTTATTTCTAGGAGTCCTCAAAGGAGAGCCTGCCAAATATTTATAGGACAATCCACGCCATTGCCACCAAGCATCATCCCTCCCTTCCTCTCCACCCCACTTCCCATTTGTCCACATCCCCTGCCCACAACACTGCTTGCAGGAGTCTCATCTCTGCTAGTCCATGCAGGAAAGCCAGAGGCACTCTGCTGGGGACTCCCAAAGTCACCATCCTCAGGTATGCCCACAGTGCTGGGTCCCCTGCAGAAGTGGAGAAATGAGTTCCTCCCCAGCTCTGGACCTTAAAACCTGGTATCAAAGCAACTCTGCTTGCACCCAGAGTCTCACCAATGGCTCCAGCAACCCCCTAGAATGCCCCACACACCCCCAGCCCTCAGGGTCTCTCACCCTTGAACAGACACCATGCTATCCACCCATTCTCCTCCTCTTTTTTAACACTCTCTTGCCACCAAAAACTCCTCCATATTCTTCCAATTACAATGTAAAAACTCTCAGTTACTAATGTGTCTGAGCAAGAGAAAATAAGAGTGCCATCTACATCTCAGCAATCAATAAAACACCCTCTGGTTACTTGGCAGAAAGGAGGGTGGCCTCTCCACAGCAGAAGAAAGCATTAAAGGAAGAGCTGTGCAGAGTTAAGAAAACTTGGGAAGGAGAGGCCAAGCCTACTTATAATTGTGCCTAAGAATCACCCCAGAGAACCTCTTTTGTTGCTCAGATGTGGCCTCTCTCTTTAAGCCAACTCAGCAGGTAAACTCACTGCCTTCCCCTCTACATGTGACATGATTCCCAGGGGTGTAAATCACCCTGGCAACATGGGACCTGACTCCCAGGGATGAGTCTGGACCTGGCATCATGGGATTGAGAAAATCTTCCTGACCAAAAGGGGAAGAGAAATGAAACTAAGCAAAGTTTCAGGGGCTGAGAGATTTCAAATGGAGTCAAGAGGTCATTCTGGAGGTTATTCTTATGCTTTTAGATACCACTTTTTTGTTTTTAGATTAGAATAGCTGGAAGGAAATACTCGAACTGATGGAACTGCAGCCCAGTAGCCTTGATTCTTGAAGATGGATGTATAACTATATAGCTTACATGGTGTGACCGTGTGATTGTGAAAATCTTGAGGATTGCACTCCCTTTACCCACTATATGGCTTATGAGTAGAAAAATGGGGACAAAAAAGTAAATGAATAATCATGGGGGGGGGGGGTTGTTTTAGATGTTCTTTTTTACTTTTATTTTTATTTTATTTTATTTTACTTTTTTGGAGCAATGAAAATGTCCAAAATTTGTGGTGATGAATGCACAACCATATGATGATAATGGGAACAGGTGATTATACACTTTGGATGATTGTATGGCATGTGACTATATATCAATAAAATTGCAAGGAAAAAAATATTTGGTGAGACAATTACTGCCTCCTTCCTAATAAAAAGGTGCTCAGTCTATCCACCAGAAGCCCTTGTTTGACCTCCAGGCATGTAGGTGGCGCAGCAGCTATGTCTTGGAACAACAGGGGATGTGGGAAGAGGCCATCTGTCTCCCTCTCCTCTCTTCTCCTCCCACCTCCTTCCCTTTCTCTTCATTTTCACCTGTCTCTCCCTCCTGTTCCTCATCTCCTTGCTCTTACACCACTCTCTCTCCATGGCCACTTGTGGGCAGAGCAGTTTTCTACATGCTGTTGGAGGTGAAAAAAAGGAATGGGAGACACTGGCCCCACCTTAGGGAGTTAATGAGATAAGAAATAATGGCAAAGCCAAGCAAAGGGGTAGGGGCTGAGTCGAATAAGGTTTCTTCTACATTCATCCCATTGCCCCAAGAAAAAAACCCACAGGACGCCTCTAGTTCTGTTCAAAGCCTTGCTGATGTCTGCTCAGTGGCACAACTAAATGTATCTAATGAAAAATAATAAAGCAAAGAATTTTCTATGAGGGGATTGTCTATTTCATTTTTAAAATATTATAATATTCCATTTGAATGTTTTTAAAGAAAAGTCTTTGTAAAGCCCTCATGCCCTATGAAGTGTCTTATTGTCAAAGTCCTATCAGACACAAGGCCAGAAAACTGTAAGGAGGGCCACAAATATTGTAAATAAGATTTTAAAATTACATTTTGACAAACGTGATAAACTCAAGCTTTATATTCAGAATGAAGGAAGCTAGACAAGAGAACATTGCTCCTTTCCAATTGGGAAAGGTCTATTCTAAAGGTTTTCTGGAGTCAGACATACAGAAATGCTCCCCTTTGATGCCCAGGAAAGACAGACTCAAGTTTACTGAGCATAAAGACATTTTCTCCCTTTTACAAAGAGTCAAGGATATGGGCTCTGAGAGCAAAGTGCTGGCTGATAGCGTGAGACTTCCCAAGCTGAGTAAATGCTATTGAGACGGAGGCTCTGGCACATTCCAGGCAAGCCAAGCAAGTCAATACCACCTACTTCAATTTGGGAGTAGGAACCAGGGATACATAAGCAGAAGCTGGTTGGTTGTTTCTATGTCTTGTATCTCTCTCAGTCTTCCCACAGCATGGGAAGCCTCACTGAGGACCCCTGCAACCACAGCCTAGGCAGCTGTATTAGTTTCCTGTGGCTGCTGTGACAAATTACCACAAACTTGGTAGCTTTAAATAAGTTCCGGAGGCCAGAAGTCCAAAATCAGGGTGTCACCAGGGCCAGGCTCCTCTGAAGGCTCTAGGGAAGAATCCTTCCTTGCCTCCTCCAGCTTCTGGTGGCCCCTGGCATTTCCTGGCTGATGGCTACATCACTCCAATCTCTGTCCCCATCTTCACACAGCTTTCTTCTCTCTGTGTCCCGTTGTGTCCTCTCCTCTTCTTATAAGGACACCAGTCATCAGATTTAGGGATCATCCAAAACCCAAGAATGATTTCATCTCGAGGTCTTTACCTAATTACTTCTGCGAAGACCCTATTTCCAAATAAGATCACATTCTAAGGTTCTGGATAGACATGGATTTGGGGGAAACACAATTCAACCACTACAGCATCCTTCACCCCAAGGCAGCTACCTGAACCGGAAGCTCCTGCACAACTCCTACCTAATCCATGCAGGGGGTGGGGGTCAAGAAAACAATTCACTAACCGGACCAACACTTAGACGAAGCAAAGGAGAAATGGATAGCAGCATACATTTTCCTGTCGATCTGCCATAGCTGCTGCCCCCACGCCTTTGGATTAAAGATGATGGATAGGAAAACGACCTTCTACCAATTAATTCCAGAGTATAATTTGTAGCCTGGACCCATCTTGGAAGATCCTGGACTGCTAACAAACCATGACACTGCTTTAATTTCTCCTTTGCCCCCACACTTTATTAAAATCTAGAGTGGGTTCCATCAAATATCCCTTCAAGGAAAAAACAGAGAGAGGGAGAGAAATGGAGCAACATTTGTCTCAACGCAATATGAAAGATTAGAGTTTGCTGGATAAAGAGAGAGAAGGGAGGGGGGTAGAAATTCTTGTGAAACACACGCACGCACAGGGACACACACACACACAATTTCTCTTTTGCAATGACCTCCTTATGCCCCATCCATCAGCCTGGGGTTGGCTTATTCTAACTAGCAGATTCCTTTATTCTGTATAACAGGCCCATCAGACACAATCTGCATGCCAATTACTGCCACAGACCCCTTGATACCAAAAAATGGAAATTAGCTGTCAAGGAAAGGCTTCAGCCAGCCCGGTCTCTTTCTCCCTCTCTATTTCCAGCTCATATACACCCTCACTCTGTTCAGCGCCTGGCTCTCACCAGGGAGTCCCCAGTGGTAAAAGTCATCTAAAAAATACAAACATATTTTATTGTTATTAGTATTAGTTGCTGACTTTCTCAGCACAATGTGAAATTCACCAGTGGGCAAAAGCTGCTTAGGGCAGAAATGGGTGAGAGAGGTTGATTTCTGATAATTGCATTTCTGTGGGAGCAGATCAAGGCGTCCCATGAAAGGACATTCAAAGAAATGTGAGGATAAGGGCAAAAGAAAGCAGACAAGGAATGGGATTCTGTAACCAGGATAACAATCACAACTTTCATACTTAGGAATGGGCCTAGGCAGAGTTGAGGGGGCAGAGGTGAGACAAGCTCAAGGAACAAGCCTGCCTTACTGCTTTGCATCCTAATAAGCTCTCAAAACACCAGGCTGCGGCCAAACCAGAGGATTTCCTATGGACACAGAAACACTCCACTGTGTTTTCTACCCACTCCGAGACCCACTACTCACAGGGTTTCTGTTCTTGTGTGAGCTCCCAGAATCTCCAAAAGGGTGAATTTTATTACATAGTTTCTCTTCTCTTTTTTTCCACAATGAGTCTTAGCAGGAGGGAGTTTATTTTCCATTGTCAAGACCCAGGGCCTATGTGGAAGGAATCTCATTCCGTGGGACAAAGGAATCCTACACTTTCCCATGACTTCAGGAGTGGTCCCTGGAAAACCCATCGCCTGCATTAGGGGACACTTCCAAACCAATGCCAGGGCAGCCCTGTGCCTAAATTTTTTATTAAAGAATATCCTTATATTTTATTTTATGATTGTGCTCAGATAGAATTTAGTTGTATGGATCTTCATTATCACACAATTAAAGACATGCTTAAAATCTGGATTCCTTCTGGGAAAGTGGAAAGTATTTTTACTTATAAATAAACTCTTTTTCTTATGCATTCTGGAGGCCAACATTGTCAGCCAAGCAAATCTGGAATTTTAAAATGCACAATTTTCAGAACATGATGTCTAAACAGTTTAATTCAACCAACATAGATGTGGAGAGTGTCTACTATGCGCCTAGCATAGAAAGATTTGTGGAAACAATGAAAGAGTGCCAGGCGCTGAGGTAGATGGTGGGAATAGGTTGGTAAATAAGGCACATGCCTTGACCTTGAGCAGCTCAAGGCCAGATCTAATTGATCACTCATTTCTTGTTCCAGCATGTATTATGCAGTTGGTGTTAATAAAAGAATCTTCTTCCCTTCCACTAGAGGATGGCTTATGTGTTCCTTCTTCTCCAAACTCCTGATTTTGAGAAAATGAATTTCCAAAAATGGCATTTACTGTCGCATCACCCAGAACTATTCTTGACATTGAAACAAAAAGCACCTTGGTTTAGGATCTGGCAACTTTTGATGTTTCTGACCATGCCCTCCCTTTGCTTCAGGGGTGTTTCAGCATTCCTAGTTTTTCTCCGAGTTCTCTGACTGCTGCTTCTCATCTTCTTTTGCAGATTATTCTTCTATTCCTTAACTAGTGGTGTTCCTCGGAATCTGTCCCAGGTTCTCCTCCTTTTCTTTCTTTTTTTTTTTTAATTAACTTTATTTATCAAAAAAAATAAATAAAAAAAAAACATTTCCAGACAAAACAAAGCAAAAAAAAAAACAAAACAAAATCCTGAAGTAACTTCATTGCTTACACTATGCTCCTACCATACTACAAGAAAATTAGTGGACCATAGTCATTCCTGAGCATTCCCATATCATTAAGATTACCCTCAATATCTCATCTGTTCTTATTAGATTATCAATCCCCCTTCACTAGCTGCTGTCTACCTCTAGGTCCACTATATGGTCCCCTATATTCTTTGTAGAATATGGGTTCTCCTCCTTTTCATGTGTTCAGGCTCCAGGACAACAGAAGGCGAGGAGGGTTAAAGCTGACACACAACTGAGCATATAAAGACCATTCTAGTCATGCATATTTTGGTCACAAGGGACAGAAATCCACTCAAACTAGCTTAATTAAAAAAAGGAGTTTTATAAGGAAAAAAAAATCTGTCTCACAGAAATGTGAAAGAAGCTGAACCCCTAGGCCTATGGAAAGGCAGAATCCAAGATTGCTTTAAGAAATAGACAGGCACACACCTCCTGCTCTCTCTTGAGAGGCTACTCACCTCCTCTGATTACTTCTGCTTCCTCCCAATAATCCACCTTTGAGTTTCCCCTCTTCCCTGACCTCATCTGGCCCTCTACTGCCATCTGTCTAATTTCTGAAGGCTACCTTAACAAAGTACCACAATCTGAGTGGCTTAGAATGATAGAAATGTATTGCCTCGATTCTGGAGGCTTGAATTCTGAAATCAGGGTGTTGGCAGGGCCATGCTTCCTCTCAAGCTTGTAGGGGAGAAAATCCCTTGCCTCTTCCTAGCTTCTGGTGGTTTGCTAGCAATCCGTGGCATTTATTGGCTTGTCGATAAATCACTCTGCCTTCTCGGTCTTCACAGGGCCTTGTCCATCTGTGCCCAGTTCTCTCACCCTAATCCAGTTTGGCCTCATCTCAACTAATCACATCATCTTCAAAGACTCTATTTCTGAATAGGGTCACATTCGTGGACCGGGGTTGGAACTTGAACTAACCTGTTGGGAGGACACAACCATAGCACCTCAACCACAACTCCACCATGGCTTTTCAGCTCCAGTAACTACCAGGAACTGAAACTTTTCTTGGTATCTCTTATGACAAATTCTCCAGAGTGGGGATCTGATTAGCCCAAATCATCTTTTCAGAGCCAAGCCGGCCTATCAGTGAGCTACCTTAGATGAGGTGCACATCCCTAGTCCAGTAGGATATGGCTGGATGTAAGGTCAGGTGGCCTGCTGCTGGCTACCCAGCAAGAGCTGTGAAGGAAGATTCTCTAAGAAGGGGGTTTGTGTAAGTCAGGTATCCCCAAACATGTCAAATACAGACATAGACTTGCTCTACAAATATTCATTGTGAACATGCTAAATTCAAGACAAGACAAGAGGATTGAAGCTTGAAGCTCTACCATTTAGGAGGAAAGAGAATGGAAAGGACCAAGAGAAGAACCAGAAGTTTCTATCATTTGAGATGTCAACAACCTAGGGAGAAGACGGTTATGAGAAGTGTACTAGTTTCCCATGGCTGCTGTAACAAATTACCATAAACTTAGGGCCTTAAAACAACACAAATTTATTCCCTTACAGTTCTGGAGATCGAAAGTCTGAAATGGGTCTTATGGGGCCAAAATCTAGATGCCAATAGAACTGCATTCCTTCTGGAGGCTCTCGGTGAGAATCTAATCCTTGTTTTTCCCAGCTTCTAGAGGCAGCCTCCATTCCTTCACTAGTGACCGCACATTACTCTGACCTCTGCTTCTGTCATCACTTCTCCCTCTCTGATTCTGACTTTCCTGTCTCTCTTTTTCCCTTTTAAGGATCCTTGTGATTACACTGGGCCCACCTGGATAAGCCAGTATAACCTCCCCACCTCAAGATCCTTAACTAAAGGATCACATCTGCAAAGCCCGTTTTGGCAAGTAAGGTAACATATCCACGGGTTCTGGAGATGAGCACATGGACATCTTTGGAGGCCACTACTCTGCCTACTACAAGAAGGATATGACAGTCACACAGGTCTCAGGTAAAGCCACTGGGTCTAGGCATTATGGCCTCATCTGTGTCCTTCAAAAAATAATTGTCATAAACTGGAAGGAGTGGAAATTAAATGCCAAGAAATTAGGTAGTGTGCAACTGGTACAGTAACGGAGGCAGGAAGGCTGACCTCTACTTGGAGAAGTTTGGCAATGAAAGATGAAGAGAGAATTGCAGTCTAAGGGATCATCAGACCAAAGGTGGATGAGGGGTCACAGTTACTGAAGTATGATAGGAGGTGAAGAACTCCCCAAACCAAAAGTAGGCAGAAATGAACCAAGCCTTGAGGTGTTCCGGCATAAAGGCGTCATTGTGGAAATGTCCTGGAGAGGATCCAAGAGGAAGAGAAGTTTGACATGACTCTTAGGGTGTCCAGCTGAGGTTAGCTGTTGACTCAGCTTCCATGACTTTCCTGAGCAGACCAGGAGGCCTCGATAGAGAGCAAGGAAGGCAATCAGCAAAGGTGCTTGGGCTGGAGATTTGGTAGGACAGTTTAACAAGACTCTGAGAAGTAAGCAGTGCTGGGTTACCAGAGAGAGTAACAGTAGAAAGGCTGAGCAGGCAGAGAAGCAGGGGAAGTCTGGGGACCTCAGAGAACTGGGGGAGGGGAGATAGCAGCCCTTGGCATGGGGCCCAGGTAAGGAGATCCACTGACACTTGTTGAGTGATTGCACGCATGGAAGAATGAATGGCCAATCCAAGGAGTGAGACAGAGTGTGGGGCTGAAGAGAAGAAGGTTGCGATCAGACATCACTAACCACGCCACATCTCTATGGCTCCCAGATGAAAGTTACAGGCTTTCTTAGATATGTTCTGTTTGCTCACCACAATCTGATGACCCCTTCCCACCAGAAAGAAAAAGACTCAAGATTATCCCATCAGTGCTGCCAGTGTAGTTTTGTATCATTAATTAGCCCTACAGTTCTTTTTCAGGGGCTAGGAGGGGAGCGGGGCCTGGAAGCCTGTTCTATAAAAGCCATTCCAAATGCCTAAACTCAAATAAGCCTTAAATGCACGGTCTCCACTTGCCACGCAAATGTCTATTCCGGCTTGTCATATGGACACTGAGAGAAAGCGCACTTCTCCCCTAGAGAAAAGAAAGATGTCACTGAAATTATCTTGGGTTCCGTAGGTGACATTACAGCCAGACAGCGGAACATCAAGTGCCAATTTACATGTTAGCTTCTGTTGTGCTAAATGGAAACCCAACCCTTGTTGTGTCAATTATGTAGGTGGTAAAACTCCCCCTGCCGTGGGGCCTGGCTCTGGGCTGCGTGTGAGCCCAGGGGCCACTTATCTACTTGTGTAGGTGAATTCTTTGCTGCTTGGCTCTAAAGGAAAATGCATCTTACATAAGGTGCTGCTCCATAGATAAGTCTGTTGTTAATATGCCTCAGACTGACTTTGCCATGGCTATTATCACGGATACATGCGATGTACATCTTTTTTATCGGTGTGCATTGTACTTGAGGTGAAAAAAAAAAAAAAAGGCAGAGAGATCACAGGATGTCATTTGTCATTAAAAAAAAAGAAA
The DNA here is from genome assembly GCF_015220235.1 of Choloepus didactylus. Taxonomy (NCBI): domain Eukaryota; kingdom Metazoa; phylum Chordata; class Mammalia; order Pilosa; family Megalonychidae; genus Choloepus; species Choloepus didactylus. The sequence goes on from NC_051307.1 coordinate 159,259,349, forward strand.
AAAAAAATTGCTACAAATTCAACCCATACTGCATATTATCCCTGATGTATAAAACTGGAACATGAAACGTACATTAGTGAAATTTGTGGGTTTTTCAGAGTGGACTTCCCCATAGTCTAGTGTGATTCTGCAGTATTTCCAGGACATTATGTCTGAGCCAAATGAACTAGTTAAATACTGTCCGTTATGATTCTGCCCATCATTACTGTTTTAAAATGTGTGGTTTTTTCTCCCAAAAAGAGAGGAAGACTTTATCATGAGCTCTTTTAGCCGAGGAGGGGAAGTGGGGTCAGATACTCTTATCATCCGGCTCTGGGCCATTTCTCCTCTAATATCCAGGAAGTGATCAGTCTAGGAAAACTGAGGCAGCTCAGACTGATATTTTTCCAATAGAAGCTTACCACAGATTAAGCCCCCACAAAGTTGGTGGAACTCTCTTCCCTTCCTTCAAAGACCCTCCCCTGCACAGGGGGTCAGTGTACAGGAAACAGTTCAGGGCCTGGGGTGGGGTGTTTGGGCAGTGATAGGATAGTAACATTCTTCTCCATTTCCCTGGACCAGGAAAGGCAGAAACTTGAGTGGTGAACAGTGATGAAGCCACCCAAGGCAACCACAGCCAAGCCTGGGAGCCCTCAGGTGCGAGGAGAGCATCCGTGGAGGTGACAGTAGCCAGCAAGTTGCCAGCACCATCCATGCTGGTTGAAACACAAGGCCTTGGGGTGCCAGCAAGACCCCACCCAGGCACCGAGGAGGCCACGTCCTCAGCAGCCCTAAAGCCTGCAGTGCCTCTGACCAGAGCATTCACGGCCGTCAGCAGCCACAGGAAGGGCAGGGCCAGAGCTGCCCCGACACCTCTCCCAGGAGAGAGGGGCTGAGACCCAGGGCACCCAGGACAGAATCACAGAGTTGAGCCCAAAGAAGGAACCCAGGTGAGGGCCCTGTCACCCCTCTCCCCACCCCTCACACCAAGTTCCAGTGTCAAATGTCAAGGGGACCCTTCTAACCTTTGGTGGAATATAGTAGAATATTATCCTTAAGTAATATCAAATTGCATAGTATTAGGCATTGTTTTCAAGTTCATTTACATCATTTTATCAGAAATAAATGTTACTTCTTTACTAATAAAATTAGAGTTGGTAAAATAAGTTCTGCTTATAATAAGGATGCCACATTAGACTTTGTCTAGCTTCTCATTTTTACTCATTTCATCTCAGATGAGGAATTACTTCCATTTTTAATCTAAATTTGGAGGAGGGTTGCTTTTGTTTGTTTGTTCCAGAGGTTGGGAAAGGGAAGCCCAGGTTCCTGAGGTCTGGGCTCCAGGGCAGGGTGCTGACAGGGTGCAGCAAGAATGCTGAGAGGCAGGGGTCCATGAGCTTCTCTCGGCCTGGGTCTCACACAGGGGCTCTGGTCCCATGCACACGACCCGACCCACTCCCAGGGGAGTCAGCACAGGGCACCCTGATGACAAGTAGGGTGTGAACAACCACCCTCCTTCTAATACACCATGCAGCCAGGCACCCACCTTCCCCTCTTGGGGCCTAAGTGTCTCCTCCTGTGAGAGGCCTGCCGTGGAATCAATGGCCAGTGCCATCCCCCGGGCTCCGACTGTATGTGTACAAGGCCCATCAGACAGGTTTCACAATCACACTAGTCTGTCTTCTCGATGCATTTCTGGTTTCCATTCTCATCAGGGAACAGCTGAGGGGCTGGCTGTGACTTCACTCCAGCCCTGGCTGAGCCCATCCAGAGTTGGTGATAATAGGAAGGGATCTCCACAATGCATAGAAAGGTGCATATACGATGCCCCAGAAAAGTGGATCTGTGCACAAGGATGGAGGCTGGGAAAACAATGGGTCTTTGAGGGTCAGAAGCCTCCAAAAGGAATATGAATCTCAGTCAAGGCTGGCCATTAGTGTAGTCCCAATACCTGCCTCAAGAGTGCAGGCACTGACAGGCTCCAATTTCAAACAACATGCACAAGGGCAGGGCAAAGGGGGACCATGAGAGGGGACACTGACCCTGCTGCAGCCCAACTCCCTAGGATCCTTCTCATCACTCAACACCTTCTCCTGGCTTCAGCGTGCTTTTGCTCTAATGACCAGCACCAGCTTAGTTTCTGGAATTCAGAAGTGAGTCTTCCAGCAGAGACCAGTCCCGGGCAGAACTGAAAGCTAGGAAAGGGTCTTAGATATTGTCAGAGCTTGGTCCAGGCCACAAGAATTCTCTCTATACCATGACAAATGTATCCCCACTTCCTTCCCTCTCACTTCTTGCTGCTGATCATCCCCTAACTGACTGCCCACCAATCAGGGAGCCATGCTCATGTGGCCTTCTACCCTAACCGCAAATCCCCCCAACACACACACACACACACACACACAGAGAGACACTCATTTCACCCCCAGAAGCATATTTAACAGTGTCACACAGAAAGTATCATGTTTTGCCCCATACCCCAGAGGAAGACTTTTCTATCCAAAATGGTTCAAAATGCCCCTTCCATTGCAGCAGCAGAGCACACTGAGCAGGACAGAGAACCTGGCATACAGACCCCAAAAACAGGCTGAGTGCTCAGGGTGAGGGAGGAGAGGCCAAGGAATCCGAGAGCAAGACAGTGAGAGGAGAGAGAGAGAGCAGAACACATGGCCCATCCATACACACACACCCCAATCTGGTACAGCGGCAACCAGAGATTTTACAGAGTACCAACGCAAGCAGCCCTGCATCTATTTGTTCAAAAATAGAGATTAATTGCCTACTATGTGCCAACTCATATAAATAAACTAATAAAAAGTCAATATTTAGAGATTTTATCTTGGGCATTTGCGGAAACAAAGATGAAGAGCTTTCTCTTAACAAAAAAGAAACTACGTCCAAAGTGAGTCAAAAACTGAAATTACACTGACTGCCTCTTAACCCATCGGGTAAGGATAGGAAATCACCTTGAGTCTCTTGGGGGACTGTTCTTAGCTATGCAACTAAAAGGTCAGTAATTACTTTGTTGCTGGTGCCCGGAAGGAATGTCACAGGATTTTGTGGCACTGTGAAGGCATGCCCCTGCCTCAGACCCCTGGTTCTGCAGAGCTCTGAAGAGTAGGCAGTTTGCATTAGGATCTCAGAGCCTTAAGTGTCTAAAATGAAGACTTAACCTGGGTGGACCAGGTCTGTGGGCAGAGAAGCATAATCTGGACTAGGGGCTCAGACTCAACCCAAAGGTGTGAGGTCTGGGGTCTGAAGGTTTGAGGGAAGAACTCGATCCGGCAGGGAACTGGCTGGGGCCTGTGTTGGGCTCTAAGGGTAACAGCTGAACAGATGAGAATATACTGATTCCAGTGAGACTTCAACTGCAGAGGATAAGCGTGCATCCACCAGCACCAGCTTCGGCAGGGAGACCCTGTGGCTGCAGTCACAGTTGGGTGCCCAGGGCCAAGCACCTGCGGTCCTGGAACAGCATGAGGGGGTGGGACGTGAAGACCTTAAGTGGCAGTTCTGACCGGCCTGTTAAGAGCAAGGACTCAGGGTAGAAACATTAAAGCACAAGTATAGAATTGTGCTGCACTCCAATCCCCTAGGATCCTTCTAGGTGATGTGGTTGAAGCCCAATGATCTTAAAACAAAAGACAACATCCCAGTCTAAATAGAGAGGGCGGTGGGAGGCTTGGCACAACTGGGAAGAAGAGAAAGACTTGCAGGCAGGACTGCCCGGGGGCGGGGTGTTCTGCGGCCTCCCTAGGGAGCTTCCTACCTGTCCCCCTTGTCCTACAAGGGACCTCTACCGAGATCTCACTACACAGCGCAGACCCAGGCCCCCATTAACCCTTTGGCCATCTTCACAGTGTCGTGGGCTGAGGAACGTCTCTGACGGTTAAAGGCCTGGTCTGGGGCGTCCTACTGATTCAGCCAAGATGCCAGAGTCCAGTGTAGACAAAGGTTGTGGCCACCTCTCTGGCTGTCCCGCCAAGGCTGATTCCACCCGGAGGAGCACTCTGCCTTCCACTAGTGACTTGACAAGAAACGCTCATCAGCGCCCAGCCGCCCTCGTTCCGTGGGGAAGGGGCCCTCTCCATTGTGACAGAAAAACCCGCAGCAGCCCTCCATCCCCAGCGGCCCCACCACGCCGCTCTCCCCCACCCTCTTGTCGGCGCCGGGAAGCGACCATCTCTGCAGAGCCTCACAAGCCACACAGGAATTCACAGCCACAGCCTGCCGAGCGGCTACCACTTGGCCTGCATTACCTCCCCTTAATAATCTCATACATCAACGCTGGGAGGGACCCCGGCTCTGCCTATGAGCGACTCCGTTAGATGGTGAATATCATTATCAGAAGCCCCTCTCTCCCTCGGCTTCGTATGCAAACTCCTGAGCTCCCAGGAGTCCTTCCCAAAGAAAGTGCCGTGCACGACGGACATTTGTTATACTGCAGGAGAGGACGCCAAGTCTCCACCAGGACCCGACCAAATTCACCGCGGCCCCGCGTTGGCTTTAACCAAGACCTACATTGACACCCAGTGGCGCGTCCGGGAACTGCAACTGGCTCCGACGGGCTCCTCGGAAAGCAAAACAATAAATACCATTGATCCAGATATTTACAAATATCCGGAAACAGAACAGAGTGAGAAACAAATTTTTACTTTGCACCAGCTCTTTGTTGATAGGAAATCCCACACTGCATCTTTAAATATCTTAACTTGGCTAGGAGACGAAGAAATTGAAGACATAACTCTTTCATTCCATCTCAGGATAAAGCCAGGTCATAGAGAAAAGGAAACAGAGGAACAGAATTAAAAGGACAAGCTGAATCAAACTTTAAAGTGCACATACTCTGTAACACAGCAATTAAATTTTGGAGATTATGTCTTATATATACTCACACAAATGTGCAATGATAACTGTTGCAGCAGTATTTGGAATAGAAAAAAATGGAAACATATATATATGAACAAATTTTCAAACAATATAATTCATGTGTACATGATATAACCTTTGTCATTGTTTCATAATTCACTTTCACCTCTTTTTTTTTTTTTTCTTTTTTGAGTCTCCATGCCTCCTCACATCAGAAAACATAATCATAGCAAGGTAAAATCGGCATTTATGTTTAAACTCAGTCAATTCACAAGATTTCCTTTCCCTCCTCTGGCTTCTGGGTCTGCTCCCCAGACCTCCAGATGGAAGTCTGTCAGCAATGGCCTCTGCTCCTGAGTCTTTATCTGGAGAGTTCTAATAACATCCCACTTTATACCTAACCCCCAGGGAAGGGCGCAGGGAGCCTCCCTCCTTGGGAGACCCTGATTGTTTTTCTGTTCCTTCCTCTCCATCTCCCCTCTTCTGCATTTTCAGCTCTGTCTAGTCTGGGCTTGGGAAGAAAGGAAAAACCTGCACTACGTAATCTGCTCAATCTTTTCTATCATATATCTGGAATGAGACTTTTTAGCTTACAATCTAGGAATGTGACATATTTCTTCTCTGATTCCACTGTGATGACTTCCCTAAAGTAATGGGTCTCTCCCATCTACCTCCCCAAATGGGTGGTGGAGGAGAGATCCAGGGTAAAAGATGGGTGGGATGGGGTGAGTCCACACACTAGTGATAATTCACGTATTCCATCTCAGAGAGAGTGAAGGATCTGGAAAGAAACATACCACATTTAACAGAGCTCACCACGAGGGTAGCAGGAAGGGAAACAAGGGAGGAGCTTTTTAATAGTTATCTCTTTCAAGTATTGCTTGAAATTTTTAAAATATACATGTATCTCTTTTGGAAATAAATTTAATCGGTCTGAAGATTAGAGGCCCAGAGGCTAGCTAGACTAGTTAGATCTTGTATTATTTCTCCTCCTTTCCTTTACATCCTTTGAAAATTCTGCTTAAGTTATGCAGTAGAACAACAATTAAAATGTATCATGGGAGATAAGGTACTGCTGTTTCCACACTCCTCACCAACTCCGTCCCCATCATTGCCTCTTCTAGAGGACCCAGTCACAGAACTGGATTCCAACACTCACGGAAACTTACAAGGAGTAAGTTCCTACTGTGTGCCGTGCAATATGTCTGAGCCCTAAACAGCAAGTGCCTTGAGCCCATCCGAAGCTGTGTATGACCAAGAGCAGCAGAAAGTCTTTTTTTCCTTTTGGGAAAAAGGTCTGTTTAATCATTTCAGTAGAGATAGACATGAATAGTAGAAAGTTGTGGAGATTCCACAACTCTGAGATGTTCCCTATTCTCACACCCTGAGTCCAAGAAAAACAGGAGACACCAGTGGCCCAGGTTTTTTCTTTGATGTGGAAGTGACAAGTTGTGATATGGCCTCACAACTGCACTGATAGATGTGTTCCTTTGGGAAAGATTGTTTGGTTTCTTATTACTTTACCCTCATCAAAATCAGTGTACTTTTCTAAACTGGAATTTTATTTCAATAATGGAAATTTTTCAGCCATTAATTCTCCGCGTATTTCCTCTCCCCTGTTCTCATGATTTTTCTCATTCAGGAACTCCACTTGGGTGTATATTTGGAACTTCTCAATCTCTCCTCCATAGCTCTCAACTCTTTATTCATATTTTCCATTTTCTTTCAGCACAGTATTACATGTGATTGTTTTTCTCTATATCTTTTAGCTCACTTATCTCCCTTCAGCCAGACTAGCCTGTCGTTTATCCTGCCTTTTATAATGTTTATTTACTCAATAAAAATATTTTTCATAACTACACGTTCTTATTTAATAATCTCCTGCTTCCATTGCAAGGATTCTATTCCTTCCTTACCTCTTTAAACATATGAAACAAGATTTTAAATTAAAAAGAATATCCAAATATAAAACCCATCACACACTGCAAGGATATAAAAAGACTGAGTTGTCGGACATTACAAAGGTTTTTGAAGAAGATGTCTTTAGAGAGAGCTGTTGGAGTGGTCTGAGTTCCACTGCCCCCAGAGAAAGGGTCAGAAGAGGGGAGTTTGCTTCTTAACCCCAAGTCTGGTTGTCTGACGTAAAGAGCTTAGAATGTCCTCCTGACATTGGGAAACAAAGAGAATGTGTGACTTGTTCATTTGCAGTTGGCCATAGGGCCTGTGAATGGGGAAGTGTGCGGGAAGTCACCACCCTCACCTATGATTGTAGGTAAAAGATGCTTGAGGGTTTCCCATTGACCTAATATAGGTCATGTGGAAAAGAGGGTCACCATGAAGATTTTTTAAATCTTGCCCAATATATTGATCCAAAAGGATAATAGGACCCAAATAGAGACATCTTATATGGGGTAACAGAAAGAAAACCAGAGGCTGAGGAGGGAAACTGCAGCTGGAAAAATAAAATTCACTATAAAACTCCTAGAAGAAAACGTAAGGGAACATCTTCAGGATCTTATCTTAGACAATGGATTCCTAGACTTTACACCAAAAGCACAAACAACAAAAGAAAAAAAACAGATAAATTTAACTTCACCAAAATTAAAAACCTTTGAGGTTCAAAGGACATTATCAAGAAAGCGAAAAGACAACCAACAGAATGGTAGAAAATATTTGGAAACCATTTATCTGATTAGGGTTTAATATCCAGACTACACAGAGAAAAATCAACAACAAAAAAGACAAACAACCCATTTTAAAAATGCATCAAGGATGAAAGAAAATATACAAATGGCTAAGAAGCAAAGAACATGTACAGATTCTCCAAAGAAAATATAAAAATGACCAATAAGCACATGAAAAATGCTCGACATCGTTAAACATTAGGAAAATACAAATCAAAACCAAATTGAGATATTACCTCATACCCACTAGAATGGCTATTATTTTTTTAAAAAAATGGAAAATAACAAGTATTGGCAAGGCTGTGGAGAAATAGAAACTCTTATGCATTGTTGGTAGGAATGAAAAATGTTAGAGCTGCTGTGTAAAACAGAAAGTTAAGTATGGAATTACCGTATGACCCCACAATCCCAGTTTTAGGTACATACCCAAAAGAATTGAAAGTAGGGACTTGAATAGATAATTTCACACTGCTGTTCATAGCAGTATTATTCACAATTGTCAAATGGTGTAAGCAATCTAGTGTCCAAAAACAAAAGAATGGATAAACTAAATATGGTGTATACATACAATGGAATAATATTCGGCTATAAAAAGTAACGAAGTTCTGATACATGCTACAACATGGATGAATCTTGAAGATGTCATGTTGAGTGAAATCAGTAGGACATGAAAGGACAAATATTGTATGATCTTATTAATAAAAAATAATTAGAAAATGTGAATTCATAGAGTCAGAAATTAGAATACAAGTTATCAGGGGTGGGGGTGGAGAATGGGGAGTTAATAATTGGTACAATGTTTCTGCTTGGGGTGATGGAAAAGTTTTGGTAATGGATTGTGGTGATGGTGACACAACATTGTGAATGAAATTAAACCAGTGAATTGTATACTTAAAAGCGATAAATATGGAAAATTTTGATTTGTATATATGTCACCAGAATAAATTTAAAAAAAAAAAACCCGTACTATGCAACACAAAGAGTGACTCCTAATCCAAACTATGGACTATAGCTGATAATATAATTATAGTAATATTGTTTCATCAATTGTAATAAGGTACCACACTGATGCAAAATATTAATAGGGAAAACCGTGTGTGGGGGGGATATATGGGAACTCTGAACTTAATGCACGATTTTTCTATAAACCTACAATTGCTCTAATATTTAAAAAGAACAAGCAGCTTTATCTCTTATAAGAGTTCAAAGTTTTTATTATTATCTAGAACCAGAATATTTAAATTATGAATTAAACTGTGATTTTAGATGACTGTAGAGCTTTCTATTACCCTTGAGTGACCAGAAAAGTCATCCATTGGAAGGGAAAAAATCTGCCCCTACTAGGTAAATGTTAAGGGAGAGTGGGAGATGACCATGAGATACTGGATTTTCAGATTATCCATTATTTCTATTTCTTCCATTGTGAGTTTTTCTGTTTGTTGAGTCTATTAAATATGCCTTATGATGAATTTCCTTCTGTGGTTTATCTTTCTGCATTACTGCTCATTCTGCATGGGAAGTTTTCCCTGCACAAGTCCTTCCATGTTAGGTATTTTGCATCTACCTCAGCCCATTCCTTCCTGGTTTTATACAATTTGGCCAGGTCTTATGTTATGAGTTTGAGGTGTTTGCCCTCAGTCAACAAAATTCCTGAGGCTGCACCCCTGTATGGCACTGGTTCAGTTTCCATTTTGATAGATGCCCCTTTTCCTCCTGAGCTGTGGGCAAGCAGCTCATTTTGGAGTTTTTCAGTCCCAGTTCACTGGACAGTTAAGACACCCAGTCTCTTCATTCAGTAAACATGGATCCAGTCTTCTGCCAAGCAGGGGGTTAGCTCATCCCCATTACCACACAAGCTTTGAAGTCCAGCCCTTATACGCAGTTCCTTCTAACCTTCTTGGACTACTTCATCAGCTTCTATTCACCCTGTAATATTCTTCTTCATTCTTGGTCCACAAAGAAATATATATATATTCATATTTAACACACATATATATGTATGTGTTTGGGGAAGGTTACAGAGGGGATTTGATGTGTTCTCACTTTACCATCTTGAGCAGAGTTATTCTGATCATGTCTCAATACTATTGAGCTAGAAAGTTACCACCCCAGGTCATCTCAGGCCTCCAGCAGAGGACAAGCCCATTTCCAAAGTGGCAACATCTTCCCCAGTGATGGGCAGAATTTGCTTCGTGTATTGAGTGGTTTGGGCTGAAATCCCTCCCTCTCCTCTCCTGTCCTTCCCAGAAAAGTGGATGCCTCTGCATGAGAGCTGATGAAGGGCGGGCCAGCCCAGCATCTTGGAGAGCCGCAATGCCAGAGGTGTCCCCAAACCTTCCTTCCCACAGTAAGGAGCCTGAGCGGGGGCTCAGGACCTACAGATAAAAATCTGAGGTGCAAACGCAGATACCATGTGGTCAGACTTTCTCTCCTACTCCAACAGGCTCAGAAGGCTCTGGCACTCAGTGGCTGCTGCTTTTCAGGCTCCTGTTCTGTCTTGTGGCTAGACCATCAGCTAGCCTGGCCTTGGCTGTCCTGTCCAAGACCTAAAAATTCAACAACCAGTCAAGGCAAGGGGGTAGGAAGAGGGGGACTGAGCACTGCCACAGAGAGTCTAGACCCAGGGGGCAACACAGATACCTCAGGAACTGCATTTGCTTGGCACAGATGCAGCCCATATAGCCACACCCCACAGACACCAGCACCCACACCCTGTCCAGAAGCAGAGCAGCTGCCCAATCAGCAAGGAAGTAAGCAGGCTGGAATCAAGGGCCACCATGCACCAGCCACTGCACTAAGAACTTTACACACATTATCTCATTTAATTATCTACTCATCCTGACATGGGAAGTGCTGCTATTAGTTCTACTTTCTAGATGAGGAGTTGATGCTCAGAGAAGTTATGTAATTGCCCAAGATCGAAGTTTTTAAGTGATAGAATCAAAAACTCAAACACAAGAAGGCTGAAGCTGGGACAGAGTCCTTGGTCCCATCCTGAGGCTCTCCCGGATGCTGAGCATGTCCATCCTTCATCAGCTCTCATGGTCGGGTGTCTCTTCTTCTGGGCAGGTCAGGAAGAGCCTGGGCCTGGTGTGGACCACACGCCTACCACGGCACTGGGGAGTCGGGAGCAGCGGAAGGCCTGCAGCCATTGAAAGAAAAAGAGACCCTTCCCCTGGCCCTGCAATGAGTCAGAGCAGGAGGACCCTCAAGGACCATCTAGTCCAATCTCCTCTGTTTACTGAGGCAGAAACCGAGTATGCGAGTCGGGTCAGTGACGTATCTAAGCTCACACAGCAAGGAACCAGCTACACAAGGATCAAACACATCTCCAAACAAGAGCATCCTCCAGTTTAGTGTTTCTGAACCCTAGCCGCCCTTCCAAATAATCTGGAGTTTTGTTTTTCCTTTTTCTTTTTTTCAGTGGCAGATTACCAAACTCACCCCCAGGAGATTCTTCTTCAAGTGGTGGAATGAGAGACCCAGGCATGTTTCCAGGTGAGTCACTCTCCAAGTGACTCTGGCATGCACCAGAGGCTGGGGTCTGCTACTCCAGTCCCTTTTCACTTTCCACCCTTGATTCCTTCCTCTGCTTCCAGGCTTCTAGAAGGAGTAGATTGCCACCCTCCACTCCTCATCACCCCAACCCACCCAAGCTCCATGCAGTGCGACCCTCAGCCCCCACTGTTGAAAACGGCTCTCCTACCCAACCCAGTGGCCTCTTTTCTGAGCAGTACAAGATGCTTACAACCACCTTCTCCTTGCAATTCAGCTCCCTCAAGTTCTAGGAAACTCCAAGGATGGAGAGAAAGAACACATGGACCTCTGCTCAACCTCAATTCTCTGCTCATACCTCCTTATCTTGTGTTACTCATCCAGTCCCTCCCTGTGTTGAAAACTGCCATGCTCTGGCACTGCTACTCCTATGGCCTTCTGGGCATCAATCACCCCAAATCCAACTCATCCCACATAACCATGTCATCCTCACCTCCAAGCATGGCCCATTTACCTTCCTAGTCTCTGCCCAGACTCGGAGTGATTATCTCCTCCATCTTCTTCATTGGCCACATACACTGACCACAGGCAGGACTGACTGTGTAATTTGTGGGACCTAGTGCAAAATGAAAACGCCAGGCCCCTTGTGCACAAAGCAGGAAAACATATACTGTAGTTACAGGTATAAAGCTTTTTCCTTTCTTCTGCAATCTCTCTCTGCACTTGTCATAGAGTTTCTTATTTGGTGTTTAATATTCTAAATAAAGAAAATTTTTAAAATTTAAATTATTATTATGAAGTTTACTGTTCAACTTTATATTATGCAACACCAATTTTAAATGCAAGTATCAGAGGATTTAGTTCATGTGCCAAATTACCAGAATTATGCAATTCGCATTTTGTGACTTGTCCCCAGAGAGTCCCTCAGGCAGGCCAGAAGAGACAAACACAAACCAAACTCAGGAAGTTTGGAAGGAGCCAGAGAGGATCCCCCAGCAAGTGTAGACAGTCACAGGGGTCTGAGGCCCCTGCCCCGAAATGCAAGGTGCCCAGTGCTCACCGGAGCTGCACCTCCCCTGGGGATGTCAAACAGGCATCTGCCATTCCCACAGGCCCAATGCCCCATCCCACAGCAGAGGGTGACCCCCAAGAATCTTCAAACCTCCATGCTGGGACTCTCTCCATACATACCTGAATAAGGAGTGGATGAAAGGCTCACCCTGGCCTAGACATGGACTCCTACCCGCTGCCACCAGACACGTCATGATGTTGCCAGCCCAGAGTGGGGACAGCTGTCACCATGCCCTGTGCCAAGATGCCACAGGATGGGTGTACCTGCGCTGACACCAGGTCCCTGCTGGAAGACACAGCAGTAGACATGAGGTGGGAGTAGGGACAGAGAGGCTGGACAGTCCCAGGGTGCCAGGAGATAGGGCGAGCCCACCTGGGGGAGGCAGCAGAAGCTGAGCCACAGTGAGCCCCCGGCACACACGCCACTGCCCATCAGACTGCTCTTACAGAGCACAAGTCCCAAGATGAAATTTGAGATTCAAAATACCTACCAATAAACCCCAAGTGTGGGCCCTTTTGAGCACGAGGCCCTGTGCTACTGCACTAGCCACAGGCTCACGAAGCTGGCTCTGACCACGGTCTGTCCACAGTTCCCCTGGAATGCCTCACCTGGCTGATGAAACCACCAGGCTTCCTGCCCTTCACCACATCCCTCCTCTGTCCCGTGGCACTGCTGCCAGCATGGGAGGCCTGCCCTGACTGGGTCTGCCCTGCCCACCCTCCCTGGGCTTCCACTCAACCCCCTGCCAGGAGAGGAGATCACCACAGTCAAGACGTGTTAAGCCAAGGAGGCTGCAGTCTTTACCACTCAAGACAGCCTCCACTTCACCACGAGGGCCTGAGTGGTTCCTGCTGGAGACACGTTTGTGGGTTCTCACCCACGCTCATCGTGGAGTGGGCCCTGTTGGCTTGGTGTTATCATAGGACCCTGGTCCCATGGTCAAAACTGTATAGACCCGGAACGGACTCCCAACCCATGAGCAGGCTCAAGCAGACTCTTCCAAAAGAATCTGAACCAAGAGACCCAGATTCAGGAGTTGATCACTGATGATCCCTGAAGCTGGGAAGGTCAGGAAGCTCGGGGTCTGTGAATCGCTAAGAAAGAACAGAGAACCAGCTTGCACCAGGGGAAGAAAAAAGCAGATGGCCACAGAGACAAAGACACAAGTCCAGAGGAAGAGCTGCAGAGCTGATTTGGCTGCTGAAGCCAACCCAGAGGGACGATTCCAGGTTTGGGGAGCCCTGAAGCATAAACAATTTTACCCTCTTTATAAAAAAGAACACAAAGTTTGAGTACAGAATTAGGCACAGAAGTGAAGATTTAGTTAGAAGTCAGAAAGTAAATCACAACGTACATTACAAACTACTTGACATGCCTCTGTACTATTTTTCTCACATTCTGGTGACTTCCTCTTTGTAGGTCAATTTTGTAGTGTCACTGTCTTTAGAGACAAAAGAAAGGTAATCTAATCTTACCTCTAGCATGATTGATCAAAATGTGCTTTTTGCTACGGAGAGTTTAGAAAACTTCCCCTCATTTTCACAAGTGGATATGGGCAAGGTTGTGTATGTTTTCAGGATTGTTGCGAAGTTTGGAAAAAACTCTAAAGAGTTTCCTTTACATATGAACTACGAGCTTTCAGGGCATTTCAAGTTCTCTGCATTTGTGTGTATGCATGCATGCGTGTGTGTGTGTGTGTGTACACACATGCTCTGACTAAAGTTAAATACTTAAGCTCTCTTTGAACTGATGACGCTCATTGTCCAGTTTGTCATCTTTGTACGGACTTATTATAGAATTTGTGTTAATTTACTCATCAGGAAAGAACTTTCTTTTTGATTAGTCTTGTGGAAATAAGACCACAGACCCATAATTTTTTTTTTAAACAGAGCTTTTGCTATTTACTTAAGAACTGAGTCCAGGGAGAAATGAAGAGGGCCAACCGCCAGCCAGAAGCCAGGGTCCATCAAACCGCAATACCTAACTGTCTATTTTAGGGGTTCTTTTAATACATGGGTATAATTAAAAAAAAATCCTGATTAAATTTTTAACATTTTAGAACAATTTTAGATTTACAGAAAAATGAGCAGAGAGCTCATATATCCCTCTCCCCTATCCACAGTTTCTCTTATTATTAACATCTTGCATTAGTGTGTATATTTGTTACAATTGATGAAAATATTGATGCATTATTAGTAGCTAAAGTCCATAGTTTCCATTAGGGCTTACTCTCTGTTTTGAACAGTTCTACAGATTTTGACAAATGCACAATGCTATGTATCCATCATTATAATATCATGCAGAATAATTCCACTGCCCTGCAAACCCCCTGTGTTCCACCAAGTCATCCATCCCCACCCCAAACCCTGGCAACAACTTATCTGTTTACTGTCTCAGTACTTTTGCCTTTTTCAGAATGTCGTACAGTTGGAATCATACAGTATGCAGTCTTTTCAGACTGGGCTCTTTCACTTAGCAATATGCACTTAAGGTTCTTCCACATCATTTAAAAGCTTGAAAGCACACTTTTTTTAATCACTGAATAATATTCCTTTGTATGGATGTAACAGTGTATTCATTCAGCTACTGAAGGACATCTTGGAGGCCTCCAATTTTTGGCAAATATGAATAAAGCTGCTATAATATTTGTGTGCAGGTTTTTGTGTAAACATGAGTTTTCAACACATTTGGGTAAACAGGAGTGTGATCACTAGGTCATACGGTAAGCCTATGTTCGTAGCATTGTAAGAAACTTCCAAACTTGTCCAAGGAGCTCGCACAATTTTGCATTCCTACCAGCAACGAATGAAAGTCCCTGTTGCTCCACATCCTCACTAGCATTTGGAGTTGTCAGTTTTTTTGGATGCTATCCGTTCTAATAGGTGTGAAGTGGTATCTCGTTGTTTTAATCTGCAATTCCCTAATGACATGATGTTGAGCATCTTTTCATGTGCTTATTTGTCATCTATATGTTATTTTTGGTGAGGTGTCTTCCAAATCTTTAGCACATTTTTTAATTGGGTTGTTTCTCTTATTGTTGAGTTTTAAGAATTTTTTGTGTATTTTGGATACAAATCATTTATCAGATATGTGTTTTACAAATATTTTCTTCAGATCTGTGGCTTGTTTTTTCATTTTGTTAATCCCAATTGAATGTTGATATTTTATGTGGCATTGTCCAACTCAACGTCACAACTTACAGGCTATTCAACATCTTTTCCCCTTGAGTCATAAAATACCTTCTGACTGATATATTCATGTTTATTAGCTTCTATAATAACATTTTTCTATTAAAAGACTCAGCAAAAATGCATTCTATTTTTTAACTTTTTTTTTTATTGTGAAATATATATGCAGAAAAATGATAGATTTCAAAGTACAGTTTGGCAAGTGGGGGTTGCGCACCGTGCACTTCGGCGGGGAAACCGCTTGGGAGCGTGATGGGTCTAGTGATTCCCAGGATCCCATGTGAAATGACCCTGGGCTGTGCGACTGAAGTTTCAACTTCCAACTTCCCCTGCTTGCAGCCAGGCCGGGAGTGCCTGGCGCTGCAGGGCGGCTCATTTTCTCATCCCCGCCTCTCTGCCCATGCACGCCATGAGTGCTCCGGGCCTCCACGGAGAAGGGATATGGGCACAATCCAGTCATGAGATTGGCTCTGCTCTGCATCTTCCCCGCCCCCCGCCCCTCACCTGAGGGGAGGGCCCTCAGTCTCCCCCAAAACCAGGTGCCCAGAGCGGCCTGCCTCAGGGGTGGGGGTGGGCACTGGGCACCCCAGCAAGGTCTCCGTGTGTGGGTAAACAAGCCTGCTGGCTCCCAGGCTCCCACGCAGGAGCTCCCAGCTGTGGAGCTGGGCGGGAGGATCTCCTCGGCCGGCTGCAGAGGTAGGAGTGAGAGAGCGCTGCTCCTTCAGCACCCACTCTGGCCTGCAGGGAGCAGCCTGCCCCAAGTGTGGTCACGATTGAGTATGCTCACCCCGTCCGCTCAGTCGTAGTCTCTCCACTTTTTCATCAGGTCCTCTCTATATAATGCAGAAGTCTCTCTCTGGTCTTGTACCCTGGAACCGCTGTCCGTGTTGTTTTCTGTCTTTTCCCTAGTTGTTCCGTGCTGGAGGGGTGAACTCTGCCTTGCATGATATTTTTATAACTCAACGTTCCTTGATGTAAACTCTTGCTCCTTTTTGTGTGTCATTTTGGACTCATGGTCCTCAGATTTACTGTCTGGTAATTGTGCTCAGCCAATGCTCTATTTCTGACACTCAAGTTGTCTCAACTTTGGGCAGTAGGAGTCCCTTTCAGATTGGCCCTTTTAACCCCACTAACTTTTGGAAGCTTCCTGGCTTTTTGGCCCAGCATGTTGTTCAGGCTCACCTTGAACTTTCAGCCCAAAGGATGGAACCTGCCTTTTCTCCCAGCTTGCTTTCAGGGGCAAAAGAGTATTCGAGACCAGGATGTGGAAACCAAAACACATTGTGGGGTGAGAAGCCCCTGGGCCATTTCAATGGACAGAGCTACAAAAGGTATGTATTTTTAATTTAACTGATTTTTTTCTTTAAAAAGCACGAGTTAATAATTACTTCTCCAGTCTAGGTCTAACAACACAGTGTTCCTACTAATTCTTCATTCTACAGTTGTGCTTCTTTTTCTCTTATGCTAAAGCTCTAGATTCCCAACCAAACAATTATTTTTATTTTTAACTGAGAAGAAAATGGTTCTATAGTAACTACATTAATGCAAGTTATCCAATTGCCTAATAAAGTTCAAATTTTTCTAGGACTTATTTTTTTGTTTTAGACTACTTTCTGCTAAGGATTTGCAAAGACAACCTCTTTAGTCTAGAGTCATTCTTAATTTCTCACTCTGTTTATCTCTGTGAGCCCCTATGTGGTATATAGTTTTGGTTCAGCTGTTTTCCTTCACTTCCAATTTGAAGGCCCTGGCATTCAAACAGTGGACAGATGAAATCTGTTAGAAGATGGAGACTGAAAGCCACTAGGAGCGAGAGAGGATGTAGTAAGATGACAGAGACCTCTTTTCTGTGAGCTGATGGAGACCTACAGCAGTGCAGGGGCCAAAATTCTGCATATTGGTTTCACTTCACTACCATCTGGTCCATCTACGATGGCCTAATACAAGGTATACAATCAAGATTTGTGCACATGATTTCTGGCTGAATGAACAAATCCTGGTTCCTGTTATCTGATTTCAAAATTTATGTTACTTTCAAATGTTCAGCTGGTTTTCTTCTTTTAACTGTTAGTCCTGTTCTAATCTTCCAAGCTTTTTAACTTATTTTGCTCCTTTTTATGAGCTGTAGGGTCTCCCTCCTTTTAAAGTATTCAATATTCCCTTACCAACCTAATATATCAATATATATGTACTGTTACATATACAGTGAAGAATCCAATTATTCTCCAATTAGTAGTAGCTTGACCAAGAACTACTCAAAGTTTTGAATTTTCTCATGCAGGAGTGTCAATTTTTTTATGATTATCCAAGAAATAATACCTGTACATGCAGTAACTTAAGATTTTGGCCTGAAATTCTCTTTCAATTTATAGGTCAAAATTCAAACTTGACTTCCTATGTATAACTGTTGTCCTTATTTCAATCACATATAAACAGAGCGTTGCAGCCCATGAGGGCCATGCCAGTCCAAAGGCCAAAGAAGACAACAAGCATTTTCTGATACATGAACTATTACTTAGAGCTTAGTTACAGGGTGAGAAGTCATGGAGAGATCATGACAGCTCTCTCAGGCTGGGCAGGCATCACATTCACAGGGAAGATGACCAAACCATGAAAATTGGACAGAAGGCCTTTTATAAGGGTTTAAGACAAAGGCCTTCCTAAGGGTGGGGGGAGCATAGATGCAGGAACAGGTTACTTTGACCTGGGGGGTGGTGAAGGAAGGATTAGAATAGAACTTGAACAATTACATTTTGTTCTTTTTGTGAGACTAAGAGCCTCTCACTTCCTGCCTGCTTGCATGAAGTTACATTTTAATCATTTAATCAATTTACTCTTTTTCCCTTTACTGGCTTAGAAAGACAATAGGTTAAACATTTAGCTGCCTAGGTCCTGCAGACTGCTGTGCACCAAAAGATCTGCAGGCCTGTTTTGCTCAGGCCACGGGTTGAAACACAGAGTATAGAATTACAAATTCTCAGAAGTCTTTGGAAAACTACAAATACTAATTATCCTAATTCTATGCAAAATTCAAATTTCCCAAAACCAAATATACAACCGTATACACTTCAATAAAGTTTAAAAATATATAATCAGATATATCAAATTATGTCACAATTAATTTTTTAATGACTAAATGATGAATCAGATTATTTCACCTTTAACCAAGTCTTAGAAATTTCAACTGGAAACTTTTCTGAAGAGTCATACAATTTCCATATTATTGGGTTCTAATAGAACAAGTTCATAAAAGATACCATTATTTATAATTTCATATCATACTGCATCATATTTACAATACTCATTAGCTATTTAGTGTTCATGGAGAAATCCAAATTCTTGCCCGGAATCAAATATGCCATGCCCCAAATTCCTTCTATAGGAGTTGCATTTATGACTTCAGAGTAAATCACAAATTTTGATTCTTTGAATTTAAGGAAAATGGATACATTATCTGGTTTCAATTTTTAATGCCTTTTAAATTTTAAAATCCCCAATTTTAGAATAAGTATTTTGGGGGGGAAATGAGTAGGAAAATGACTCATTAGCCAAAGAAAAGAGTGGGCATCACCCCCTACAGACAGCCCGCCACCACCGCATCTACATGCATCTCTAAAATCTGGTCTTTTTGCTTTCGGGCAACATGTTTAGACACCCCACCCCCCACCCCCCACCCCCCCCCCCCGCCTTCCTCCCAGCCTCAGGCTCAAGTTTCTTATTAATTCTTCAGCTTCAGGCTTTCCCTTACCTATCCAAAATCTAACTTCTCTTTCAGAGAGGAAATGGAAGGGGAGGGGAAGGGAGGGGAGAGAAGCAGGGCAATCATTGGTTTAAAAACAGTACAGTTCATATACTTTTTAATTCCACAAACAGACATCCAGCATCACTTATTCCATCTGGCTAAAAATCAACAAATCACATTCAATAAAGATATTCAAAAACATCCAACACATTTCAGACTTTTTACCAAAGTTTAACTGTTTGTTGGGAGGGCGCCTTTCCAAGAAGAGGGACCCTGAGGTCTCTGGATGTCATTTTAATTCAACAAATTTAAAATATATTTGTAACCTTCCAACCTTTTTTTGTAAGTGAACAAAATCCTCTTTCCTGAAAAAGCGATTACTTCATAAATTAAAACTGAGTTGCTTATAGTTACACATGTGTAAACTTCAGTACCTACTCGCCACCATCTGCTAAATTAAACTCTTCATTTAAAACACATTATTCTTCCACACGATTGGCCCTTCATAAGCTAGGCTTCATTTGAGAAGAGGGCTTCTTCCATTATGATCTATTTTCAATTGCAAGACTCAAAAATCCAGGTTAGACAGTGGAAGGGTTAATTTCAATGGAACAGCTTCACCTAAGAATGCCTTTCAGAGTATTTAATGCAGGTGGGATTCTAGTTCCTGGAATGTAACTTCCTAAGTCTGGAAACGAAGATGGTGTTTTATGGGCTTAATTTTGTATGTAGGCAATTGGATAGAGGACTTGCTGGCATCTCCAGGAAATTGGGAGGCTTGATAGGTGAGTAGTTTTAAGTAATTACAGGAGCAAATTGTAAAAGTTACTAAGGCTTGTTTGGGCCCTCATTTTTCCAACAGCCAGGTTTGCTAAGAAGTTCAAATTTCCCCAGGGAGTTCCGATGGAGGGACCAAGGACGTGAACCTCCTCCCTGGGGACGTGAACCTCCTCCGCACGTTTGCACTTTTGCTCTTGCAGCTTTTTGCATGAACCTGAGGAGGCTTCTCAATTTTTCCTCTACAGTCCTTTGTGGGTTTTACACCCTCTCCCGGACTTGCAACCTCTCACTGAGGGAGGCAAGGAAGGACTGTGTTTTCCTTTTTGTGAATCTCATTGTCCCGCACAGACTGTGCTCCCATCTCTGGCACAGACTATTTTGTCGTTGTTAAATGCTGGAGGACCTGAGGGTGCCAGGACTGAGCAAGAGAAAACTGCAATTTGGGGTCAACTCTGGTGTACCAGTTCCAAATTCCAGACTGGAGACCACCGTAGTTTAATATGACTGCATGGCAGTGGGACCCCTCCTTGCTGATCCTTGGGCTTAGAAGAACCCCCAGGAAGTCAGTCTAGCCCAGGGATGAAAATTAGATGCACAGAAGAAAAAACACCCAAAAAACATCTTCATTTTCTTTTATGCCCCAAATCTTTCAGGCCTTAGTTTTTTGGTTTTGTTTTTGGTGTTTCTGTTTGTTTTTATTGTGGTAACATATATACAACCCAAAATTTCCCATTTTAACATCTTTCAAGTTATCAATTCACAATTTGATTCACAACGTTGTGCTACCATCACCACTATCCATTACCAAAACTTCTCCATCACCCAACAGAAAACTCTGTACCAATTAAGCATTAATTTAATCTCTTCCTTCAGAGACTGGGAAGGGAAACACAGAAGAAAGACAGACAGACAGACTGAGCCTGCAATGTCTAAACAAAAGGCTTTGCCACGGAACTCCTTGGCAGGAGAGAATATGAGGAGGAGGACATGAGAATAAGACATCAAGGGGTCTTGGAACATGTGGGAGTTCTGCTGGCAGCTTCTAGGGGTAGAGGGGGTTGGGGGTTATCTCCAAACCACCTCCCACCCCTCACATTCTACCCTAGTTTTCAGGCAGCCTGAAGAGCTCCTAGAAAGAGAAAGAGAATAGAAGCAGGGCAAAAGGGCCTGGTGGAAGACAGACTGGACCCAGAGGAGTTCAGGCCAAGAACTCTGTTCACACTTGTCTCTGGAGCAGGATGGAGAATCATCACTGTACCTGGCATTGGGCCCACACCCTTTGTACCTTATGGTAAAAATAAAGTGTTAACGCTTTCAAAGTGTTCCACTGTTCACAGTATGGTCTCATGCAGTGTGCAGTTTAACTAACATCTGCCCAGCTGTTAAAAGGAGAGTGTGTGTTCACTTCCTCTCCCTCACTTCCATAATGGAGTCTCTTCTGTAATGTGAGACCCTAAAGATAGGGATTGATAACCCTGTTTTGCAGGTGAGAAAACCCAGGCTCAGAATTTAAGAGACATGCCCAAGGTGGCCCAGCTCTTCTGGTTGGAGGCTCTCTGTTCTTTCTCTTCCTGCCTCAGCCAGAAGTGGGGAGACAGCAGGCTGTGCACTGAAATGGAAAGCAACCTGGGTGGCGGCATTCACTGCCAGGAGGGGGAGCCCCAGGTCTGTGGCCCCTTCTCGACCTTCAGGGCTGGGCTCCCCGGCTGCTGAGAGGGAAGGGGAGGAGCTGGCGGGCCGGGGGGTTCGCGGGCCCTCCCTGTTCTGAGACCCTGGGCAGAGGGAGCCCAGTGAGCTTAATCACAAACAGGTACCCTCAGGAAATGACCCAGCTCTAAGTCTGGGCCCTCCTAATGCTCTGCTCTGGGCACTCAAATGCAAATTCTACTCACAACCAGTCCCGAACAACCTCTGTGGGTTCGCTGCTCCTCTCCTGGCCAGGAGGTTGCCTGTGTTCAAGAGGGGAGCAGAGTCCACGGTGGGGAGGGAGAGCCAGAGGGAGGCTCCCGGCGATGTGCAAGGGACCGAAACAGCGGAGGTTTGTTAGAGACCAACCCCCTGGAAGTTTTGTCTGAGCTCTCATTCTAGGAAACATGCTGAAATGTCCTTTATCCCGGAAGTATAGAAAGCCGCGCTGTTCAGCCGGAGCAGAGGGGGACTTTCCCAGCACTTACCACAAGGTGGCGCCAGACTCCCGTGGCCGTAATGCGGCCCTTCCCTTCTGGTAGCTCCGGAAGCTGGCAAGTGTCCTAAAGGGATGAAGTCAAGCCAGGTTCAAAGGGGACTGAGAGATGTGCACCCATGGAAAGTTAGCCTAGGCTAGAGATAAAAATAGGGAACACAGAAAATAAAAAAATCCTGTTTTTTTGAATAGGTGAGGAATGGTAGCACAGAGTCTAGACAAACAGAATCTACAATCCCTCCCTAAAAGGAACTAAAAAGGCTTTGGCATGGAATTCCTTGGCAGGAGGGGAAATAGGCAGGTGTGGGCAGTGAGGAGGCCTTGCAGGTGTCTATGTGGGGCAGGGTGGTCTTGGTCCAGGGAGCCATGGTGGTGGCAAAAAGTAGATGGATTCCAGAGAAACCACTGGAAACTGCTATGCTCCAAATGCAGATTTCTTTCATTGCAAGGTGATGCCCCAAAACAGGCCACCAATAAAATATAAGACACCCAGTTAAATTTTAATTCCCTTTGGGGCAGATCTATCTTAAAAATTATTTGTTGCTTATCTGAAATTAAAATTTAACTGGGTCTCCTGTATTTTTTTATTTACTAACTCTGGCAACCCTACCTCTGGAGCCTCAAATGCACACGTGAGGGAAACCAAGAATTTTCCAAGCCCCAGAGACCAGAAGACTTGGCGTTACCGGGGAGAGACCTGAGTGGCTCTGAACACTTCCAAAGAAGCAGAAGTAGACCAGGGCCAGGCTTAGTAGCTCCCATAGGTTAAGCCTATGTGAGGCCACGAGAATTCCTGTGTGGCCACAGGAATGCTGACAGAGACCCCCATATGCTGCCTCCATACTGCCCATCCATCCCACCAGCTCCCCAAGAGCATCCATGGACTAGGAAAACCAGGCCTGCACAGAAATACAAAGTTGTCCAGGCCCTCCCTGCCCAATATATGTCCAGTTCCTCTTACATCTCTCAGAACATCTTTTTTTTTTCCTCCCTAGGACTTGGCATCGTTTGTAGCTCTGCATTTATTTGGATGACTGTGAGCTTCAGGTCCTCCTCCCCCAGCCAGCCTGCTATGCTCTGGGAGGGCAAGGACTGTGTCCCCATTGTATTCCTGGTGCTGAACCCTGGCACATGGTAGGTTTGCAACAAGCTTTTGCTGGACGAATGAATAAACAAAAGGCCACAGAATCCTAAGTGCATGTACTGGCCAGGCCACTCTCACCAGGCCCAAATTCAAGTCCAGCCTGGCAAGAGACAACTGGCTGGCTGCTTTGACAGGACTTCTTTCAGTTGGTGTACCTGGGATTGAATCAATGGTGAGAACAAAGGAGCTATAAGAACTGGATTTGTGTGAGCATGTCTGGGGGAACTAGAATAAAAGAATCTTTAGGGCCGCCCCAGGTACCCAGGACTGCCCCCTCCCTTGGCAGCCAGCCAAGCTGGGGAAGGCAGGTGATGACAGTGATGCAGCTAAAGTTGGGACACTAGAGACCATTCTAAAGATATCTCCATATGTTTCCCCTTCTCAGTAGCCTTGTTTCTTTCCCTGCAGTCCTCCCTGCACTGGTGCCGCCAAAGATTTTTGTACCTTAAGGGAGAGAGTATCTGAGGAGGGGAAATTGCTGTCAGGTAGGAAGGAGAAACAGAGAAACTTCCAGAATAGGGGGAAGAGAAAGGAGAGTAATGTTTAATTTCTCTCAATACAGTTTTGTAATGTTCAGTTAGACTTATTCCTAGGTGTTGGACATTTTTCAATGCTATTATAAATTGCATTTTTTAAAAAATTTTATGTTTTAAATGTGGCTCACATTGTCCCCAAAGACTACTACTTCGATGTCGTGGTTTGTTGTCACAGGTCTCTGATCCGTAGTGCTGAGTCAGCTTACAGGCTGTGTGTATCGGGGGGCTGTGGGCAGTGGGTGGTGGGAGAGAGGGGTCAGTTGCACCACGCAGCCCTGGCAGTGATAGAATTTCACAGGGGCACAGTAATTTCCTGAGGCAGTTCTTTCTCCCGATTTCTTTCCAGATCTCAGGGTACCTGGCCAGAATAAATTGTTAGTGTGGAGTCCAGTTTGGGCCTGACAGCTCCCACTTGACGCTGAAATGGAACCCGGAATAGAAGTGCGAGTTTGAGAATGATGACGATGTGGCCATAGGTGTGGGAGGGAATGGGTGGGACAGAGAGACCATGAGGACTGTCTGCGATGATTTCATATCATCTGAGCCCCACGTGACTGCATTGGAGTGCACATGTTCTTCATGACAACTGGAGGCCCTCAGGCCTCTTGCGGTCCGCCCTGTTGCAGCGGACATTGTCTGCTGCCAGAGATGTAGGTCAAAAGTCAGACATTGCCAAAATTCTGGTTTCTGGATTTGCTGGGGCCCAGGAATTGGGGGTGGAGACAGACCAGTTCAAAGACTCCACAGCTGGGAGGGAGTGGGAGCTGAGAAGGGAGGCAGAGAGGTCTTGCCCATCCATCCCTTCAACCTCAAGAAACTTCCTCCTTCCTTTCTTTCCCTCACCTTGGCCCTTCTTACCTGATGGGGAAGAGTGGTGGGAAGAAACTTCCAGAGTTGAGTTGGGCCCTGGATTAACAAGCTGCAAGGGGGTCAAGGGCACCCTGAGTGAGCCATCTTAAGGGAAAGAGGGCTCCAAAGGGAACTCCTGTGGTGAGAGGCCTCCAGGAGAGACCCAGGAACACCCTGACCAGGTGAGGCTGCAGCTGGCTGCCTCGGTTGCCAGTTCTCATGTGGGCAGAGGCTGCCCCCTTCCAAAGTAGCCCCCATCCGTGCAGCCCAGGGCCTGCAGGGGGAGGACTGAGACTGCCCCTCCCTTGCCCCATCCCCTGCTTGGGCTCAGCCCTCATCCTCTCAACCAAAGGTGTTCCTTAGGGGCCTCTCTACACTCAAGATTAATGACATAACTAGAATCCTAAAGACCACTTTTTGGCAGAACCAAAAAGGTAACCCAAGGGGGCCCCTTTTTATTTTTCATTCTGCACTTTACCAGCTCTACAGGAAAAAGGAATACAGAAAACATCACACTTTTTATTGACATCATTCTGTATCTTCATCTCATACACATACATTTTACCTGTTGTCCACAGTATGCACACACTATTTACTCTTTCTAGAATTTCTTGTATCTTCAACATTCATGCACATCCCATTTTCAGTGGGGGTGTGGCCTCCCTCCAGGACATGTATTGTAGAGTTTACTGAGCCATTCACCTCTGCACAGGTATTTGGCTTGAAGTGAAATCAACACCATTGCAACTTCCATTTCTTTTCCAGGTTTCCTCTGGGAAAGTGAGCTCTCCAACCCAACCAGTGTGTAGGGTCTTTAATAGCTCTTGTTACCCATTTGTATCTTGTGCTCCAGAAAAGGTGAACCAATTATATAATGTATGGTGTCTCCAGTTTACCCACAGCCCTGCAAGTGCTGGGTTTTTATAATATCTAGTTTAACAGATATGTAGTTAATTTTCTCTCCATTTTAATTGAGAAAATTGAGGAGCAGAGAGTTACTTTTCCCAGGTTCACTCAGCTAGTAAAGAGCAGATCCAGGTCTAGAGGTCACGTCTCCTGACCCCCAGCTAGTGCTCGTCCACCAAATCACTCTGCCTCTGAAGTTGCTTCTAGACGTGGACACAGCAGGCTCTTCTGGCTTCTTCTGTCCTTTGTCCCTGGAGGATAACAGAAACGAAGCCTCCCCATCATGGTTCCTGTGTCATGCAGACCAGGTTCTCAGCTTCCACTGGGCCCTTCCCTAAGCCCACTAGATCCAGACCCTAAAGAGCTCCTCAGAAGGCAGCACAGCCGTGGCACAGGTGTCCACCTCTTCCCTTCTGCAGCTGATTAACTTCTGGGGTGAACTGGTTATTTTCTGGAAAGTAATTTTCATTAATAGTCATTAGATACTAGTAGCAGTAGTAAAGAATATCAAAAAGTTCCAACTGTTTGGTTAATTAACTTTCAAGTAGCAAAAAAGCTCAGAGACTGTTCTGACCCCTAGAGCAGGGACTTCTGACATTTGCTAAGACCATCTGTCAGTTCACTGCCCTGCAGTTCCCTGGAGCCCTGGTTGGTCAGTGGTCCATTCACTGGGACCCTGCCCCACAAAAGCAAGGTAATTCTGATTTAAAAAAAATAATAATAAATCTAAACTTCTTTCACCAGAGAGGTCTGAAAACAATGACTGGTCTGAGACAATCTTTCTTACTCATATTTCATGTTCTCCATCTTCTCCTCGCAACCCCAAAACATAAACAAAACTGGTTGTAACTTTTCGGAGGAACTCTTCCATACATTGCTAGCCCACTTACCTGCACCCAGAGTCTCCAGGTTCTGTAATTGCCTTCAAAAGCCCTTCCCATCATCACTCCAAAGAATGACACATGGGCACAAACTGGCACAATGGTTTGCCCCCAACTCAGTCCTCCAGAAGACACCAGCTTCATCAAGCCAGTTATCCTTGGTCCTTGTTTGTAAGAAAACAATTACATTTACAATAGCAATTAAGAGAGTCAAACACCTAGGAATAAATCTAACCAAGGATGTAATAGTGTATGCCCAGAAAATTACAAATCATTGCTAAAAGAAATTGAAGAAGACCTAAAAAGGGGGGGGAGGGGCATTCCATGTTCATGGATTAGAGAAATATTGTTAAAATGTCAATTCTTCCCAAAGCAATTTACAGATTCAATGCAATCCCAATCAAAATTCCAATTACCTTCTTTTCAGAAATGAAAAAGCCAATCATCATATTTATATGGAAGGGTGGGGCCTCTGAATAGCCAAAGCCATCTTGAAGAAGAAGAATGAAGTTGGAGGACTCACACTTCCCAATCTTAAAACTTATTATAAAGCCACAGTAATCAAACCAGCATGGTACTGGCATAAGGACTGACACATAAACAAAGGGAATCAAATTAAGAGCTCAGAAATCAACCCACACATTTATGGCCAACTGACTTTTGATAAGGAGGCAAAGATCACTCAATGTGGAAAGAATAGTCTCTTCAATGAATGGTACTGGGAAAACTGATCTCCATTTGCAAAAGATGAAGGGGGCCCCTACCTCACACCATATACAAAAATCATCTCAAAATGGATCAAAGACAAAAGAAAGGAAAAGAAAAGGAAACAGATCAAAACCATAAAATTCCTCAAAGAAAACATAGGGAAGCATCTTCAGAACCTTGTGTTTGGCAATGGTTTCTTAGACTTTACACCCAAAGCATAAGCAACAAAAGAAAAAATATATAAATTGGTCCTCATCCAACTTAAAAACTGTTGTGCCTCAAAGAACTTCATCATGAAAGTGAAATGACAACCTACACAATGAGCACAATGAGAGAAAATATTTGGAAACCACATATCTGATAAGGGCTTAATATCCAGAATTATAAAAATTTCAACTCAACAACACAAACAACCCAATTTTTAAATTGACAAAAGACTTGAATAGATATTTCTCAAAAAAAGATATACAAATGACCAAAAAGCACATGAAAAGATGCTCAACATCATTGGCCATTAGGGAAAGGCAAATCAAAACCACAGTGAGATATCATTTCACACCCATTAGAATAGTTACTATTTTAAAAATGGAAAAGTAAACATTTTGGAGAGGATGCAGAAAGGAACACTCATTCATTGCTGGTGGGAATGTAAAATGGTGCAACCACTGTGCAAGACAGTATGGCAGAACCTCAGAAAGCTAAGTATACCATATGACATGGCAATCCCACTACTAGGTATATACCCCAAGGAATTGAGAGCAGGGACTCGAACAGTTGTCTTTTGTTTGTTTGTTTGTTTGTTTGTTTTCCTTCCCCCATTTTTCTACTCATCCATCCATAAACTAGACAAAGGGGAGTGTGGTCCATGTGGCTTTCCCAATCCCGTTGTCACCCCTCATAAGCTATATTTTTATACAATCGTCTTCAAGATTCATGGGTTCTGGGTTGTAGTCTGATAGTTTCAGTTATCTACCACCAGCTATCCCAATTCATTAGAACCTAAAAAGGGTTGTCTATATTGTGCATAAGAGTGCCCACCAGAGTGACCTCTCGGCTCCTTTTGGAATCTCTCTGCCACTGAAGCTTATTTCATTTCCTTTAACTTCCCCCTTTTGGTCAAGAAGATATCGAACAGTTGTTTGCACTCCAATATTCATAACAGCATTATTCACAATTACCAAAAGATAGAAGCAACCTAAGAGTCCATCAACAAATGAATGGATAAACAAAATATGGTACATACACACAACAGAATATCATTCAGCTGTAAAAAGGAATGAAGTTCTGATACATGCAACAACATAGATGAAACTTGAGGACATCCAATTGTGTGAAATAAGCTTGTCACAAAAGGGCAAATATTATTTGATCATACTAATATGA
The DNA here is from genome assembly GCF_015220235.1 of Choloepus didactylus. Lineage (NCBI taxonomy): Eukaryota > Metazoa > Chordata > Mammalia > Pilosa > Megalonychidae > Choloepus > Choloepus didactylus. The sequence continues at coordinate 159,287,747 of NC_051307.1, forward strand.
CTTAATTAGATAAGCACACTCTTAGAGTTAGAATCTAGAATATAGGCTACAGGGGATGGGGTAGGTGTAGGAAATAGGGAGTTAAGGCTGAAAATGTCCAGAGTTCCTATTTGGGACGATAGCAATGTTTTGGTAACAAATGGTAATGATGGTAGCACAACATTGTGAATGTAACTATCAGCACTGAATTATTTTTTGAATGTGGTTAAAAGGGTAAATTTTAGCTCACATGTATGTTACCAGAAAAAAATTAAAAAAACACATGGAACTATACAACACAAACAGTGAACCCTAAGTTAGTACAATTATTAAAATATGCTTTCATAATTTGTAACAGATGTGTATGCAAGGTGTTACTAATAGGATGGTATAGGAAATCTTGTATTTTATGCATGATTGTTCTTAAACCCACAACTTCTCTAATAAAAAAAGAAAGTGAAAAGACAACCTACAGAGTGGGACAAAATATTTGGAAATCATATATTTGATAAGGGTTCAATATCAAGAATACATCAAGGGGAGAACCTAAGATGGCAGCTAGGACAGACAGGGCAAAACACACCTCCATGAAAAATACTAGATAAAAACCAGAAAGTGACCCAGAACACCAGTTCCAGCGATGCACCAGCTGGACAAGGTCCACTAAATCCACAGAAACCGTGCACTTGGTGAAACTAGGAGTCTGCGTTCTGAAACGAGTGAGTAAGCCTGCTGAATGTCCAGCAACCATGCTGCTGTGTGAGGAAACTGTGGGTTGGCATTTGGAGGTGGACTAGTTCTTTTTTAAAGAACCCAAAAGCAGCTGCAGATACAGCAGTGAGAACCACACAGTGAAGCGCAGCAGGAACGGGCTGTGCAAATGCCTCAATGTCTGGCATGGGAGATAGCCTTTCGCACACCCACTGCTAATTGTCTCCAAACAAGGAAGGCAGAGGTAAGCCAAAAGGGGAAAGTAACCATGCCCCTTGAAGCCATCTTCCCAGCGGGTTGGGAACGCTCCTACCTGGCACCAGTGCCACAGCCCAGAGCCACACCAAAAAACCCAGTGTGACTGGAACTGTTTCCAGCAACGCGCATACACCACAACATCGGGCATGGACAGTAGCTTTTTGTGCACCCACAGCTAATTGTCCCAGATCTGGGAAGGCAGAGCTGTGAGAAAACTGGGAAATTGACACACCCAGCCAGCCATCCTTACAGTAGGCTGGGAATGCACCTACACGGCCCAACAGCCCAGAACTTCCCTTGAGGAACAGTACGCACTTGTGACATAGCACAACCTTCCCTCAGCAGAGGCCCTAGAAGGGCACCGCTTGGAAGAGGGACCCACTCAAAAATCCCAGGGACCACACACCAATACCAAGGACTTGTGGGTCAGTGGCAGAGACAATCTGTGGCAAGACTGAAATGAAGGTTTAGACTCTTGGAACAGCCTTAAATCTCCAGGAACACCTGGGAGGTTAGATTATTAAAGCTGCCCTCTCTCCCTAACCGCTCAAACGCCCCACAGTCAGGGCAGACAGCACCAACAACTCACCTAAACTTGGTGCACCAATTGGATCCCACAAGAATCAGACCCCCACACACCACAAAGACAAAGTTGGGGAGAACTGACTTGAGGGGAATAGGTGACTCACAGACACCATCTGCGGGTTAAAGTGTACGCCACCAAGCTGTAGATCTGACAAATTAGAGATAAGTCTGTGAACAGTCCTACATATCCTAAAAGAACCCTATCAAGTAACGCAAATGCCAAGAGGCCAAAAACAACAGAAAATTTTAAAGCATATGAAAAAAACAGACAATATGGAGAACCCAAACCCAAACACCCAAATCAAAAGATCAAAGGAGATGCAGTACTTGGAGCAATTAATCAGTGAACTAAAGACAAGCAACGAGAGCATGGCACAGGATATAAAGGACATGAAGAAGACCCTAGAAGAACATAAAGAAGAATTGCAAGAATATATAAAAAAAAATAGATGATCTTATGGAAATAAAAGAAACTGTTGACCAAATTAAAAAGATTCTGGATACTCATAGTACAAGACTAGAGGAAGCTGAACAATGAATCAATGACCTTGAGGACCACAGAACAGAAAATGAAATAACGAAAGAAAGAATGGGGAAAAAAAATCAAAAAAATCAAAATGGACCTCAGGGATATGATAGATAAAATAAAAGATTGAAATATAAGACTCATTGGTGTCCCAGAAGGGGAAGAGAAGGGTAAAGATCTAGAAAGAGTATTCAAAGAAATTGTTGGGGAAAACTTCCCAAACCTTCTACACAATATAAATAAAGCATAAATGCCCAGCAAACTCCAAATAGAATAAATCCAAATAAAGCCACTCCAAGACATATTCTGATCAGATTGTCAAATACTGAAGAGAAGGAGCAAGTTCTGAAAGCCGCAAGAGAAAAGCAATTCACCACATACAAAGGAAACAACATAAGACTAAGCAGTGACTACTCAGCGGCCACCATGGAGGTGAGAAGGCAGTGGCATGACATATTTAAAATTCTGAGAGAGAAAAATTTCCAACCAAGAATACTTTATCCAGCAAAGCTCTCCTTCAAATTTGAGGGAGAGCTTACATTTTTCACAGACAAACAAATGCTGAGAGATTTTGCTAATAAAAGACCTGCTCTACTTCAGATACTAAAGGGAACCCTACCAACCAACAGAGAAACAAAGAAAGGAGAGAGAGAGATAGAGAAAGGTTCAGTACTAAAGAGATTCAATACTGGTTCATAAAAGGACAATAAGAGAGAGAGGGAAAAAATATATCTGACAAACATAAACCAAAGGATAGGATGGCTCATTCAAGAAATGCCTTCACAGTAATAACATTGAATGTAAATGGATTAAACTCCCCAATTAAAAGATATAGATTGGCAGAATGGATTGAAAAATATGAACCATCAATATGTTGCATGCAAGAGACTCAACTTAGACACAGGGACATAAAGAAATTGAAAGTGAAAGGATGTAAAAAATATTTCATGCATGCTACAGCCAAAAGAAAGCAGGAGTAGCAATATTAATCTCAGATAAAATAGACTTGAAATGCAAGGATATTATGAGAGACAAAAAAGGCCACTACATACTAATAAATGGGGCAATTCAACAAGAAGAAATAACAATCATAAATATTTATGCACCCAATCATGGTGCCACAAAATACATGAGACAAACACCAGCAAAACTAAAGGAAGCAATGGATGTTTCCACAATAATTGTGGAAGACTTCAACACATCACTCTCTCCTATAGATAGATCAACCAAACAGAAGGCCAATAAGGAAATTGAAAACCTAAACAATCGGATAAATTAATTTGACTTGACATATATAGAACATTACATCCCAAATCACCAGGATACACATTCTTCTCTAGTGATCACGGAACTTTCTCCAGAATAGACTATATGCTGGGACATAAAACAAGCCTCAATAAATTTTTTTTAAAAAGTTGAAATTATTCAAATCACATTCTCTGACCACAATGAAGTACAATTAGAAGTCAATAACCATCAGAGACTTAGAAAATTCACAAACACTTGGAGGTTAAACAACACACTCCTGAAATAAATGGTTTATAATATAGAATGTAGGGGAACTAGCGATAGAGAGCAATTAATGAAGGGGGAAAGATAACCCAATAAGAACAGATAAGCTATCATGGGTAAATTTAGCATTCTGGGAATGCCCAGGAATGACTATGGTTTGTTAATTTCTGATGGTTATGGTAGGAACAAGGTCACAGAAATGTTGCTAAAGTATTTATTTTAGGTTAGTTGTCTTTTTCTTACTCCCTTGTTATGGTTTGTTTGAAATGTTTTTTTTATTGTATACCTTTTAAAAAAAATTTTTATATAGTTAATTAAAAAAAAGAGTTAATTAAAAAAAAAAGAAAAAATATGCAGAGCCCCCTTGAGGAGCTGGTGGAGAATGCAGGGGGGTTGGACTTCCCCACCTCGATGGTTGCTGATGTGCTCACAGACACAGGGAACTGGTGGTTTGATGGTCTGAGCCCTTTACCACGGGACTTGCCCTTGGGAAGACTGCTGCGGCAAAAGAGAGGCTAGGCCTCCCTATAATTGTGCCTAAGAGCCTCCCCCCGAATGCCTCTTTGTTGCTCAGATGTGGCCCTCTCTCTCTAGCTAAGCCAACTTGGCAGGTAAAATCACTGCCCTCCCCACTACATGGGATCAGACACCCAGGGGAGTGAATCTCCCTGGCAACGTGGAATATGACTCCCGGGGAGGAATCTAGACCCGGCATCATGATATAGAGAACATCTTCTTGACCAAAAGTGGGATGTGAAACGAAATGAAATAAGCTTCAGTGGCAGAGAGATTCCAAACGGAGCTGAGAGGTCACTCTGGTGGGCACTCTTACACACAATATAGACAATGCTTTGTAGGTTCTAATGAATTGGAATAGCTAGCAGTAAATACCTGAAACTATCAAACTACAACCCAGAACCCACGAATCTTGTAGACGATTGTATAAAAATGTAGTATATGAGGGGTGACAATGGGACTGGGGAAGCCATGGGGATCACACTCCCCTTTGTCCAGTTTATGGATGGAGGAGTAGAAAAATGGGGGGGGGGGGGGTACCCAGTGTTCTTTTTTACTTTGGTTGCTCTTTTTCACTTTGGTTTTTATTCTTATTGTTTTTGTGTGTGTGGCAATGAAAATGTCAAAAATTAATTTTGGTGATGAATGCACAACTATATAATGGTACTGTAAACAATTGAATGTACGCTTTGTTTTGTATTACTGCATGGTATGTGAATATATCTCAATAAAAATGAATTAAAAAAAAAAACCAAAAACCTGGGATTATATAACATAATGAACCCAGTAGTAGACGATGTCTGTGGTGAATAGTACAAATATAGGAATGTTCTTTCATTAACTATAACAAATGTACATCACTAGTACAAGATGTTAATAATAGGGTGGTATATGGAAAAAATACACCTAATGAAAACTATGGACTACAGTTAACAATATTTTAGAATTCTTTAAATATAAACAAATCTGTAGAGACAGAATTAGATTAGTGGTTATGTAGGGCTGGGGAAGGATAGTGGGATTCAGAGGTGACTGCTAAGGGGTATGGGGTTTTTCTTTTTGGAGTAATAAAAATGTTCTAAAATTGATTGTGATGATGAATGCACAACTCTGTGATTGTACACCTTGGATGGATTGTATGGTATGTAAATATACCTCAATGAAACCGCTGAAAAAAAAAAGAAGCATGTTCCTGGAGCAAGTCTGCTGCCAACTGGCTGCCTTCAAAGCATGAGATTGACACTGACTGGCTGATTCAAAAAAAAGTTAGTCTTCTCTGTATATATTATGATGGCCATGACAATAAAATTTTGTCACATCATGCAAAAAAAAAAAAAAAAAAAGAATACATCAAGACTCCTATAACTCAACAACAACAAAAAGACAAACAATCCAATTTTTAAATGGACAAAAGATTTGAAGACATTTCTCCAAAGAAAATATACAAATGGCCAATAAGCACATGAAAAGATTTTCAACATCATTAGCTATTAGAGAAATGCAAATCACACCCACCAGGATGGCTATTATTTTTAAAATGGGAAAAAACAAGTGTTGGAGAGGATGTGAAGAAATAGGAAGCTTTGTAAAATTTTGGTGGAAATGTAAAATGGTGCAGCCACTGTGGAAACAGTTTGGCATTTCCTCAGAAACTTAGTCATAGAATTTATCATATGACCTGGCAATTCTATTTCTTGGTATCAACTCAAAAGAATTGAAAGCAGGGTCTTGGGCAGATATTTGTACACAGAATTATTCACAAAAAGTGAAAGCAACCCAAGTGTCCATCAACAGATGAATGGATAAACAAAATGTGGTATATATGTACACTGAAATATTTCTCAGCCATAAAAAGAAATGAAGTCTTGATATATACTACAATATTGATGAAACTTGAAGACATCATGTTGAGTGGAATAAGCCAGACACAAAAGTACAAATATTGTATGATTTCCCTTATATTAAATATGTAGTTATAATGAGCAAATTCATAGACACAGAAAGCAGAATAGTGGTTACCAAGGGCAGGCAGTGGGGGATGGGGAGTTATTGCTTAATGGGTTCATGTTTCCATTTGGAATGATGAAAATTTTCTGGAAATAGATAGAGGTGAAGGTTGCACAACACTGTCAATGTACGTAATGTCACAGAATGGAAAATTTAAAAATGGTTAAAAAGATATTTATGTTATGTAGAGTTTACCACAATAGAAAGTTTTAAAAATAAAAAGTCAAGGAAGCCCTGTGCAAGAAGGGCTCACTGAGTGAGGGCGTTAGGTGGAGCCCAGCACCAATTCTTTGCTGCTGGTCCTATCAGAGGCTCAGGACACTGGCTGTCTCAATCTGCAGTGTTTAAACTTGATCAATTTTTAAATTCTAGAGCAGCCCTGTCCAACAGAAATGCAATAGGAACCAAATACGCAATTTTAAATTTCTATTAAACATTTTAAATATTTTAAAAAGTAAACAGAAACACGTGAAATTAATCTTGCTAACATTTTATTTAATACAATATATCCATAATATTATCATTTTGCCATGGAATCAATGTAAAAAAATTCATGAGATATTTTACATTCTTTTTTTTTGTTCTGAGTCTTCAAACTCTGTTGTGTGAGATGTGCCCATCTCAATTTGGACTAACCACAGTTCAAGGGCTCAATAGCCACATGTGACTAGTGGCTACAGTATTGGAAAGTGATGTCTAGAACATTTCAGAAGGTGCAAAATTGTTGACCATAGGTTAGAACAAACTTTAAACCAAGGCTCAATTGATTTTTGAAAAATATTTGAATTAGTTATTTTTTTTATTTTTTTAATTGTGGTAAAATATGCATAACATAAAAATCATTTCACCAGTTTTAAGTGAACAAATCTGTGACATTAAGTAACTGACAATGTTGTGTAACTTTGAGCACAAGCTATTTCCAGAATATTTTCATCATCCCAAACAGAAACTCGTACCCACCGGGCAATAACTTCTGTTCCCCCTCCCCCGCACCCCTTGTAATCACTGATCTGTTTTCTGACTCTATGAATTAGTTTTCTTTTTATGTTCTTTTTTTTTTTCCCCACTTTTTCTTTCTTGGTTCTGCCAAGCCTATGTACTTACAATTTCAGTAGCAGCTGCCTTCTTAAGAAATAGCTCAAAATAGTTAACAGCAGAAGAGCATAGCCAGAATTTAGGTGATTCAATGCTTCAACAATAATCCAAATTGGATGTTATACTTATTAAGCAGAAAACACCTGGGGAGAAGGAGATTTAAAAAATATACCTGGAGCTCATCACATCTCCTTGTAAATCTACATACATAACCTCTCCTATTTGTCACTATGGAGGATTTTTTCTTTCATTTTCCAGTTATCTTCCCCAATCACTTTAGACTGATTTGTTTTCCTATCTCCCCTTTATGGATTAGTTTTTAACATTTAAAAATCAGAAGATTTCTCATGAAATACCTGTATTCCTGGGTCCTCTTCTAAAACTTTGAAGATTTGGTGGCACTGGCTCACATTCCCTCTCAGCAGCACACCACTGTGGCTGAGAAGCAGCTGTGTTCTTTAGAAGGAGCTTATTTCTTGCAATCTTCACTACCCCTCCCAACTGAATTATATTCATGGCAATACACATGCATTTGAGGGGGGGGCCTGCCTGAACTCCCACAGGCATCTGAGCTCACAAACCCCACTTTCTATTAAGGATAACAAGGTCATACTTGGGATGACCACCCTTTTGCTTGTTACTCACATTACAATGGAATATGACAAGAAGCAAGAAGAGAAAGAACGAAGTGCATCATAGGGAAAAAAGAAGCATTTCTGGGTGAAAGACAAAAGAAATTCTATTCTTAAATAGTGCATATACACTGGGCTGATATTAATACGATTTTCATTATATATGTTTTTGCTTTAAACTGTTACTTGGTGATATGAACTTGAATAGAAAGAAATTCCTAATGGTATATTTCAGAGCACAACCATCAGCAACTGTGAAATTGTAGATGTAGACATGAAATATTTTATCCATACAGAGAAATTAAACGCTAACCAACCTAATAGGGATTTTTGAAGAATTGTCAAGGATTGCCACTTGGTGATTTTCCATAGTTTAATTTGGAAAGATGTGTGGATTTTGCAAGGATGGCTGGAAATTGCTATTTAATAGTTTGGAGGATTATTCATAAGTAATGCAAATGTTGGCATCCAGGTGGGCTGAGCTAAAGTCAAGGTGGGGGTGGCAGGGAAGTGGTAGTGGTGATACACAGCTGCAGAATGTTTGGGAATTAATAGAGACTAATGATCTGTTTCTTACACAGCACTGTGGGAGAATTCAAAGACTCAGAGAAAGTGTCTGCTTTAAAAATCTGAGAGTGAAAACAATAAAAGTTAAAATCCTCATGGAAAAGAAGGCATGTAGGAACAGACACTGTAATGTTGGAGGAAGAATAGAAAAGGAGAATAGAGAAGCAAAAGATATTCAAGCGTGGTGGTATCATTCCGCCATGCTCTAATGAACGTGGTCATGCTGGCATTGTCTCCAGTCCTCGTCTCTGGTCTAACCTAAGCTGTTCATTTTTCTCCAAAAGTTACTTTTAGGGTACAGCTCATAGTGCATTAGGATTCCTAGGAGTTCTAGCCACCTGAGGACTTTTCTTGTGTACCTGAAATCCGATAAGGAACTGACCCTTTATATGATTATTTCCCTGACCCTTACTCTGCTCCTCACTGGGTCCTGAGAAAATAATACTGTTCCTGATCCTGGGACAGGGAGGAAAACTCCTGGGGCTCAGAATATAGGTCCAGAAGAGGAAAAATGAGGGAGGATGCTCAGAATGGAATGACCTATATGTAGAGGGAAATCATAGGCAACAGCATTGAGAAGGAAACCACAGAAGTTGACTAATTGGTGAAGCCCAGCTGAGGAAGGCTGATCTTTACACCATTTATGGAAAAGAAGAGGTAGTGACACCCCTGACCCAGGAATACTCTCTTAAATTTTGGATTAGTTCAGGGATTCCTCTTTCATTGCAGGATTCCACTTCTACTTATAGCAGGGGAACACAAATCAGACTGAAACTTCTACAAATTAAAAACTTTTAAAACTGACCAAAATTTAAAATTAACTTCCATAAATTACTGGAGAGCAATCAAAAGTTGACACTTGAAGGAAGGGAATGTCACTGGATGAGTTTCCAATTTTTTACAGCTCTTTGCCTGAGGGCAAGTCCCACTTGAAGCCACAATGATGGCAGAATTATTGGCTTGAAGAATAAGAGGACAGAATTTGGTGCAAACACAGAAGATAGAAAGTGAGAGGAGAAATCCCAAAAAAAAGAGAACCAAAAAGAGAGAGCCCCAAATTCTGCATGTAAATTTGATTCAGTCCAATCTGTGACTCACCTCTGAACTATGCAGATGTGGGGCAAACTCCAAATAGTCCATCTAAGGCTAAAAGGACTAACAGATATCAACTGCCTATTGCATGGGAGACCAGAGTTTAGAATTTGCATTCATCCAAGTTGTACTGCTTTGAATCTATTATGTATTCCAGAAAAAGCCATGTTCTTTTAATCCAATCTTCTGGGAGCAGACCAATCATAGGCGGGACTTTTTGATTAGATTATTTCCATGGAGATGTGACCCTGCCCATTCAAGGTGGGTCTTAATTAGTTTACTGGTATCCTCTATGAGAGGATAAAAGGCAGAGACATTTTGTAGAGAGATCAGAGATACTTAGAGAGAAAACATCCAGAGACAGTTTGGAGACAGCTGTTGAAGCCAGAGCCAATACAGACCCAGATGCTTGGAGATGCTAAGAGATGAAGCCCAGAGTTTGCCCCAGAGAAGCTAAGTGAGAATTCACAGACACTGGAACCAGAAGCTGAAAGCAATGCAACCCAGGAGAAAGGACAAGCAGATGCCAGCCATGTGCCTTCCCAGTGACAGAGGTGTTCTGGATGCCATTGGCCTTCCTTTAGTGAAGGCATCCTCTTGTTGATGCCTTAGTTTAGACACTTTTATGGCCTTAGAACTGTAAATTTGTGAACCAATAAACCCCCTTTATAAAAGCCAATCCATTTCTGGTATTTTGCATACTGGCAGCTTTAGAAAACTGGAACACAAGTTAACTGCCTACTAAAGCAAACAAACAAAAATCAGTGCTCTTCAGAGGCATATAACTAAAGCAAACAAACAAAAATCAATACTCTTCAGAGGCATCAATCTGTACAATGTATTATTCACAATATCCAGAATATAATCCAAAATTATTAGATGTACAAAGAAACAGAAAATGTGAAGCACACAAAAATAAAAAGCAATCAATGGATACTTTGACCCTTATGGTGAAATTAGCAAAAATTTTAAAGCTGTAGAAAAAGGTATTATAATTATGCTCAAGGACATCAGAGAAGTTATTCTCATATTGAATGAGCAAATTGAAAATCTCTGCAGAAAATATTAACTGTAAAAAAGAACCAAATGGAGATTCTAGAACTGAAAAATAAAATACCTGAAATTTAAAAACAAAATCTACTAGTAGTACCTTAAAGCAGATTAGTGATAAGAGTCAGTGAACAAGAAAATGGTTCAGTAGAAATTACCCAATCTGAAGAACAGAGAGAAAAAAATGTTTTTAAGAAATGAATAGCACCTCAAGGACCTGTGGGAACAATATCAAAAGGTCTAACATACATGAAATGGAAGTCACAGAAGAGAAGACAATGGGACAGAAAAATTATCTGAAGAAAAATGGCTGAGATTTTTCCAAATTTTGGTGAAAAAATATAAACATACAACTTCAAGAAGCTCAATGAACCACAGGCAGGATAAATTTAGAGAGCACATCTAGGCACACTTTAAGTTCAAACTGCTGAAAAGCAATGGTAATTTGAAAGCAGCAAGAGAAAAAAAGGACACATTTCAAACAGTGGAACAATGTTAAAAATTATAACTGTCTCCTCTCCAAAAACAATGGAGCCCAAAAGATAGTTAAACAACACTTTTAAAGTATTGGAAGAAAGAACAATTGTCAATTAAGAAGTCTATATTCACCAAAAATATTCTTCAATAATGAAGGCAAAATAGAGACATTTTCAGGTGAAAGGTAGCTAAGAATTTGACACCAGCAGAACTTCATTACTAAATGTACTACAGGAACTTTTCAGACTGAAGGGAAGTCACACCAAATGGAAAGACAGATCTCAGGAAAGAAGGAAGAGCAACAGAAATAGTAAATATGTAGGTAAATATAAAAGATTATTTTAAATGCCTTTAAAATACATATGACTTTTTAAAACAAAAATATTGCAAGACTCTTACATTTCATATGAAGTGATACAATATTAACTCTGGGCGAACTGTGAGAATTTAAGGACACAATTGCTAGAACAACCATGAAAAAAATAATATGAAGAAGTTTAACTAAAAAGTCAATTGATAAAGTAGAATTCTAAAAATATTTAACTCAAAAGAGGTAGGAAAGGAATAACAGAGAAGCAAACAAACAGAAAACAGATGGGAGAAACACAAAATAAATAGTAAAGTGATGGGCCTATATCCAACCCTATCAATCATTACAGCAAATGTTAATGGACTAAACATTCCAATTAAAAGGCAGAGATTGTTGAATAGACTTAAACAGAAAAGCAAGACCCTACCATATGCTGTCTATAAGAGATGCACTTTAAATATAAAGACAGATGGGTTTAAAGTAAAAATATTGTAAAAGATACACAATACAAACAGTAAACCAAAAAAAGGCTATTTTGATATCAGGACAAAAATATTATCATAAACAATCATAATGATTGTCATAACGGTAAAAGAATCAATTACTTAGGAAGGCATATCAATCATAAACATATATGCACCTAAAACAGTTTCATTATATATGAAGCAAAAATTAACATAAATAAAATGAGAACTAGACATCCATAATCATAGTTGGAGATTTCGGCAAACTGCTCTCAAAAAGTATTAGAACAATTCTACAAAAAAAAAAAAAAAAAAAAAATCAGTAAGGACAAAGATGAGCTATCAAACATTTTCACCTAATTGATATTTATAAAACACCACTCCAACAACTGCTTCTTTGAGCCTCTCAAGTTCTTGCTGAAGGGAAATGAAGCCTCTCCCTGTCCCCTTGTGTTTGATAAACCATGTTGTTTTTATGTTTGATGGTAAACCATTCAGTTATTCAGCATGGGCTGGAGGGAGAACTGATGAGAAGAACATTGGTAAGCTCTATGAAAAGGGCTAACTAAATAAGTTTAATATATGTAAAACCTCAGAAAATTTTCTGCGTTTTAGAAAGCTCTGTGCTAGGATTGGCTAATGTGGTTATGACTACCAAGCATACTAGAGAGAAAAGGAGAGCTGGCATTTGGATAACAGGGTGGAGGGATGTCCTGAAGACGGGATTATAAGCACAATTATTCCTCCTGTGTAGGGAGAGAAAGCAGGACCATGCAGCTGTCACAAGTGACTAATTCCAAAATAAAACACTTCTGGGTTGCTAAGGAACCATGGAAACGTGTAGCTTGCAGGCAGTACTGGTTCGCTCTGCGGCTGAGAAGCTGACTGCTAGTTGCCCCTCTCAGGACAGCACTATGAGAAATACCTGGGGTGGTGGGGATTTTTGTTTGTTTGTTTTGCTTGCTTGTTTGTTTGTTGAGCGGCTGTGTGTAGTTGGGATGCTGAGAGAGGAGAGGGCGAAGGAGGCAGCCAGATGGAAAAGCTGCTGGAGGCCATCTCTGTTTCCCCCACCATGGCTTAGGAGCACACAGGGCCTATCCCTGTGTGAGGCTCAGACTTGTGTCCCAGTGTTCTTAGGAGTAAGATAAGAATCCTGTGCTTGGGAGGAGCTGGGAAAACGGGTAGTGATACTATCCTTGGATAGTCACTGTGCAGATCCAGATTGCTTCCCCCACCCCCAGGCAAAGCACAGTCTGTGACTTCCAAGTTCACACACACACATTCTTCACCCTGAGAACCGATGAGGCCATTGGCATGTGAATTGAACATGTTGTGTCAAAACATGTTATTGGATGTAGCCACTGTTAAGATTGTGGGAGGGACCAGTCTGGAAACTTAAGACTGTGCATGACTCCTGAGATAACAGGCATCCAGGGCTGTGCCACACACTTGCTCCTTTGGCCAGGCTGGATGCTGTGGGTGAGAAGAGGTGGCCTGCTGGGAGTCCCAGGGAAGTCACCACTCTCTGGAGAAGGGAGGTCTTCTCCAGCCCTTCTGCTTAGAAGTGAAGTCCTGTAAGTGCTCTTCCCCCTTTCTGTGCAAATGTTTGTAAACCCACAAAATGTGTGCCCATGCCTAACTAAGGCCCAAACTACATCTGGCCAGTGTCATGCTGAAAGGAGAAGAGAAAATTCCTACCAAGGTGTCAGGGAGGACCACCACGGGGCAACAAGAGTACCGGAGCAGCTGGCCCATTTTCCAGATGGAGAGTGGCACCACCACAAGGATCAGCATGAAGACAACAAATGCAAACAGGGCCAGCGCCAGGGGGAGGGTCTCTCCTGGAAGCAAAAAGATAAGAAACAGCCTTACAGTGAAGACAGAATCCCCAATCCCAGGCCTCCCTCGGTCTCCTGGAGTTGGTTCTGCACATTGGCCAGGACAGTGGATGCCAACATCCTAAGAGTTGATGTGTCTGCTCTGTTGACTAAATTACCACCATAAAAACCATTTTTCTAGACTCCAGATTAAGGCATAGTCTCCAGAAAGTCCTGGGGAAGATTACTATCATTTTCTTAGGAAGAGAAAGGGAGGAGGTGAGCATCACATATTTGGCCACTAGCCATGTTAGCTCATAGCTTGACGCTGCTGCCAAGGGGATGGCAGAGTACCAGGCCCTGGGCAGTATGGGGGGGGGGTGCGGAAAGAGAACAGCAGAGGGGAGATGGGCGATAACCGAAAACAAAGCATGCTCCACAATTTGCTCTTGGCATTGATTCATATTATGGGGGGAAATACTGAGTTCAGAAAACAGTCACAGAATATATCAAGCACCTATTATGTGGGCTAGGGCTACTCCCTCCTGGCACTGTGCTAAGGGCTGGGTGTGTATTCCTTGTTCCTCACAACAGGGGTGAGTATCCTGCTTTCAGAAATGAGGAAATGGATGTTCAGAATAGCTAAGTGGGTTACCTAAGGTCACTAAGGTGGGGCTGACTCCAAAGTCCACGGTCATTCTACTTAATCTATGGAGCAGAAAGTGCCAGTCGGAGCACTGAACATCCGGAGATTAGGAACAGGGGAGGGAGAGGAAGACGGGTTATTTTCCCATTTCTCTGTTCTATGTGACCTCAAACAATTCATTTAACCTCTCTGGGCAGGGACTGCTCATCAGTGAGGTGAAGGGGTGGCAGAACCAATGAAGTCATAGAGGAGCTGGTGGACTCACACACCTGGCTGGGGGAGCTATATGTTGGCCCAATGCTTTTGGAAAATATTTTGGGAGCACACACATCGAGAGATGCAAAAATGTTCATACCCTTTCATCTACTTCTAGGATTTTGATTCCAAAAAATAATCACAATGAAGAAATGTATAAAGGGGTTCATGGCAACATCTGGACTTCACCAACAGCCTCATAACTGTCTTCCTCTCTGTCCAACATGGCACACATACACCCCGTACCACCTTCTAGGTGTGCTCTGATTTATTTTCTTCATAGCAGTTACCGTCAAGTGAAACTACCTCATTTGTTAACTTGTTTATTGTCTATCTCCCCAGTTAGAGGGTAAGCTCTAGGAGGGCAGAAACTTTATTCTCTGCTGTATCCCAGCGCCCAGGCCAGCAACTGGCATATAGTCAAGGTTCAGTAAATATTCATTTAATGAATGAATGAATGAATATCATCTTCAAAAGCAAATCAAAATGATTTAAAAATGGGAATGATGATTTAATATATATGGAACATCAGCATGGTAGGATAATAATTTAGCTATTAAAATGAGAATTAAGATACATGCAGGTTTGTTCATTATAGCATATATCTAGTGACAAAAGACCAGCAAGCCCAGAATATACTTATTAATAGGGACATGACTTATTTGGAACACTCCTTTATTGGCTTATTTTTCATCTTTTCTAAAAATGAAGTAGATCCATATGTATTGACGTGAAAAGATGTCCATAATACACTACTAAGTGAAGACAAGCAATTAACAGAACAGTAAGAATGTAAAGTCCCATTTGTGCATGTGAGCATTGGTATTATATTGTGCAATTGTACTAAGCATGTGATTTGTGACTACTGTATTAAGCAATACCAATTGTATTGAGCACTGGTATTGTGACAATGGCTTGAAGATTAAATGTCAAGCTGTTACCAAAGGAAATCTCCTGAGTGGTGTAAGGGAGAACGTTTACCTCTTACTTTATATTCTCATGTCTTGTTTGAAACTTTTAACAAGCTTGACTTATTATGATATTTAAAGTAGTGTAAAATGGTCATCAGAAAATCTAAATGGAAAATTGTATGAACATGATGTGAGTGAAAAAGCAGGTACAGAGTGTATGTACAACACAACTACAATATATGCCTACACATGGACAGTGACTGAAGGATAACATCCCCTTCGAGGGCAATTTGGGAACAGCAATCAAACTTCAATGCATATTTCTTCCAGCTTCCAGGAATTTTTCTTTCAAATATACACACACATGCAATGTGATCTATTATACAGACTAATTAATTGGAGCATTGAATGTAATAGCAAAATATTGGGGGAAAATTCAATGCCCATCAAACTAATTAAGATAATTTAACAATGGAATATTATGTAGCTAAAAAGAAGGATGAACAAGCTCTTTTTGTACAGACAAAGAAAGATCTTCAAGATACATTATGTGTAGAACAGTATTATTTTTGCTAAAAGAAGGGACAATCTATAAACGGTATTGTTGTTAACTTATGTATGTATTAAAAAGTCTTTAGAAGGATATACAAGAAGCTAGTACCTCTAGGGGAGTGGAAATTACATGCATGGGTAAGAAGAGTGTAAAAGGAGAGTTTTTAATGTATATCTTATACTTTTTTTGAACCATAAGAATGTACTAAATATTCAGAACAAAAATTTTTTAAAAGACTAAAAGATTATATGCAAAAATGTAACTAGTAGTGTTTGAGTGGCAGGATCATGAGGTATGGGTATTTTGTTTTATTTCTTTTCAAAAAGGTTTTTAAATATTGTAGGTTTTTTGCCATTAACAATTCAAGGGAAAAAAAATGAGTCAAATGAGAAGATTCCATAGGTTTTATTTACATAAGATTCCTGCCAGGTGAAAGAAGCTACAATATAAAATGTGGTGCCTGCTTACAAAGTTTGAATCTCTGATGCCCCTGGCTGTCTGTTCTGCAGCCCACCCCCCTCACCCAGCTGATCCACAGGCAGTTGCCATCTGGTAAACCAGCCTTGGACCATTTGGCCCCAGGCCCAGAAAGCTTTCAAGAGCAAAGTACTCCAGACTGCTACTCATGTGACCCCACACCCCTCGGCCCTAGGGTGGACGCCCACCTCTGGGGAAATTAGGGTGAAGAGCTTTCCCCTCACCAAGGGAACCCACCCAGCCTAGGGGGCAGATCAATGAGACTTGGAACCAGCATCACACCAAGGAGGGGCATGTGCAGGGCTCCGGACAACCGGCCATCTTACCTTGCACCTCGACACATTCTGCCTTGTTGAAGGCACTGTGCCTCCCGATGATCTTCACAAATGTCTGGGCCTTCACACAGTATGTGGCCCCTGGCTCCATGGTTTCCAGGTGCACTGGAATGCCTCTACTCCTCACCACTTTGATATGTTCCTTTAGGAGACCAGAAAACACAGTTACACCCAGAGGGTGGTGGGACAGCAAAGGGCGTGAAGAGCCAGGAAGTGAAAGCTGCAGACATTTCCCTCCAGGATGCATACAGGAACCTTCCTTCTCATTCATTCACTCATTCATTTATTTCTATTTATTGAGCACCTACAATGGACCAGGCATTGTTCTAGTAACAGGGACACAGCATTGAACAAGACTGACAATGTCCCCATACTCATGGAGCTTAAGTAGGGGTGACAGACAATATATAAATACTTGCCAGGTGGTGACAAGAGCTATGAAGAAACATGTAGCAGGGTAAGAGAGTGAGGAGGGGGCACCATGTTAAATGAGGTAGTTAGAGAAGGCCTCCCTGACAGTCCAACATTTTGGCAGACCTGAAGGTCAAAAATCTGACTTAGGAAGGGGCTTAGCATGGCCGCTGCTGTCAGGGGAGATTAGTGCACAGCAGCAGTGTAGCTGGTGGGCAGTGCCTCTTTACCCATCCATCTGTCCACCCGTCTGTCCATCCATCTGCCCACCCCTCCACCTCCACTCCAAGGCCTGTGCTCTCCATCTGATCCTGTGGAGTCTTGTCTGGGCCAAGCTCAGATGACTCAGGGTACACACTTCTCTCTCTCCACGGGCTGTGCCAGTTACAAAGGGTGGGAATGGACTCCAGCCCAAAAAATCTGAAAAGCTGCTTGTGCCCATCCTGCCCCATGCCCAGGCCCTGACCTGGCACCTACGCCAGTCCCCGGAGAGCCATATCCTACCACCGGGCTGCGATCCAGCGGGGAAGATGTCAAATGGGTAAATCCCGGAAACCAGTGTCATTGCTTGCCCTGCCTCCCACACTGCCATCCAGGGGAAGGTACCCCACCTACAGACCCCGGAGAGTGGGTGGTGGAGCATGAGTTCTGCCTCCCAGACACTGCTGTTAGATCCAGGATACCCTGGACCTGAAAAGGGCCCAATCAGGGGCTGGCAGCAACCTGCTTCCCGTGAGGCTTGTCCTGATAAGATGGGCAGGATCTATGAGATTCCTCTCCAGGAACAGGATCTTGGGAAACTGAATATTGAACTAAAAGCAGAGACAAAGAGAAGAGGACACAATAAGGGGCAGTCAGGCCTGAGAGGCCTTCAGGGGCCAGGCAAGGTGCAGTCACGGGTGCATGCAGTAATGAGTATGAGGGAGCAGAGACTGTGAGTAGCAGGGGAGTGGGCCACGGAGAGAGTGCAATGGAGGGAACCCAACACTGGGAAGCTGCCTGGTTGTACCAGCTCCATCATAGAGTCCCAGACAGCCCCTTATTGCTCCATGTTAATCCTTATGATAAAGCCTGTCTTTCCTTGTGCTGATTGGAGTGGGTCTCTGGTACTTGTCACCCAATTGGCTTGGACAGGGACTCCATAGCTTGACTGTCAGCGAGTTCCAGCTCGAGCTCCACCCTTTCTGCTGTTTAGATGCTCCATCTGCGAGGACTGACCTCCCACCCCACCCCAGCCCACGGGAGAAGGGCAGCATCTCAGGGGCATTCTGAGTGGCCCACCCACACATAATTAAACAAGTTTATTCATGAACCAGCTCTCAGCAACCTGCCTACACTTCTGCACCCTGCCCAGACACACACCCTCAAGAGACTTGTGCCAGACTCAAATGCTTTTGAAATCATCCAGTTGATCTAGAACAACCTGGCCAGCTGCCCCTAAACATGCCAGGAAGGGTGGCTGAGGAGACCAGCTGGTGAGGAGGAAGAAATGCATTGAAATGATGTATGGGCCCAACTAGTTTAAAGCAAGGAGACAGACACACACGTCAGTAGATCTGACCTGAGAAGGCTCCCAACCAAGGCTTGGGGTGGACTAAGGCATTTTTATTTGTTTGTTTGTTTGTTTTGGTTTGGTTTTTCCTGGGTTGTTCATCCTTTATTGATTTTTTTAATTCAGTTTTATTGAGATATATTCACATATCATACAATCATCCACAGTGTACAATCAACTGTTCACAGTATCATCATATAGTTGTGCATTCATCACCCCAATCTATTCCCTGAATATTTTCCTTATACCAGAAAAAGTAAAAATAAGAATAAAAAATAAAAGTGAAAAAGAACACCCAAATCACCCCCCTATTCTATTTTTCATTTAGTTTTTTGTTCCCATTTTTCTACTCATCCATCCATACATTGGATAAAGGGAGTGCAGTCCAGAAGGCTTTCACAATCACACAGTCATCCCTTGTAAGTTACATTGCTATACAATCATCTTCAAGAATCAAGGCTACTGGGTTGCAGTTTAACAGTTTCAGGTATTTGCTTCTAGTTATTCCAATACCTTAAAACCTAAAAAGGGCTACCTATATAGTATGTAAGGATGCCCACCAGAGTGACCTCTCAATTCTGTTTGGAATCTCTCAGCTGCTGAAACTTTATTTTGTTTCATTTTGCATCCCCCTTTTGGTCAAGAAGATGTCCTCAATCCCATGAGGCCAGGTCCAGATTCATCTCTGGGAGTCATATCCTGTGTTGCCAGAGAGATTTACACCCCTGGGAGTCAGGTCCCACATAGGGGAGAGGGCAGTGAGTTCACCTGCCGAGTTGGCTTAGTTAGAGAGAGAGAGGGCCACAACTGAACAACAGAGAGGTACTCCAGGGGAGACTCTTAGGCACAATTATAAGCAGGTTTAGCCTCTCCTTTGCAGTAACAAGTTCCATAAGGGCAAGTGCCAAGATAGAGGGCTCGGTATACCAAACTGCCAGTCCTCAATGTTCGTGAGAACATCAGCAACAATCCAGATGAATTTTAAAGAAGAGGCTGCTGGGATCATCAGCATACTCCTCATCTCTGCTTTCCAGGCCTGCTCATCCTCAGGCCACTCCAGACGGGGAGCACTGCCGAGGGCTGACTTTCCTAACCAACCCCCCAAGAGGTCTGTGCTTCCTCCTCCAAAGCCTCAGAGAAACAGAAGACTGACTCCAAGGCCAAGTCCGGAAGTCTCACCTTGGTGCCAGGCTCACTCCTCCAGTAGGCCACGCGGAACTCAAACTGGGGCCCCAAGTCTTCCAACTCAATAACCAGGTGGAAGCCATCCTTGGTGACCGCCATCCAGGGTGGGGTGAGGATGGCTGTTGACAAGACAAGGGGAGAATCAGAGCCAGCCTCAGACAGCCCTGGTTCCACTGGTCCCTGGAGGGAGGGGGTTGGCCGAGCTCTGCAGCATGCAGAAGCATGCACACAAATACTGTACTGTGCTCAGCTGGTGCTCAGTAAATGCTTTTTTAATTTCCTTCCCCAAGAGGCACATATACAGAAAAGTGACTAAATATTCAGGATAAATTCTCTCTTTCAGTTTTAAAATTTTTAATTCATGTTCCTCTTTTTACTTTTTCCACGGAAATTGCTCCTTCCTTGGCTCATCTAAGTGAGCAGGTGCTGTTTCTTAATGCTTGGCAAACACCTATGTGAGTGCAGGTCTATACTGAACACAATCGTGGCCCACTCTTTGCCCCTTAGGCATAAACACACCTAAAGGGGGCATTTGCCTGCCGGCTACCCATGTAGATGAGTGACACATACCAGCTGCTGCTGCTGACTTCCAAAAATCAGCGCATCAGCAGCCTATGAATGGGTTGGCCATGCTATTCTCAGCCCAAGGATTCTTCATCTCATATCCTGACTGGGGCTAATGGCATGTCAGGGTTTTACACATTCCCATAATCAACTCCAGAAATTATAGCATGAGCACAGATACCACCTTTCACATTGCCAGATCCCCAACAGGGAGGCCAGCAACCCCCGTGGATACATTTGCCTCAGCCAGCCAAGAACAGAAGGGCCCACACCAGCAAGCTCTACCTCCTCACTGCTGCTGATGGACCCATGCTTGTCTCTCAGAGCCAGACCCTGCAGGACCAGACGGGCCACCCTGGGCGGTTGGCTTTGGCTTGGGAAGCAGGGTGGGGTGTGTTCTGGTCTAGATCCCCTGGCTTTGGGGTCAACGGACACTCAGAAGAAAGGTAGCTCCTGGAGGGGGTTTTCAGAGAACAAACCATGTCCCCCTCGTCTACCTCATCAGGGGAAGGATATGTGCCTGGACATCTGAAAAGCTGCCTGGATTGGGGACAGGAGGACTTGGGAAGTCAGGGGCCATCTGTGCAAAAATATCCAGTCCAGAGACTTCACATGACCACACAGCTATCTGTGGAACTATCTCTGAAACACCTCCAGAAGAAAAAGAGCTGTTTGATTCCTCCATTTTAAACATAACTTAATTGGGTCCTCTGATCCCCATCTTTACTGAAAACAGAATTAGAGAAAATGGCCTAATGCTTCAGTTCACAGGATAATTTTTTTGACAGTATTGGGGTAGGAACCTCTGTTTATTGAGTACACACCATGTGCCAGGCTCCCACACACTCCACATACTCCTCTCATTTCATCCTCAGTAAGATAAATACTATTCCTGTTGTACAGGTGGCATAACTGAGCCTCAGAGAGGTTAGGTGACTTCTCCAGAGTCCAACAGTTTATGGCCAGAATTTGAGCCCATGTCTTTCAATGGCTCTAGCTTCTTCTGTGTGGGGTATATGGCCTCTGTACTAATGGATCTCAAGCCCGAATGCACTTGAGAATAACCTGGGGAGATTTTCTACCCCCACCCCCAATGAATAGGCCCTACACAGATCATTTCAATCAGACTCCGTAGGAGTGGACCCCACACATCAGTGGTTTTAAAGCTTCTCCTATGGTTCCAATGTGTAGTCGAGGTTAAGAACTTCTGCTCCGAACAAGGCTTCCCTTTAAGAGTAGGAGATGCTTTTCAGGAGAGCCTTCTACCAAGATTTTTCACATGCCCAGGGAAAAGTCTGGGTGGCCTTTTCCAAAGGCAAATGAACAGACTTAATGCCCTACAAGGCCCTGGTTCCATCTCAGCCCAGGGGCTAACTCCTTGCCCAGAGAACGCACAGGACTGCATCTCAGAGGAGGAGCTGCCTGGCTCCTTCCCACCTCCACTCAGGTACAGAAACTCCCGTTCCCCAGCTCCTCCCACTCCCACAGCCAGACCTTTTCTTATTTACACAGGTCTTCTGAAGCACCAGTTGTTACTGCACAACCCCGCCTACATACTTCAGTAAGTGCTCCCTTATCTTGATCTGACACATGCCTTCCTTTCCAATAACAGTGGCCAGCCCCCAGCCATGGGCTTGGCAGGGGCTCTGTGTTCCCAGGAGCCAGAAGAAGGAGGTGCTGGGTGCTCCTGGGCACTGCAGGCAGAGCTGCAGTGCCCTCCAGTGCCCTCAGCCTCCACCAGTGCTGGCTGCTTCAGCCGTGTCCTCCCAGCGCCTGGGGAAGGAGGCCCAGGCAGAGGAACTCCCATTCTGCATCAAAATTCCTTTAATGGCATCCAAGCCTGCTTGGCTCTTTTCCTGCCTCCCGCGCATCCCTCCTCTGCCCTCAGGCTCTCAACTCCAGGCATCCCTAGGACAATAATATTAATAATACTAATACCTACCAATAGTTGAGTTCTGTGATGACAGCCCTGCACTGGGCATGCTGCATATAGCACCTCATGTAATCTTCACAACTACTCAGGGGGCAGGCCTGTGGCCCTCTTGCAAATGAGGAGGATGGGACCCAGCCAGCAAGTGGCTAAGCCAGGATTTGAACCAGGTCTGTCTAACTCCAGTGGTGCCAACTTCCCCTTCAAATCTATCTTTACCTTCCTTAGCCCCTTCCAGCTTGGGCTTCACCCACCTTCTAACCCCTCCTGATTTCCATCTGGTCTCATACATTCCTTGGTGACCTTTGGCTCATCCATCACTGTAGATGCTGCGCCAAAACTTCCTCTGCCCTCACAGCAGAGGATCTTCTCCCACCACGTCTGGAAAAGAGGCCACCCAAGGCCCTTCCCTTGCCTTTCCTGCAGCTTCAAACTGGTTACATTCTCACTCATGCCTGTCTCAGAGGAGGAGCTGCCTGGCTCCTTCCCACCTCCACTCAGTTCTCCACCCCAGCAGCCTGACCGCCACCCCCAAGGTTCCATGGAGCCACTTTTTCAAGGGTCCATCCAGAAGCCTCCTTCAGGCCCTTCCAGCTCTTCTAATCTCCCCTCCGTGTCCCTCTCTCTACCTGCCCAGTCTCCTGCTGGTGCCTTTCCTTCTGCCCACTTTTTAAACCCTGGGATTGTCCAGGGCCCTGTCCTGAGTCCTCTTTTTGTCCCCCATATCTTGTCTCAGGACAATCTCCTCTGCTCCCAAGCCTTCAGCTATTAACTTTTGTGCTGTGTGCTGTGTGTCTGGCCTTGACCTCTCTGAGCCCCAGGGTCTGATTTCCCGCTGCCAATCAGACACCCACAACGTATCTTGCAAGTACTTCAGTCTCAAAGAGCCCTACGCCAGGGGTCTCTCCTCTTCCCCAAGACCACTCACTCCCACTGGATTCTCTGCCTGGGATGCTATTGTCCCCAACCCCAGGTGGAAGCTGGACACCATCAGTGCCTTTCCCCACTCCTTCCCCCAGCAACTTGTCTCCAAAGCTCAGTCCTTTCTTACACAGCCACGTGTCTCTTGAATTCATCTTGAATTCACACTCTGCCATATTTTGCCACCCACCTTGATCCTTCCCTTACTTCTTTCTCAATCATTTTCCAGGTGCTTGTGCAATAGAAAAACTATTTATTTCCCAAAATAGAATGGCAAATGTTTCTGGTGGTTCTGTTAAATGTGTAAATCCTGTTGCACAAAAAGGCAGCTCATATATGCAGTAAATGTGGGGTTAATGAGGGCACCAGACGGGAGGCCAGGAGAGAAAAGGCAGTCCTGGCCCCATCTCCCCACTTGCAGAGCAGCTTTCCTGCCATCAGATCCCCAAGGTCAGTGTCCACACCACCTGTAGACCCTGACAGAGACAGTCAGAAATGACTTCCAAACTGAAAGGACCTGCGAGAGAGGGCAGGTGGGAAGTAGTTGGCAATTTTTCAAATGTACAAGTTGGGATTGTTTGTGTTCACAGCGCTCTGGCTTTGCAAGACTGTTTTGATGATAGAGAGAGCTCCGGAAGTCTGGATGAGTGTGGATTCCTGAAGGAGAAGCTGGTAGGGGTGGAGGAATAGGGAGACAAGTGCCTTACTTGAGTTTCGATTAAAGGGCTGCTTCAGGGTGCTCCAGGCTGAGGTCTGTGAGCCCAGGGAGGCCCTGACCCGGAGGTTGTACAGCACAGAGGCAGTGATATCATCAGTGACATCGCACTTGGGGTCTTTGGTGAGTGAGCACCAGCTGCTGGGGATCCAGACGTGGCTCCTGTATAGGCTCTCATACTCCCTGGCCAAGGAGAGGAGCACAGAGCATCACATCATCATGTCACCTCCTTCTTCCAGCCTTAACGATAGTTGCAAGAACTTGCCCTCATTCTCCTACTTATTATGGGTCAGCAAATTAAGTATTTGCTTCACACCGCAGGTCCTCCACATTCCTCCCTCACCAATCACCCATTCTCTCTCACTCCTCTTATCCACAGACAGGAAACCCAAGCATAAACTCAATGCATCCAGGTCTCTCTGTCTCCACTGTCACTACCTAATCCCAGCCACCACCATTCCTTGCCCTGCTGAGGTCTCTTAACTATTCTCCTATTCCCGCTGTTCTTTGAACCATTCATCACTCAGCAAACTAGAACATTCCCCTCCTTAATGGCTTCCCTCTTCCCCATGGCTACGAGACTCTCTGGCCTCCTCTCCCACCCTTCGCCTAAGCGTGATGTTCCTGCCACACTGGCCTCCCTGCAGTTCCCTCTTCATGCTGGGTTCTTTTTGCCTTAGGCTGTCAGGTCACTCTGTCTCAATGCTCTGCCCCTGCTGTTCACATGACCGACTCTTCCTGTCCTTTGGAGATATCAGCTGAAATATCACCTCCTCGGAGGCCTTCCCTAACCGCCCAATTCTCTAGTGTATCACCCCTTCAGCTTCCTCCTAGCACTGATCACTATCTGAAATCACCTACAGCTGTGCTGCCCAAAAGAACATTCTGTGATGATGGAAACGCTCTGTATCAGCATTGTCTGATCATGACTGTGTCTCCAGGAACCAACTGCTGTCTAAGGGAGAAAAAGTATTTTTAAAAAAACTCACCCCTGGTACTCAACAGAATAGTATATTGGTTCTTCAGGCACAATCACTGGGCTCCACCTGAAGAGATGCTTCATGTTGGTTGAGTGTACAGAGAGATTCTGCGGGGCAGGCAGAACGACCACTCCATCTGGAATCGAGATAGACAGATGGGCTGACAAGTGGGCTCATATTGGGGGAATGCCACTTTTAACTAGTGTCTAATGAAAGGCCTCACACGTTTATGAGCTAGAAAAGACTCTAATTCCATCATACTTTTGTGAAGGCTAAGCTTTTGTGACCATCTTCATTGTTATTCTGCCTTTGATAAGACAATGGCATATTAATAACAATAATGGCAAGTATCTATTAATCACCATGTTCTATCTAGACCATGTGCTAAATTGTGATCCAGTTATCTCATTTAATATTCACAACCATGCTGGGAGATGAGGACCATGAGTCTCTCATCGTACCAGTGAGGAAACTGAGGCTCACTG
Organism: Choloepus didactylus; assembly: GCF_015220235.1. Taxonomy (NCBI): domain Eukaryota; kingdom Metazoa; phylum Chordata; class Mammalia; order Pilosa; family Megalonychidae; genus Choloepus; species Choloepus didactylus. Next base: position 159,313,265 of record NC_051307.1, read on the forward strand.
TTTATAAATCCATGACCAACTGACCTGGATCCAGGCCTTAACCCTGCCATTAACTAAGTAACCCCACCATTAACTAAGTAACCCTACCACTAACTAAGTTACCCATGCAGACTCCTGCCAGCTTCTCTTCACCTCCCTTTGCTGCTACTGCCATCCTCAGATACCAAAACACATCCCTTCACGTTCCCCAACAAGGCCAAATGACAGCAGGGAAATGTTGGGAAGGGACCAAGCCAGTTCTGAGGCTCCGCCCCAGGAAACAGCTGGCCCCTCAGCCAGTCTGGACCCAGGTGACTGCCCGCACAGGTGTGTGTGGTGTGTCCAGATTATGCGCACAGGGGGTCTATGATTTGCACATGGAATTAGAGGCCTGTGAAGCTGCACCTATACTCTCAAGGTCTTTGGAAAACCCCAGGGCTCATTCTTGCGTCTAGCCCCAGAGTGCAGTCTTGTCGCTCTGCTGTGGTTCTTCTCCTCCCCCTTTCACAGGGTTCTCTTTTAACGTCCAACACCTGCCTCTCTTTGCTGTTACAGTTGCAATGATAACATCAAAAGCACAGTGTGTTGTGGAGCTGGGGCCCCAGCCAGAGACTTTTCATCTCTGTACCTGACTCCAGATTAGCACCTGCTGCTTGTTATCAGGCACTGTGACCACAAGGGGAAGGGGGCTTCCAGGGACACCCGGACTCGTTCCCCTGCGTCTCCTCTAGTGTAGGACCTTGGTGACATACCTCCATCTCGTCCTCAGCATCCACAGGCCTGCCCTACGAGGAAACACCTAGGGCCTCACAAGGGAAACTCCCTGTGCCCCCCATGCCTACCTCACACTCACCCAAAACACGGAAAGGAAAAGGGCTGGTTGGGGATTGAGGTGGCACAGGAGGGCGGGGCTTTGTCCTCTCTGACATTCTTCCTCTAGTGAAGTATCCAAAACATTTCCTTCCACCAGCTATTTGGAGAAAATAATACTATTAAAACATGAGGGATTCTAGCTCCTGACCCACCCAGTCAAGGAATGCAAGGCAGTCACAGGGCCCAACCCCTTTCCAGATTCCATCAGCCTCAGCCAAGAGCCTTGAATCCTCTGATTTTCTCTCCTGGCTCACTGCATATCTGATTATGTCCTTATTGTTCCTTTTTCCTCTCAAGTAGGCTAAGGGAGCTGTTCCAGTCAAATCCCTGTTCCCTTCCCCCCTCACCCCTACTCTACCCATTTCCATACACCAAAGGTTCTCTCCATGAGTCACTCCTCTAGGTGCCAATCTCGTTTCATGTCCCCAGCTGCTCTCTTTGGCTCCACTTCTCCTGAATGGATCCTGGAACACAGAAGACTTCTTTCTGCCCCTCCACAAGTTCATCTTGTGCCCAGCCCATTTACTGGGAATTGACCCCTAAATTTTCAACCTCTGTGGCTTGTTCTCTGCTCCCCAAGAGGTCAAACCCTGATGCCTCTGCATCCCACTTCACTTATTTAATTCATGACTTGGAGGGGTGCAATGAGAATCATCAAAACCATGCTTATAAAATGACAGGCACAAATTAGGTGCTCCTCTTCCCTAAATCCTATGGAAGAGACTTTAGGGCCATGCTACTTTACCCCAAGTACCCCAAGAGTTGCCTGTAGCCTGCTACTGTGAGGGGCTCTATGCTATTGCAGCTGGGGAGAAACTGGGGAAGTAGACAGGGCAAGAAGGAAACCATTCTAAAATTACTTCAAGGCCTTTACGGAGACAGCAAGGAGTCCAGCAGAACAAGGTCAGTTGAGAGCACTAAAGATGCTCTCAAGAGCCAGCAGCTGGAGCCTCCACCAGCCTCCAGCTGGAGCCCTTGAAAACCACAAAAAGATAAAATAGGTAATCTACACAGTTCCATAACCATTAACGAAATTAAATTCATAATTAAAAAACTCCTGAAAAAGAAGTCTCCAGGCCTTGATGGTTTTACTGGAGAATTCTACCAAACATTTAAAGAGTAATTAACACCAATTTTACACAATCTCTTGTCAATAATAGAAAAGAAATTTATTTTGAGGCCAATATTACCCTGATACCAAAACCAGGCAAAAACAGTATAAAAAAATTAAACTACAGACTAATATATCTCATGAACTTAGATGCAAAAATCTTCAACAAAATAGTAGCAAACCAAATCCAAGGAATTATATACCATGACCAACTGGGATTTCTTTCAGCTATGCAAGGCTGGTTCAATATTAGAAAATTAATTAATGTAATCCACCGTATCAACAAGCTAAAGAGACAAATCATATGATCATATTGACACAGGTAAAGCATTTGACAAAATCCAACACTTTTATGATAAAATCTCTTATCAAGTTAAGAATAGAGGGGAATTACCTCAATGTAATAAAGAGCATCTACAAAAATCCTAAGCTAACATTATACTTAATGTTTAAAAACTGAGTGTTTTCTCTCTAAGATCAGGAGTAAGGCAAGGATGTCCTCTTTCACCACTCTTACTTAAAATATACTGGAAGTTTATAGTGACTGCAATAAGGCAAGAAAAAGAAGTAATGGCATACAGGTTGGAAAGGAAAAAATAAAAGCCCTATTTTACAGATGACATGATTTGTTTCTGTAGTAAATCTCAAGGAATCTACCAGAAAACAAAACAAAAACAAAACAAAACAAAAACCTCCTAAAACTATTGAGTTCAGTAAGAGCACAGGACACACGATAAATATTTAAAATTAATTGTATTTCTGTATGATAGTAATTAAAAATTAAACTAAAAAGGCAATATCATTTACACTCATTCAAAAAATGAAATATTTAGGTGTAAATCCAAAAAACCTATATGAGATTTGTGTGCTGAAAACTACTCAATGCTGATGAAAGAAATCAAAGATGATCTAAACAAATGGAGAGACATAATGTGTTCATGGAATTGGAAGACTTAAAATAGTAAAGATGTCAACTGTCCCAAAATGATATAAAGAGATAATGTAATTCCTTTCAAAATCCCAGTAAAGGTTTTTGTATAGACAAGATTTTTCTAAAATGTATATGAAAAGGCAAAGGAACTAGAATAGCTTAAACAACTTTGAAAAAGAAGAATAAAATGGGAGAAATCAGTTACCTGATTTCAAGATTTACAGTAATCAAGACTGAAGTATTTGCAAAAGGATAGACACATTAGATCAATGAAACATAATGGAGATCCCAGTATTATACCCACACAAATATGCTCAACAGATTTTGACAAAGGTGTAAAAGCAACTCAGTGGAGGAAAGATGACCTTTTCAACAAATAATCCTGGACCAACTAGACATCCATAGGCAAAAAATTTGCTTCAACCTAAACCTCACACCTTATATAAATAGTAACTCAAAATGGATCATGGCTTAATGTAAACTTTAAAACTATAAAACTTTTAGAAAAAAAACATAGGATAAAATCTTTACGGCTAGGCAAAGAATTCTTAGACTTGACACCAAAAGCAAGATCCAATTAAAAAAAAAAAAACAACTGTAAGTTGTACTTCACAAAAATTAAAACTTTGGCTCTGTGAAAGACCCTATTAAGAGGATGAAAAGTCAAGCTACAAACTTGGAGAAAATTTTGCAAACCACATATCTGACAAAGAGCTAACATCTAGAATACCTAAGGAACTCTCAAAACTCAGCACTATAAAAGCAAACAATTCAACTAGAAAATGGACAAAAGACTTGAAGAGACATTTCACTGCAAAGGATATAAAGGTGGCAAATAAGCACATGAAAAAAATGTTCAACAGCATTAGTTACTAGAGAAAGGCAAATTAAAATCACCAGATAATACTACACACCCTTCAGAATGGCTAAAATAAAAAATGACAACACTAAATGTTGACAAGGATGGGGAGAAACTGTATCACTTATATATTGCTGATGGGAATGTACAATGGTATAGCCACTCTGGAAAACAATCTGGCAGTTACTTGTAAAACTAAATATACGTTTACCATTTCACCCAACAAATTGCACTCACAGGCATTTATCCCAAAGAAATGAAAATTTATATTACATAAAACCTGCACACGAATGTTCATAGCTGCTTTATTTATAATAGCAAAACTGGAATCATCCCAATTTTTCTTCAACAGGTTTGTTTGCTCTTCAACAGTTGAATGGTTAAACAAACTGTGGTACATCCATACCATGAAATTCTGCTTAGCAATAAAAAGGAACACACAATAGCTTAGATAAATTTTCAGGGAATTATGCTGAGTGAAGACAGCCAATCCCAAAAGGCTACATATAACATATAACATATTTGAAATGTCAAAATTTTAGAAATGGAGAACGGATTCTTGGTTGCCATGGCTTAGGAATCACGGCTGGGGAGCAGGAGAGAGGTGGGTGTGGGTATAAAAAGGCAAACGCTGGGAGATCGTTATGGTGCTGGAATTGTTTAGTATTTTGACCGTAGTGGTGGATACATGAGCCTACACACACACACACACACACACACACAAATACACAGTTATACTCACACACACTTACACACATGCACACACACGCACACACACACAAAACTGGGGAAATCGAAGATGGGTGGATTGTATCAATGATGTGAATATCCTGGTTGTGATATTATACAGCAAGGGATATCCCATCTTTTGTTGGCTATATTATGTTAATGCAATAATTGGCACTTTGTGACCCTCTTCTCCTACCTGTGGAAAAGGTCCAGATCTCGCTCCATTATGTGCAAAAATCCTCAGTCACACCCCTATATTAAAATAAAAGCTGCTTCTTTCTGAGTTTCACAGGCAACATCTCCAATGTCTTATGCTATTTTTACAATATACTCCAAATGTCATCATTGCTTTGCTCATGTCAATGTAACACATGCACATTGGGTATGAGACAGATAAACAGTAATGCCCATGAACTACTGATGTCAGGGGACATTTAACAGGGTAACAGGAAGTATTGTGGCACTACATGACGGGGGATCCATTTTGTGCTAGTATGCCAAATAGAAAAGGACACTACAAAATGGGAAATGTATTTTCAGCTTAGACTCCAGAGGAGAGTGACTCTTTCCACCCACAAAGGGTTTAGAAAACCTTCCAATTGTTAGAGAAGGTTACTTGTGGTCCTAAAACACAACTAAAGGGAAAGAAAGAACTTTGTTATCCATAACACAGTCTTGTTAACAAGGAACATCATCCATCAGCCAGGAGCAATGTGTACTGAAGTCAAGTCTCTGAATCAACCAGTTAATAAAGACTCTACCTGATGTAAATGTGCAAATGCAAAAACAAAAAAGTAGTCAAGGAGAAAGGAGAAAGCAAGTTCAAAGTGTGAACAGAAAAGACATACCGGTCACAGTAAGGAGGCTTCAGAATCTGGAAGACGTCTTCCCTCAGCCATACTGGTTGAGGATTCTCACCAGAGCTAAAGAGAAATACTGGAACCCACTGAATATTCCTTTGGTTCCTTGTGAATATTTATGTTTTTGTTATTACAGAGTGAACTGTAGTATCATCCTCATTCTAGAGGGCTGACTCAGGCATCTCAACAAGGCCCGCGGGATGGGGTCTCTGTTGGTGGTTCCAATAGAGACTTGAGCTGAGTGGCCATGTCCTGACTTAGGATTCTGGTACTCGGTGTGGGCAAAACTAACCCACCAAGATCTCTTATAGAGCACTGCATTCACAACACTGATCTCTCTCTCTCTCTCGGGATCAGTTAGTTTTTTATTGAAGCTGTAACAAATTATCACAAATTTCGTGACTTAAAACAACAAAAATGTATTATCTCACAGTTTCGTAGGTCAGAAGCTCAACACGGGTCTCATTTGGGCTAAAATCGAAATGTCAGCGGGGTGGTTTTCTTTCAAGAGGCTGTAGGGAAGAATCACTTTCCTTGACTTTCCCACCTTCTAGAGGCCCCCCACAGTCCATGCTCATGGTCCCTTCCCACCATTTTCAAAGCCAGCAATGATTGGTCGAGTCCCTTTCATGCTTCTAATTTCTTCTTCTGCTTCTGTTTGTCTCATCCTGAGAACCAGGAAAGGTTCTCAGCTTTTAAGGGCTCATGGGATTACATTGCCCCATTCTGGTAATCTGGGATAATCCCCCAGGATAATTAAGATCCTTAATTTAACCACATCTGCAAAATCCCTTTTTCCATACAAGGTAACATATTCAGTTGGGGGATTAGGGTGCAGACTTCTTTGGGGGGCCATTATCCTGTCTACCAAAAGAGACTTGCACTTCAGAGGATATCCATTAAATTTAATTATTCCTTCCAGACTTTCTCTATACCTGGCCCTTTTTGCCAGCTGGAACCCCCATTTGTGCTTGGCCAGAGCTTGAGGAGATCCATGACCAACCTTGGCACAGCACTTCATCCTCACAGCCTCTCCCTCACCCCACTCCCGGCTCCTGCCCTGAACAGGCAGCTCCCGTACTTGACTCCCTCACATTTGCCCTCTGCAGTATTAGGAGTTCAGACTGTTCTTGTGAGCCAGGGTTTGGGCTGGCTTTGGACACCAACCACTACCACCCACCTAGTAAACCTGTGTTCCTGTCCCAGCCCAGTGGATTCCAGGCCCATCAACTCAACTCCCTATAAATTCCCAGGGCTCAGGGCATGGAAAACAAATTCAGCCACCTTCAAATTTCCACGTTTTCTTTACCCTTTGACACTATTCTTCTGATCCCTCTTCTGGTTTCAAATTCTGTGTTTGCCCTTCCCCCAACCCTGCATTGCTATTTCCGTGGTCCCTACTACTCTCATTTTGAAAAATCCATTTTTCCACTAATTTCTCTGAATTTTTCTTCCTTTCCTTTCTCTTTTGCTCTGTAAACCCCAACGAACAAGTCATTTAACATTGCTGAGCTCCACTTATCTGTTCAATAGACCTTACGAACTTCCTTTCTCCAAGATAGTGAGGCCCCCATGAGATCATGACGCTTGGTTACTTACAGTCCGAGCGAAGCCCATCTCAGCCTTGGGCTGCTGGGTCTGTTCCAGCCACCCAGCTAGTTTACCATTATGAACATGGAAGCTGGCCTGGAGGAGCTGGCATTGCTCATATTGCTGCCCTTTCTTCAGGGGGTCCATAAGGGGTCCTTCCTCTCCACACGGTCAAAGTATCATGCCTGTCAGCAGGGCCCTTGGTCCCTAAATGCTTCCCGTGACAGCACATTATATTCAGAAATGTCCTGAATTAGAACCTTGTAAACAGATCCTGGCTCTACCATTCTCTGGCTCTGCAGTCTAAGGTCTTAACCTTTCTTAGACTCGGCTTCTTCATTGGTGGAGGTCAGAACTACTCCCAGGCTTATTGTGGACCCTCAGGGAAGGGGAAGCCTGTGCCTGGCACCATACCTGGCAGGTATTAATGCTCGATATTAGTAAGTCCTCCTTTGTGAAGTAGGCACTATTGTTTTCCCTATTTCACAGGTATTTCCCAACCCCACTTCTTCTCTCTGTGCCTCTTCTACCACTTTATGAACAATTTGAAGTCCTTTTCTGTCCACAAGAAAAGTCATCAGGCCTACGTATAAGCCCCTGTTCCCCAAGGCCATTCCTCTTTAAAGGCATTTCCCAGCCAGCCCAAGTCATCTTGGCCATCATCATCAACATTATTAACACACTACAATGACTCTCTCCATTCTCAAAAGGGAACCTCTCATCGGCCAGTAAAAGGCCTCAGGCTTAGGAAAAAATCCAAGGTCTCTGGTGTCAGTACCAGAGACCTTTCTTTATATCACTGTTCCAGTTTGCTAATGCTGCCGAAATGCAAAACACCAGAATTGGATCAGCTTTTATAAAGGGGTTTTTTTTGGTTACAGAGTTACAGTCTTAAGGCCATAAAGTGTCCAAGGTAAGTCATCAACAATCGGGTATCTTAACTGGAGGATGGCCAATGGCGTCCAGGAAACCTCTCTTAGCTGGGAAGGCATGAGTTCTGGTTTCAAAATGGCTTTCTCCCAGGACATTCCTCTCTAGGCTGCAGTTCCTCAAAAACATCACTCTTAGTTGCTCTTGGGGCATTTGTCCTCTCTTAGCTACTCTGGAGCAAGAGTCTGCTTTCAACGGCCGTCTTTAAACTCTCTCTCGCCTGCAGCTCCTCTCTCAGCTCCTGTGCATTCTTCAAAGTGTCCCTCTTGGCTGTAGCAAGCTTGCTCCTTCTGTTTCAGCTTATATAGTGCTCCAGTAAACTAACCAAGGCCCATGCTGAATGGGTGGGGCCACACCTCTGTGGAGATTATCCAGTGAAAGATCTCGTCCACAGTTGAGTGATCCCATCTCCACAGAAACATCCAATCAAAAGTCTCCAACCCAATCAACACCAATACATTTCCTGCCTACACAAGACTGCATCAAAGATAATGGTGTTTTGGGGGACATAATACATCCAAACTGGCATAATCACCATGACTGACTTCTTTAGTGTCTAGGCTCACTGCCCAGCCAAAGTGTGCCTTTCAGCCATAGCCAACAACTTGCTCTTCAGGGACAACTCCTGAGCCTCTCTTCCCCACCTCCCCTCCCCAGCCCACTGTCTAGCAAGCAGATGCAGGGCTCATGTGGATTCCAGGAGACCTCCTCAGCCTGGGTCAGGTACCCTCCATTCTTCTCGTGTGGCCCCTTCAGCTTACCTCATCATAGTCCTTTAATCATTAGCAACATGGTACAAAACTTAGGAGCGTGGGCTTTGTAGTAAGACAGTTGTGGGTTTGAATCCTAGCTTTATAACCTATTGGACATGTTCCTAACCTCTCTGAGTACAGGTATTTCAAATGCAAACAATAACCACGCCTGTGTAGATACAGCACAGCAAAGTAGTTAGGAGCAAAGAAAGTGGTTAAGAGTGAAATAGTCTGGCTCTGCCACTTACTACCTGAGTGTCATGAAAAAAGTTACTTATGCTCTTTGTTCCTCAGTTTCCTCATCTGTGAAATAGAGAAAACAATAGTACCTACCTTACAAATTTGTGGTGAGGATTAAATGAGATAATGCATGAAATGTGTCTGGCACATAAGCGCTCAATAAATGCCTCCTCTTATTACTACTACCATGTATGCATAAGCCCTTGCTCCACAGACTTTCACTGGTTTACAAAGATTTCCCCAATAGTCGTGAGGATTAACTATCTGGCACTTAGTGAGCACTCACTAAATAGCTATCATCTTTTAACAGTGGAAGCAGCTCCAGATATTCATGAATCCAGCCGACAACATGGCCTAAAACTTCTCTCTCAAATAGAGAGAGAAGTAACTTATTTCAAGAGAGTTACCATATATATATAATCACAAGAAGAAAAGAACAAGACTGAAATAAGACATGGCTGCTAAGCAGCCTGCTAATATTGCTCACTGCCTAAGTGACAAAGGCCCACATCCCATCTTCAAAAGGTATGCAACTGAATTCACACCTCAGGAAAGTGACAGATTATTCTAGTGTCTCAAAATATGGTCTTTGCTCCAGCAGCAACAGCATTACCCAGGAGCTTATTAGAAATGCAGACTCTAAGTCTGCATCCTATACTTTACCAGAACCAGAATCTGCATTTTTAACGGGATCTCCATGCAAGTCACATGTACACTAAAGTTTGAGAAGCACTGGTCTAGAGGCTAGATTAGTGGGTCTCAACCTTGGCTGCCCATTAGAATCACCCAGGGAGGTAGTTTTATATTTTTTATTTTGAAATAGTTTTAGACTTACAGAAAAATTGCAAAAATAGTAGAGAACTCCCATATACCTTTCAACCATCTTCCCCTATGTACATAACTATAGTACAATTATGAAAACTAAGATATTAACATTGGTGCAGTAACATTAACTAAACTTCAGTCTTTATTCAAATTTCACGTTTTTCTACTAATGCTTTTTTCTGTACCGGGATCCAACTCAGGATCCTACGTTTAGTTGTCATATCTAGTTAGTCTACTCCAATTTGTTCCTCAATCTTTCTTTGTCTTTTATGACTGATGCTTTTGAAGAACACTGGGCAGTTGTTTTGTAGACTGTTTCTCAATTTGGGTTTGTCTGATGTTTTCTCATCATTTGATTGACATTATGCATTTTGGGCAAGAATATCACAGAAGTGACTGTATCAGGTCATATCCTATTCTCTGTGTATCTGACAGGATCCTGATGTCAATATATCTTATTACTGGTGATGTTAATCTTGATCACTTAGTTAAGATGGTGTCTCCACCATAAAGTTGCCATTTACCCCTTCATAATTAATAAATATCTTGGGGGAGATACTTTGAGACTACGAAAATATCCTGTTTCTTTCCAAACTTTCAGCCATCAGTGGATATTTCTTGTAACACTTACTACTGTGTTGTTCTAATGGTTTCTATTTATTAATTGGAATTGCTCTGTAAGGAAGAAATGGTACTTCTCCCCCAGTCATTTACTCAATTATTTATTTGTATCAGTAGGGACTCATGGATATTTATTTTATTCTAGGTTAAATTCCAACAGTGTTGTTATTTATTTGTTACTCAAATTGCTCCAGTTTTGGCCATTGGGAGCTCTTGTAGGTTGGCTCCCATATTCTTTTAGACTTCCCCCCCATCCCCTATCCTTTTTTTTTTTTTTTTTAATGTTTTTTTGTTGTTGTTAATGGGCTTTTTAGTTTGGGAATTATTTTAGATTTACAGAAAAATTGCCAAAAAAAAAAAAAATACACAGTTCCCATATGCTCTTCACCCAGATTTCCTTACTGTTAACATGTTTCATAACCATGATATATTTTGTCAAAACTAAGAAACCAACGTTGGTACATTATTATTAACTAAACTCCAGACTTTCTTTGGATTTTGCTAGTGTTTCCACTAATGTGTAAAACTATTTCTGTCCCAGGACCCAGACAGGATACTATGTTGTGTTTAGGCTTCCAGCCTTTATTGAGCACTTCCTTACTGACTACCAGATGCTCCAGACTGGTCTTGTATTTTCCCTGCCCAGCAGGAATCAAACACTTCTCTAAGGAGCCCCACCCAAGGAGTTTTGAGAAATCTCAATGCTCAGGCAGCACTCTAGATTAATTAAATCAGAATCTCGGGTTTTGAAGTCCCAGCATTTGTATTTTTTAAAACTCCTCAGGTTATTCCAATGTGCATTTGGGATTAAGACCCACTGATCTAGACCTTTCTTCTGCATGCTAAAGTATTGTTGAAATTATGAATGTTAACAATCCCAAAATGCCAAAGACTTAAGTTTATTTCTCAGCACGTTCTTAAATTCCCTGAAGACAAGAGACTCTGTTTTGTTCTTCTCTGCCAGAACCCAGCACAGAGAAGATGTCAGAAATGTTGAATGAATGAAGAATGGACAATTGAACCAAGTCTTGGTTGCCTTAGTGAAATTGGCCTCGGACTGACTTCTTTTCTCCTAATTCTTCAACCAGCTTATATGAGTGCTTTTTGCTGCTCTAAGTCTTATGCTGAACTCCCATTACCTACAATCTTGAGTCAGTGCAAGGGAGGCAGCATGAAGGCTGCCCACCACAAAGACTCTGGACAAACCTTCCAGGCAGAAAACACTGCGTCCCCTCCCTGGAAGGACCCATGTCAGCTTCCCCTCATTGGAACTGCTGTCACTTCCCTCATTTGGGTCCTCTTCCCCCACCTTTATTTCCATCACCCTTATGGCAAATGCATCAGATAAGGCAGTGCCATCTTCTCTCTTTCCTTTATTTTGTCCCTCCCAACTCCTTCTGGCCTACTTCAATGTCTCAGCTTCTTCTGTAGAGAAGTTAAAAGGGCACAGCCTCCAGGACCAGCAAAACCAGTCAAATCCCAATTCCACTACTTATGAGCTGTGTATCCTTGGGCAAATAACTGAACCTCTCTGAGCCTCTGTTTCCGAGTGTATAAAAAGAAAATAATACCACCTACGCCGCAAGATTGATGTGAGAAGAAAACATTTTTCATAACCTAGAGCACAATCATTGTTGGTATTGTTATTGTTATTATTACAGGTACTGGGAATCAGTTTCCTGAAACACTCTCTGTTATTCGGAAGGGACAGGGCAAGGCACATGAGTTCCATAATATAGAGCAACAACTCTACTTATCTGTCCAGAGCTCTACAGTAACTAATAGAAAGAAGTCCATTTAGAATTTGCAGAATTCATTGCAGGTACCTACATAATCCAGAGGAAATAGTCAAAATTGCATAAAGGCAATCTCAGCTGAAGCAATTATCTACTGACACTGTCACTTGTTTGAGTGACCAAATAGATAATAGTAACTAACATTTGGGGAACACGTTGAAGTCTTCAAAGTGCATTTGTTTGCTCCATCTCATTTCACCTCCCACAACCCTCATGCAGCTATTACAACCATTTCACCGATGAGGAAACTGAAGTTACATAACTTTATCACTGAGCTAGTAAGGGAGAGAGAGCCAAAACAAACACAAGTCTTTGGGGCTCCAAAATTCTTGTGATTTCCACCAAACCACACTTTTCTTGTGTGTGTGTGGTTTCTTTTCTTTGCAAGTTTATAGATGCTGGAAGTGTATATTCACCTCCAGGTCTGTTTGAAACAGGAATTTTCAGGAAAAGGCTTAGAAGTCTAGACTGCTTCATTGAAGAAAATGTAAAGTTAAAAATTACCAGCCTTTCCCCTTCTCAATTTGACCTCCCCATCTTCTCCCTTTGGCTGGGTAGAAGAATAATTCCCTGGCAACTTGTTGCCCCTATCAACCTAATCCATCAATTAACTAACCATTCAACCAGCAGGCTTAGCCTCTGCTGGGGGTTATGGGGACATCAGGAAAGATGCCCAGGCCCTGCCCTCAGGCCAGCACAGGAAACAGAAGTAACCCACAGAAGCCAGAGTACATGGAGCAAGCCACATGGTCAGGGGTCAAGGAGAGAGAGGTCCGTAGGAGGAGACCCTTCTGGAATAGGCTTGAGATGGGGAAGGGAACTGGAGAAGGTACTTCTGGTGGGAATTAAAACACAGGCCAGAAGAGGAAATGAGGGTGAAATATGCCAGCTGTGAAGACAGTAGCCATGCTGCAGTCCATATCTATTTTCAAGGAATAGTGAAAAATAGGGTTGAATAAATAAAGAATAGGTCCTGAATAGGCTGGGTAATGAGAAAAAAAAAAAACAAACAGAATTTGGACAACAAGTGCTGAGAAATTGGGAGCTGTAAAGGTTTTTGAGCTAGAAAAGAACCCCATAAATTTAGTGTTTAAGCTAGGTCCACATGTTTACAAATCGCCTTAGCACTGATTTGTTGCCTGACTTAAACTAGCTAGAATAATTATTTCTCAGTGTAAAAAAAAAAGAAGGAAAAGAAAAAGGCATAAAGTACTGGAGACTTCCATTGACACTGCATGGTGCCCAGAAGCCTGGAATATTAAAATTAGAAATTTCTCTTAGACGTGAATTGACATGAAGAAATATCAAAGGCTAAAGAGCTGTGATTTTGAAATGATAAAACAGGTAGGTACAAGCAGAGTGTAGCAGAGAAAATTACATATACTCACCAGCTAGGAAAATGCCCCAAACCAATTATTTTTAAAACACTAAGGGATACCCTGACTGCTACCTTTTCTGCAGTGACCAGGAGAGGAGGGAAATCCAATTTTTGTAAGTCTATCCCCAATATTAAACTCATAAATTACGTCTTTTTATTCATGTATATTTTGTTAGAATCATTAATTATTTTACTTTAAGCTGTCCTGCTTCCAATTCACATCTCCAAGGCACACACAGAAAGACACAGATTCCTACATTGTACCATGATGTAAAAAACAGATAATGAATAAATAACAAAATGCATGGATCTCTGGTAACCTTCTGACTATTTATTTTGATACTTTAGCTTTCTAAATTGTTCTGTGAATGTTAGCAGAAAGATTTCTAAGCACAATGCAGACTTTTTCTTTTCTTTGGGAGGTGGGGGTGAAGGTTTAGGAAGTCAGGAACCTTTTTTAAAAAACAGACATAAGATGTTCAATACATATATTTTTCAGCTTCTTAATTGTCTTGAGTCCCAGACTATTGGCTGTCTTCCAATTCAAACTTACCTGTGAGGAAAGATGGGATCAAGGCATAGAAAAACCACATGATAAGACTTGTTGAGATTTCTTCTAGAACCATCCTGAGGGTCTGTGTTTGGTGGATTCAGTTTGGCCTGGAATGTTCTTTCCTTCTGGGATGAAGTGTCCTGTCCACCCCGGCCATCCTTGCTTCAGAACACAGATGTTGGGGCTGAGCTCCGAGACACAATGGAGTATGAATTGTTCCGGAAACAGGAGCCAGGCCCAGACAGCTCAGAAGGGGTGGACACCGCAGCAACCTCTTCTCTGCCCAAACCCAGTGGTTGCTTCAGGGGGAGTGGCCTAGGAGAGCTCCAGAGAAAAGCTAATTCTGGAGAGCCTGAGACTCTGCCTGGAGTTGACACCTGGACCTCAGGCTCTGTCTTGGGGGACCCTGGATGCCCTATGGCCCTCCCCTTGGCGTGAGCAGGCAGGATTATCTTCCCCCCTCATCAACTAGTTCTCTTCTTCCAACTCTAATTCCTGCGAATTCATTCAAGCAGGATACTAATTAGCTCTTTCTGCTAATATATACCCACTTCATTAAAAAGCAGAGAAGTTAAAAAAAAATTAAATAACTTTTAAAAAGTCAGGAGGCAAAGATGATTATGTAGTTCTATATTTGCTTGAATTTGCAAAAAGAGAATCTGGAAGGAAACAAGATTGGATATCTTTTCATACTGTTCGATTACTGAACCATTTAGATGTATTATTGAAAAATTAAAACCAACTTTTAAAATTGGAAGGTAAGCCCTATTTGGCCCTTAAATGTCAGTTCTAACCACTCTACATGTTCAAAGGCAATAGTGGAAAGAACATAGATTAATTTAGAGAAGAACAGATTTTGTTTCCAGTTTCAAAATTTACTTGCAATGTGACCTTGGGAAAGTTAGTCATTCATTTATTCATTCAACAAATATTTACTGAGGGCCTCTTATGTGTTAGATCCTAAGATATCACCAGTTCTTGTCCTTAAGAAGAACTTCCCAGTTGGTGGAGGAGATGGACTTGAGAATAATCATAAATCAATACTGAAAATGCAGTGACAGAACTATTCAGAAGGGGATAGAGGAGCACTAAGGAGTTAACAAGTAACCTAGCCTCGGGGATCAGAGAGGGCTTCCTAGAGAAGGTGAATTCTGGATGAGTATTTTAAGCACTTTTGAAAAGAAATCAGCCAGGTATGGAATGTTCAGGAAAACACAAGAATTGTGTTATAACAGGGGAGTAAGGCTTGAATGGCAAGAGGTGGGCTAATGGCAGACAGAAACAGGATGCTAGAAAGCTCTGAATGCCTTGCTAAGGAGTTTACAATTTATCCCAAGAGCAATGAAGGTCAAAGGAGGGGTTAAAAACCCAAATCTTATGTCATTTCCTGCATTTGAGCTTTAAAAAGTTTATGACTAGTGGAGAAAGCGCTGGAAGGGGCAAACTAGAGACAAAAGAGCCAGAAGGGAGCCATAGTGGTCAACTAAGGCAGGAGATATTTTTGGCCTTCACTAAAGTTTCCAATGGCTGTAGAAAGAAGTAACCAAATTCAAAAGACATGAAGGAGGTGGAATTGACAGCTCCTGGATATTGTTGAGTGGATGGGGAGGGTGGGTAAGGAGGAGCCTAACATGACTTTCAGGTTTTGGTTTGGATAGTTGGGTGGATGCAGCGCTTCAACTGAAACAATGAAGAGGAGGGTGGAGAGGGTGCACAGGCAGGGTTGGAGGTGGTGCAGAAAAAGTTTCATATGTTCAGCTTGAGACACTTTGAGATGCCTAATAGAGCACGGGGAGTCTCTCATTTGTAGATGATCTTTGCCTCAACTTTATGAATCTCAAGGGTACGGCACCATTTCCCCTACCTTCAGCATTTTAGTGGTAGCTGAGATCAAGAAACAAGTGATATCATTCAAGGAGACTAGGCAGATTAAGGAGAGCTCTGGATGTGTCCTTGGAGAAGGACAACATTTAAGGACCGGGCAGGAAAAAAGAAATAGGGGAGAAATGGTCAGAGAGGTAAGAGAAGCAACAAACTGATCCTGGAAACCATGGAGTGATTATCAAGGTGGGGGTGTGGTGGGGGTGCAGAAGAAAAAGCCAGTGAGTTAATCATTGGAACGTGCTCCCTGGATTTAGCAACTGGAAAACCATTTGTAATCTTAGCAAGAAGAGTTTCAGTGGAGGGCTTGGATTAGAAACTGGACTGGTATAGATTAAGGAATGGATGGAAAAAGTAGAAAGCCCAGTGTTCTGTTGATGAGAAAAGAGGGAAAGCAACTCCATGAGCCTCATTTTTCCATTTATAAAATACACAGTTGCTTAATAGTTGTAGGAATTAAAGAATGAAGACAAAGCATATTAGCACAATGCCAGGAATGCTGGTCTTCATAAGTGGTAGTTATCACACTTCTTATGATAACAACATTAAATAAATTAGTGTAATTTTCTTTTTCCTCATTAAATAAATTTTAATTAAACAGCTAGGACACTCTAGGTTGGGGCATAACATCAGAGAAGTGGTCCTTCTCAGAATTTTACAATATGGCTGGAGTGATTTGAATCAGCTCTTAAGTCTGACTCCAAGGTCCTCAATCCCTCTCACCACCTGAAATGGACTCCAATTGGCTGGCCCTTTGCTGCACAATCCTTTGGCTTTGGCCCTTGAACCAGCAAAGAGAAGGCTCCTAGTTGGAGGTACTTCCTGGAGGTGGTAGTTAAAAGCATGGTCTCTATAAAACGGCACCTTCAGCGTCCCTTCTCCAAGCTGCCATACCTGGCCCAATTCCCTAGCGGTCCTTCAGCGAAATCAAAGTTCTGCATTCAGAAGCCACTGCGTAGCAGACCCGACTGGCTGAGAGCTGGACTGACCTTGAGAACCACCATCTTACTATGGGGCTATTTCATCAACCTACATAATGAAGATGTTTAGAGTATAAAAGAAGAAATGAGTTGAAATAAACTTTCGGAATACTAATGTAGTATGCTCCATGTAGTGATTACAGCCATTCCTCTGAGTTTACCAGTTTTTGAGTTGTAAATATCAGAGAAAAGGTTATATATGAGCATATAAAAGTCAGCATTTGTGTGTTGCATCATTAAATGAAAAAAAATAATAATAAAAGCATGGGCTCTGGAGTCAGACCCTGGTTTTGCATTCAGGCTCGATACTCAATAGCTGTGTTTCTTTAGGCAAATCATTTAAACTCTTTGCCTTAGTGTCCTCATCTGTAAATTGGGGACAATTATAATGGTCACTAACATACAGGACTGTTGTGAGGACTAAACAAGATGGTACCCTTAGAACAGGGTCTGGCACAAAGCAAGTATGCAGTAAACATTGTATGTTTACCATTTTACTACACCATGAGCAAGAACACTTGGTGCACGTTCTCCTTGATGCTAGCACTGAGTCCATGGCCACTATGTCTGTGCCCTGACCTCTGGTCACCAGCTGCATGTATATGATCTCTCACTGCTCTCTGGCTGATTCTGGCTTGCCTTGCCTTTGGGTTTAGGCACACCCCAACTTGGAGTGCTTCATATATGCCTGGCCTCAACATCTGTCCCCAATGTGTACCAGGTTCCTATGATATGTGCTAGGAATTGTCCTAAAGGTTTTCCATGCACTATCTCATTTGACATAACAGCCTTGTGAAATAAGATTCACAAAACTCCCCACTTTCAGATGAGGACACAAGGCTCAGAAAAATTGAGACTTGCTGTGATCACAGAGCTAAGTTAGGGATGGAGATGGGAATTCCACCCAAGGTCTGCCTAACTCCAATTCTTTCCTTTCTACTATTTCCCAATTAATAACAAAGAAGGACTCACAATGTGTCCTAGGGGCTTAGGGGAGTGAGCGATTCAGGAGATTAGCAAATGCTTTATAGAACTGGCAGACGTCAAAATGGAATTCCAAGGAGGCACCCATTTAGATTTGGGGAGGAGGAGGAGATGCAGTCATAGTTCAGCATTCCAGCAGAGAGAATGACATGAGCAAGGCCCAAGGACAGAAAGCCTGAGGAAAATATCAAACTGAACTAGAGGGTGAATAGGAAGGGAACACGAATGCAAGGTGTTAATAATGGAGGAGGGGATTATGTGAGAACTCTGTACTTTCTGCATGGTTTTTCTGTAAACCTACTTCTCTAATTAAAAAAAAAAGGGAACACGCTTGCTTGCCTCAGTTTTTGTTTTAAAAGAAAGAAAAAGGAAGGGGTAAGCAAAAAGTAAATGGATGAGAAAAAGAATAAGACTCATTTAGCTATGCTGTGGGAGAGGAAGATTTGTTCCAAGAACCCCGAGATCTTAAGATGGATAATTAGCTCTCCCTGGGCATGGGTCCCTGTCCAGACGACCCTGGCCCAGTGCTGCCATGCCCTGACAATCCTTCACAAGCAAATATCTCTGCCCTAGGCTCAGCACACCTCAGGGGGCACTTAGAGGGAATGCCACCTGTCAGTCACAGCTTTTGAACAGTCTTTCAGGCCTGATTCATGATCCAACAAGCTCAGGCCATCAACCTCTACCTGGGCCATGCTAGTGGGTGAAGACTTACGGATGGCTGTGCCTCACCAGCTAGCTCCTACCCTTGCTTGGACACCTCTGACTCTGATCTTGCTTTACTCTTCTGGCTTTGAGTGCTTCTCTTTTTAGACCATCTCCTCAGCTGGTGGTGATCTCTTGTGTATGCAACATGCCAATCCTAAACTACCCTCTAACTGTTGCCTGCATTTCTTGGGTTGATTTCCACTACTTTCCATATATTTGGAGGATCATCCATACCCAAAGATGAATTGCTGGAAGAATAGACCTACTTCTTATCATAAAAGAAGGATTTTTTTTCCTATTCCACTATTTGCCACGTAAATCTTTAATTATGGGAGGAAAGGTATTGGCAGGAAGATAAAACTTTCCTGGAAAGTTAGAGAGAGGCAGTGGTGATGAGGAGGTTGGTGGATTCCTAAGCCCTCTGTACCTTGTAGGGTAGGGACTAGAATGAGGCAAGCAAGGATTCTAGGACACAAAATTTGAGGCATTCACTCTTAGGATCATGCAAATGCAGGCTCTGGGGCCCTGGCACAGGCTACAGTCAGCTGCTCCATTCCAATAACCCTCACCACCAAGTTTCATAAATATCTGTGCCCTATATTTTAGCAATTTGATGTTTTAGTTGGAAATTAACAATACTTTCCTAATGCAACCCATTCCCTCAAGTTTTTTCTTTCTATAACAAAAGGAATACAAACAGTGGAACTTCCCTTGTCTTAGACTCTTCTAAAACTCCTGCTTCTACCAAGTCTGCTCCAGAAGTAATTTTCACATTTTCAAGCTTTGGTTTTCAGGGTTCCTACATCCCTTTTTTCATCTCCTCTGAACACTCTTTAGTTTTTCAACTTCCTCCCTAAGGTGTATTGTCTGGTCACCAGTACAGAACACAAGGAACTTAACCTCCCTTGACTTCAACTCTTTCCTCAAGGTGTCATTAAGACTTAAGCCTGCCAAACTATCCTCCTTCCTGTAGTTGTATAACTTATTATTTTTTTAATGTGACACCTCTAACAACTCTTCTTATGATGGAGAATGAGACTTTATTCAGAATAGCCCTTTGTAGTTAAAAGTTCCATATTTAAACAAATACTATTTTATTCAATTTTAAAATTTGAAAACCAGAAATCGTGAACTGTAAAACGAAGAACAATGTGTGACTTTCAAGTGATTTTGGTTGCTGCATTTTCATTAAATCATGAAGTCACTAATCCTCGTCATTAGTGTTTCCATTATTTGGAACACACATGCTCAAAGGTCAATTTTATCAGGCCTCCTTTGATCATCCTATATAACACCCCCACCCTCATCAACCCCCTCAACCTGCTTTATTTTTCCTTCAGAGCACTTATTCTTTTGGCATTACATCACAAGCAATGTAAGTTCTATGAAAGTTTTGTCCGTTTTGTTCACTATTCTACTGCTAGGGTAGAACAGTACCTGTGGCACCTGGGTAATCAAATATTTGCAGTGGGTCTGACAGGATGGACTGATGATGGATAAATACCTCCGAAAGCTATTTAAACATACATATATTCATAATATATAGAAAAAACAATTCAAAGAAATTTTTTCCATCTTGACACCAAGTGACTATGGAGTTCCTGATGAAAAAGACTTGTCTACAACATCCCCCTAGAACTGTCTAGAAAACATATCAAAAAAGTAAGAGCCTGGCATAAATTCTTTCCTAAAGGGTCAAGAAAACAACTTTTTAATAACCATTCCTGCACTTAGCCTAAAATAGACAACACAAGTTTCATTCTGAAATCCACCCTTCTGTTTTCCATAATTTCCCAAAGGCTACCTGCAAAGTATTTCCATAGCTGAAGATATAAGTCATCTGAGCCTAGAAAGTAACTTAAAGCACCCAAATTATATCTTCACTACTTTAGACATAAAATTTTAAATGTCTATTTCTAATGTTTGTTTTCCTGTTTGAAAGTAATCATCATTCCATGAGGTACAAGAAAATATGAAAAGAGGAAATTGAGTACTTTGGCTTTTTCTGTCTTCTGTTATTTCTTGCAACATTACTCCACCAAGCCTAACTTAGGTTCTACTCATTCAACAAACATAAATCAACATCCTGTGCATACTTCCAAATCCAAAGAGCACCTTATTAATAAATTAGAAAAGTACATTTTAGCCCCTCAGCCACTTGGTTTAAGTCCTGTAACAGCAAGAAATCAGGGTGTGGAGGAAGCATAGTATGCTGATCTGTCAAATGTTTATAAGACAATAGAGTTGAGTCACATAAACTTGCTAAACCAATAGAACCAGCTATCAGAAGACAGGATAAGCCAATGCTTCTTACTTTGCGGAACAGTCAAATAATGGTTTTCCCCCCCACTCAGTAATTTGGCATTTTTAGAAGTCCACTGGATGCTGTCCAAAGAATGAAATGAGAATATCATATCAAAGGTTCTTTACAAAGGACCCCCTTATCTTCCAGCAAAGTAGTAAAATGAAAAAGTTTAAATCATGCTGTAATGCTACACTCTTTATTTACTGAATTGGACAGTGTATCTGGAGTGGTTCTATAATATGGTAGATTCCAAACTGAAAATTTTCCATGTTAGAGGAAGAACGGGGTAACAATGACTACATTTGGAGACGTGAATGAGGGAGATAAGGGTTAGAAGGGAGACTTTTTCATATTACCTTGTACAACAGTAGAAATAAGGGAGCACTGATACTAGGTTGATTATTGCCTTGTGGGAAATCCAACTTCAGTGTTGTCAGTCTCTTATTTTTCAAAAGGAAAACAGAGCTCTGAATTTTACATGGAATCCTCCAAATTGTTAAGTGGCTAACAACTAGACAACTAATTTTTAAAGCACTGTGTGGGCCAAACAATATTCCCAAATAAGGCCACTGTGCTTGGTTGTGCCCTGAACAATAGACCACGCCAAAAGATGGAGGTGAAATTCAGATTTCTCTTCTCACCTAGAAAGGGGGCTGGGTGTACCTGGAGGACTAGCTGCCTTTTACTAATTCTCACAAAGGTATTATATGGGTGGTGGCCCTGCTTCTTTGCAACCTCAGGATTAAATGACATAATTATAGCATTAAAGCTGGACATAATTTATGTGCCATGTGGCTATAAGGTTGACCTTATTCTAACAACCCAAGTTACTCATCTGCTAGGCCTTTTTATTTCTTCCAGCAATGGCAATGGATTGTACTTAGCCTTCTTATTTTACTTAGTGACAAATCTGTTTAACACACCGTCTTTAATAGTGCTATGTGTGTGTATTACTGTATACAGCGGTATGTGTGAATGTATACTCAGTTGAAATCTAAGGATTTATAACCAAATAAGAGATATAGCAGTGATAGCTTTTCTTTGTTGTTAAGTTTATACAAAGTTGTGAAAAGTCTTCTTTCAAGATTTCGGAAAAGTTATTTGTAAAAATGGGTAGGGCAAGGGGCGTGTGTGTGTGATGTATATTTAAATTGGTACTAAGCATTTCCTCACATATAGAAGAAAACCTCTGTAATACTCTACTCTGGGTCTAAAAATAAGCATATAGAGGGCAGTGTGTCATAACAGAGAAAACACCAGGCTGGGAATAAGGAAATCTAGTTTCTAACCTCAGCCCTGATATTACCTAGCCACGTACATGTTTTCTAAGGTTGTTCTAGTTCTTAAGAGAATTGCTTCAAGTGAAATTCATGCTTATAATAACAGCCATCAGTAAGGATTGGTTTAAGATCATTTAAAAAATTGAAAAATGTTACAGAAGTACAAAATTAAGTAGTTCCCAGTGAGGTTTTCATCAAAGTATAAGAAGAATACACAATAAATATGATTGGCACACATGGGCAATCTGGGAACTCTCTTATGATAAATCTAATTATGGCACAGAAATATGCATTCTATTTTCAGTGCTACTTCTTTCTCAAAATCATGCTCTATTAAAATCTGCTCAGTGGGGTTTGCTGTAAACAGCTCATGTCTCTATTAATTGCTCCTTTTTAACAAACATCCTTTTTTTTTCCATAAGGACAATGGGGGGGGGGGGACAAAGAGGTAGAACAAAAAGAAAGCATCATCAGAAGTTTGTTAAAAAATAAAGAGATGTTTACTACCTATTCATTTTACAACCCACTTTAAACTATTTTCCCTCTATTTCTATTCATGTGGTTTCACAGCAAAAGAGTATACATGACTTATTTCCATTAACTAAACTTAACTATTAATAATTACCTTATTTAACAGAGTGGCACTGAAATAGAAAGATAATGAAATATGGATTAAAAGGCTTTAAAAGCAGATGCAATGAAGATGAAGATTCTGTACATCAATGTCTTGATTCTATTTACTGACTCCTGTTGCTTAGTGGGAGAAGCCAGGGCTGCCACCCAGTGGCAACATACATCTGAATTAGGCAACTGCAATTCTTTTTAGATCAGTAATTCTGGCATACTGAATGCCTGTTTATAACATATCATAGAATGTAAACATTCATATACTTAGGCAACACTGAGGAAATTTTTGGAAAGATCTTACGACTTTCTACTGATTTTCTTTCACCTACAGAAGTAGCTTTAATATTTTATAATAGCCTCTCATCCATACACCCAAAATCTTGCTTGGTAAACAACAACATAATGGAGGCACCTGCAA
This sequence comes from Choloepus didactylus, assembly GCF_015220235.1. Classification (NCBI taxonomy): domain Eukaryota; kingdom Metazoa; phylum Chordata; class Mammalia; order Pilosa; family Megalonychidae; genus Choloepus; species Choloepus didactylus. The sequence continues at coordinate 159,336,475 of NC_051307.1, forward strand.
AAATAAGATTTAAAAAATAATATAATTTTTTCTAACCATGAGCATATCCCATGGTTCCCTCAGGTATGGAGTACTTGAGAAAAGTACATCATTTTAGTGTCCTAGTCAACAAAACTCAAAGAAGGACAAGAAGATATGAAATACTATGCCTCACAATTATTGATGCTTGGGGTAAGAGGGGACAGATGAGGTGACAAGTATCTCATATCTCCTATTTCCCCAAAACTTGGCCACAGCCGTTTCACATTGGTGCACTCATAGTATGTCCAAGTACAAGAGATCTTTGGTAAAATAATGCTAGGAAAAGAAAACACTGCTAGAGCATCCATTTACACTTTGAAAAGCTAAATATTTTACAAAGACTCCTTTGTTCTCTTGAATAACCGGATGAGAGACAGGCACACACACACACAAAATCTTAAGAATTTAGTGACTTTTGCTTCAAACATTTGTAAATTAAAATTGTACAACATGAAACCTATATCCCATCTGTTTTGCTTTGCGTTGAAGACAAAGAGCAAATTTTTTAAAATAATGGCAGACACAACATACTTGGTATTCACACTGGCTGTGACAAATACCTGAAAATTTCTAATTTTTCATTTATTATTGCTATTCAGTCACAGAAAAGATTAACACTCTCCAAGAAATTTATTTTAGCATATGCCATATATCAATATAAGAATTTTATATGAGGAAAAACCATGGTGGAACAACTGACTTACAAGGAAATAAAGGAAAGGCAATAAAGAAATTCTTCCATGTAAAGACTTATGATCTGCATTATTTGATTTTTTCAAAATACAAAAACTTATAATTAAAAACAAAGAGAAAAACAGCAAAGAAGAAAACAATAAAACAGAAGACCAAGGATAAGCAATGGCTTTACGCAGATGTCCTGCATACGCAGTATGTATGTATATGCTCAGTTATAACAAAAATATTTATGTATTATAGTTGATTCTTAGACAGTTACAAACAGCAATTTCCAATCAAACACAACTGGGCCAACATTTTCTCAGTCTTCCAACACTTTCTCAGTCTTCAAATACATGACAAATTAAAGCTGTGTAGCAGTCACTTCTGATCAACAGTATCATGATAAATGCTTGATAAGATATAATTTTTCTCCTTGTTCACTGGTAAAAATTGGTGCCTTTTTGTAATGTTCTACAAGTTCTTCCATGGTGCTGAATTTGCGCTGCCCAATACAGTAGACAGTCTCTTTTAGTTGGACTTTAAAATGCTTGTTTTTCCCTTGTGCTTTTAGTGATACTGAGAAATCATTTGGCTAAAAGAGACAAAACACGGATGGTAAGTATTTTGAGAGATATCCATTAGCATTTTTGTATTAAACTATTAATTTTTTTTTACTAAATACTAGGCACTGTGCTAAATTATTTACATAGATTATCCCCCTTACTGCACAAAACAAGCCCATTTTACAGATGAGAAAACTTGGGCTCAGGAAAGTTAACTTGCCCAAGATCATCCATATAGTTTATAACAGAACCAGTATTCAAACCCAAGGTGTTAGACTCCAGAATATCTCAACTAATATACTCTGTAACACTCATGACAAAGCCTATAATTTAACTTCTGAAACACAAGAGCTATCTATCTGCTCTTCTAGTCAGACTACAGGAAAAACAAATAAGAAAATCTGAGACAACTGCCCCTTTCCAATTTGTAGTTGCTGTCTTAAAGATGTTTTGAATTCTCAAAATTGGAGGATACATGGATACGAATTAATCTGAACTGGAATGAAAGAGTCACAAACTCAAATGCCTACAAGGGCCAAAAAAGTAACATAAACAAGTGACAAAGTGGGGGAGGCAAGGTGAATGGACAGAGGGAATGACAGTTCATGGTCTGTCTAAAGGAAGCGGCTACTTCTCAGCTGTGATTGTTACCTTGTGAGAATATTGGCTCAATGTTGATAGGTCTTCCTATTTTAAAAAAGAAGTCTGAAGTCTGGATTTTTACAATAAAACTCCCAATATTTAAATGTTGGAAATGAATTCAAATGTTTAAAAAACATTGTGTAATCCAAACAATATATGAGCTCATTACCCTAAAGGTTATACTGCTGAAAATAATGATATATTTTGGCTAATGTCTATGGCTCAATTACTCAAAGGAAAACACACACAAAGAACACTGCATTCAAGCTACTTTCTTAATTATTTTGCTTGGTTTGGCTTTTTTGACCTAACACTCTTCTAAGCAGTCTAAATCAACCCCAGATGCCTCTTTTTATACAGTTACTCACAAAGTTTCAAACAGTGGGCTTCTTGTAAAAATAGCCCATATTTATGGTTACTTTCTTATAACCCATTCCAAGATCACTCTCAAACTCTGCCCATTGCTTGTCCCGGAAAGCAGAGGCCAGCTCAGGCATCTAACAGAAAACAGATCAAACCACTCTTCCCTACCATCAACCACCTGCTCTCCTGGGGGTTAGGTAGAGGTCCCATTTTCCTGACCTTTATATCAGACAATTCAATTAATCTCAATCTCAACCCCCCTCCCCACACACACACCTACACCCACACTCACACACCATACTTACAAAGGTTTTCTTCTGACTTTCAATCTTTTCTTATAACTACATATATACAAACAAACCTAATACTAATTATGATTTGTTAGTGGAAAAGGTCATTTTTACAAGAAATGAGAGTCATCAAATTCTAATATCCTAGATGGTAACCCCAAGAGCCCACATAACTATATTCTTATTTAATTTTTATGGTTTTATAGTTTTATTGTTTTACTAGTATTGCAATATAATTTACTGTTTATTGCAAATGTATTCCAAATACAGTAAGTGTTCAAATAGGTTATTGAGGTACATAATAAAAGTGTATTCCAACTTCCAAAACAACCAATTTATGAAGAAACCCAAATATCACTTTCTTAAATTTAGGGACTTCCTATATGATTAAAGATTGGAGTAATTATATTCTTATCTATTGGATCCAATATCAATTTAATAAAAGTTTTTCCAGTTTAGTCTACTGCAGTATTCTATTCTCAGTGAAGAAGCCGATGTTTAATTTCCCCCATTTTTCAGTTTAATGCAACAGAAAATACTTCAGAAATGCAAAATCAACAAATTAGACAAGGTCAAATAATCCAGGGTAGTATCAATGCCAGGACTATATTTTATTCAAAATAGATACAATTGGATAGAACACTGACTTTAGCTTCAGAACATTTATGTTTATATCCCAGGTTACAACCTGGTTAACTTCAGGGAAGCCACTTAATCTCTCCAATCCAATAAAAAAAATTTTACATTAGAAAACCAACTTACCGAAGATTCACTATCACGAATAAGGAAATCCCCTTCGTGCCCTCTCTCATTCAATGCCATTTCTGCTTGATGCCGGGTAACTTTTCCATAATACCATGGATTGCCAGCAAATTTTCCAGTGAGTGAAGGCCTAATGTAGTCACACTGAGGAGGTGATGGTTCCAACCCTGAGGTTAGTGGATTATTCTGCATAATGGTAACATAGTTTTTGGGCACCAGACCAACCATTCCATTGATCTTCCTGCATTTCCACCACTCAGGGTCATTTTCAGGCTTTTCAATAACATCCATTACATCTCCTTTCTCAAAATTAAGTTCTTCATCGTTGGATGAGCTGAATGGGTAAAGAGCCTGTACCACATGCAACACTTGCCCAGTATTTAGGTTATTGACGACTGCTGCTAATTTCTCTGACAGGGAACCCACATGGTCACCTAAAGGACTGTCACCTTCTTCAGTTACATAGTTTGAAGGGAACCATCCAACTTGTCCATTGTAGCTTCCCCGCCACCACCCATCACTACATTTCTCCATGACGATCACCTTTGTCCCTTTTATCAATGATAATTCATCCTCTCTCTCAGCCATGTAGTTAAATTTCACATAAGCAGGCATGTTGAGGTCATAGAGTCGTTCTCCTGGGTCAACAAAGCTATCATCAGCAGGAGATGCAGAGTCTGGCACACTAGGTTTTCTTTTCACCTTTCCAATGCCTGTTTAAATAAAAAGGGGGAACAAGAAGAGAATACAAACAATGCTTGCCAAAAAATAACTGAATCATTTAAAAAGGATCTTCAACTCTTTATACTCTCTTTAAGCCTTTAAACTTTAATCAAATAAGGACCTAATTTCAGTTATGTGACAGTTTACCTTCTCATCTTTTCTCTTGTCAAAGGCTCTGAAATAAGTGCATAATTTAATTCTGAAGTTGTCCTAAATTAACAAATTTTCTCTTAAATGTAAATAAAATTGTCTCAGATCTAAACCTAAGTATACAAAGGCTCCTCAAGCCCATACTCTTCTTGTCTTAGTTTATTAAACTAGATTCTACAGTTAGCTACACAGAAATAAAACAATTTAAATTACAACTTGATATGCAGTAGAAAATTTTAGTTATGTCTGAGTAATCTTCCCATATGCTTTCTGTTCCTAGATCCAGTCTGGTCTATTTACCCCATAGATTTATTTTTAAATAATACATAATTTGTTTTTCTCCCTCACTCCATCCACATGTAAGCTACGCAAGGGCAGGAATTTTTGTTTACTTTGTTCACAAATATACTCCCAAGAACCTTGTACAGTATTTAGCGCACAGTAGACGCTTAATATCTATTTCTTGAAAGAAATGAGAAAATCACCATATGGTACTATCATCACAAATATATGCTACATTAACCTCAATTTCAATCAGACATTTTTACTGCTGCATTCCCTTTAGTATTTCATTCTTTAAAATGACCCTTTGTCACTTTACCAAGAAAACAGGCATTCCTAGGTAAAATTTCTCAAATACCTTATAAATGTCTCAAAACTTAATCATTACTCTCCCTCTCTTCCTTCATGTAAGTCCCCAAACCTAATCCTTCTGGGTTCCTAATGTCATCTTACCTACCTCTTCTGGGTCTCTTTTTCCATCCCTGTTTCCCTCTTTTCAGTAGTCTAAAAATACACTCAGGTCTCCTCTATTCCAAAATAGCTATTTCAACTTTGTGACTTCTTTTAAACTACAGCATTCTTTAAAAAGTTGTCTTCCAGTTCTCCCTAACTTTTCACCACTCACTCACTCCTAAACCCTTACAATCTGGTCTTCTATCCCATAGTTCTACCATCCTCATGAAATATGTGTCAACTCTTCACCGCAAAATCCAACAGTGTCTTTTAGACTCTTTGACCTTCTCAAGCTCACTATGAAGCATCCAAGATTACAGACTACTCTCTCCATTATATTTCCTCCTTCTGTCTTTGACTTCCCTATCTCCTCTTTTCTCTCCTGATGCCTTTAAATATTCTTGTCTGCCTTTGGCTAGGTTCCTCTAAACTTTGCTATTATAACATTGCATTGTAGACTTACTGTCTTCCTTTAAAAAGAGAGAGAGCTTCCTGGGGCAGAAAAATGGACCTTAATCCCTGTACCTCCAGTGGTTAGCAGTACCCACACAAGCAGTAAGAACAAAGTGAATAAGTGAATGATTCTTTAGCTGAAAGTGTTTCCCAGGATGCTATGCTTAGCCTTCCCCTCTACAACTTCAAGGAAATTACACACTTTCATTCTCTTTAATCTCTATGTAGAAGATTCACTGATGTCTTTGCAGCACTAAGCTTTTTTAATTCAAGCACTTCAATCCCAACTGTCACTAGATACCTACCGACTGTACCATCAGCACCTCTAACCGAATAGCGATAGGTAAATAAAAACAACCTACCCCCTCCCATACCAACAAATCAACTTCTTCCTTCCAAATTCCTATACTTCTGGTTAACAGTACTTTCATTTTGTAAATTCTCCACCTCATGGGTGACATCACCCATGATGGAGGAGGCAATTCCATCTCTCCAGAAAATCAACTAATTAGCCTACAAAAACTGCCAGAAGCAGCTTTTGCAGAACTCTGGAATCTAGTCAAAAACTTAAAAAGCCTGAGAAAGGCATGGTGAAGAAAGAAGCTGCCTCTCTGCAGTGAGAGCTGTGCATTTTAAACTACCCACCTACCATTCCCCACATCCCAGATCAGTAGTGACTGTGAGGATGGCAGCGTGCACTCCTGAATCAAGGAGAGAAATGTTTCATCAAAGAGAAATTCTGGCACCAAAAAATACAATAACTGAAATGAAAAATTATCAATAAAAATAGTGTGATAATAGCATAAGGATACACATATAGAAATAGAATTGAGAGCCCTGAAATACACCCATATATCTACTGTCAACTGATGTTTTACAAGGTTGCCAAGATAATACAACAAGAAAAGAATAGTCTCTTCAGCAAATAGTACAGAGACATCTGGATATCCACATGCAAAAGAATAAAGTTGTACTCATACCTCACTTTGTATACAAACATTAACTTAAAACTAATCAAAGATCTAAATGTAAGAGGTAAAACTACAATATTTCTAAAAGAAAACACAGCGGTAAATCTTCATGATTTTGGATTTGGCAATGGATTCTCAGATATGACACCAAAAACACAAGCAACAAATAAAAAACAGATAAACTGGACTGCATTATAATTAAAATTGTTCATGCATTAAAGGACTATCAAGAAAGTCAAAAGACAACATACAGAATTGTGAAAAAATACTTGCAAATCATGTATCGGATAAGGGTCTAGGATCCAGAATATATAAAAACTCTTAAACTTAACAAAAAGACAAGCAACCCAATTAGAAATGGGCAAAGGACTTGATTTAGACATTTCTCCATAAGAGATACACAAATGGCGAACAATCACGTGAAAAGCTGTTCAAGTCAATAGCCATTAAGGAAATACAAATCAAAAATCACAAGATACTGTACTCACAAAAATAACTTTTATTTTTATAAAAATGGAAAAAAAACTCATGTTGGAAAGAATGTAGAAAATTAGAACCTTTGTACAATGTTGGTGGAAATGTAAAATTGTGCAGCCACTGTGGAAAATAGCTCGGCAGTGCCTCAAAAAGTTAAGCATAGAATTACCATATGACCTAGCAATGCCACTACTAGGTATATACACAAAAGAAATGAAAACAGGTACTCAAACAAATACTTGTACATACATGTTCATGGCAGCACTATTCACAATAACCAAAAGATTGAAATAATCAAAATGCCCCTTAAGGTATGAGAGGATAAACAAATTGTATATATACCATACAATGGAATATTATTTAGCCATGAAAAAAAGGGGGAAAAGTTCTGATACATACTACAGTGTGGATAAACCTTGAAAACATGCTACGTGAAAGAAAACAGATGCAAAGCTCACACATTATATGACTCCAATTACATGAATTATCCAGAATAGGTAAAACTATAGAGACAGAAAGCAGAATAACTGATGCCAGGGGCTGGGAGAAGGGGGAAATGGGGAATGATTGCTTTATCAGCATGGAGTTTCCTTTTTGGATGATGAAAATGCTTTGGAACAAGAAAGAGGTGATGACTGCATAACATTGTGAATGTATTAAATACAACTGTATTGAACACTTTAAAATGTTTAATTGAATTGTGTGAATTTTATCTCAATAAAAAGGACTTTTAAAAAATCCCCACATCAAATCCTTACTTATTTTCCCATGCCTCCTTACTTTCCACACTTTCCATTCTCATTATTCATACCCTAGTTAAGGCCTATTATGTCACACATGAGCCTTCACCACCCCCCTAACTAGTTTTCTTATCAATCCAATCTCTCCCTACTACAATCCATCATTCATGTCAACCAATCTAATCCTCTTATAATACAGCTCCAATCACATGGCTCTACTGTTCAAAAGCCAACAGTGGCTCTTCCCTGCCTATGAAATTAAGAGAAACACTCTGCCTAGATCCTACGGCTCTCTCTAGTATGCCCTCAGCCTTCCTTTTCAGGCTTATTAATATGGAATATTTTTAAAAGCAAAGACCTCAGAATCAATCCACCTTTTGGTTCAAATCCCAGTTCTACCACTTACTAGCCATGTAATCTTAACCAAGCTGTTTCAGTTTTCTGAGTCTAGAAATGGAGAAAACATCATTTACCTCACGAGAGTATTATGGGAATTGAATAAAATAATGTAGAGTAATTGCAAAGTATGTACTGAAATTACCCTAAATTCTAATAAAAACGGACTCCGTGACATCCCTGAATAACGTTTTTCACCTTCATGACTCACTGTATCTTGCTTGTCTGCCTGTTTCTCTCCAAAACCTTGTAACTTCCACCTCTCAAAAATCTACCCATTTAAGAAACATGGAGCAAGAAGATTAATAAAGTAAAAACAGCTTTTTAATTATTTTATTAATCTTCTTGCTCCATGTTTCTCAACCTCTTTCATTTCCCATGCTCACCCACCAGTGAGGTACGAGTTCTCCTTTCTTTAAACACCCTATCACTTCCTACATCTGAGGTACTTATTTTATAGCTTTTCCTGTCTTCTAAGTCTACATACTACAATATAAACTTACGAGGGAAGCATTCTATATCTCACTGATCTTTTGTATTTCCTATAGCACCTAGAACTGTGCACGTAGCAGATGCTCAATAAATGTTTTTTAAATTGAGTTAAATTCAATACTGATATAAGGAAATACAAAAATTGTTTTAAACCTGAAAATAGACTAGTTCCAAAATGACTTTTTTTAATTCTGAAAAAATGTTCTAAGACTAATTATACATTATAAATAAAAGGAATAAAAGAATTTTTAAACAGACCAATAATTAACATCTCAAAGGGGGAAAATGCAACAAAACAACCTATTTTAGTCTTAAGAGGCCAGAAATATTTCAGGGAAAGAATATGAGCCCAGAATAAGTCTTTTCTATGCAACAAAAAAGCCCTCCATCTTTCTTCTGAGCATGTCTTCAACCTCATACCTATTTCTCTCTAACAGACTGTTGCTACAACTAATGCTTCAGCCATATCAACCTCTTTAGAGTTACCAAAAACCCACGTTCTTTGCACATGATGCTTCCCACCTGAAACACTTCCCCCCATCCTCATTCTTCAAGAGTCAGTCCAGGCATCTTCCCATGAAGATTTCCTTATTTCTCCACCAGAGTTATTTCTTCCTCCTTTGTGCCACTAGTTATATATTTTTAGTATAACATTCAACACTCTGTATACCAAGATCTGTTTCTTTGAAATCAGGCACCATGTTTTTAATTACCTTTCTAACCCCAGTGCCTTGTCCATATTAAGTGTTCCATTAATGTTTACCGAATGACTAAATAAATGCATGCATAAACAAATATCACTAGTCAGTTACTTGTGCTGTTCCTCTGCTTGCAATTCTTTGAGAAGATCCTGTTTATTGCCCTTTGCTTCTACTGCTAGAAAACGGTCCTTCCAATCTCTCGCTATTAATGAGCTAGTAGATGCAAATGTACTTTACAAAGTTATACAAATATTATTATTAGTTTCTCTTAGTTTCTAAATTTTTCCAGCCTTGTGGTTAGTTCACCACCATCATCCTAATCTCAGTTAGTCCTCAGTGCATCAACTTCCTCTAATCTATTGCCTTTCCGACTCTAATCATTACTTTCTCTTCTTTCTCCATTCTTTAGTCAAAAAGGTTCCATTAGGAAAACTCTAACAAAAGACATCCGTACTTTGAATTTTAGTTCTGCTACTTATTGGTTATGTGAACTTGGTCAAGTTATTTAATCTTCTCTGAACTCCAGTTTCCTTGTTTGTAAAATGGCAGAGTATATCACCTACCTCATAAAATGTTTATAAGGAATTTTTTAAAGTTAATATGTAAAGCAGTTAGCACAGTGCCTAGCCCATAGCAGGCCTACAATCATTGGTAGTTATTATGTTCCTACTTTCTGGTGCTTCTGGCATTTAATTTTTCAAAAATACTTATACCTTTATTATCCCACATTATAGATAGGCATGGTGGCGGTTTGAAGGGGAAAGGCTCAGCTCCAAGCCTTGCAGGCAGGAGGAGGTGCACAACTCTGAGGCAGTCAATTTCATCACTAGCTTTGTTTTAAAAATAATTGTTGGTGATTCCAATCTTCCTATCACTCCTATCCACTGACCTTCTCTCTTCCTTTAGCAGTTTCTTAATCAGAACGATGCATTATAAACTCCTCAAAAGTTTTTAAAAACCTGGTTAAGCATTGTAAATATTCCAGCTTCACATGACAGTCATCCTCTTCCTGACGCAAGGCAAATCTTTGTACCCACAACTATTCCTTAAGCAACCTGGTTTCTAAATCCTTAATATGCAGGATGCTGGTATTTGGAAGCATCTGAGTTTCTCAATCCGATTGTTAAAGTATTTATCCAAATTTGTATAAACTACTTCATTTTTTATTTGGCCAGCACAACACACTAAGGAGTTACTGCATCCCTTTTCCTGAGCACCTGATAGACCTAAATCAATGATATCACGAAATATTGAGATTTTTACCATCTATATTACCACAGCAACTCTTCCTAAGTTTTTTACTCATGTAAACTGCTGCCAGGCCAGTCTCACCAATCCTTTCAATACCTTTTTAAAACTTAATGCAGGGAGAACCTAAGATGGCGGCTACATGAGACAGGGCAAAAAAACACCTCCATGAAAAATACTAGATAAAAGCTAGAAAGTGACCCAGAATACCAGTTCCAGTGATGCACCAGCCAGACAAGGTCTGCTAAATCCACAGGGACCATGCATTTGGTGAAACTGGGAGTCTGCATTCTAAAACGAGTGAGTGAGCCGGCTGAAAGTCTGGCAGCCGTGCTGCGGTGTGGGGAAATGGTGTGTTGGCGTTTGGAGACGGACTAGTTCTTTTAAAAAAAAGAACAGCTGCAGATACGACGGGGAGAACCACGCAGTGAAGCACAGCAGGAACAGCCTGGGCCAACGCCTCAGTGTCTGGCGTGGGAGACAGCCCTCTCCAGACCCGCTGCTGATTGTCTCGGGGCCAGGGGAGCAGAGGGGAGCCAAAAGGAGAAAGAAACCCCGCCCCTTGCAGCCATATCCCCCGCGGCCTGGGGACGCTCCCGCCCGGGGCTGGACCCACAGCCCAGAGCCGCGCCAAGAAACCCAGTGTGACGGGGAGTCTTTCCCGCAGCACCGCGCACATGCCACAATATCGGCCGTGGACAGTGGCCTTTAGTGCACCCACAGCTAACTGTCCCAGAGCTCGGAAAGCGGAGCTATGTGAAAAGGGGGAAATTAACACATTCCATTCAGCCGTCTTTACAGCAGGCTGGGAATGCCCCTGCACAGCCCAGTGGCCCAGAGCTTCCCTGGCAGGCCGGCACTTGTGACGTGGCACAGCCTTCCCTCAGCAGAGGTCCTGGAAGAACACAGCTGAGAAGGGGGACCCGCTTGGAAATCTCAGGGACCCTAAGCCAATACCAAGGACTTGTGGGTCAGTGGCAGAGACAATCTGTGGCAAGACTGAAATGAAGGCTTAGGCTCTTGCAACAGCCTTAAATCTCTGGGAACACCTGGGAGGTTTGATTATTAAAGCTGCCCTGCCTCCCTAACCACCAAGACACATGCCCCACATTCAACGTGGACAGCACCGACAACACACCCAAACTTAGTGCACCAACTGAACCCCACAAGAATCAGACTCTCACACACCACAAAGACAAAGTCGGGGAGAACTGACTTGAGGGGAATAGATGACTCACAGATGCCATCTGCTGGTTAGTTAGAGAAAGTGTACGCCACCAAGCTGTAGTTCTGACAAATTAGAGATCAATCAAGTAAAGCAAATGCCAAGAGGCCAAAAACAACAGAAAATCTTAAAGCGTATGATAAAACCAGACGATATGGAGAACCCAAACCCAAACACCCAAATCAAAAGATCACAGGAGATGCAGTACTTGGAGCAATTAATAAAGAACTAAAGACAGACAACAAGATCATGGCACAGGATATAAAGGACATGAAGAAGAGCATGGCACAGGATATAAAGGACATAAAGAAGACCTTAGAAGAGCATAAAGAAGAAACTGCAAGAGTATATAAAAAAAATAGATGATTTTATGGAAATAAAAGAAACTGTTGGCCAAATTAAAAAGATTCTGGATACTCATAGTACAAGACTAGAGGAAGCCGAACAATGAATCAGCAACCTCCGGGACCACAGAACAGAAAATGAAAGAACAAAAGAAAGAATGGAGAAAAAAATCGAAAAAATCAAAATGGACCTCAGGGATATGATAGATAAAATAAAACATCCAAATATAAGACTCATTGGTGTCCCAGAAGGGGAAGAGAAGGGTAAAGGTCTAGGAAGAGTTTTCAAAGAAATTGTTGGGGAAAACTTCCCACACCTTCTACACAATATAAATACACAAAGCATAAATGCCCAGCAAACTCCAAATAGAATAAATCCAAATAAACCCACTCCAAGACATATTCTGATCACACTGTCAAATACTGAAGAGAAGGAGCAAGTTCTGACAGCAGCAAGAGAAAAGCAATTCACCACATTCAAAGGAAACAACATAAGACTAAGTAGTGACTACTCACTACTCAGCGGCCACCAAGGAGGCGAGAAGGCAGTGGCATGACATATTTAAAACTCTGAGAGAGAAAAATTTCCAACCAAGAATACTTTATCCAGCAAAACTCTCCTTCAAATTTGAGGGAGAGCTTAAATTTTTCACAGACAAACAAATGCTGAGAGATTTTGCTAATAAAAGACCTGCCCTACTTCAGATACTAAAGGGAGCCCTACCAACAGAGAAACAAAGAAAGGAGAGAGAAATATAGAGAATTTTAACAGACTTATAGCGAACATTACATCCCAGGTCACCGGGACACACATTCTTCTCTAGTGATCATGGATCTTTCTCCAGAATGGACCGTATGCTGGAATATAAAAGAAGCCTCAATAAATTAAAAAAAAAAAAAAAAAAAAAAATTGGATTTGTTCAAAGCACATTCTCTGACCACAATGGAATACAAATAGAAGACAATAACCATCAGAGACCTGGAGAATTCACAGACACCTAGAGGGTAAAAATGAGGGGGAGATGAAAACATTACTGGATAATCAAAAGCTGAGGGACTTCCATCACTAGATCAGTCCTATAAGAAATGCTAAAGGGAGTTGAGCAGGCTGAAAGGAAGGGACACTAAACAATTGACTGAAACTACTTGAAGAAATAAAGATTTCCAATAAAGATCACATGGTAAATATAAATACCAATACTACTATATTTTTGATTTGTAACTCCAGTATTTACTTCCTACAGGATGTAAAATACATAAACTGTAATGATAAATCAGTGGTTTTGGACTCAATGTAAAATATGTAATTTTTGACAAGAACTACATAAAGGTGGGGGAATGATGGAGTATAGGAACATAGTTTAGGTGTCCTATTGAAGTTAAGTTGGTATCAAAGAAAAACAAGATTGTTATAGATTTAAAAGGTTAAATTTAAGCCTCACAGTAAACACAAAGAAAGTATCAGAGAATATGACCATAGAGATGAAAAGTAGAGTATAGGTTACAAGAAGAAGGGGAAGGGGCAATGGGGAGTTAAGAAATGAGTGCAGGGTTTCTGTTTGGGGTGAAGGGAAATTTCTATTAATGGATGGTGGGAAGGTGATAGCATTGCCACATTCTAAACGTGATTAATCCCACCAATGAAATGCTAGGGAGGGGGTGGAATGGGAAGATTTAGGCTGTATATATGTTTTCACAATTGGGGAAAAAAAAAAAAAAAAGACAGTCTAAATAGATGACAATTAAATGCCAAGGATGATCCTGGATGGGATCTGAGGATGGAGGAGAGGAGGCTCAAGGGGACACAGATGGGACATAAGGAAAAAAAAAAGGAAATATAGAATGTAAGCTTTGTATCAATGTTGAATTTCTTGAACTTCTTAGCTGTGCTTAATGGGACTGCATAAAAGAAAGTTCTTGTTCATGGGAAAGGTATATGTGAATTATACTGTTTGTTCAAAGATGTGTGCAGCTTACTCTCATATGTTCAGAGGACAGAGCAATAGATGATGGATGATAGACAGGGAGGGAGGGAGGGCGGGAAAGAAAGAAATGGTGGTGTGACAGGATGTTAAAGTTGGTGGATCGGGGTATCGGGGGGGTCGGGGTATGCTGGAGTTCTGTGTATGGAGTTTGTATTGTTTTTGCAACTGTTCCTGTAAGTTTGAATTTATTTCAAAATAAAATTTAAAAAAACTAAAAAGTTTAAAAAAAGAAAAAAAGAAAAAAATGCAAATTTTACATTAATTTCTGTTCATATTCAACTATTTCTACCTAAAGTTTTTTTTATTTTTTTATTTTTTTATTAGAGCAGTAGTAGCTTTATAGAAACATCATGCAGGAAGTACAAAGTTCCCATATACCCCCCTCACATACACTCAATTTCCCTATTAGCATGTTAGTTTGGCACCCAACCTTTTAGCTTCCAAAATTACTACTGAACACAGTATATTAGTTATTGCTTCCAGCATTAGGTCTTCCTACTTTAAACATGATGGCTTTCCTTCATGTAAATCATTGACTAAATGTTTAAAGGAATGGGCCCACAGGAAGTGTTACTGCTTCTTCTGATTCCCTAACAAACTATTATTAGGTTCTTGTACTCTTACTTCTCTAAAACCAGTTTCTCTCTCATGGATTTCTCCTGATTTCTATGACACATGTAGGATTGCTCAGTTACTTTCCAGGACTATAGACTTTTAGTGTTAGAAGGGACTTCCCAGGATCATCTACTCTTGTGCAACTCCCTCCTTCACAAATACGGAACAGGAAATCAGGAAAGTTTAGTTATATACTCTAGTCCACATGGTTAGTTAAACAGTATATCTAAGAGCAGGACTAAGGCATTCTAACTGTACAAATATAAGGTACTCTTTTCATTACAGGTTTTCATGTAAACATTTGTATTTTCATCTGTTCACTTCATCTACATGAAATAAAATAAATTATAGATTTTGATTATTCTCTGTTCTCTCCAAAACAGTATGTTCTTTTGTTTTCAAGAGTATTCTTCTGGCTACCACAAGAAAGCATGCACTTTTCTCTACTTTTTATATATGTTCAAGGGGTAGGTGGGTGAATAATCTGTCTCTATTCTGACAAGTTGACTAGCAAAATAAATAAAAAGTTTTGGGGTGCTACAGGGATTGAGGAAAGGAAAATTTCGGTTACAGATCTCAAATCCTGACCCTCAGTTCTACTAGTGCACTTAAAATTAACCATCAACTCCCTGAGACTCATTAGAGAGAATAATTTTATCTTTTTACTGGTAAGCTAATATACTGACTCACTGAATCAATGATAAAATACATTCTTTTTATACCGTTTCTGGCTGATTACTGGCCAGCATTGCTTATGACCAAACCTAGCTATGAAATCCATTATAAAAAATAACAACCATCATCTGCCTCCCTACCAGAATATCAGTTCCATCAGTGTTAGTGTTCATTTTTCACTCTATGATTTGTGACAGGCTTATAGGTGCTCAATAAAAATGTACTGATACACAAATGAATGAATAAATAAATTAATAAGTTCTTTAAAAGGAAAACTGACCAAACTTTCTGAAAATGGAAATGCAAAAGATGTGAAAAATTAACAAACACCAAAACTTAACAGAAGTTAAGACACACATTCTACAGGAATTCACTTGGCCACCAAAGCTAATTAAAGAAGCAATGAGTCTTCATATTACAATAACAACATTCTTATTCAACAAAGTGCTTGCTCCTTTTCTATTTTGCCCTTTTCCTTGGAAACTCTTGACAGGTTACTCTTTGTTTCCTTAGACTCCTTATGCATATGAGACTTCTACAACAAATCCTGTGTTCATTTCTGTAGAAACACCAAGCAAATGTTTAAGGAGATCAAATCAAGTTCACATTCTTAAGGGCATAAAAAGGCTGTCAGCAGACATACAGATTAGGTTCTCATAAATTAGTATGAGCATTACTTTATGACATGAACTAAAAAATAATGCCAATAATTCACTATTTCTTTTCAGTGTTTCTATTTTCTTTGTACACAGTTGCTCTCAGAATTCATTTCAAAATATCAAATCTCAGATTCACCAAAATAGCAATTTCTAACACTCCTACATTGGTTAAATCAAGCCATTCTTTTTGCTGGTACTTTCATTAAACTTTATTTCTACAATGATCCTCTAAAATCTAGGTAAAAAGTACTAAAACAATGTTTAATCAAAGCATGAAGATGAAGAAACTTGATCACCCAATCCTTTTTTCCCTAACATTTTCAATATGTTTACAATTCTTCTAACAAACTTCATATGCCTGTGCTAAGCTGAAGTTACTCAATTAGAATTAACTGCATCAAACCCTACTTGTTATTCAAGCATTCATACTAAAACATTTAAAAATTATCAAGTCAAAACAAGTATTATTTGATATATCACCTATAGTTTACATTATATTCCATAAACAAAATAAAGCACCAGCCTATATAAACCCACCAGACTCTCTTCATGGAATTTTCCTTTAAGCTCACAAAAGTGAAAAATCTAATTAAAAACAACAAGAAAACTATTGATTGAAGAAACAGATTAACTTACTGAAAAAATCTTTAAAGACGCTTAACCAATCCATTTTGGAAAAAGATCCCGTGTTCTCTTGTGTGTTTGTCACACAGCTCAGGGTAGTTCTCAGTGAACTTCCTGGTCTATTCTGCAACACTGAAACTTCCCACACCCAATCCATGTGACTTGGCCCACACCCAGGCAATAAAAAGTTTTTCTGAAGCTTCTCTATTTCCAAAACATTTTCTCCCTTAAACTATAAAAGAATCTGCAAAACAAGTATATAATGATGGCCACAAATATGACCTTATTATTCAGTTATTTTGCAAGAAGCTTTTAAAGCAAGTATTTTTTTTTTACTAGTTAAAAATACATTTATGCATTCATTCTTTTCCTTTGTTTTCTCCTTTTCCTTCCTAACCTTCAAAACAATGTCTCCACCAGCATAAACATTGGGAAACAAATCCACTAATTACATGGGACATTTACATTACCAAAAAGTAGGGCAGAAATTCTGAGAAAAAGGAGAAGGTGGGCTGACGCAAAAGCCGGTTTAAAATCATCATCACACAGGCTAACTATGGATCACTAACTTAAAAGAGAATGATTCTAAGCACCCTGGAATACAGGTAGTGATAACTGTAATGTAACAATAAAGTTAACAGAGATTTCCTAGGACTTAAATAGATATAGCCCTGCTAAAATTCTCTCAATAATATCAGAAAGCAGTAAGGAAAGTTTCCCAGGAGTATCTACAATAAACATTGTATATAATTTGGCTTTAAAAAATTATATCCAGTAGCACCTAAAACTGGGATATTCTTCCTCTTTACTCTATGATGCTAGTTTTTTCACTATCTTTTTTTTTAATTAACTAGGACATATGCTCTAGATCCAGGATACCCGCTTCTTCTTTAAAAGGAACAAAAAAGTCTAGGTATGGCCCTAGTCCCTTCTGTGCCTTACCACTACAAGACTTATTTCTTGACCTTAATTGTTCCTCATGGCTCTAATAATCAACATATTTTAAACAAATGTCCAGTTTTTACAAAACCAGAAATATTCCTGGTTCTAATTCTGGTCTATTCAGCTGTTTAAGGAAATCTCTCTCTGATTTGGCTTCCATTTTAAAAACTAAAAATAATAGTCTTATTTGTAAAACTTGAAAAAAAGTTAATTCAAAATACAGCAATTAAATGTAATGGTGAAATTTAAATTAATAATTCCATCTATTAAATCATCTTTATAACACTGGAAAATGCTCAGTGATCAATATTCTAACATCTTAATATCTTACTTTGAATTGTACTATATTTTAGTTTTTGCTATTTTACAATGGTTAAAAACATTAAAGATTTGTCTTCTACTGCTGATAATTAAAATGACACTCTGGTCTAGAATAACAAGATGAATAAGAAATAATGAAAACTAACATAAAGCAATTAGTCAGTAATATTTCATATTTGTTCCCAGCACCATTAAGCAACAACATGCCTGCCTGAGTACAAAGATGAAATTCTGTCCCTCCCAATTCCTTCCTGTCAGCCAAGAGTTTAATTTTTAAAAAACCACCCCCAAACAGGAATTTCCTTCCTATCGTTCAGCCAGGCCCAGTGGGAAGCAGGCTCCACTGTCTCTGTCCCTAAAGAAGTGCCAGTAAAAAAACTCGATACAGTTAGAGGAAGAAAGAGAGAAAGAAGGGGGGGTAGGGGAGGAGTGGGAAAGAGATCAGCTCTTTAGATGCTCATCTGCAGTAATGATCCAGTTTAAAACTCTTATCAAAGAAAAGAATGAAACGATGATTTGTTTTTTAAAGTTAAGTTCAAAATGTAAGCCATTTGATGTCAAAATATAGATAGCAATGTGCCATGTAAAATAAGCTGCGGCGATGCCAAAAAGCAATCCTACATCTCTCACTTATCCCTGCTTCAATTAGAGGCAGAATATAGGTCAGAGTCAATTCTGCTCATTAGCACCACTCTGGCTTGACCCTTGAACTCAGGCAGTCCACCTGCCTAGGTTTACAAAAACTGCCTCTTAATAACATTTTATGACCTTCACTGGCCTCCTGACTTGAATACCTGCTATGAGCCAAACTTACCTTGCCTACCTGGAATTCTAGTTCCTGGCCTTTTCAAGCCAATTCTGCCCACTGTTGTCAAAATTCTTTGTAAAGAACCAAGCTCCAGAATCCATTTAATAGAAGTTTTGTTTGTATGTTTGTTTATAAAATACAAAACAACTTACCTAAGGTATCCTTTAGGTTTTTTACAATAGATGCTTTCCGGGCACTGTTTTTCCTTTCCACATAGTTAGAAGGCACAAAACCAGTTTTATTCATGGAATTTCTAACTCGCCACCAAGATTTAGAATCATCCAGAAGCCATAATCTCTCATTCTTCTTGATGTCCAGCTCTTGTTCTTGTTGGGCAACATAATCGAATTTGGCTACTACCACAACTTCTTCTGCCATTTTTCAGCAGCTTCAGCACTGTAAACATGTAGAAAATATTTTTATTTAAGATTGAAATAACAGTCATCTATATGCTTTTCACAAGACACAGACACCTAAAAACCTAAGAACATTGAAAGGTTGAAAGTCAAAGTATGGGGGAAAAAATATGCCAGGCAAATATTAACAAAAAGAAAGGTGGTATAGCTGTAGTAATATCACACAAAAGCACTTTAGGACAAAAACCACTACTGGCGATAAATTCACCACACAATGATAAAAGGTTCTATTCGGTAATCTAAACTTAAATGTACCCAATAACACAGCTTCAAAATAAACATTAATAGAGCCATAAAGAGAAATGGACAAATCCAATGTCAGAGAAGACAATTTTTAATGTAGCACAATAATAAAAATTACAAGGAGACAAAAAAAATTGTTGAAGACAGAGAATAACTGACACCACAACCAATATATTTGATCTAATAGACACATAAAGAACTTTACTTACAACAATTAGAGAATACAAATGGAACATATGTAAGTATCAATCAAATGCCCGGTCATAAAGTCTCAACAACTTTCATGTAATTGGTATCCAGTAACCATATATTCAGACAACAACTAAAAGAAGAACACTTCTAAAATCTCTTAAGTCAAAGAAAAAATCATAATAGAATTTTAAGAATACTTAGAACTGAATGATAAAAATGATTTTAATCTAACCTTGGGGAAGGTAGCAAAATGAATACATAAATGGAAATTTTTTGAATGAAATGGTTACACTGAAAAATTAGAAGAGCTAAAATAAATTAATGAAATGAGCACTTATCTTAAGAAGTTACAAGAAAACAAGGAAGAATGGAAGGAAGGAAATAATAAAGATAAAAACGGAATTTAATGAAACAGAAAACAAAGATATCAAAAAATAAAAACAGAATTTAATGAAACAGAAAACAAAGATATATCAGAAAGATTCAACAAAACAAAAAGGTCGTTCTTTATTAAAACTTTTAAAATTGACTTATTTCTGGCAAGACTGATCAAGGAAAAACAGTAAAAACACACCCAAATACTAGAACTGAAAAGAGAATAACAATTAGATGCTGCATGCAAAAGATATGTAATATTATAAACAACTTTACCAACAAATCTGAAAATAGGTGAAATGTCCAAATTTATATAAAAATAAAAATAACAATAGTAATAAAATTGAAAGTTATTAAGAAATCTTCCCATAATGAAAACACCAAATAGTGTTTTCAAGGCAAACTCTATTAAAATTTAAAGAAAGGGTAATTCCAATTTATACAAACTCATTTAGAACAAAGAAAGGAAAATTACAAGGCTAACTTGCTAATTAGCACTCTTTGCTTTACTCAGAGATTGTGTTTTACATAAACAGCTATCCCTGGTTTAGCAAGCAAATAAATTCAGTTTTCTGCTTCAGATATCGACTAGCAGTCTCTTCTTTCTACTATGAAGCTAACTGTTCAATGTTCCCAGGGAAAGTCGTCTTAATCTACTACACATTGTTTACCCCTCCTGAAAAAAAAAAAATGATCCAAGTATGTACAGCAGCAAAACAACTAAAGAAGCTAAAATGTATGATGTGGTAATCAAGAAACAATGATGAGCAGAGAAAAATCAGGAAAAAATATTTGTATTCCTGCAATTTTTCTGTGTTTGAAATTACTTGAAAATAAAAAGTTATAATCAAGCCTAAATAATTACTGATATCTGATGTGAAAAATTATAACAATGAGCAATAGGTTTTCTGAGAAACTGAAAAGCTAGAAGCAGAGATATTTTTTCAGGGATACCTGAGCATTGACTCTGCTTCCTCCCCTACGTACACAACACCCCCATACCCCCCCGCACACAATTAATATAAAATTTAATGCAATTTAATTGCAGGCCCAATGGAATTTCTTTTGCAACTTGACAAACTGATTTTAAAATAAACATGTAAAGAATATTTTGGAAATAATGAGAGTTGGTATAATGACATTGTAAGTTGCTTATCCAGCATTTTCTCTTTTCCTAACAGTATCCCAATTACCTTTCCAATTGCCACCATTCTATTATTATTTTAGCCCTGCTACTTAAGAGACTGACCCTACCTTCAAAGGTACGTCTGGATTAATCAAAGCCCTGACAGTATATTAGAATTACTTATAGAGCTCCTAAAGAAAATACAGGAGTCAGGGCCCTCACTTCTCTAATCAGTCTGAAGTGTCGCCTAAGCATGAGTATTTTTAAAAGCTTCATGACTAACGAATGTACAGGCGTGGTTCAGAAGCCAATCATAACCATCTCTCTCCCCTTGCCTGTTCTGTTCACATTAACCCAATTAAGACCAATGGAATGCAGGGTCAAGTATGTTTAGAACTTCTAGGAAAAGCTTCCTGGTTCTTCAGAAACACAGTCAACAAGTGTCTCTGGATTTTGTCATGGACAGATGTGAGGTCTGGAAGTACTGCAGCTATCTTGTCACCAGATGGAGAATAAAGCTGACAAACAAGTAACTGCCAGGAAACAGAGCCAGAGCTGCTAAAACAAGCACTGAAGCCTACCCTTTGAACTTCCAGTTCCTTGGACCAAAAAATCTCTCTATTGTAGAAGACAATTTTACCTGGGTTTTGTTATTTTCAGCTGGGTTCCAAATGTAGGCCAATATCAAAATATACTAAAATGCAAAGGCAATTAAAACAATATGATACTGGCACAGAAACAAACAGATCAATGGAATATAGACTGAGATCTGAAACAGATACACTTACATACAAATGTTGCAGAAGTCCTCATCTCTAATATACCATCTTTTAATTCTAGTTTAGACCTTTGTGCTGGTTTGAATCTTTTGTGTACCTCAGAAAAGCCAATGTTCTTTTAATACAATCTTGTTGGGGTAGAACTATTGTGGGTGGGACTTCTTGATTAGGTTGTTTCCATGGAGATGTGACCTGGGCCATTCAGGGTGGGTCTTAATCCCCTTGGCAGGAGTCCTCTGTGAGAGGACATTTTGGAGAGAACTCAGAGAAGTTAAGAGAGACATTTTGGAGAAAGCCATTTTGAACCCAGAAGCTAGGAGAAGGACCAGAAGATGTTGCGATGTGCCTTTCCATGTGACAGAGGAACCCCGGATGCCATCAGCCTTTCCTCAGAGAAGGCATCTACCTCTTGATGCTTTAATTTCGACATTTTCATGGCTTGAGAACTGTAAATTTGTAACCTAATAAATCCCCATTGAAAAAGCCAACCCATTTCTGGTATATTGCATTCTGGCAGATTTAGCAAACTGAAACAACCTTCTGAAAGTAGAAGTAGTACCCCAAAGCACTGGTGTTATGACCTGAATACAGAATGTATTTTTGTGGTATCGGATTCACACCTCCCCTAACCTTTTACAGTGGACTCACTCACACCTAATACAAAGTGAGTAATTTTTTAAAGTGACTTCCTTTGATGAAGCTTTCCAAAGCAATCAACTTAGTTTTCAAAAAAAACAACTCTCTTTTAGCACACTTTCATTATGTAATACATAAAATTATAATACACACACTTGGAAGAAACAGGCTTAGAAATGCAATACAACTGACTTTTGGTAAGCAGATCCAGCTCAATTGGGGGGAGCAGAAATGTGTTAAGGGATCAGGGTGAATACTATGTAATAGTAATGGAGGGGTGTACTGGGTTGAATAGCGTTCCCACAAAATTCATGCCTACCCGAACCTGTAAATATGAGCTTATTTGGAAATAGAGTCTTTGCAGATATAATCAAATTAAGAGATCATAGTGGATTACAGTGAACCCTAAATCCAATGATTGGTGTCATTATAAGAAGAGGGAAATGGGAAATATAGACAGAAGACAAAGACACAGAAGGAAACCCATGTGACAATAGAGGCAGAGACTGTTGTGATGTAGCTACAAGCCAAGAAATGCCAAGAATCCTGGCAACCATCAGAAACTATGAAGAGGCAAGAAATGATTCTTCCTTAGAGCCTTCAGAGGAAGCATGGCCCTGGTGACACCTTGATTTCTACCCTCCAGAACTGTGAGAAAATAAAATTTTTACAGTTTTAAGCCACCAGTTTGTGGTAATTTGTTATGGCAGCCATAGTAAAGGAATACCAGGGGGTTAATTAGAAAAGGCAAGTCAGTTAAGTAAATTACTCTGTGTGTATAAACATACAAATATGTAAGAATTTCCCAGATGACAGGGGTGGCCTTTTAAATGATGAGAAAGAATAAGTAAATCAATAACTGATACCAAGACAAATGGCAATTTTTTTAGGAAAAAAATGGTGTCCTAGGTCACACAATATACAAAAGTATGTTATTAGACCAAGGATTTTCCCTTCCGGGATGATGGAGTAGATATACTTTTTCCCTATTTCTCCAGCTAAATACAACTAAAAAGCCTGGACATTATATATAAAACAGACATCAAATAACTCTGAAAGGTGAAGTGAAAAAGGCAGATAGGCTACAGACCTCAGTCCCCAAGAAAGAACATGGTCGTAAATTCCCGGGGTTTTATTTTTGCTTCATATACCCTGGACATGGAGCTGCACTTCAGCAGCCTAGAAATACCAACAGGCACAGATGCAACTAGCAACAACAAAAGCCTGTGATCGCCAGTCAAAGGATCAAAATGTGGCAGCCAAGCAAAACAATAAACTTTTAGACAAAAGCTTAGAGCAGTTTTTGTCTAATCTAGCCAACCTCCACAAAAAAAAGTATGGCCCCATCAATTTCTACAAAGGTCAATTGGAAACCCTAGACTTCTACCCAACATCTTTGCCAGGTGGTATAAGAAAAGGTCAACTTAGGGAAACAGGATTTTCACTGTACTGGCCAGACTGTAAATCAGCAACGATATAAAAGAACTCAACATCGTCAACACCAAGCAGATAATTATGCCTAACAGTCACCCCCAGAGAACCTCTTTTATTGCTCAGATGTGGTCTCTCTAAGCAAAACTCGGCAAATAAATTCACTACCTTCCCCACTATGTGGGACATGATTCCCAGGCGTATAAGTCTCCCTGGCAATGTGGGACATGACACTCAGGGATGAGCCTGGCCCTGGCATCATGGGATTGAGAAAACCTTCTTGGACCAAAAGGGGGAAGAAAATGAAACAAAATAAAACTTTCAGTGGCTAAGATATCTCAAATAGAGATAAGAGGTCATTCTGGAGGTTACGCTTATGCATTATATAGGTATCCCTTTTTAGTTTCCAGTAACTAGGAGGAAATACCTGAATCTGTTGAACTGGAATCCAGTAGACTTGATTCTTGATCATGATTGTATAACTATATAGCTTTTACCATACGACCATGTGATTGTGAAAACCTTGTGACTGACACTGTTTTTACAATGTATTGGCAGATAAGTAATAAAATAAATACAAAAAATATATATAAATAATAGAGGGGGATAAGAGGTACAGGATGTTCTGGGTGTTCTTAGTTTTTTCTTTATTTTGGAGTAATGAAAATGTTCTAAAATTGACTGTGGCAATGAATGCACAACTATGTGATGATACTGTGAGCCACTGATTGTATACTTTGGATGGATTATATGGTGCGTGAATATATCTCAGTAATATCGCATTAAAAAAAAACAACCAATAGGATCTAACTGACATTTATAGAATATTCCACCCAACATAAAAATATACATGCTTTTCAAATGCCCACAGAATAAATACCAAGATAGACCGTTTCCTGGGTCACAAATCAAACTTCAGCAAATGTAAAATAATTGAAATCATACAGTGTCTTCTCTGACCACAATGGAAACAAAACTAGAAATCAATAACTGAAAGATAACAGGAAAATCCCCAAATGTTTGGAAATTAACAACATTGTTTAAATGATCCATGAGTCAAAGACAACATTTCTAGGGAAATAAAAAACTACATGAATAAAAACGAAAACACAACATAGCAAAATGCATGAGAAAAGTCTCAAATCAGTAATCTAAGTGACCAACTCAAGAACCTAAAAAAAGAATGGCAAAATAAACCCAAAGCAAACAGAAGGAAACAGTAAACAGCAGAAATCAATGAAACTGGAAACAAAAAAAGAGAAAAATCAATGAAACAAACAGCTAGTTCTTTGAAAAGATCAATAAAATTGACATACCTCTAGCAAGAAAAAGAGAGAAGACACAAATTAACAATATTAGGAATGAAATAGGAGTTATTATTACAGAACCTGAAGATATCAAAAGGATAAGGGAACCCTATGAACAACTGTACACACATAAATTTGACAGCTTTAGAAGAAACGGACCAATTATTCAAAAAAACACAACTCATCTAATATGAAACAGAACATGAGAATATCCCTCTCACTATTCAGGAAATTTAATTTATAATTTAAAAACTCCACCAAAAAAGAAATATCCAGGCTGAGATGGATTCACTGAGAATTCTACCTAACATGTACTGACAGTGACACAATAGTGCTGGATGTTCTAGCTAGTGCAGTAAGCCAAGAAAAGGCAATAATGTGTATACAGATCAGAAAAGAAGAAATAGAACTGCCTCTATTTGAAAATGACTGTCTATTTAGAAAGGCCCAAGGAATCTACAGAAAAGTTTCTAGTACTAAGTGAATTCAGCAAGACCAAAGGATACAAGATGATCAACATGCAAAACCAATTGTATTTCTATATACCAGCAAAGAATATGTGAATACCAGAATCAAAATACAATACAATATACAATAGCTAAAAAAAATACATGAAGAGGACTTGTATGCTGAAAATGACAAAACACCAATGAAAGAAATCAAAGATCTAAATAAAAATGTACATGAATTGGAGAACTCAACATAGAAAAGTTACAGGTGTAATGCAATTCTTATCAAAACCCCATTCTAACATATATATGGAAAGGCAAAGGAACTGAATACCTAAAGCAATTTTTAAAAGAAGAATAAAGTTGGAGGACTCATCCTTCTAAATTTCAAACTGATGTAGCTATAGTAATCAAGACTATGGTATTAGCAAAGGGACAGACATATTAATCAAAGGAAAATAACAGGAAACCCAGAAACAGATCCACACAAAAATGCCCAACTGAATCTTTTTTTAATGTAAAAAAATTTTTTTTTATATAATTCAGCAGAATACAGAATTTGATTTTGATGGTTATTTTCTCAGCACTTATTAGATACTCCTTATTCTCTAGAGTCTCCTGTTGAGTCATCTTTTGTCACTCTAATTATCTTTCCTCTGTAGATAACCTTTCTTTTCTTTCTAGCTTTTAAAAATATTTTCCCTTGTATTTGCTGTTCAGCAGTTTTATCAGCACATACTTTCCATGCATGAATTTTTTTAAAATGGATCTTGTTGAGGATCTGTTGTTATTCTTCATTCTGATGACCCACTTCTTTCATTAAGTCTGGAAAATCCTCAAACTGTATCCTTTTATAACTTCTCTCTTCTATTTTCTCTATATTCTTCTTAATGGACTCATTTGATGTATAACAGATTTTTTAATTTTCTGATCCACAATCCAGCTGAGTTTTGACAAAGGTGCAAAAGTAATTCAATGGAGGAAATATAGCCTTTTCAACAAATAGTGCTGGAGTGATTACATATCCATAGGCAAAAAAATAAACCTCAACCTAATGTCACACCTTATACAAACGCTAACTCAAAATCAATCATGAACTTAAATGTAAAAGGTAACACTAGAGAGAACCTAAGATGGCAGCTAGGTGAGACAGCACAAAAAAAAAATCTCCATGAAAAATACTAGAAAAAACCAGAAGGAGACCCAGAGTACCAGTTTCAGCGATGCGCCAGTTGGATGAGGCCTCCTAGCACCACAGGGGCTGTATACTTGGTGTAACCAGGAGTCTGCGTTCCGAAACGAGTGAGTAAGCTGGCTGGAAGACCCGCAGCCATGCTGTGGTGTGGGGAAGCCGGCGGCTGGCGGCTGGAGACAAACTGGTTCTTTAAAAAAAAAAAAGGGAAAAACCCAGGAGCGGCCACAGTTGTCAATGGTGGAAACCGCGCAGCGAAACATGACAGGAGCAAGCTGAGCCAGCCTCTCGGTGTCGGCCATGGGGGATAGCTCGTGGCAGACACCCTCGGGACCAGGGGAGAGCAGGGGAGAGCCAGAGGGAGGGAGAAGCCCAGCGGCTTGTAGCTAGATCCCCGGAGGGCTGGATAAACTCCTGCCCGGAGCTGTGCCCACAGCCCAGAGCCCTGCCAGTTGTCCCAGAGCTGGGAAGGAGGAACTGTGCGAAGAGAAGGGTTTGTGGAGACGCCCCATTCAACCATTTTTGAGTCGGGCTGAGAGCGCCCCGGCATGGCAGGGCGGCCCGGGGCTTCCCTTGAGGGACAGTGCACAGTTGTAACATAGCACAGCCCTCCCTCAGCAGAGGTCCTGGAAGATCACAGCTGAGAAAGAGGGCCCGCTCGGAAAACCCAGGGACGCTGCACCAAGTCTGGTGGTTTGTGGGTCAGCGAGAGAGAGGGTCTGGGACGGATCCAAAATGAAGGCTTAAGACTCTGGTGATGGCCTTGAATCTCCAGGAACACCTGGGGGGATTGAATATTAAAACTGCCCTGCCTCCCTGGCCACCCGGACACACGCCCCACATTCAGGGCGGACGGCTCTAACAACACACCCAAACTGAGTTCACTAACTGAATCCCCACAAGAATCATTTCCCCACACACCGCGGGAACAAGGTTGGGGAGAGCTGACTTGAGGCGTACAGGTGACTCACGGACACCACCTGCTGGTTAGCTAGAGAAAGTGTACGCCACCAACCTGTGTTTCTGAAAAATTAGACTGGCATTTTTTTTTTAACAACTCGAAAGAACCCTATCAAGCAAAGCAAATGCCAAGAGGCCAAAAACAACAGAAAATCTCAATGCATATGATAAAACCAGTCGATATGGAGAACCCAAGTCCAAACATCCATATCAAAATATCTGAAGACACCCAGTTTTTGGCTCAATTAATCAAAGAACTACAATCAAGGAACGAAAACGTGGCAAAGGATTTAAAGGACATCAAGAAGACCATGGCCCAGGATATAAGAGACATAAAGAAGACCTTAGAAGGGCATAAAGGAGACATTGCAAGAGTAAATAAAAAAATAGAAGACCTTATGGAAATAAAAGAAACTGTTGGCCAAATTAAAAAGATTCTGGATATTCACAATACAAGATTAGAGGAAGCTGAACAAAGACTCAAAGTCCTAGAAGTCCACAGAACAGAAAATGAAAGAACAAAAGAAAGAATGGAGAAAAAAATCGAAAAAATCGAAATGGATCTCAGGGATATGACAGATAAAATAAAACGTCCAAACTTAAGACTCATTGGTGTCCCAGAAGGAGAAGAGAAGGGTAAAGGTCTAGAAAGAGTATTCAAAGAAATTGTTGGGGAAAACTTCCCAAACCTTCTACACAATATAAATACACAAAGCATAAATGCCCAGCAAACTCCAAATAGAATAAATCCAAATAAACCCACTCCGAGACATATTCTGATCAGACTCTCAAATACTGAAGAGAAGCAGCAAGTTCTGAGAGCAGCAAGAGAAAAGCAATTCACCACATACAAAGGAAACAACATAAGACTAAGTTGTGACTACTCAGCGGCCACCATGGAGGCGAGAAGGCAGTGGCATGACATATTTAAAATCCTGAGAGAAAAATTTCCAACCAAGAATACTTTATCCAGCAAAACTCTCCTTCAAATTTGAGGGAGAGCTTAAATTTTTCACAGACAGACAAATGCTGAGAGTTTGCCAATAAAAGACCTGCCCTACTCCAGATACTAAAGAGAGCCCTACTGACAGAGAAACAAAGAAAGTAGAAAGAGATATAGTGAATTTTAACAGACATATATAGAACCTTACATCCCAAATCACCAGGTCACTCATTTTTCTGGAGGGATCACAGATCTTTCTCCAGAAGGGACCATAGGCTGGGACATAAAACAAGCCTCAAAAAATTAAAGAAGAAAAAAGAAAATTGAATATATTCAAAGCACATACTCTAACCACAATGGAAGACAAATAGAAGTTAATAATTTTTTGAATTATAACTCCACTATTTACTTCCTACATGATATAAAATACACAAACTCTAAGGACAAATCAGTGGTTTTGAACTCAATGTAAAATATGTAATTTTTGACAAGAACTATATAAAGGTGAGGGAATGGAGGAGTATAGGAACAGAGTCTATGTGTACTATATAAGTTAAGCTGGTATCAAAGAGAAATGGGGGAAGGGGCAATGGGGAGTTAAGAAATAAGTGTAAGGTTGCTGTTTGAGGTGAAGGGAAATTTCTAGCAATGGAGGGTGGGAAGGTGATAGCATTACAACATTCTAAATGTGATTAATCCCACTAATGGAATGCTAGAGAGGGGGTAGAATGGGAAGATTTAGGCTGTATATATGTTTCCACAGTTGAGAAAAAAAAATAAAACAGTCTAAATAGACAACAATTGAATGCCAAGGATGACCCTGGATAGGATCAGATGATGGAGGACAGGAGGCTCAAAGGGACATAGTTGAGACATAAGGAAAAGGAAATATAGAATGTAAGCTTCGTATCATTGTTGAATCTCTTGTACTTCTTAGCTGCGCTTAATGGTATTTCATAAAAGAATGCTCTTGTTCATGGGAATTGTATATGAGAATTCTAGTGTTTGTTCAAGGAGGTGTGCAGCTAGTTCTCTTATGTTCAGAAGACAGAGCAATAGATGATGGATGATAGATAGGGAGAGACGGAGGGAGGGAGGGAGGGAGGGAAGAAATAGCAGTGAGACAACATGATAAAGTTTGTGGATCGGGGGGTATCGGGGGGTATCGGGGGGGGTCAGGGAATGCTGGAGTTCTGTGTATGGGGTTTGTATGGTTTTTGCAACTGTTCCTATAACTTTGAATTTATTCCAAAATAAAACGTTGGAAAAAAAAAAGATAACACTATTAAACTTTTAGGAAAAAACATACGAGAAAATCTTTGGGATATACAGTAGGCAAAGAGTTCTTACACTTGACATAAAAAGGAAGATCTAAAAAAGGAAAATTTGATACCTTGGCCTTCATCAATTTAAGAGATTTTGCTCTATGAAAGACAAGACGATGAAAAAGTAAGCTACAGGCTGGGAGAAAATATTTGCAAATCATACAACCAACAAAGGACTACATCTAGGATGTTTATTAAGAACTCGCAAAACTCACCAGTAGGAAAACAATTAGAAAACAGACAAAAACTCCCTCAACCCAATTAAAAAACTGGCAAAGAACTTGAGACTAGACATTTCTCCAAAGAAGATATACAAATGACCAACAGCACTTAAAAAGATGCTCAACATCATTAGTCATTAGGGAAATGCAAATCAAGACTGTGAGATACCCTAACAGCCACACTAAGATAGTAAGATTGTAAAAATGGAAAACAAAAAGTGTTGGTAAGGCTACGGAGAAATAGAAATTCTCATACATTGTGGGTGGGAATGTAAATTGGTGCAGCCACTGTGGAAAACAGTTTGGCAGAACCTGAGAAAGTTAAACATAGAATTATCATATGACCCAGCAACTCTACTTCTAGGGATATACCCAAACAAAGTGAAAGCAGGGACTCAGACAGATATTTGTACACCAATGTTCACAACATTATTCACAATACCCAAAAGGTAGAAGTTACCCAATGTGTCCATCAACCAAAGAAGGATAAGCAAAAGGTGGTAAATACATACAATTGGGTATTACAGAACCATAAAAAAAAAAAAATGAAGTGCTGATAAATGCTATAACATATGGATGAAGCTTGGAGACATATTGAGTCAGACAAAAATGACAAATATTGTATAATTTCTCTTATATGAAACACTTAGAATAAACAAATTCATAGACATAGAGAGCAGAACAGTGGTTAACAGGGACTGGAGGGAAGAGGGAATGGAGAGTTATTGCTTAATGGGTAAAATTTTCCATTTGGGATGATGTAAAAGTGTTCTAGAGATAGTGGCAAAGGTTACACAATGTCAGTGTACTTACAGTCACAGAATAGCACATGTAAAAATGGTTAAAATGACTCTGATATTATGTATATTTTACCTCAATAAGATATTTAAATATAGAAACAAAAAGAGAAGAAAAAAGAAAAGAGAAAAAAACAGGCAAAAGATATGAAGAGACATTCGTTGAAGGCATATAGATGATGAATGAGCACATGAAAAAATGTTCAACATCATTAGCTATTAAGGAATGCAAATTAAAATCACAATGGAATGTCACCATAGACTGGCTAAAAAAATAAGTGACAATATCAAATGCTGACAAGGATACGGTGGAACTGGATCACTCATTATGGTGGACTGAATTGTGTACCCCAGTTTGGACATGTTTGTGGTCCTGGTCCACATTCTGGTTGATGTGGACATAGTGTAAATAAGATCTCTTCAAGGTCTTACTTCAGTTAAAGTATGGCCCAACTGAATCAGGTTGTGCTTTAATCCATAGTCCTTTTACTGTAGTCCTTTATAAGCAGAGTTAAAGTCAGACAGAGAGAAGCCAAGGGGAGCAGACAGAGCTGGAAGTTTATAGAACGCAGGAGAGAAAGGAGAAAACATCACCATGTGCACTGTCATGTGACAGAAAAGCCAAGGACCAAGGAATGCCACAGTCTTCAGGGAGAAAACATTGCCTTACTGACACCTGGATCAGCCTTAAAACTGTGAGCCAATAAATTCCATTTAAGCCAACCTATCTGTATGGTATTTGTTTTAGGAGCAGAGAAACTAAAACAGCAGAGAAACTAAAACACTCATACATTGCCGATGCAAATATAAAATGGTACAACTGGAAAACAGTTTGGTAGCTTCTTAAACAAATAAACATACAACTACCATATAATCCAGAAACTACACTCCTGAGCATTTATCCCAGAGAAATGAAACCTCATGTTCTTACAAAAATATTAACATGAATGTTTATAGCAGCTTTATTTGTTAATAGCCAAAAAAGTGGAAACAGTCCAGCTGTCCTTCAATGGGCAAATGGTTGAACAAATCATGGTACATTCATACCATGGAATACTACTCAGCAATAAGCTATTGATATACCCAAGAACCTGGATAAATATTCAGGGAATTATGCTGAGTGGAAAAAAAAAAAAAAATTCCTAACGGTTATATACCAAATGATTCCATTTATATACCATTTTCAAAATTACAGAAATGAAAAACAGATTATTGGTTGCCAAAGGTTAAGGGAGAATATGGGGGTGGGAGGGAAGTGGGGGTGGCTATAAATGAGTAACATGAGGGATCCTTATGGAAATGTTCTATATCTTGACTGAATCTATGTCACTACACTGGTTCTGATATTGTACCACCGTTTGGCCAGATGCTACCATAGGGATCTCTAAGGATTATTCCTTATAATTGCATGTAGATCTAAAATTATCTCAAAATAAAAAGTTTATAAAGCAAATTAGGCTGATTAAAGACTTAAAAATAAAAAAGGCAAAACAAAATATAAAATATATAAATAATTTTTTCATATTCTTGATGCAGGGAACTACTTTCTTAGCATGGTTCCAACTACCAGAAACTGTAAATGAAAAACTTAAAACTTCTGTACAGCCAAGGACATTAGTTTCCTACTGCTGTTGTAAAAAAGTATAACAAACTTAGTGACTTAAACAATTTATCATCTTACCATTCTGGAGCTCAGAAGTGTAAAATGGATCTTATAGGCTAAAATCAAGGTAACAGCAGAGCTACATTCCTTCTAAAGGCTCTAGGGGAGAATCCATTCTTCGCCTTTTAAGCTTCTAGAAGCTGTTCACATTCCTTGACTTACAGCCACATCACTCTAACCTGCGCTTCTGTTGCTAAACCTCTTCTCTCACTTTGACGCTTCTGCCTCCTTCTTATAAAGATATTTGTGATTATTTTGGACCACCCAGAAAATCCAGGATAATCTCCTTATCTTGATAGCCTTAATCACATCTGCAAAATTCTTTTAATCATGTAAAGTAGCAAATTCCACAGGTTCTGGGATTAGGATCTCTACACGCTGGGGATGGGGGTAGGTGAGAAGGGGCATTATTGTGCCTACTACCATAATCAACAAAGTTAAGGTACTAATAAACTGGGGGAAATATCTGTTATATGTGCTTAGTACCTGTGATGGTTAGGTTCATGTGTCAACTTGGCCAGGTGATGATACCAGCTGTCTGGTCGAGCAAGCACTGGCCTAACCATTGCTGTGAGGATGTTGTGGCTGGTTAATAAACCACAGGCTGGTTTATTAAATCATCAGTCAATTGGCTGCAGCTGTGACTGATGACATCAATGAAGGGCATCTCTTCCACAATGAGAGAATGTAGTTGGCTGGATTTAATCCAGTCAATCAGTTGAAGACTTTTAAGCAAGACAGAGGACCTTCACTTCTTCGGCTGCCCGACAAAGCATTTCCTGAGGAGTTCGTCAAAGTTGGCAGTTCGTTTCCTGAGTTCATCGAACACGTTCATTAAGTTGCCAGTTCGTTTCCTGAGGAGTTCAACGGACATCTTCACTGGAGTTGCTGGTTTGCTGCCTGCCCTAAGGAATTTGGACTCGTGCACACCCACAGTTGTGTGAGACACTTTTATAAATCTTATATTCATAGATATTGCTTATTGATTGTTTCCCTAGAGAACCCTAATACAGTACCCATTAGAGAATTAAAGCTCATACAAAAGATGAAAAAAGATAATAAATTTAAACATTGGCAAAGGACAAAAAGCAATTATAGAAGAGAAAATACAAATGGTGAAAAAGAATTTGAAAAGATCCTGAATGTCTTGACAATTAAAGAAATGAAAAATAAAACTGAGATACTATACTTCTCCAATATTACCTAGTGTAAAAGAATGTACCAAAAATAGGCATTCAAATACATTACTGGTATTGTAAGCAAAAAGTGATACAAAGCTTAAAGTTTTTAGTTATGGAAATTTTCAAACATATATAAAAGTAGAGACTAGCACAATGAACACCCTACCTATCACCTAACTTAAATGATCAATATTCTGTCTTTGTGGTTCATCTATGACCCTATTTTTTTTCTTTTTGGTAGAAGGGGAGGTTAAAATATTTTAAAGCAAATCCCAGACATCCTATGATTTCACCTATAATTACTAACAGATAAGAACATTGTAAAAACATTAGCACAATACTATTATTATACCCTTCCAAAATTAACAATGAATCAAGGGCTTTTGCCCTTCTTTTTGCCATACCAGTTGCCCCTTTGGAAGTCTGCTAAAACCTATAAACCTCTACTCATAGTAGTATTTTTAAATACATAAAAATACACACAACTCTACATGGGACATGACTCCCAAGGGTATAAATCTCCCTGGCAACCTGGGATATGACTCCCAGGGATGAGCCTGGACACGGCATCGTGAGATTCAGAAAATCTTCTTGACCAAAAGGGGGAAGTAAAATGAAACAAAATCAAGTTTCAGTGGCTGAGAGATTTCAAATGGAGTCGAGAAGTCACTCTGGAGGGCATTCTTATGAGCTATATAGATCCCTTTTAGTTTACAGTGTATTGGAATAGCTAGAAGGAAATACCTGAAACTGTCGAACTGCAACCCAGTAGCCTTGATTCTTGAAGAAGATTGCATAACTATGTAGTTTACATGGTGTGACTGTGTAGTTGTGAAAACCTTGTGGCTCACACTCCCTTTGTCCAGTGTATGGACAGATGAGTAGAAAAGTGGGGACAAAAACTAAATGAAAATTAGGGTGTGATGTGGGGGATGGAATGTTTTGGGTATTTTTTTTTTTTTTTTTTTTTGAGTGAGAAAAATGTTCAAAAGTTGATTCTGGTGATGAATGCACAACTATATAATGGTACTATGAATAGTTGATTGTACACTGGATGATTGTAGGGTATGTGAATATATCTCAATAAAACTGTATTAAAAATACACACAATTAAGAAATTCAGTAATCAAAAAAATTTTTAAACCATGTAATGTAAGTGCTTCTTTTTTAAGGTTAATAACTCCTGGAATAATTAATTCCATCTAATACTGCTGTTTGATTTTCATAACTATTTTTTTTAAATGCCTTTTTAAAGTTAGCTTGTTGGGACCAGGATCCAAATCAAGTCCACATAATTGCACTTTAGTTAATATATCTTAAGTCTCTTTAATCTGTAACACAGCTCTCCTTCCCCACTTTTCCATGCCATTTATTTGTGGAAGAAACTGCCTTTATTTGCCCTGTAGCATTTCCCATGTTGTATATTTGGCTGATGTGTATCCTCATGCCATGATATGACATGTTCCTCTATTTACTCTATCTCCTATAAACTCGTAGTTATATGTAGAGGTTTTAATTTTTCTTGTTATTCTTGCAAGACTACTTGGAAAGTATTCTCATGTAATCCTTACTGCAACATCAAAAGGCACACTATGTCTGGCTATCTCATTTTTATTAGTGTTAAGATCAAATGATAGATTTAGTAGTATGAAGATGATTCATCCATTATAAGCTTCCCCATCACATTACCTAATGGTTTTTAGCAGCCACTGATGAACATTGTCTGAATCTACTCTTTCCAAAATGATGACTTCCTAGCTTTACCTGCTTTTAGAAATACTATGATTGTCCTATAAAGAATTTTGCCTCATTAACTATTTGATTACACTAATATACAGACTGCACTGGAAAGGCAGAATATACACTTAATTTTTTTTTCTTTCATCAATTTTCAGAAAAGTGGACTTACAAGATGCTTTATCCATTGTATTTCACTGTATGTATTCCATACAGCATTCCTTCTGATCAAGAGATTCACTTCCCAGTAAATAAATGGGACAACGAAGCAATGGAATTCACTGGTCTGGCCTTCATCCTGAAGAAGCTGGCTTGACAGAACAGTAGAATGGCCTTTTGAAGACTCACTTTCAGCACAAGCTAGGTGGCAATACCTTGCAGTCTTGGAGCAATGTCCACCAGGAAGTTGAACATGCTCTGTATCAGCGTCCAATATATGGTGCCATTTCTTCCATAGTCAGGATTCACAGGTCCAGGAATCAAGGGGTGGTGTATCACCTAGCGATACACCAGAACAATTTTTGCTTCCCATTCCTACGACCTTATGCTCTGCTGGTCTAGAGGTCTTGATTCCTAATAAAGGACTCTCTTCCATCAAGAAACACATCAATGATACCACTGTGGAAATTGAGACCGCCACTGGGCCACTTTGGGCTCCTCATGCTTCAATTGACAAAGAAGGGAGTGACTGTACTAGCTGGGATGGCTGATCCTGATTACCAAGGAGAAATTAGGTTGCTATTACACAATGGAGCTAAGGGAACAGTATGTCTGGAATACAGTATTACCATATCCTGTGATTAAAGTCAATGAAAAACTACAATGGCCCAATTCAGACCGAAATACTAATGACTCAGATCCTTCAGGAATGAAGGTCTGGGTCACCTCACCAGCCCAAGGACCACAACCAGGTGAGGTGCTTGCTGAGGGCAAGGGAAAATGGAAAGGGTAAAAGAAGAAGGTAGTTATAAAATATCACCTACAGTCACATGACCAGTTGCAGAAATGAAAACTATAATAGTTGAGTACTTCTTCCTTGTTTGTACAAATATGCATATATATTAAGTATATTTGTTTTCCTCCCTCTCTTATTTCCTTATCATTAAACATAAGACATATTAATAATAGTTCACTTTATATCACAGTATTTAAATTACAGGATTTCAAAGGACAAGACTATCACTGAAGAACTTTACATCTTTTTCTGAGGAACAGGTTAGTGTGGTTTTGATTGTAGGCAGAATAGCTGTATCATGTTAGGCAGAAATTATGACTTTATTATTGTCTTTATTTGGAGATAAGTACATATTAAGGAGAAGTGTATGGGTGCCAAGTTGACAAGGGGTGGACTATGATGGCCAGTTTTGTGTGTCAACCTGGCTAGACTATAATACCCCCTTATTCCAACAGTTATCTAAGTGATGCTGTTTAGATATTTTGGAGATATGATTAAATTCCATAATCAACTGACTTTAAAATAAGACAGCTTATCTTAGATAATCTGGGTAGGCTTGATTCAATCAGTCTAAAGGCCTTCAGAGCAGAACTAAAGCTTCCCTAAGGAAGAAATTTTACCTTTGGACTGCAATTTTAGCTCATGCCCAAGAGTTCAGCCTGCCCTTCCTGATGGCCTGCCCTGTGGATTTTGGATTTGCCTAGCTAGCCCCACAATCATGTGAGCCAATTCCTTGCAATCAATCTCTTCATATCTATCTCCTACTGGTTCTGTTTCCCTGGTTAAACCCTGACTGATATACCCAGCCAACTTCTAAAGATGAACAATCAGTTTCTGTTTTAGAATTATTATGAATTCATGGATTTTTAACATATTTGATATATTTCAATCCACTATAATCATTTTGCTTTTTGATGCTCAAATTGTCCCATCTTTGTCCAGAGTGAGCTCTTTCAAGTTGGTTCCTGGGCTTTTTAACATGACCCCAATGGTTTTTGATAAGGTTCTTACTTTCAGGCACATATGGCCCAGGCTTATCCTGTAAATTTCCTGCCTAGGATGTGGAGCTAGCCATTTCTGTAGAGTTCTAGTTCCTTTTAGTGAGAAACAGTATTTGGAGATGACAATCTGGAGGCTTGTGGTGCTCAATGCCACTGGGTTGTCATTATTTCCAGGCCTTTCCAGTGGGAGGAAATAGAAAATAGGTATTTTTTAGAAAGAGAAAAATCCTAGATTCATATTGATATTTTAAAATTCAAATTAAAGATTATAGATATTTCTACA
This sequence comes from Choloepus didactylus, assembly GCF_015220235.1. Lineage (NCBI taxonomy): Eukaryota > Metazoa > Chordata > Mammalia > Pilosa > Megalonychidae > Choloepus > Choloepus didactylus. Next base: position 159,374,290 of record NC_051307.1, read on the forward strand.
ACCTACTTAACTTTATATTTGCACAACTTTTACTCTAAGCTGAATGCCTTGGTTCCTAATGGCATTAAAATGATCACTTATTTGCTTTATCTGACAATTTATTTGTAAAAGTTTCAAAATAATAATTCTAACATCATTAATGATAAGGCTACTAAAGTAAACTTTAAGATTTCTTTGTGGCTCCTTTTGTTCTTAGGATATGTCCAGTAAAAATGTTTTAAAGTCATTTGAGATATTAATAGCACTGAAATATATATCTGAAGGTGAGTAAAAGGGGGAACATTAGATTGTATATACAGCAGCAGAAAAAAATTTTTTTTAAATCTTTGAAAGTGCCCTACACAAAAGGTGAACCTTAACTTAAACCATGGACTACAGTTATTAGTCCAATCATACAATTGTGCTATTGGTAATTGTAACAAATGTTTCACATCAATGCAAGGTGTTAATAGGGTGACATATCAAAATCCTATATTTTAACTATGATTGTTCTGTAAAGCCACAAGTTCTCTAATAAAGAAAAAACAAAATGAAAAAAAATCATTTGAGATGGTTCTTCTGTGTGGCCAGGACAAGTGGATATATTAGGTTCATCTGTTTCTGTTTCAATTTTTGGAGATCACTATTTTTTTTTTCCCTTTTTTATTTAACTTTATTTCACAATTACATAAAACATGGTTCTAAAAGTAAAACTTTCAAACAAAGCACATTCAGAGAGCTTTGCTTCCATATTACCTCTTTTCTCTCCCTTTTCTCTCCTTCCTCCTATAGGACTACAATTTTTTATTCATTTATCTTTTATTTGGCTTCTTTTTCAAAATAAGAAAACCCATATATAAATTTGGGAAATTCAAATTTTCATTCCCCCAACAAAACACATAAACACACATGGATGAGGCATACATTGTGAACCTCACAACATTGTTTATTGTTCTGAACCTTACTTTTTTAACTTAATAATATAACAATATATCCAGGAGATCATTCCATATGGTATACAAGATTTCTTTTTATTGCTGCACAGTACTTTCATCATTATAAAGGCAACATTGTTTCCTCATCCAGACTCAACTGATAGACTCTGAATTGTTTCGTCCAGTCTTCTGGTATTAAACAGTGCTACAATGAATAGCTTCACATATATTTCATTTTATAAGTCTGATACTGTACCTTTGGGTTGGAGTGACAGAACAATGTTGAGTTGAAGCTGAAGGTTTATATAGTTTTGTGGGATTCACCAAAGTCCCTGCCACTGGCTTTTCTTAAATTAAGATTTATTCACACACCATACAATCATCCAAAGTATACAATCAATTGATCACATTACAATCATATAGTTGTTCATTCAGAATGCCAATCTATTTTTTTTTAACATTTTCCTAGTACCAGAAAAAGTGAAAATAAGAATAAAAAAATAACACCCAAATCACATGACTCACCACTCTATTTTTCCTTTAGTTTTTTGCCCCCATTTTTCTACTCCTCCATCCATACAATGAATAAAGGGGAGTGTGATCCACAAGGCTTTCACAATCACATTGTTGCCCCTTGTAGGCTACACTGGTATACAATCGTCTTCAAGATTCAAGGCTACTAGGTAGTAGTTTGATAATTTCAGGTATTTACCACTAGCTATTCCAATTCATTAAAACCTAAAAAGAGTTATCTATATAGTGCGTAAGAGTGCCCACCAGAGTGACCTCTCGACTCCATTCGGAATCTCTCAGTCACTGAAACTTTATTTCATTTCATTTCACATCCCTCTTTTGGTCAAGAAAATGATCTCCATCCCATGATACCGGGGTCCAGACTCCTCCCCAGGAGTCATATTCCATGTTGCCAGGGAGACTTACACCACTAGGTGTCAGATCCCTTGTGGCGGGGGAAGGCAGTGAGTTCACCTGCCAAGTTGGCTTAGCTAGAGAAAGAGGGCCACATCTGAGCAACAAAGAGGGATTCAGGGGGAGATTCTTAGGCACAATTATAAGCAGACCTAGCCTGTCCTTTGCAGTAACAGGATTCTTTAGGGCAACTCCTGTGGTAGACGGTTCAGCACATCAATCTGCCAGTCCTCAATGTTTGTGAAAACATTAGCAACCATCCAGGTGAGGAAGCTCAAAACCTCTGCATTTTCCCCCAGCTCTCCATATTTTTTTTTTCATTTTTTTTAATTAACTTTATCAAAACTTTAAAACAAAACAGACTATATAAAAATTTTCAAACAAAGGAATAAGGAAAAACAAATAACCTAAAATAACTATATTACTTCCATCATGTTCCTACTCTACTCCAAGAAAATACACAGACTACAACCCAGGAAAGGAATAAGAAACCTAAGGTAAGGAATAAAGACTAAGATAAGGAATAAGAAACCTAAGATAACCTAAGACAACTAAGATAACTACATTTCTGTGAACTTGTTCCTACCATACCCACTAGAAATTAACAAACCATAGTCATTCCTGAGCATTCCCAGAATGTTAAATTTACCCATGATAACTTATCTGTTCTTATTAGATTATCTATCCCCCTTCACTAATTGCTATCTATTGCTAAGTCCTCTATATTCTACATTATAAATCATTTATTTTGCATTTTTCAGTGTTCACATTAGTGGTAGCATACTTCTCTTTTTGTGCCTGGCTTATTTCGCTCAGCATTATGTCTTCAAGGTTCACCCATGTTGTCATATGTTTCACAACATCGTTCCTTCTTACTGCCGTGTAGCATTCCATCGTGTGTACATACCACATTTTATTTATCCACTCATCTGTTGAAGGATATTTGGGTTGTTTCCATCTCTTGGCAATTGTGAATACTGCTGCTATGAACATTGGCGTGCAGATATCTGTTCGTGTCACTGCTTTCAGATCTTCGGGTATACACTAAGAAGTGCAAGTGCTGAGATTAAAGGGTAACTCTTTATCTAGTTTTCTAAGGAACCACTGAACTGTCTTCCAGAGTGGCTGAACCATTATACAGTCCCACCAACAATGAATAAGAGTTCCAATTTCTCCACATCCTCTCCAGCATTTGTAGTTACCTGTTTGTTTAATGGCAGCCATTCTAATTGGTGTGAGATGGTATCTCATTGTGGTCTTAATTTGCATCTCCCTAATAGCTAGTAAAGCTGAACATTTTTTCATGTGTTTCTTGGCCATTTGTATTTCCTCTTCAGAGAACTGCCTTTCTGTATCTTTTGCCCATTTTTATAATTGGACTGTTTGTACTACTGTCGTTGAGTTGTGGGATTTCTTTATATACGCAAGGTATCAGTCTTTTCTCACAGATACATGGTTTCCAAATATTTTTGCCCATTGAGTTGGTGGCCTCTTTACCTTTTTGACAAATTCCTTTGAAGTACAAAAACTTCTAAGTTTGAGGAATTCCCATTTATCCATTTTTTTCTTTTGTTGCTTGTGCTTTGGGTGTAAGGTCTAGGAAGTGACAGCCTAATACAAGGTCTTGAAGATGTTTCCCTACATTATCTTCTAGGAGTTTTATGGTACTGTCTCTTATGTTGAGGTCTTTAACCCATTTTGAGTTCATTTTTGTGTGGGGTGTGAGGTATGGGTCCTCTTTCATTCTTTTGGAAATGGATATCCAACACTCCCAGCCCCATTTGTTGAAAAGACTGTTATGTCCCAGTTCAGTGGCTTTGGGGGCCTTATCAAAGATCAGCTGACCATGTATCTGACAGTCTATCTCCGAATACGCAACTTGATTCCATTGTTCAATATATCTACATCTGTCCCAATTCCATGCTGTTTTGACTACTGTGGCTTTATAATAAGCTTCAAAGCCAGGGAGTATAAGTCCTCCTGCTTTGTTTTTCTTTTTTAGAATGTTTTTAGCAATTCGAGGATCTTCCCTCCCCTAATAAATTTGATAACTAGCTTTTCCAAGTCTGCAAAGTAGGCTCTTGGAATTTTGACAGGGATTGCAGTAAATCTGTAGATGAGTTTGGGTAGAATTGACATCTTAATGACATGTAGCCTTCCTATCCATGAACATGGAACATTTTTCCATGTTTTTAGGTCCCTTTCTATTTCTTTTAATAAAGTTATGTACTTTTCTTTGTATAGGTCTTTTATGGCTGGTTAAGTGTATTCCTAGGTACTTGATTTTTTTAGCTGTTATTGAAAATGTTATCTTTTTCTTGAGTGTCTCTTCAGTTCGGTCGTTTCTAAAGTATAGGAACATTACTGACTCATGTGTGTTAATCTTGTATCCCACTACTTTGCTAAATTTGTTTATTAGCTCTAGTAGCCGTATAGTCGATTTCTCAGGGTTTTCCAGATATAAGATCATATCATTTGCAAATAACAACAGTATTACTTCTTCCTTTCCAATTTAGATTCCTATTATTTCTTTGTCTTGCCGGATTGCCCTGGCTAGAACTTCTAGCACAATGTTGAATAATAGTGGTGACCGCAAGCATCCTTGTCTCATTCCTGATCTTAGAGAGAAGGCTTTACGTCTCTTGCCATTGAGTACTATGCTGGCTGTGGGTTTTCCATATATGCTCTTCATCATATCGAGGAAGTTTCCTTTCAATTCATTACCTTTTTTTTTTTTTTTTAGTTTGCATTGATTGTATTTTCTCCCCAATCCCACCCTATTTTTAACACCTTGCAATGTTGACATTCATTTGTCCTACCTCATGTAAAAACATATTTGTACCTTTTATTACAATCATTGAGCACCCTGGGTTTCCCTGAGTTACACAGTCTCAGTCTCTATCGTTCGTCTTTTGTTCTGGTGTCCCACATGATCCCAGCCTTCCTCTTTCAGCCATATTCACAGTCATCTTTGTTCAGTGTACTTACACTGCTGTGCTACTATCTCTCAAAATCGTTTTCCAAACCTCTCACTCCTGTCTCTTCCTTTCTGTTTGCAGTGCTTCTTTTAGTGTCTCCTGTAGAGCAGGTATCTTGTTCACAAACTCTCTCATTGTCTGTCTGAAAGTATTTTAAGCTTTCCCTCATATCTGAAGGATAGTTTTGCCGGATATAGGATTCTTGGTTGGTGGTTTTTCTCTTTCGGTATCTTAAATATATCACCCCACTTCCTTCTTGCCTCCATGGTTTTTATTGAGAAATCCACACATAGTCTTATCAAGCTTCCTTTGTATGTGATAGATAGCTTCTCTCTTGCTGCTTTCAGGATTCTCTCTTTATCTTTAATGTTTGATAATCTGATTATTAGGGCGTAGGCATATTCAGATCTATTCAGTTTGGGGTACGCTGTACTTCTTGGATCCGTAATTTTATGTCTTTCATAAGAGGTGGGAAATTTTCATTGATTATTTCCTCTATTACTGCTTCTGCCCCTTTCCCTTCTCTTCTCCTTCTGAGACACCAATGACACTTAAATTCTTGCTTTTCTTTTTGTCTTTAAGTTCCCGGAGATGTTGCTCATATTTTTCCATTCTTTTCTCTATCTGTTCTTTTGTGTGTAGGCTTTCAGGTGCCTTGTTCTCCAGTTCCTGAGTGTTTTCTTTTCACTCTTGAGATCTGCTGTTGTATGTTTCCATTGTGCTTTTCATCTCTTGCGTTGTGCCTTTCATTTCCATAGATTCCACCAGTTGGTTTTTTGAACTTTCAATTTCCACCTTATGTACGTCCCATGTTTTCGTCATACAGTTCATCTCTTTGGCCATATCTTCCCTAAACTTTTTGAATTTACTTATTATTAGTTGTTTCAATTCCTGCATCACAGTTGAAGTGCAAGTTTGTTCCCCTGACTGGGCCATAACCTCATTTTTATTGGTATAGGTTGTAGTTTTCTGTTGTCTAGGCATGGTTTCCTTGGTTACCCCAGTCAGGCCTCCCCAGACCAGAATGGGCTAAGGTCCCAGAAGGAAGAAATATTCAGTATCTGTTTTCCCTGAGGGTGTGTCTTAGAAAATTGGTACACCCTCTGATGCCTCCAGTCACTGTGCTTTTCTGCTCAGCAGGTGGCACCTCTTAGCCAATAATTCTTGACTGGTGTAAGGAGGTGTGGCTGTTTTCCCCCAGGCTCTGGGGTTTGGTTCTGAATAGAAGGCAGGTAGTAGAGCTGGGCCCTACCCCTTTCCTCTGAGAAGACAGACCCCATACATGGAGGTCATTAGCATTTCAATGGTCTCTCTCTGCCTGTGCTATACCCTTGTCTGGGTTACAGAACTGGGAACTGAAAATGGTTGAGGCTTTCTCCACTGAGCCAAAAAAGCAACAGAGTCCCCATCAGAGCTAGTCTGAGGCGACTCTCCGGCTCTCCAAGGTCAGTCATCACCCAAAGCCTCTGTCTGCTTGTTGGGGATTGGTACCTTGTAGTCAGCAGTTCACACTCGCTAATTAAAACACCCGTTGGAGCTCAGCTGAGCTATATTCATTTGCTGGGAGAGAGCTTCTCTCTGGCACCAGGAGGCTTTGCAGCTCAGGCTGTGGGGGGAGGGGTCTCCCGATTTGGATCCACAGTTTTCACTTACAGATTTTATGCTGTGATCTTGGGTATTCCTCCCAATTCAGATTGGTGTATGATGAGTGGATGGTCACATTTGTCCCCCCGGATTATTTACTAGTTGTTTCTGGTTTTTTTTAGTTGTTCTAGGGGGACTACTTAGCTTCCACTCCTCTGTATGCCACCATCTTAGATCCTCCCTCAATTCATTACCTTTTGAAGTGTTTTTATCAAGAAGGGGTGTTGGATTTTGTCAAATGCTTTTTCAGCATCTATAGAGATGATCATTCGATTTTCCCTTCTGATTTGTTCATGTGTTGTATGAACATCATTGATGTTCATCATTGTTCATCACTGATTGATTTTCTTATGCTGAACCATCCTTGCATGCCTGGAATGAACCCCACTTGGCCATGGTGTATGAATTTTTTAATGTGTTTTGGATTCAATTTGCAAGTATTTTGTTGAGGATTTTTGCATATATATTCATTAGGGAAATTGGCCTATAGTTTTCCTTTCTTGCAGCATATTTACCTGGTTTTGGTATTAGAGTGATGTTAGCTTCATAAAATGTATTTAGATAGTGTCCCATTTTCTTCAATGTTTTGAAAGACTTTTAAGTAAGATTGGTGACAGTTCTTTCTGGAAAGTTTGGCAGAAATCCCCTGGGAACCCATCTGGCCCTGGGCATTTATTTGTGGGAAGCTTTTTGAAGATTGATTGAATCTCTTTGCTTGTGATTGGTTGGTTGAGGTCTTCTGTTTCTTCTCTGGTCAGCCTGGGCTGTTCATGTGCTTCCAGAAAATTGCCATTTCCTCTACATTATCTAGTTTGTTGGCATACAGTTGTTCATAGTATCCCCTTATAATTTTTAAAATCTCTTCGGGATCTGCAGTAATGTCGCCTCTCTCATTCATTATTTTGTTTATTTGGGTCTGCTCTTTTTAATTTTGTCTAGTTAGGGGCTTATCAATCCTGTTGATCTTCTCAAACAACAAACTTTTCATGTTATTTATTCTCTCTATTGCTTTTTGTTCTCTATGTCATTTATTTCTGCTTTAATCCTGGTTATTTCTTTTCTTCAACTTTGTTTAGGATTAGTTTGCTGTTCATTTTCTAGCTTCTTCAGTTGCTCCATTAGTTCTTTGATTTTAGCACTTTCTTCCCTTTTAATGTATGCATTTAGAGCTATAAATTTCCCCTCAGTACTGCTTTTGCTGCATCCCATAGGTTTTGATATGTTGTGTTCTCATTTTCATTCGTCTCTCTATATTTAGTAATTTCTCTTGCTATTTCTTCTTTAACCCACTGATTGTTTAGGAGTATGTTGCTTAACCTCCGGGCATTTGTGAATTTTCTAAGTCTCTGATGGTTATTGACTTTTAATTGTATTCCATTTTGATGAGAGAATATGCTCTCAACAATTTCAATTTTTTTTTAAGTTTATTGAGGCTTGTTTTATGGCCCAGCATATGATCTATTCTGGAGAAAGTTCTATGAGCACTAGAGAAGAATGTGTATCCTGGTGATCTGGGATATAATGTTCTATATATGTCTGTTAAATCCAATTCATTTATCAGATTGTTCAGGTTTTCAATTTCCTTATTGGTCTTCTGTATGGTTGCTCTATCTATAGGAGAGAGTGATGTATTGATGTCTCCCACAGTTATTTTGGAAACATCTATTGCTTCCTTTAGTTTTGCCAGCGTTTGTCTCATGTAGTTTGGGGCACCTTGATTGGGTGCATAAACATTTATGATTGTTATTTCTTTTTGTTGAATTGTCCCTTTTATTACTACCTAGTGGCCTTCTTTGTCTCTCATAACTTCCTTGCATTTAAAGTCTATTTTATCTGATTAATACTGCTATTCCTTCTTTCTTTTGGCTGTAACTTGCATGAAACATTTTTTCCAACCTTTCACTTTCAATTTCTTTGTGTCCCTGTAACTAAGTTTCTTGTATGCAACATATTGATGGTTCATATTTTTTAATCCATTCTGCCAATCCATATCTTTTAATTGAGGAGTGTTATCCATGTACATTCAATGTTATTACTGTGAAGGCATTTCTTGAATCAGTCATCCTATACTTTGGTTTATGTTTGTCAGATACATTTTTCCCCTTTCTCTCTTAATGTCCTTTAACATACCCTTATTGAATCTCTTTAGTTCTGAACCTTTCTCCATACCTCTCTCTCCTTTCTTTGTTTCTCTGTCAGTAGGGCTCCCTTTAGTATCTCAAATAGGGCAGGTCTCTTGTTAGCAAATTTGCTCAGCATTTGTTTGTGAAAAATTTAAGTTCTCCCTCAAATTTGAAGGAGAGGTTGCTGGACAAAGAACTCTTGGTTGGCAATTTTTCTCTTTCAGAATTTTAAATATGTCATGCCACTGCCTTCTTGCCTCCATGGTGGCCACTGAGTACTCACTGCTTAGTTTTATGCTGTTTTCCTTGTAAGTGGTGAACTGCTTCTCTCCTGCTGCTTTCAGAACTTGCTCCTTCTCTTCAGCATTTGACGATCTGATCAGAATATGCCTCAGAGTGGGTTTGTTTGGATTTACTCTGTTCAGAGTTCGATGGGCATCTATGATTTGTGTATTTATGTTGTTTAGAAGGTTTGGGAAGTTTTCCCCAACAATTCCTTTGAATACTCTTCCTAGACATTTACCCTTCTCTTCCTCTTCTGGAACACCAATGATTCTTATATTTGTAAGCTTTATGTTGTCCATCATATCCCTAAGATCCATTTCAATTTTTTTTTTCCCATTCTTTCTTTTGTTCTTTCACTTTGTTTTGTCCTCTTAGAGCTCGGTGACTCACTGCTCAGCTTCCTCTAATCTAGTACTGTGAGCATCCCAAATCTTTTTAATTTGATCAACAGTTTCTTTTCTTTCCATAAGATCGTCTGTTTTTTTATTTACTATTGCAAATTCTTCTTTATGCTCTTCTAGGGTCTTCTTCATGTCCTTTTTATCCTGTGCCATTGTTTGTCATTAATTCTTTGATTAATTTCTCCAGGTACTGTGTCTCCTCTGATCTTTTGATTTGGGTGTTTGGGTTATCCATATGTTCTGGTTTCTTCATATGCTTTAAAATTTTCTGTTGTTTTTGGCCTCTTGGCATTTGCTTATCTTGATAGGGTTCTTTTAGGATATGCAGACTTATTTGAACAATTATCTCTAATCGTCAGAACTACAGCTTGGTGGAGTGCAGTTTCTCTGACTAATTAGCAGGTGGCGTCTGCAAGCCACCTATTCACTTCAAGCCAGTTCTTCCCAACTTTGTCTTTGTGGTGAGCGGGGGTCTGAATCTTGTGGGGATCCAGTTGGTGCACCAAATTTCCATGCGTAGTTGGCGCTGTACACCCTGAATGTGGTAGGTACGTCTGAGCAGTTAGGAAGGGAGGGCGGCTTTAATAATCAAATCTCCCAGGTGTTCCTGGAGACTTAAAACTGTTGCATGATTCCAGACCTTCAGTTCAGTCTCACCACAGTTTGCCTCTGCCGCGGACCCACAAGTCCCTGATATTGATGTATGGTCCCTGGGACTTCCATGTGGGTCCCTCTTCCAAGCCGTACCCTCCTTGGGCCTCCGCTCAGGGAAGACTGTGCTACATCACAGGTGAGCACAGTCCCCAAGGGAAGCTCTGGGCTGTGGGGCCATGCAGGGGCATTCCCAGCCCACTGAAAAGATGGCCATATGGAGCGTGGTAATTTCCCCCTTTTTGCGGACCTCCGCCTTTCTAGCTCCGGGACAATTAGCTGCGGGTGTGCGGAAGGCTATCATCCACGCCAGATACTGAGGTGTGTGCACGAGTTGTAGGAAGCACTTCCCGCTGTGCTGGGCTGTGCAGTGCAGCTCTGGGCTGTGGCGCCGAGCAGGGGTGTTCCCAGCCCACTGAGAAGATAACTATATGGGGTGTGGTAATTTCCCTCTTTTCACAGACCTCCACCTTCCTAGCTCCGGGACAATTAGCTGCGGGTGTGTGAAAGGCTATTGTCCACGCCAGATACTGAGGCATGTGCACGGACTGTGGGAAGTACATCCCGCCGTGCTGCACTGCGTGGCTCTCACTGCCAGATCCACAGCCACTTTTGGGTATTTAAACTAATTCATCTCCAAACGCCAACCCCCGGTTTCTTCTGACTACAGTGTGGCTGCTGGTTCTCCAGCAGGCTCACTTACTGTTTCAGAACGCAGACTCTCAGTTTCACCAAGTGCACGATCCCTGTGGATTTAGCAGACCTTGTCCAGCCAGTGCATTGCTGGAACTGGTATTCTAGAGCACTTTCTGTCTTTTATCTAGTATTTTTCACGGAGACTTTTTTTGCCCTGTCTCTCCTAATCCGCCATTTTCCAGCCCCACCCATAGGCTTTTTATCATTTGTAATCCCAAAAATATGTGAGATTGTCTATTTCCTCATAACCTTGCCAACAAACTAAGTTGTCAATCTTGATTTTTGCCAAGCTCATTAGTGAGATATGGCATTTCAGAGTTTTATCTCTATTTCTCTTATTAAAGTGAGATTGAGCACTGTTTCTTTTGTTTAAGGGACATTTGCATTTGTTTTACTATGTGGACTACCTCTTCATATCTTTTGCCCATTTTTCTATGGCGTGACTTTTTCAATTTTTAGAAGCTCTTTATATAGCAGGAATATTTGTCCTTTGTCTATGATATCAGTTGCTAGTATTTTTTTCCCCAGTTTTCCATTTGTCTTTTTAGCATGGTATGCTATTTTTCAGGTACAAAGTTTAAAGAACAATTTGCCAACAGCTCTCAAAATTTTAAATGCACATTTCTTTCAAACAGAACCTATATACTACAGAAAAAAATGGTGTAGGTTCCCAAAGTCATGTGTGTATAGATGTTTACTGCAGTCTATTTTGGGAAAATTCTGATTACAGATGTTTGTATATGCATTAAAAAGTTCTGGGAAGATATACACTAATGTGTAAACAGTGGTAGCCTCTGAGTGGTAAGACAGGTGAGACTTTCACTCTTTACTCAACAGAATTGTGTAGTTTGAATTTTTCACAATAGATAAATATTAGTGTAATTAAAAAAAACATACTTTTAGGTAATGGACAATACTGTGTTTTAAAACTTCAACTTCCGTGTGAGACCAAGGGAAGAGATGTTTATTTTGTTCAGGATCTGTATTTCCTAAACAATTTAGCTCATATAGTTTGTTCAAGTATCATAATTACATGGAACTTTAAATAGGAAGTGAGACCCGGTAGGTTTGTACAGGTTAGTGTAAAATAGCAACACATCCCAAAGTTATTTGGACAGAGAATAAAAATATATATGCAGGGCCCCCCTGAGGAGCCAGGGGAAAATGCGGAAGTGTTGGACTTCGTCGCCTGGACTGTTGCTGATGTTCTCACAAACATTGAGGACTGGCGGTTTGGTATACTGAGCCCTCTTTCTTGGGGCTTGCCCTCATGAAGCTCTCGTTACTGCAAAGGAGAGGCTAAATCTGCTTATAATTGTGCCTAACAGTCTCCCCGAGTACCTCTTTGTTGCTCAGATATGGCCCTCTCTCTCTAGCTAAGCCACCTTGGCAGGTTAACTCACTGCCCCTCTCCACTACGTGGGACCTGACTCCCAGGGGTGTAAATATCCCTGGCAACGCAGAATGTGACTCCCAAGGATGAATCTGGACCTGACATCGTGGAATTGAGAACATCTTCTTGACCAAAAGGGGGGTGTGAAATGAAACAAAATAAAGTTTCAGTGGCTGAGAGATTCCAAATGGAGTTGAGAGGTCACTCAGGTGGTCACTCTTACACACTACATAGATAACCCTTTTTAGGTTTTAATGTACTGGAATAGCTAGAAGTAAATACCTGAAACTATCAAAATGCAACCCAGTTGCCTTGACTCTTGAAAATGATTGTATAACAATGTAGCTTACAAGCAGTGACTATGATTGTGAAAGCCTTGTGGATCATAGTCCCTTTATCCAGTGTATGGATCGATGAGTAGAAAAATGGGGACAAAAACTAAATGAAAAATATGGTATGGGAGAGGGGGTGATTTGGGTGTTCTTTCTTACTTTTGTTTCTTATTCCTATTTTAAATTTTTCTGGTATAAAGGAAATGTTCAAAAAAATAGATTGGGGTGATGAATGCACAACTATATGATGGTACTATGAATGGCTGATTGTACACCATGGATGACTGTATAACATGTGAATATATCTCAATAAAACTGAATTTTAGAAAAACAAACAAACAAACAAACACCTTTAAAAGTGGGAAATCAATTGAAAGCTAGCTAATAAGGACTGGGATCCAGAAAACAATGTAGGGGATAAGGATATATAGGCAGGGGAAGAGGAAAACAGAGATGCAAGAAAGTTAGCAGGTATAAAAATAAAGCTACTTTACAGGAGAAGCACAATTAAAACCTAAATCCAGAATATAAAGGGAAAAAATTACTTACAATTTACCTTTCCTTTGATGACCAATCATTTCTTCACTATTCTTTAACACGAAAATAGCTGACTTTGGCACAAAATAGCTGACTCAAATTTTAGAGTCTAGACAGGGAGGAAGTATGTATTTAAATGCAATAACCACAGTGAGATGAGACACTTACACTATACGAAAAGCGACTAAGGCCAACTGAGGAAACAGAAAGGTGATGCTTCCCATCTCATGTTTACTCTGGAGCAGGCACTCAAAGTGAAATATGCAGAAACATCTGCACTATTTAAACAGTCATTTTTCTCTTGCTCTCTTTTAGCCAAGCTTACTTAGTTCAATTACATAAATTAAATATAAAGTGACTCCACTGTACTCTGATTCTGACTAGAGACTTAGGTGAAAAGTTCATCAAATTCTGGTACTAAAATTTCAGCTCCATATTTCCAACTGTATTCATGATATTTCCACTTGGATGTTCCTGGTTCCTACACCTGCTTTCTTGATGACCCTGTACCTGGCATCTGAGCCCAGGAGCCTCACCAACTACTGTCCAATTCCTGCTGACATCAAATATTAATTTCCCTTACAACAACTATCTGTTTTGGTACTCACTGCCTGCCTGCTCTGCTCTTATCATACCAACATCATGGACCTTAAGCTTGGAAACAATCCCAGTTTATAGTATTCACACACCCAGCTAGACTTTTCTTCCAGGACTTACTTCCTGATCTCAGATTTATTTTTCAAATTATCTCAACATTCATTCTCAAACTGGACCTATAGATACTTGGTGATCATACTCTTGGCCTCTCCTGATGCGGTTATCACAAGAATAGGACACAAGCTGGATTTAAAAAACTCAACTATTTCAGTGTGCCACTTAGGACAAAACGGAATTTACTGTTTTAGAGATCTTCATATGATCCCTATGACTGGAAAGGGATCAGCAGTTTAAGATGAAGACACCTAATGGCTTAAGATCAGAGGTTTTCATCCCCTCACAGAGACTTGGAGTGGACAAAATCATGTAACTCTACCAAGGAATGTTTACCAAATGTCCATAACCTGGGTTTAATTCCCTAGGCTTGTATCACACAATACTCTTTAAAGTATTACCCTCACTTTACAAAGCGTGAGATAGAGACTAAGAATAAGAAGTTAAATGACATTTCAATGTTGGAAAATAAGTGATAGAAACCAGGATTCAAATTCATGTACTTTTCATTACCATGCTGACTCTTAAAGAACAGAGAAAGAGTGTACACGTTAAAAAGTATGGAAACCATTATCTACTAACTCAGCAATTTTCAAACATTGTGGTCTCAAAACACTTTTAAATGCTTAAGAATTGAGAATCCCAAAGAGCTTTTATTTATATGGGTTATATTTATCAGTATTTACCATATTAGAAATTAAAACTGAGAAAATTTTAGAATATTAACTCATTGAACAAGAATCATATTTAACCCAACACATTTTAACATATGAAAACACTTCTATAAAAATAATTAATTATATTTCCCAAAACAAAAACTTAGTGAAAGGAGTGCCATTATTTTACATTTTTGCACATCTTTTTAAATGTCTACCTTAATAGAAGACAAGTGGACTCTCATATCTGTTTCTGCAATTCATGTGTCATGTTGTTTGGGTTGAAGTATATGAAGAAAAACCCAGCCTCACACAGATATGTACTTAGAAATAGAGTATCTTAAGAAATTTTTCAGATATTGTGGATATTCTGTTTTGATACCACACCAAAACTCATTAGTTTTAATGTGAAGTCTAAAAACATACCAATGAACTTTTCATACCATTATATTCAAATTCATTGGCCTAAGCAATTTTAATTCAAGGGAAGATGGGAGTACACCCATAGCAGTCTCCAATTGATTACAACTAATGTATCCGGAAAATATACAAGGAATAAGTACCTGAGAACTAAGAAAAGAAAATAGCAGGCAGACTGGGCAAGGAAATTAAAATTTGAAAAAAGACCAATACAATGGCTACGTATTTCCTTTTGGTCCCACCCTCCACCGTGTACTTTATTTCCTGGCTTGATCCAAAGGCAAACAGAATAGGGACTTGTGTGGCAGGTGCAGTCAGAAAATAACTCCAAGAGATGCCCATCTGGCCAAAAGAATGGGTAAAAGGGTTCCCAAAAGCCAGAGAAAGTGGGTTAAATTTCAGTCATTGGTATTTTTTTTCTTTTTCCCTTTTGCAGTCCTATCCCAAGGTGAGCTTCAGTTATGGATCTGCACTGCTGCCAAAATGGTAGACGTGGAATATGCATTACAATCCAACACAGACTTCCAGTAGACCTAGATGGCAGCTAAGATGCTCCAGGGTGCCGTTTCCCCAGAGAATCCTTGAAGAACTAACAAAAACAGGCAGAGCTGTCTTCCTCAAAACTCTGGAGAGTTAGAGGGCTGCAGTAATTGGGTAAGTGCTGAATCATGAAAAAGCAGCCAGAAAAATGGTAGGCTAAGCTTGTGATGCCATGCTAGCCCTTCACTCACCCCCACCCTGTCATGAAGAGAGCCTGCACTCCCACTGTGGGTCCTGGTTCTGTTTCAGAATGAACACAGTAACCCCTTTACACATATTGGGGTTCCTGTATATCGGTGCCAATCTATCTGGTGGAAGCATGAAGACTGAACCACATAACTTATCTCGGGCTCACCCACTCAGAATTTGCCCAGAAGACAGAGAAGCAGCCTGAAGACAGCTAAAGCAGTGTCAGAAACAATTATGTACAAGTGGCCTAGCACATATGGTGACCTGCATTAAGTCACACATTAGAGCACCCAAGAGTAGGTGAAAGGCCATTTCAAAAGGAATACAGGGGGCATTCAAACTCCTGTAAACTGTAAACAGGAGAATTCCTAAAGTTATAAGCAAGCATAAGTCCAGGAACAGAAGCGTGCTCCATAGCCCAACCCAGGCTAACACAGGGCACAGAGGACCCAGCACGTGGCATACACCTTGCGCTGCTCTTGATAGGAGGGCTAAGACCACCAGTCAAAGCAGAGCCAATTGGCAAAGACTGTGAGTAGTGCTTTTTGCTTTGGTTTGTTTTTGTCAGCTCTATGCACTCAAGAAAATCTCTGTCATATCACTAGTTGGATAGAAACTTAAGGAACAGACAGCTGAGGGACTACATTCCAGAATTAACACTTAAAAATATTAAAATGTACAGTGTGCTACAAAAGACTACAAAGCAGACAGAGAAACAGGAATTGACGGCCTGTCAAAAGGAACAAGAATAAAAGTCCAGAAATCATCAACAAAGAGGACCAGACTTTGGACATATCAGACAAAGACTAAAAATATGATCCTCAATATGCTTGAGATAAATGAAAACACAGAAAAAGAACTAATAGATATGAAGAAAACAATAAATGAACAATATGAGGATCTCTTTCAGAATCTTAATAGGAACCAAGCAGAAATACCACAGTTACAGACCCCAATAACTGAAATGAAGAAATCCCTAGAGGATTTTAATAGCAGATTGGAAATGGCAAAAGAAAGAATTAGTAACCTTGCAGACAAGGCAATTGAAAAGATTCAGAATTATGAGCAGAACGAAAAAAAGAATTTTATAAAAGCAAACAGCCTAAAAGACATGTGGGACACCATCAAACGCACCAATATATGCATTATGGGAGTCCCCAAAGGAGAAGAAAGAGAGAAAGAGACAGATGGAATGTTCAAAAAATAATGTCTCTGTGTAGCTGGGCATGGGGGCAAGCAGAGCACATCGGAGGCAGCAGGGAGCAGACTGGGGTCGTCAGCACCTCATCAGGGATGCAGCGGCAGCAGTTGGGCTTCCCGCCCTGGTCAGCGGCAGTCTGAGGGACACAAGAAGGGGGCTGGGGGAAACCACACCTGGCTGGCCAACATAAAGAACCTGCCCCTCCACGTCATCCACCTGGTGTACAAGGATGTTGACAATGCTGACCACTGACTCTGATGGCATCAAAGTCATCCCCAATGAGAAGGAACTCACTGTCCTGCACGTCACCATCAAGGGCCCTGACAGAACCCTATAAACTGGAGGCCTGTTTCACATGAAACTCCTGCTGGGGAAGGAACTTCCTTGCCACCCCACCCAAGGGCTACTTCCTGACCAAGATCTTCTACCCCAACATGAGCACCAACAGCAAAATCTGTGTCAACATGCTCAAGAGGAACTGGACGGGAGAGTTGGGTATCCAGCATGTGCTGCTGACTATCAAGTGCCTGCTGATTCACCCCAACCCCATGTCTACGCTCAGTGAGGAGGTGGACTGCCTACTGTTAGAGAACTGAGGAGTACATGGCATGCAACCATAAAGATTCACTTAGCTGTTGATGGGTCCAGTGGCAGTAGGTCTGAGACCAGCTGGGCTCTGGTCGGGGCAGCTGCAGTCTCCTCCCGAGGGGCCCAAGGCCAAGAAGCACACAGGCCAGTGCAATAAGAGGCTGGCAGCCAAAAAAAAAAAAAAAAGAAGGACAAAAGCAGGACTGCAGCAGCTGTAGGGGGCTCGCCCTTATCCCCTCCCTTCTCTCCCTGACCCTGTTCATGCCTCCAACTGTGTAGGGTATGGGGGACACTGTGACTGGGATTTGTTTTTCTAAATAAAGTTAGAAATGTGGCTAAAAAATAACAATAACAATAATGGAAGAAAACTGCCAAAATTTAATGAAACATGAATATGCACATTCAAGAAGCCCAAGGAAACCCAAACAGGGTAAACTCAAAGAGTATCACAACCAGACACACAGCAATCAAACTGTCCAAATGCCAAGAAGCAGCAGAGATATCTGAAAGCCGCAAGAGAAAACCAACAAGGTATGTACAAAGGGGTCTCAATAAGACTAGTGCCAGTTTCTCATCAGAAATCATACAGGCAAGAAGGCAGTGGGACAAAATATTTAAAGGGCTGAAAGAAAACAATTGTGAACCAAGAATTTCATATCTGGCAAGATTTTCTTACACAAATGAGGGAGAGATTAAGACATTCCCAGATAAACAAAAGCTGAGGGAGTAAGTCATGACTAGATCTGCCCTACAAGCAATAAAGGGAGATCTTCAGACTGAAAGGAAAGGATACTGGACAGGGGATCAAAGTTGCATACAGAAATAAAGACCTTGAGTAAAGGTAACCATATAGGGAAAGATAAACACGAGCACTATTGTATATTTTGGTATGTTACTCCACTTTTTTTTTACTTCTTCCAGGTTCTAAACTGCAAGGGCATAAAAAGTAACGATAAATCTATGCTTCTGGACATACAATGTATAAAGACAGAATTTGTAACAAGTACAACAAAAAAGTGGGGGGACAGAGGGATATATGAACAGTATTATATTTTACTGACATGAAGTTGGCATCAAATCAAACATGATCATTATAGATTGAGGATGTTAAATTTTAGCCCCATGGGAACCATAAAGAAAGTATATGAAAAACATATTCAGAAAGAAGTGAGAAAGAACTCAAAATGGTCAATACAAAAAAATTAAAGAAATATGAATGCAGGCATTAACAGAAGATTTGAGGGTCAAAAAAAGTATAATATTTACATAGAGAAAATAGCAAAATGGCAGACGAAATTCCTGCATTACCAGTAGAATTCTTTTATGAGGTTTCAGCCCTGCCAAGAGGAGACTTTGATTTGGGAGTTTCTTACTGGAAAATATTTGTGTTCAGCTACTCATGGTCTGTCCCCTCAATCATGGTCTGTACCCTCAAAAAGGGGTAGACTCAGCCCAGAGACAAGCCTTGGATGATGATGTCACGCAGGTCATGGAAATAATCAACATTAACACAAAGGGCCAGAGAGTGTCGATTTTAAGGATATACAGTATGGTTATCATCGTGTTAACCCCAGCTATGGGGCTGAATACATCCCGGATTTGCTGCTCCTCTATAAAAAGCACAAAGGCAAGATGACATTTCTATGAGGAAGCATGCATATCTATAGCAGACCTTCAGCAAGATCCAGTTCATGAGGTTTGGCACAAGGAAATGGATGCCAAGGAACTGGCCAACAAAATTAACAAAGAATCTGGACCCTTATCCTTTCTCTTGAACTCCCTGAAGAAACTTGTTTAATTTCAGCTCCCTGGATCAAAAAACAAGCCACAAAAAATCCAAAGATAAAAAGACAAATATTTTGATTCCTTTGTCTGGACATTTTGATAAGTTTGTGAGATTCATGGGAGACTTTGAAAAAACATGTCTTATTCCAAATCAGAATGTCAAGCTTATTGTTCTGCTTTGCAGTTCTTACTCCAACCCTGACAAGACTAAACAAGTTGAACTAATGAGAGATTATTGCATTAAGTATCCTAAAGCTGACATGTAGATTCTGCCTGTGTCTAGAGAATTTTCCAGAGCACTAGCCCTTGAAGCAGGAACTTCCCAGTTTCACAATGAATCCTTAATCTTCTTCTGTGACGGTGACTTCGTATTTACTACAGATTTCCTTCAGCAATGTCAAGCAAACATGGTTCTGGGCCAGCAACTATATTTCCCAATTATCTTTTGCCAGAACGATCCAAAGATTGTTTTTAGCGTGAAAGTTCCCAGTGACAACCATTTTGCCTTTACTCAAAACCCTAGCTTCTGGAGAAGCAATAGGTTTGGCATGACTTGTATTTATAAGGGAGATCTTGTGTCCAAGTAGGAGGCATCAATATTTCCATCCAAGTCTGGGGGGCTCGAGGATGTAGACCTTTTCAACAAAGTTGTTCAAACAGGTTTGAAGATGTTTAGAAGCCAAGAAGTAGGAGTAGTCTACATCTACCATTCTGTCTTCTGTGACCCCGATCTTGACCCTATACAATACAAAATATGCCTGGGGTCCAAAGCAGCCACATATAAGTCTACATAGCAACTGACTGAAATGTGGCTAGAAAAAAAAACAATCTAAGTTATAGTAAAAGTTGCAACAATAATGGCTCAGTGACGATAGCCTAATGTCCAGCTCTGCTGGAAAAGACATTTTTAATTATCTAATTTATTTTCTTAAAGTTTTTTGTTATAATCAGTTTTTGAAGTCCATACAAGGATATATGATACACGCAATTTTCTTACAAAGGATTCCTTTAAGATTAAAATTGAGCTTTTTGAACAAAAATGTGATCAATGTTAGTCTTTGAACATATCTTCTTGCTGAACATTATGTAGCAGACCTACTTGATCATGACTTGAAACATATCTGATGGACAAAACATTTTTCTACATTTCCTTTTCAAACTCATTTGCTGCAGTCCAATGGCAGAAATGGTGGCTACTCCTGTAAAATATTATTACAACAGAAAACAATCACTGGCAAATGTTCCACTATGACTGTTAACATTGCACAGATTCTACCATTTGTCTTTTTTTACAATGATTTTTATTTTTTAAAAAATCCATTTTGTGTTTCAGTTGTAAAGTAAGGAAATGTGCTCAAAGCCATATTATCATCTTAGAAGAGCTTTCCAGAGTTGATTATTTCCCCCAAAACTGTACTTCCTGTGGTCCTGTAGGTATTAAAGCAAGGGGAGTAAGGAAAGCAAAATGTGCATGGCTCGTCTCGTTTTATAGACTAGGGGTCACTGGTTTTGCCTAAACGGACCTGGCAATAAATTCCAAAGAGGATTTGGCATTTTCTCTCTTCTGGGCCCTTCTCTTTAGAGGGTAAAATGTTAATATTTAGAATGGCAAAGAAGAATGAAATCTAATGTATGCAAGCTCAAAGAAAAAAAAAACACCCTGATGAAAATATTGGGGAAAAATTTGTACCCTGTTTTGTTCACTTCATCTGTGTCATATTGATGGAGGTGGTTATTTCCTTCTTTAATTTGTTTTGTTCTCTCCTTTGTACCTGAAGTACCTTTATTTAATATCCATTGTTTTGAACTCAGTGATTTCTGGAGTATCTGTCAGTTATTAGTATTTATGTGTATCGGGAGTGTGTACTCACTATTCAGTACGTGTTATTTGCAGTAAACTTATGTCCAAAGATTTCTTTTTGAAAATGCTCCCCTCCTTAATTTTATATTCCTTACTGTTTTATTAAAATATTAAGTGTTCGTTGACAATTTTGGTGCTCATGTGTTTAGGGGGACAAAAGTAAAATGAATCTGTCATTACATCAGAAAGTTTGTTTTAAGCTCACAGATCAAATGTATCTAAGTGAATTATTTTTTCATTTAGATTTCAAACAATGATAGGATTGCTATTTTAATATATGTCCCTGGAGATCTGCTTATCTGTAAATAGCATATTGCTCATTTGGAAAAATATATCAGTGAACAATAAAAATATCAGAGTGGAAATGAAAGAAATAGAGATAACAGAGAGAATCAACAAAACCAAAAGTTAGTTCTTTGAAAAGACCAATAAAATTGGCAAAACTTTAGCTAGACTATCAAAGAACAAAAGAGAGAAAACACAAATGATTAAAATCAGATATGAAAGTGGAGACATTTCTACCCTACTTTAATAAAATGGATTATAAGAGGATACTACGAACAACTGTATGCCAACAAATTAGATAACCTGGATGAAATGGACAAATTCCTGGAATCACACAAACTACCTACACTGACTCAAGAAAAAACAGAAGATCTTAAAAGACCAATAACTACTAAAGAGATTGAATCATTAATCAAAAACCTTCCCACAAAGTAAAGCCCAGTACCAGATGGCTTCACAGGGGAATTTTACCAAACAATCCAAAAAGAATTTAACATGCATCCTGCTCAAATTCTTCCAAATTACTGAAGAGGAAGGAACCCTCTGTAACCCATTCTATGTGGCCAGTATCACCTGAATACCAAAGCCACATAAAGGTACCACAGGTGCAAAAAATTCTCAACAAAATGCTAGCAAATGAAACCAACAGCATACTAAAATAATTTATACACAACGATCATGTGGATTTTCCCAGGTATGCAAGAGTGGTTCGATAAACTTAGGGTGGTCACTGCCTAGACTTCCCTGGAGATCGGGAAAGTGATTAAACTAGAGGAAGGGGTAGCAAAACACAAGATGGAATTTAACAAAGGATTATGAATACTGAATCTTCATATAATTTTTTTTCTTAGTTGCTGGGATATTAGAATAGCTAGAAGGAAAGAACTGAAACTGTGGAACTTAAACACACAGCATCCTTTCAAATTTGTTCTATAGCTACTTGTTAAATTGTGATTTGAAATCTATATCTTTTTGTACATATGTTATATTTCACAATAAGGAAATAAACTATGGTACTATAACTTTTAACAACTTTGGAAATTTCCTATGTAATTACTTGTTAAAGCATACTTTGAAAGCTATTACCTTTTTTGTATATATATTTCACAATAAGGAAATAACTGAAACTGTGGGACTGTAACCTATAATATTCTTTGAAATTTGTTCTCTAACTACTTGTTAAATTTCAGTTGGAAAGTTATCACATCTATGTATATATGTTATATTCTACAATAAAAAATAAGATAAAAAAAGAGTGGTGGTTCAATATAAGAAAATCTATTAATGTAATATACTACATTAACAGAATGAAGGGAAAAAAACCATGATTATCCTGATTGATGCAGAAAAGACCTCTGACAAAATCCAACACCCCTTTCTTGACAAAAACACTTAGGAAACTAGGAATAGAAAGAAACTTCCTCAACATGATAAAGGGCATATATGAAAAAACCCACCACTTACAGCACACTCAATGGAGAAAGACTGAAAACTAAAATCACGAACAAGACAAGGATGCTCACTGTCACTATGTTATTCGACACCACACTGGAAGTTCTAGCCAGAGCTATTAGGCAAGAAAAAGAAATGAAAGATATTGCTATTGGAAAGAAAGAACTAAAACTTGCAGACGGCATGATTCTACACATAGAAAATCCTGAAGAATCCACAAGAAAGCTACTAGAATTAATAAATGAATAAAGCGGAGTGGCAGGGAACAAGATCAACATGCAAAAATCAGTTGTGTGTTTTTTTTTTTATAAACTAGCAATGAACAATCCAAAAAGTAAATTGAGAAAATCATTCCATTTACAATAACACCAAACAAAAGAATAAAATATCTAGGAATAAATATAACTAAGAATATGATAGACTTTTACACCGAAAACTACAAAATATTGCTGAAAGAACTCAAAGAAGATCTAAGTAGACAGAAGGACATTCCACATTCATGAATTATAAGATTAAATATTTAAGATGGCAGTCTTACCCAAAGTGATTTACAGATTCAACACACTTTCAATCAAAATTCCAATAGCCTTGTTTGCAGCAATGGAAAAGCCAATCATGAAATTTACATGGAAGAGGAAGAGACCCCAAATAGCCAAAGCCTTCTTGAAAAAGAAGAACAAAGTTGGAACACACACACTTCCCAATCTTAATACTTATCACAATAATCAAAACAGCATGACACTGGCACAAGGACAGACATTTAGAACAATGGAATTGAACGCAGAGGTCAGAGATAAACCCTCACATCTATGGCCAACTGATTTTTGACAAGGATACCAAGTCCACTAATGGGGAAAAAATAGCCTCTTCAACAAATGGTACTGGGAATATTGGAGCTCATATGTAGAAGAATGAAAGTGGACCCCTACACCTCACACTATATACAAAAATCAACTCAAAATGGATCAAAGACCTAAATGTAAGAACCAGAACTATAAAACTCATAGAAGAAAAAATAGGGAAGCATCTTCAGGACCTTGTTTTAGGCAATGGTTTCTTTTACTTTACAGCCAAAGCATGAGCAACAAGAGAAAAAATAGATAAATGGGACCTCATCAAAATTAAAAGGTTTTGTGCCTTAAAGGACTTTATCATGAAAGTGAACAGACAACTTACAGAACTGAGAAAATATTTGGAAACCACACATCTGATAAGGTTTTAATATCCTAAATATCTAAAGAAATCCTACAACTCAACAACAAAAAGATAAACACCACAACTAAAAAACAGGCAAAAGACTTGACTAGACATTTCTTCAAAGATATACAAATAGCCAAAAAACACATGAAAAAACGTTCAACATCATTAGCCATTTGGAAAATGCAAATAAAAACCATAATGAGATACCACTTCACAGCCACTAGAATGTCTATTATTTAAAAAAAACACAAAAAATAACGTGTTGAAAAGGATATGGGGAACTAGGAACACACTCATTGCTGGTGGGAATGTAAATGGTACAGCCACTGTGGAAGACAGTTTGTCAGTTCCTTGGAAAATTATGTATAGAATTACCATATGACCTGGTATTCCCACTTCTAAGTATATACCCAAAAGAACTGAAAGCAGGGACTCAGATATTTGCACACTAATGTTCATAGAAGCATTATACACAATTGGCAGAAAATGGTAGCAACCCCTGTGCCCATCAACCGATGAACGGATAACAAGCTGTGGTATATACTCAGAACAGAATAGGAATGTAATTCTGATACATGAGAGAACATGGAGTAACCTGAAGACATCCTGAAGAGTGAAATAAGCCAGACAGAAAAGAACAAATATCTTATGATCTCACTGATATGAAATAGCTAGAATAAGCAAATTCGAGTCAGAAACTAGAATATAGGTTAAGAGAGACGGAGATGGAGGTAGGGAATGGGGAGTTAATGCTTATTTGATAGAGAATTTCTATTTGGGGTGATGGGAAAAGTTTTGGTAATGTATGGTGGTAATGATAGCACAACACAGTGAACTTAATTAACAGCACTAAATTATATACTCAAATGTGGTTAACAGGAAATTTTAGGTTACCTATATGTTACAATAAAAATTTTAAAAATAACCACAGGATTGTTAATATAAACAAAAAACCCTAATGTAAACCATGAAGTATTGTTAATAGTACAACTTTAATAATGTTTTTTCATCAGTCATAACAAATATGCCACACTAATGCAAGGTGACAGTGGGGGGGAGGAGGAAATATGGGACTTCTATTTTCTGCATGCTTTTTCTGTAAACCTATGACTTCTTTAATATATATATCCCAAGAAAAAACAATCCCTGAGTGGTACATATGACAAGCAGACCCAAACAGCACAACAGATATTTAGAAAATGAAACTGACACTGGAAACACTGCCTACAAAAAGCAAGCATAAACTTGTTGTTTGAACCTAACCATACTGATGTTTGCTAATACAACAAAATCAACATTCTTGATATGATTTTAACAGGATCCAAAGTCTCACAATATAATATACAACATGTCCAGGATACAATGCAAAATTACTCAAATACCAAGAAATAGAGAAATCTGACTAATTCTCAAAGAAACATACAACCACTAGATGCTAACCAAGAAATGAACCAGATGTTGGCCTTATCAGACAAAGATGTCAAAACAGGTTATACAACCATGCTGCATGAGGTAAAGACAAACACCCTTGAAACAAATGAGAAAATAAATCTCATCTGAGAAATAGAAACTATTAAATAGAATCAAATGGAAATTTAAGACCTAAAAAACCCACAATATTTGAAATAAAAATTTCACTGGAAAGGCTGAATAGCAGAATTAAGATGATAGATAAATTCATTTGTCATGGCTACTGTAACAAATAAACATAAACTGGGTGGCTTGAAACAACAGAAATTTGATCTCTCCCAGTTCTGGAGACCAGAAGTCCAAATCAAGGCATCAGCAGAGTTATAACACCTCTAGAGGCTTTATAGTAAAATTCATTCATTACCTTTTCCAGCTTTTGGTGGCTACATCACTCCAATCTCTGCCTTTGTGGTCACACTGGGTCTTCTCCTTCTGTCTATCAAGTCTCCCTCCACCCCACTCTTATAAGGACACTTGTCATTGGATTTAGAGCCCAACTGAATAATCCAGGATAACTGCCTCTTATCAAAGTCCTTAACTTAATATCTTTTGCCATGTAATACTAACTCTTTTACTATATAAAACATTCACAATTTCCAAAGGTTAGGGCATGGACATCTCTTTTTTTTGGGGGTGGGGCACTATTTAGTACACTACAATAGAAGAAAGACTGAGTGAACCTGAAGATATCTCCATTTAAAAACAGTGCAGTCTGAAGAACAGTGAAGGAAATTTTTTGGAGGGGAAAAAAAAAAAAACAGCTTCAAGGACCAGTGGACAATATCAAAAGGGCTACTATTCATATATTTGGAGTCCCTGAAGGAGAAGAGATTAGATAAAATGGCTTAAAATTTTCCAAAGTCAGTGAAACATATAAATTACAGATTCAAGAAGCTAAGCAAATGTGGTACTGGCGTAAGAGTAGACAGATAGACCAATGAAGTAGAATTGAAAGTTCACACATAAACCATCACATCTATGGTCAATTGATTTTTGACAAGGGTGCCAAAATCATTCAATGGGGAAAAAAGTTTCAACTAATTGTGTTGGGACAATTGGATATAACACATGTAAAAAAAATGAAGTTGGACTCCTACCTCACAACACATTAAAAAAAAAAAACTCAAAATGGATCTTATATTTAGTTCTAAATATAAGAACTAAAACCATAAAATTCTTATAAGAAAAGGAGGAGTAAATCTTCATGACCTTGCATTTGACAATGGATTCTTAGATACACAGTACATCCATACAGTGGAATATTATTCAGTCATAAAAAGGAATGAAGTTCTGATACATGCTACAATGTGGATGAACCTTGAAAAACATATGCTAAGTGAAAGAAGTAAGACTGGAAAACTCACATGAGTCCATTTATATGAAATATCTAGAATAGGTTAAGTCTAATGGGACAAAAAGACCAGTGGTTGCAAAGAGCTGAGATGAGAGGGAAATGGGAAGTAACTGCTTAACGGGTATAGAATTTACTTTTGGGGTGATGAAAAATGTGGAACTAGACAGAGATTAGAGTTGGGTTGTCCAACAGATGAAGAAAAATCTTGAAAGCAGCCAGAGAAAAATAACACATTATGTACAGGGCAGTGATTCTCAATAGGGGGTGATTCTGTGCCCCAGGAGATATCTGACAATGTCTGGAGTCATTTCTAATTGTCACAACTGGGGTAGGGGTGTAAGCACTACTGGCATCTAATGGGTAGAGGTCAGGGATATTGCTCAACATCTTACAATGAACAAGACAGCTTCCCAACAACAAAGAATTATGGGCCCAAAATGTTATTAGATGAAAGCTTGAGAAATCCTGATGTAGGGGGAAACAATCATAAGACTACAGATTTCACATCAGAAACCATGAAGGCCAGAAGACAGTGTAAGCACATCTTTAAAAAGCTGAAATAAAACAAGTGTCCACTGAGAATTCTATATTCATTAAATGTACCCTTCAGGAATGAAACAAAATAAAAGATATTCTCGGATGAGGGAAAACTAAGCAAACTTGTTGTCAGCAAACTGGCTCTAAAAAAAGAAAGAAAAAACACTACAGGATTCTCTTCAGGCTAAAACAAAAATGACAACAAAGGGGAACCTGATACTTAAGGAATGACAGAAGAGAAACAAAAATGGTAAAGAGCTGAGTGAATATAATTTTTCACCCCTTAAATTTTTAAAAACAAGGCTCTTGAGAGAAAAAATTGTAACGTTATTGTGAAGGGTTTCAATGGGTGCAGGTGCAAATTATGTGACAATTATTATATGAAGTTGGGAGGGCAATGGGACCTATATAGTTGGAAGACCACATTTTATTAAAGTGGTAAGATAGCTCTAAAGAGACTGTGAAAAGTTTAAGTGTGTACAATGTATTATAATCTCTAGAGCGATCATTAACAAAATAGGACTAATAAATACAGCCAAAAGCAACAGATAAGTTTCAATGGACACTAAAAAAACACTAAAAGAATCCAAAATGAAGACAAGGAAAAGAAAACAGAGGGCAAAAAAACATAAAACAGATAACAAATAATAAATTTGTAAACCTAAATCCAAAACATCAATAATTACATTAAAAAGGATCTAAACATCTTAATTAAAAGACAGATTATTCAGACTGGATTAAAGAACAAAATCCAACTGTCTATCAGGAACTGATTTTAAACATGATGATACTGACAGATTTTAAAAGAATTAGAAAAGCTTGCAGATCTTATGGTCAACATGTTCTCCCTATTGCTCTCACCTTACTGCAAGAGGCCCTCCCATCATCCTGTCCTTGTAATAAACCTTTCAAATAAGTCTCTCCTTCCTAAGTCTACATTTGTTTTTCATGTGACAGTATGAGCACATGCAGTTTTCCTCCTCCAGACTGACCTCCCCCACAAACAACTCCCACTTGTTCATAAAGACAAAGTTTCAGCATAACATACTCAAGAATCTTCCTTTTCCCACTAAGGCTGGGCTAAATAACTCTTCTCTTACCACCACAGCAATATATTCACAACATTCTCACTGTACTTGCCAAGCCATATGGAAATTATTTTTAACTTCTGTAAGGTCCTCAAAGGCAAGTGCTACTGCCATACTTTCATCTCCCAGAGTCCAAGCCTGCACTTGGTGCTCAACAAAATGTTGAAAAGAACCAGAATATTCCAGGTTCTTATGATCTCAAAAGATTGTGCAACAGCCTCATAACTGATCTCCCAGCCTACAAGGTACTCTCACTGCAATCCATATTCCAAACAGCTGATAGGTGAATATAAATAAAGCACTGCTCTGATGATTTTCCTGCCTACTTAAGGATCTATAAAAGCTTCCTAAGGTTTTATGAAGATTTATGACATATAACCGTCTTTTCTCCTACAATTGGTCCTATCTTACCAAACCCCCTCTCCCACCCCCACAAAAAAGTGAAAGGATCATGCAAACACTAATCAAAAGAAAGCTGGGAGACTGGCCAGGATACAGTCCACTGAGAATTAAATGCACCACACCTCTTTATACCAGTGGGGAGCTGAAGACTTACAAGCACCACCTGCTGAGCAGGATAGGAAAAGCACCGAGTCTAGAGGCTTCACAGGAAAGTCGGATAACCTGCTCCTATGGTAAACTTGATACTGATTACATCTTCCTCCTGAGACCTGGGCCTGTGTGGTCTGGAAAAATCTGATTGGGGTAATCAAGGAAACCAGATGCTCAGACAACAAAAAATTTCAAGTCACCTTAGGAAAAACAAAGACATGGCCCAGACAAAGGAAAAAACTTACACTTCAACTGAGATAGAAGAATTGAAACAACTAATTAAAGATCATGAAACACATATGTTAAATCAATTCTAAAATCAAATCAACAAGTTGAGGGAAGATATGGCAAAAGAGATGAAGAATATAAAGAAGACACTGGGTGAACATAAGGAAGAACTCAAAAGTTTGAAAAAACAACTGGCAGAACTTATGGTTATAAAAGGCACATTAGAAGAAATGAAGAACACAGTGGAGGTATACAGCAGCAGATGTGAGAAGGCAGAAGAAAGGATTCATGAACTGGAGAACAGAAAATCTTAAATCCTACGCACAAAGGAATAGACAGGAAAAATACTGGAAAAATACGAGCAATGTCTCAGGGAGTTGAATGACAACATGAAGGGCATGAATGTGTGTGTCATGGATTTCCCAGAAGGAGACAAGAAAGGAAAAGGGGCAGAAAGAATAATGGAGGAAATAATCACTGAAAATTTCCCATCTCTTCTGAAAGACATAAAATAACAGATCCAAAAAGTGCAGCATACCCTAAACAGAATAGACTGAATAGACCTGCACCAAGACACTTATTAATCAGATTATCAAATGTCAAAGACAAAGAGAGAATTCTGGAAGCAGCAAGAGAAAACAATCCATCACATAAAAGGGAAGCTTGATAAGACTATATGCGGATTTCTCAGCTGAAACCATGGAGGTGAGAAGGCAGTGGTATGATATATTTGAGATACTGAAAAAGAAAAACCGCCAACCAAGAATTTCATATCCAGCAAAACTGTTCTTCCAATATGAGGGAGAGTTTGTGAACAGGATACCTGCTCTATGGGAAAGACTAAAGGGAGCACTCTGGACAGATAGGAAAGGGCAGGAGAAGATTTGGAGCACAATTTTGGGTGATGGTAGCACAATAATGTAAGTACACTGAACAAAGATGACTGTGAGTAGGGCTGAAAGAGGAAGGTTAGGGGCATATAGGATACCAGAAGGAAGGATAGATGATAAGGACTGGGACTGCATGACTTAGTGAAACCTAGAGTGGTCAACGACTGTGATAAAATGTACAAATATGTTTTTGCATGAGGGAGAACAAGTGTCAACTTTGCAAGGTATTGAAAAGGGGCTGGTATTGAGGAAAAAATACAATCAATGCAGACTGAAGTCTATAACAGTTAACAGTAACATTGTAATATGCTTCCTTTAACTGTAACAAAGGCAATATACCAAAGCTAAACACCTGTAAGAACGGGATATAATGGAGGGTATAGGATCCTTGGCATTGGTGGTGGTGTCTGACTTTTTTATTGTATTTTTATTTTAATTTTATCTTTTCTTTTGTTGCTTTTTAGTTGTCATTTTTTCCTTCTTTTTCTTTTGTCTTTTTACTTTTTTCGCCTCTTCCTCTTTCTTTGTGTAAGAAATGGAAACGTCCTTCTATAGACAGAAGTGATGAATGCATAACTACGTGATTATACAGAGAACCACTGATTGTTTACTTAGGATGGAATGTATGGTACATGAATAAAACTATCTAAAAAATAAACAGAGGGAAAGAAGTGTTGGAAAAAATGTGGAGAGAGGGATGTACCTAACCACCGTTGGTAGGGAAGTAGAATGGTACAGCCCATCTGGAGGGTAGTGTGGTAGTTCCACAGGAAGCTAAGTATGGAGTTGCCATATGGTCCTACAACCTGGTTATTGGCTATTTACTTGGAAAAACTGAAAAGAGGGACACAAAAGGACATTTGCACAGTGGGGTTTCTGGTGTCGGTATTCACGATTTGCAGTGGATGGAGGTGACCTAAGGATACATCGACTGATGAACGGAATGGTAAACTATGGTATACATACAATGAAGTACTGAGCTACTACAAGGAGTGAAGTCGTGAAGTGAATGGACATTGAGGACAGTATGTTGGGTGAAATAAACCAGAAATGAAAAGAAATATATTGTATTGCCTAACTAATATGGATTAATCATAATGTGCAAACTCTGAGACCTGAGCCTGAGAGTATAGGTTATCAGGGGAAAGCTTACTGTAAAGGTTCCTAGATTGTAAGGTATTATGGCAGTTACATCTATTCCTGAGTTGTAATGGCTATTTCTAAATTTTGAGATGCTGAGCTCCTTGTGAATAACCTGTTAAGTCCCTGGAACTTTGGGTATCTGTGTGACACCTGAGATCCAGAGCCAGAGTCTGGCCCCTATGAATGTCAGCATTACCCCATACAGCAAATGTTAAGGAGTCTGAAAAAAGAGATCAGATTTCAATTAGAGATATGAACGAAACGGACTTGGTTAGGACTAAGGTAAATCAGACTGAAGGGTAGAGGATGATATTGACTGTGTTTTAATACTTCAACTTCTGTGTAAGACCAAAGGAAGAGACGATTATTAGGTGAAAAATCTATATTATTTGTAACATATCATATAATTTAACCTGTATGGTCAGTTTATTCAAACAACATAATTACATGGATCGTTGAATAGGGAAGGGAATCTGGTTGGTTTGTACAGGCTAGTGTGAAGCTCCAATACACCCCAGAGTAATCTGGGCAGAGAAAAAAAATGTATTTGCAAATTCCCCTTGAGGGACTGGGAGAAAATGTGAAAATATGAAATTTCCCCACTTGGGTAATTAATGATATTCTCACAAGCATTGGAGACTACCAATTTGGAAGGCCGAGCCCTCGATCTTGGGGCTTGCGCCCTTAAGAAGTTTGCTGCTGCAAAGGAGTGGCTAAACCTACTTAAAATTGTGCCTAACAGTTACCAGCCCCAGAGAATCTCTTCTGTTCTCAGATGTGGCCTCTCTCTCTAAGCCAACTTTGCAGGTAAACTCACTGCACTCCCCACTACGTGGGACATGACTTCCAGGGGTGCAGGTCTCCCTGGTAATGTGGGACATGACTCCTGGGGATGCGCTTCACCCTGGCATCATGGGATTGAGAAAGCCTTCTTGGACCAAAGGCGGAAGAAAAAGGAAACAAAATAAAGTTTCAGTGGCTGAGAAATCTCAAATAGAGTCGAGAGGTTATTCTGGAGGTTATTCTTATGCATTATATAGATACCCCTTTTTAGTTTTTAGTGTATTGGAATAGGTGGAGGGAAATACCTGCAACTGTTGAACTGCAATCCAGTATCCTTGATTCTTAGAGACAATCATATAACTATATAGCTTATACCATGTGACTGTGTGATGTGAAAACCTTGTGGCTCACACTACCTTTATCCAGTGCATGGACAGATGAGTAGAAAAAAGGGAGACAAAAAATGAATAATGGGGGAAAAAGGAGTACGAGATGTTTTGGGTGTTATTTTTTACTTTTACTTTTATTCTTATTTTTAGGTTTATTTCTTGGAGTAATTAAAATGTGCAAAAAATTAACTGCGACAATGCACAACTATATGATGACATTGTGAAGAACTGGTTATACACTTTGGATGACTGTATGGTATATGACTATATCTCAATAAACTGCATTTAAAAAAAACTACAATGGATACCACTTCATACCCACTAGGATGGCTATTATTAAAGTAAAAGAAAATAACAAGTATTGGCGAGGATACAGAGAAAGAAGAATCCTTGTACATGGTTGTGAGAACATAAAATAGTGTAGCCACTGTGGGTAACAGTTTGTCAGTTCCTCAGAAAATTAAACACCAAATTACCATATGGCCCTGCAATTCCACTCCTAGGTATATACCCAAAAGAACTGAAAGCAGTAATTCGGTCAAATGTTTGTACACCAATGTTCACTGCAGCATTATTCATAATAGCCAAACAGTGGAAACTACCCAAGTGTCCATCAACAGATGAAAAGATAAATCAAATGTGGTATACACATACAATGGAATGTTATTCAGACAAAAAAAAGAAAAGGAATTAATTTCTGATATATGCAACATGGATAATCCTTGAGTACATCATGTTCAGGGAAATAAACCAGACAAAAAGTACAAATATTGTATGATTTCTCTTACTTGAAATACTGAGACTATCTAAGCACTTCATAGAGGCAGAAAGCAGAATAGTGCTTACCAGGGGTGATAGAAGAGGGGAATGGGAAGTTACTGCTAAATGAATATTTTTGGTTTAGGATGATGAAAATTCTCTGGATTTATAAAGTGATTAAAGTTACACAGTATTTTCAATTACTTAATTTCAAAAAACTGTTCCGTTAAAATGGTTTAAATCATTTTTATGTTATGTATATTTTACCACAATTTAAAATAAATAAGTTTTTTTAAAAAGATGCTCGAGTGGCTATATTAATAGCTGACAAAGTAGACTTCAAGATGAGGATAATTACCAGGGATAACCAAAAACACAAGATAATAAAAGATAATTCCATCAAGAAGATATAACAATCATAAATATATATGCACAATCAATCCTTATTATTTGCAAATTCTATATTTGCAGGACTGTTGTGGTACTTTTACAGTCATTCAGGAACATGCGCAGAGCAGCAAAAAGTTTGAGTTGCCTGACATGCATATTCCCAGCTGAGGTTAAAAAAGGGGATGCTCTGCCTTTTTGTTTCAGTTCTCATATATTGAGAGCCACATTTTCACATTTTCTTGGGGGTTTTTTGTTGATGGTTTTGCTGTTTAAAATGGTCTCGAAGCACAGTGCAGAACTACTTGCTGTCTAGCATTCCTAAGTGCAAGAAGGCTGTGATGTACCTTAAGAAGAAAATACACGTGTTAGGTAAGCTTCATTCAGGCATGAATTATAATGCTGTTGGCTGTCAATTCAATTTGAATCAGCATCTTTTAAAGAGCTCCAAATATCTGCCCATCAATGAGATTTATGATTTAAACTTGCTTAAATTTATGTTCAGAGGCTTTAATTAAATGTTGCTCTAAAATGTTCAGAAGGCAATGATACAGTTTCTAGATGGAGTTAAAGGGGTGGGGTGGTGGGAGGAGTCTCTAAAGGACAGGAGAAACAAAGAACTTCCTAGAAAATCATTGTATGCAAATTTAAGGAGGAAGCAAAAAGTATAAAGTGTTTTTAAACAGAAACAAACATAAAACAAGATTATTGATTGGCTGAGGAAATGTGATCAGAGGCTTGCAGGAACCTAACCCTGTATTTCCCCTATGAGCAATCACTGGTCTGTTACACATTTTTACCCATGCATGATTTTGCATCATCATGCAATATAAATTCACTGAGTTACAGTTATCATCACACTTCATATATCCTCTAGAAACCCTCTTTGTTTGAGAAAAAGGAAAATAACATCTCACTATTACGAAAAGAGTTTTGTCCTTGTGGACCCCTCTAAAAGACTCACTTAAGGGACATTTAAAGAATTGTTAATCTGAATATGTGGATAATACCAGAACAAACACCTAAAAGCACATTCTTCCCCAATCTACTTTTACAAATTCATTAAGGGTAGATACATACTAAGACTAACACTGTCAAATCATTTTATCACTCTTGCTGTGTATGACTTGTAAACTCTGCAAGGGGGCACTGTCTGCTATATGTACAAGTCATGACCCTTTTTGACAAGCCAGTTATTATATTGAGAGAGAAGTAAGGAACTAGCTAGTGGTAGAAGAAATTTTCTAATGGAGAATCTCCCATGCTAACACAAACACAATTTTAGAATCTGTTGTAACTTTTAACACAGAACTTGACAGTTTCCTGTTTCTGATAAAAATCAGCAAAGTGACAATACCCAAGTGACTAACTCCGGAAGTTTGGGTAGGTTGTAGATCTCTCAGCAAACAATAAAGGGGGAAAATCTTCAAATAACTAACTTTAATATGCTGTAAGTAATACAAAAGGTTTAGGCAGCTCATAAGATGATTTTATTCTATTGAATTTTTTTTCCAAACTGATTGCAAAACTATGTATTGCCACATGATCTTCAATATCGCCTGAGAAAACCAAAACCCCAAGTAAAGGCTGACAACGCAGGTAATGCGACTGGGCTGGAGCAGACCAGAATGTGGTTTTTACCCGGCCAACTGCTGAGGGCGGGGGGGGTGTGTGGGGGGGTGGATGGAGAGGCTGTGCTTAGACTCAGCAGGTGAAGGCTGGGGCGTCCTGTCAGGACAAGGATCGGGAGAGGCAACACGTGATCTGTTCAGACCTTCCAGATACATTTCACCATCAAGTCTTCTTTCCTCTGTGGGAAGGGGGGTAGAGGAAAGGCGCCTTTCCTTCCCGGGAAGCTATGCTGCCCATCAGCTCGTCCCATGTGTAGCTCTTTTCTTCTTTAAGAATGCTCACATGATTCTGTGAAAAATGTACAATGTTTTATACTGTAGAATGTAGGGGACCTAGAGATACCAATTAGTGGAGGGGGAATGATAATCTAGTAAGAACAGATAAACTATAGAGGGTAATCTCAAGGTTATGGGAATGCTCAGGAATGATTATGGTTTGTAAACTTTCTTGGATATAGTAAGATCATGTTGGAAGCAATAGAGTTATTTTAGGTTTTTTTTTTCTCTTATTCCATTGTTTTCTTAGGGGTTGTTAATTTTCTTGGGGTATGGTAGGAACATGTTGGAAGCAATGTAGTTATTTTAGATTATTTGTTTTTCTTACTCCTCTGTTTGGACATGGTTTATTAATTTTCTTGGGGTATGGTAGGAACATATTGGAAGCAAAGTAGTTATTTTAGGTTATTTGTTTTCCTTAATCCACTGCTTTGTTTGAAATGTTGTGGGGTTTTTTTGGTTGTTGTTTGCCTGTTTGTTTTTAATTTTTTGATAAACAAAGTTAAAAAATTGAAAAAAAAATCAGTAGAAAAATGGGAGTAAAAACTAAATGACAAATAGGGTGGGATGGGGGGATGGTTTGGGTATTCTCTTTTCACTTTTATTTTTTATTCTTATTCTGATTCTTTCTGATGTAAGGAAAATGTTCAGAAATAGATTGTGATGAACGCATAACTATATGATCATACTGTGAACAGCTGATTGTATACAATGGATGACTGTATGGTTTATGAATATATTTCAATAAAACTGAATTAAAAAAAAAAAAAGAATGCTCACATGACGCTGCTCACAGAAAATTCCATAATCTGCAAAATCACATCTTTCTGGGGAACTAGGGGTGATGTTTTTTCGAGTTCCCAACATGTACAGGGGCAGCAGACACATTTTTGGTGGTGGGCTCCCAGCTGTGTTCCAAAGAACTCTTCAATGAAAATCTCTGAAAGCATTTTTGAGGCACATGGCCTCTTGCTCTAGCTCTTTTACCCGGGCCTTAGTATTTGCTACAAACTCAAGGTCAGAATCAGGGGAACTACACTGTCTCTGGACGGGGATAACTCATGTTCCTTGGTATAACCGTAACTGCTCTGATCTTTTCCTGTTCAAGAGGAGTCTCAGGAAATCACCGATATCACCATTGTGAGATACCATCCTGCCTCCTATCTATCTGCTGGCAGAACGATCAATCAAAGGCGGCTTGGAATGGCGGTATACTTCACTCTCTAGACTGTCCGGGTTTGTTTCAACTGCAGCTTTAAACTCATAATCTGCATATTTAACCTCTTTACACAAGTAATCTAATAACTAGGCCTTTACAGCTGTTTTTCCAGAGGTTGTTTGTGGGTTTCAAACTCCTTATGCTCAAGAGCTATATAGCATTTTCTGCTTTTTTAAATTCTTTCTGGAAAACCACAACATGGTTGGCTTATGCGGCTTGAGACGCAAGTTTTCACTTCCACTCTCTTC
The DNA here is from genome assembly GCF_015220235.1 of Choloepus didactylus. Lineage (NCBI taxonomy): Eukaryota > Metazoa > Chordata > Mammalia > Pilosa > Megalonychidae > Choloepus > Choloepus didactylus. The sequence goes on from NC_051307.1 coordinate 159,411,013, forward strand.
CAATTGTTTAAGTAATTTATTTTGTGCCTGAAGCTCCAGTTTATCTTCTTTTAGTAGTGAATAATCATGCATCTCTTTAACTTTTTTCATTCAGCAAATGGTTTTGTTTTGTTATTGCCAAAGACTGGGATTTGACAGACTAACTCATGCTCAAATTCTTTCAGGCAATTTACACATTGAGTGAGTTCTTCCTTTTTTGAATTAACTGAGAACTCTTCTTGCAAATGCATTGCTTTTTCTTTATTCTTTCTTTCTTCTTCTATCAGTCTATTAGTTGTAGTGATGTATTTTTCCTTTAGTTCAAGTTGATACTTGAGAAGTTGATTCTTGAGCTTTTAGTCAAAGGTCTCCTCCAGATTCTCTATACTAAGCTCCTGCCCTATAAGTGCATCAGCCATGCTTTTAATTTTTCCTTCTTGTAGAATCCAATTCAAAAGCTTCAATTCTTTGCTTCAGATCTGCTTCTCTACTTCTTAACAAATCTGTATCTTTTAGGAGTATCTGCCATTGGGCATAAATTTCTTTTGTTTCAATCTCCTGGTGCTTTTGAAGTTTCTCAAGGGTATTCTCTTCCCGATAGTAAGGGCTTCCAATTTTGCTTGGCAAGCTCTCTCAAATTCATTCTGGTCAGCTAATTGCTTCTCAGACTTTCTTTTCTCTTCCATTCTAATTTTTCCTTTTTCAGTATCTTTAAAATACCTCAACTTTGAGCCATTTCTAAGTGAAGCTGTTGTTCTATTTCTCTCATATTCATTTAACTTTCCTTCTAAAGATTCTAACTTAGCATGCTGACAATAAGCATCTGCAAACTGATCATCAATAAGCTGAAGCTTCTCAGCAAGAGAGTCTCTGCTAGGAAATGTTGAACTTGTCTGAGTTTCCACGTCACAACTCTCTTTAGCCTGATGATATTCTGTCGACTCTTTTAAAAACTGAATGACACAACCTTTTTGGTTTTCTTTAACAAATCGTGAAACCAGTGATTTGTAGAGACTGGATTGGGGGTTGACTTTAATGAGTTGTAATAGCTCCTGCACAGTAAACACCTCTTCTTTTGCCAAACCACTTTCTGGAAAGAAAACAGAAAGGGAATACTCATAGCCACATCTTTGTAAGTGATCTGCCACTAGACAGTTGGAAGCACCTATTAAGAGGCCACTCCCTTCCACTGGAATGGACTGAGGCTGCAGTTTTCCGCTCAAAACAGGGTGCATCAATTGATGAATCAGCTGCTTTCTAAGTTGGATCTTGAGCGTGTCCTGTATACCCCAATCCTTAAGTATCTGGTAGAGCCTTTTGCATCTTGACTCAAAACATCAGACTTGGGGGCTACGTTAGACTGGAAGAGAAAAGGTGTTAATGAATTACCTGGCGGGAGAAGGGGATGTGAATTTCTAAAACAGATCCAAAGCCTCCAGGGAAGCCAGACGCTGCAGAGCTGGGAAAGGGCATTCCATTGAATTTTTAAACCCTACTATCTTATCAAGTAATTTTAATTTTTGAACACAATTCCTAATAAAATAACATGGACAAAAACCCCATTAATGGGAAAAAAGAACTGCAAGCTACTCATAAATACAGGCTATTTAAAATAAAGGATTTTCTGAAAGTATAGGTCAAATAAAATGCCATCTGACCTATCCACTTTTGAAAATATCACTGAAATGGACCCCAACATGAGAAAGCATAAAATAACCATAAAGGCAAAAGTTCTACATATACCAGAATTCATTCACTTATTCATTCAACAAATGTTTATTAAGTACTCATTACAGACTATGAAGGCAATGAGCTAAGGACTGAGAGTAAAGAAAGATATATCAAACAAAAATCCTGCTCTTAAAAAAAGTCTCACCTATTTTATATCTTCAACAAACTCTGTAATGCCTTATATGTGAAGAATCCTTAAATTACAATAAGCTGAACCAAGATCATATTAAGAACATATTGCCACTCTATAATCTGAAGAATATTACATTTTATATTATCTAAAGAAGTCATTTTATGTTACTGATAAAGTGAAAGTAATAATCTGACTAATATTGCTAAATTATGAGCAATTGTGGTATAAAGCACCAACTATGAAAAAGTATAACATACATAAAGAATTTAACGCCATAATTAAAGACAAAAACATGTAGCACACTAAATGAACTGTCTAATCCTTATTATACCATATGGTAAATTAAACATAAATGGCAAACTGGCCTCATAATCTACTGAAATTATTTTATATGCCAAAGTGAGTTTTTAGTTTTTCCTTTTAATTTTTCTACATGACCTATCATCAGAAAGTCAAGAGTTTTCCCTGACACTATAGAGCTTAATTTTCATTGCATAAATTCCTGTACTACAGTCATTTTCTCAAAGATCTGAATTGGACTCCCCAAAGCTAGTGCTGATGTTCTCTATGTCACTGACATGGCTAAAGGCTAAGGATCACTGCATTTCTTTCCATGCCCTCCCCACCTCCAATCCTTTCTTAATCTCTCTCCATCTCATCCTCCCCCATTCTCTTACACAAGTCTTCAACTGCACAGTGGTCTTGGTTATCTTAAAATACTAAGATATTAGTATTTCAGACAGAAACTTCTGAGCCAAGAAGGTTAGGGGTCTCTCTGCCCAGAGAGGAGTACCAATAGTTTTCAGGAATGGGCTTCGAAAGATCCAAGGCAAAGGGGATGAGAAAACTGGCAGAGCAGAGAGAAAAGAGTAACTATGAATAGTCAACTAGACTCAATGCATCTAGGAATATCAAAATAGGACATAAAATACACAGGCTGGTTTTAAAAAGAAGAAAGAGTGAAACAAATCGTCAGAGATGATCAAACAAGATGGGACTCCAGGTCCAGGGATCACAGCTAGAAAAAGGTGGGGACATACTATTCAAAAGGCCTCCAAAAAGTATGAATGACATATCAGAGACATTCTTAAAAGTAGCCTGAACAATGGACTTGGAAAAGAGAAAAGATTCACAAGGGACAAGTAAAAATTAAAATGAATTTAGATCATTTATAACTTTGCTTATGCAATTTCTCTTCCACGAATTTATCCTACTCAGATATGTGTGAAATTATGTCAGGTTATAAACTGCTACATTATCTGTCAATTGTAAAAGACTAGAAGAGCCTAAATGTCCATCAAAAGGGGACTGATTAAATAAAGTTATGATACGTATGTAATGGAATACTTTGCAACCACAAAACATATTTTTATGTATTACGAAAATATCTCTAACCTATATAATTCAGAAAAAATATCAATATACATAACAGTGTGGTTAGCACACTACCATTTGTGTAAAAAATTGGATGGTCACAAGAAGGAGTAGGAGTGAGACTTTTTGCCAAATATTCCTTTATACTTTTTAAATATGTAACTACATAACACAGCAGCCCTGGAAACTCAAAGACAATGAAGCAATGCCTTCAAATTTTAAGTGAAAATTATTTTCAACCTAGAATTCTATATACAACCAAATGACCAATCAAATATTAAGAGAAAAATAAAATCACTTTCATACATGCACACTCAAAAAATTTACTTCCCATGCACCCTTACTCAAGAAACAACTGGAAGACATACTCTACCAAAACAAGTAAAGGAAGAAAGGGAAAGACAGAGGATCCAGGAAGCAGAGGAACCAGTGAAGAGAGGCAAAGAGAATTTACTTCCGAGATGCTAGCCAAAGGAAATCTAGCTCTGAAATAGGTCTAGAATAAAGGGTCCCAAGTTGGAGTAGGAATCCAGGAAAAAGAGAAAAAATACTTGGTAGATTACATAACAGATATGACCATGTGAAAAATTATACAAAGCTGAATTTTAGAGAACCGCTGGAGGGTGTAAAAAGGCTTAGCTATAACTTGAAAGAAACCAAAGACAAGTTTTAAATAAAACCTAAATTTTAAGAAAAATTAAGACGTTACATAAGAAAGGAAGTTAACACACATAGCATGTGTTAGCTGTAAATAATATATAGTTGCATGGTCATAATAATGAAAATACTGAATATGGATACATCTCGATTAACAGAATCAGGAAAGATAAGAAAACAAATGTTCTTATTAATAGAAAATAGATAATATCTCAATTTAATAAATCAAAAGATAACACACACACACACACACACACACACACACATGAAATACCAGAAGAAACAGTTAAAAAAGTTGACAATGATTATCCTTTGAGGCAAGAGGCAAGAAAGGAAAGGCACAGAGCAAGACTGCTATTTTTGTTATAAGACTCTTATACTATTTAACATTTTAAACTATGTTCATACTATTTGGATAAGTAAAAAAAAAAAATCGAAAACCTCATTAACCCCTTAAAAAAAAAGCAAAATTAAGTCAGTCAAAATTTTGAGTAGCTGACTTAAAAAATGCCAGCATCCATTTGCTTTTCTTTTAAAAATAGTGTTTCAATTTCCTTCTGAGGAACTATCCCCTCCATTCCACTCCCCAATTCTATTTCTACATTTTTCAGATGGAGTTCTACCAACTCTGGAGTAGGAGATGCAATTCATGCATGGCCAACCAGAATATTAAATCCCTTAGTTCTTGTGACTAGTTCAAAACCAGACCTAAAACCCAAGTTGTACAGAGTGATTCTTGGGATGTCTGTGGTGACTACTGGGAAGACTCTTCCCAATGCACTAGAACCAGTGAGCATGTACACTTAAGAGAAGACAGGGGAGAGGCAGGGGGCATTATTACTTAATGGGTACAGTTTCTGTTTGGGGGATAAAAAAGTTTTGATGATGGTGGTGAGGGTAGTACAATATTGTGAATGTAATTAATACCACTGAATTGTACATTTCAAAGTGGTTAACTGGTAAGAAATTTTGTGTTGTATATGTTACCACAATAAAAATTAAAACAAAAGAAAAACAGATGTCACTATGTAGAACCTGACAATGAATGTGAGAGATGACAGAGGGAATGAATTCCTTCTTCTTTTTTCATAGTAACATTTTATTTAGCAATATAATCATTTTTACTGAATGCCTTAGCATTTCCTTTTTTTAAAACAGTTTTATTCATACACCATGCAATTTATCGTAAGTGTACAATCAACAGTGTGCAAGCCGCTGTTCAAGGATGTAACGAGTATACAGGAACCGGTCTAGGACTGAGAATGACCAATGAGGCTTATTGCAGAACACCTCATACTGTTCTCACATAAAGTGAAGTATGCTCCACAAGGGCTCGCACACTGTTGATTACTGCACACAGACAGCTAGATTATCAGGAATATTCTGTTCTGCCTCCACTCCATGTAGCATCCTCAGACTATTCCTAACCTGCCGAGAGGTCCCTAACTAAGATGCAAAACTGAAAGAAGCACTCACTCTCATAAGGGGTCCCGTGAGTGCAGGGTGTGCACCTGAGAGTGAGTGCCTCCTTAAATTTTGCATTCTAGGCAACTTGCTTGACTTGCCCTAGCCCTGACACTGCTTAATCCCCTATAAACAAAATACGCTTATGATACCTTATATTCCTTTCTAACCAAACACATGGGTTGAAGTCATAGCTCTGTCATTACTTAATGACTAAGGACATGTCATATCAACCTTTCTCAAACTCCATTTCCTCATATACAAAATAAGGGAATTTAAACCAGTAACATCAGAAGATTCCTTTTAAGCCCCAAACTATGATTCCAAGTTTCCCCTTAAATTCTCTGGACTAAACAAACCCAGTTTTGCCTTTATTTCATTTTTTCATTATATTAACCCTCAATATTCTGATTCTTACTCTTTAATGTACTTTGATTATGGCTTCTCTTATGACATCACTCCAAGTTGTACGTATTTCCAAAGGAATACATAAAACTAACACAATGCACAGGGGAACAACATTTCCCATGCTGTATTGTGTCATGTCATTTAGCAACCATATTCTCCTGACACATATTCTTCTGAGGCAACCTGAAATCCTGGGCATATTTAACTTGCAATTAATCATAATATTTGAGTATTTTTTCATATTAATTGCTACACTTAGTTCCAATTCTCCCTCATGCCCACTATGTACTTGCGTAATTTTTATTCAAAAATGGTTTCAGGACTTTACTACTTAGTTGTATTAAAGTTTACTATTCCTCCTATTATTTTTTGACCTATGCAAGCCAAAGACCTACTGGATTTAAAGGGAACCAGGTACAATGTTACTTAAAATTCCTGGGTACAAAAGTGCTTTGCAAACTCTAAAACACTGTGCTTGTCTATGTCGCAGGCACCTCTCACATTACCTCTCCCTACAAATGCTCTTCTGTGTTCTAAAACTCAGTAAATAATGCCACCAGTAGCCCAGTTGTCCGGATTAATGAACACTATCTCAGTCAACCCCCAAATCTCAAAGCATGTCCCCTTTCACCTCCTTAATAGGACTCAAATGAATCCACGTTATCTCCATTCTCACTAACATCATCTTAGTAATAACGATGGCATTCACCTTCTTAAGTGGTCTCCCTGTTTCCAGTCTCACCCTCTTCAAGTTGGAAGCATTTAGGCTTCTTAGGAAAAAAAGAAGATAAGCTCAGATATATGAGTTTTCCTTTTAAGTGCTTGCTAACTAGATCTGAAAGTTAAATAAAAAAGAACAAAACTAGAACACTTCTTACTCTAATGAAACTTTTAAAAAAGTTACAGACCTTAAATGTTCAGAGATAGATTGTGGTGATGAACGTATAACTATGTTATCATACTGTGGACAGTGGATTGTATACCATGGATGACTGTATGGTGTGTGAATGTATCTCAATAAAACTGAATTTAAAAAAAAGAGAAAAAAGTTATAGACCTTTAAAATTCCTGGGTTTAATGTCTTCAGTTTTTGGTTTCTTTGTAAATTAGATACTTTAGACCTTTACACTTAAGTCAGCTTTGGTGTTGACGTCCTGTTTAAATAAATTTACATAAGCAATAAAGCAAGGTTAATAGGATAATTTTACAATTTTTAAAATATATCAACTAATGTAAATTATGTATAGTGAATGGGTGATGATGAGATGGGGGAAAAAAACAACCCCAATATCACTGTTCTGTTCTTTCCCACAGCAGTAAAGATAAAATTTGAAAAAAGCATAACAGTTTTTCCTAAACAATACTATGTTTTCTGTTTGTTAATTATTAAATTCTACACAACCTAGGCTCCACACTGCATCCAGAGTGATCTTTCTAAAGCACAAATCTGAGCTTGTGACTCCTCTACTGAAAATCTTTCACCAGTTCCTCCTAGTCCACAGGATGAAGTCCAAACTCCTTAACACGCATCTCCCTGTATTCTCCACCAATACCCAGGCATACATAAAGGTCTGTGTTCTGTTCTCCAAATGTGACATGCTTAAAGGTTCTTTATCAGTGTACCCCTCTTCCTTTGGGACCTAAGTTCAGGACTCAATTCTCCAGGAAGTCTCATCATATCAGTCTATTTATTTTATTATAGCACTCAACATCCTGCTATTGAAATTGTCTACTTAAATAATGCCTATTTTATTATATACAGCAAGCTCTTAGAGGAAATAGACAAAAGTCTTCATTTTATATCCTTGGCACCCAAAGAGACTATCACGCATATAGTAATTAAAATTTACAGAATAAACATCGTAACTTTCAGCTCCCTTTGTATTGTTTCAGTCCTCAGTCTAGCATCCCCTTCCTCCTTCAGCAAACTCCTGCATATCCTTTAAGAACCAATTCACATTTGTTTTCTTTGTACCATTTTCCCAGACATCTCTGAGCAGTTGCACATTCCCTTTTTTGTGCTTCTACCTAAGTTTTGCCTTTCTATTACTACACTTATCCCACTGAATCTGAAATTCTCTTGTACTCTGTGGTGTTTTAAAGCTGAATGTACCCCAGAAAAACATGTTCTGAAGTCTGATCCATTCCCGTGGATGTAAACCGACTGTAATGAGGCTTCTGCAGTTAAGGTGTCACTTCATTCAGGATGGGTCTTAATCCTATTACTGGAGTCCTTTACAAATAGGGGGACAGAGGAGAAAGCCACAGAAGCAAGACATTAAAATCAACGAAACCCAGAAGAGAAAGGAGATATCAGCAGACACCACCATGTACCTTGCCATGTGACAGAGGAGCCAAAAATTGCCAGCAGCCAGTCTTGGGAAAGAGAGCATCACCTTGTTAATGGCTTTATTTGGACATTTTCCCAACCTCAAAGCTGTGAGTGAATAAATTCCCATAGTTTAAGCTGGCCCATTTGTTTTGAGCAGTCTAGGAAACTAAAACATACTCTTATTATAATTTCTATACATCCATATGGCAGAGACCATTACTTGTCCACCTATATGTCTGTACTCTTTTTCCTAAGTAATAGAACTCCCCAATTTTGAGCTTGGCACATGTTGCCCACAATAAAAACTGTATTTCCAGTCTCCTTTGGAGTTAGTTGTAACCAAAGAAGCCTTAATTGCAAGCAGCAGTCAGTTGCAGCTTGGCTCAAGTAACAGGTTCTGGATCCTAGCCCCATCTCTGGTTTTACTCAGTGTCCCTGGCTCTGGTCTCAAGCCTCATGTGTGACTCTCTCAGATGCTATGATCTGGCAGGACATGATTTCAGGGCCACCTCAACCTATTTCCAAATCCAAATCCTGGCAAAGCCATGGCTTTAGTCTCAGTTTCTGAATTGTACTTTCAATCCACTACTTCTACAGACAAGTTTATCTCACTTTTGAACAAGGATATTATATCTTTTTAATTCTCTTTTTCAATTTTATCTATCAATACTTTGTATTTAAAGCAGGCATACATTATTCATTTTAATATTTTTAAAAACTAATTATTAAAAAAAGTGATGATTCAATCAATTAAAACTAAGGGTCCCCACAGATATTGGTGAAGGAATGTTAATAAGAAAAGGCCATGACTGCAATTTTTTTAAAAGGCTATAAAGTTTTGTAGGATATTATGTACCCTTTGGTAAACAGAAAAAAGCACGGTAAAGTTTAAAAAAAAAAAAAAAACAGAAATAAGCCCAGATATATCTGATAGTCAAAATAGATATAAATGAATTTAGCTCATTTATTATAAAATAGAGGTTATCAGAATAGATTTTAAAAAATACAAAATTCAACTAAAGATGCTTATGAGAGACAACTAAAGTATTAATGGAGAAAGGCTGAAAATGAATGAATGAAAAACTACTTTGGCAAACACTAACACCAAAGAGGCAGTGCAGCAATTTTAACATCAGACAAAACAATTTTAAGGCAACATTAACAGGTATGTAAAGCTATGAGATATAGTAGTAAAATAATCTACTAAGAAAATATATTGACTGTATACATACCTCATTCTTAAATAAGGCAAAAGTAATAGAATTACAAGGAAAAATTAAATCTTCAACCACTTCAACCAGTCAAATCTTTAACTATTAGAAAGTAATAGATCAGAAAGTCCAACATCAGGAAGGATACAGAAGACTTGATTCACAAAATTAAAAGTCTGATCTAATAGTTAATATGGAGAATCCTCCCCCAAACAAAAATAAGGATATAATCATTTCAGGTACACATGAACATTTTCAAAAGCTGATTATGTATTAGGGTCACAAAGGAACACGAAAAAATTTCTAAGAACATGTATCTGAGACTACATTCTCTAATCAATATAATACTGAAATTACCAATAAAACATTTTTTAAATGTTTGGAAACTTAAAAATGTACTCCTAAACAATTGGTTAAAGAGGAAATCAAATCACAATTTAAATTATAAAAAGAAGAAGTGAATGATAATAAAAGTATTATACTATCAAAATGTGGGACTCAGCTGAAGTTATAGTCATACTATTTTTGTAACTGAACAAAAAAGAATGAATATGCCTAACTATATATTTTCAATCAGGAAAAACAAACAAAAAACCTGAATAAAGCATAAGGGAAATAAAAAGAAATTAATGAAAGGGAAAATAAAAAACAGTACCCCAGAGTAGGGAAAGGTTTCTCAAACTTAAGAATCGAAACGCATAAGCCATAAAGGAAAAGATAAATATGGAAAAGACTGACATATGAGTACATTAAGTTCTCTTCTTTAAAATCAACTTTACATACAATAAAGTTCACAAATTTTGGTGTAGAATTTGATGATTTTTGACAAATTTATACATTTGTGCCACCAGCACCACAATCAAGACTTAACATATTTCCATCACCCCATAAAGTTTCCTTTGTGCCCCCTACAGTCAATTCCCTCACCCCTGGCAATTAGAGATGGGCTATCACTACAATTTTGCTTTTTCTTGAATTTTATGTAAGTGGAATCATACAGTTGACATTAAAATTTTAAACTTCTATTTGTCAGAATATCTACTATTATCAAAAACATCAACTTACTTTTGGAAAATGTCAAAATAAAAAGTCTTATTAGAAGAGACAAAACTCTAGCAAGATTAGCATCACTGCAGAATGTAAACAGTAACCTGTCAGACATATAGCTGAGTAGGTGGCATGACGATGTTGGAATCCTTGCCTTCTGGTTGAGGAGCAATTCATCATTACCACAATTTACACTTGCTCTAGAAATGGGTTTACCTTCCCTGCCCAGAGTCTCTCCCAATACCTATAGTATCTCTGCCCAGCAGCCACCATCCAATGGCTTCAAAATGTTTGCTTTAGATACACGGAATCCACCTTAACATCACCTCAAACCAAAGAACGCATTTAATGTGGAAGGAAATCATTTGACCATGTTATCCATGGTCCTCTGACATATCACATTACCCAGAAACTACAGACTAACAGAATGATGGAATGGCATAGCAAAGGCTCAACTAAGAATTCACCCTGCTGGTCTTCCAGGATGCTATATATGTATTTAACCAATGTATTTAACCAGAGGTATGGTATTATACCTCTATTACCTTGAATCCATGAGTCCAGAAACCAAGGGACAAAAGTTGGATTGACTCTTCATCATCACTGCCAGCAACTAACTCGCAGAACTGGATTTTCCATCCCCACAACTTTAAGCTCTGATATATCAGGATCCTGAAGGAACTGCTTCCACCAGAGAACACAGTAACAGTTCCACTGAGCTTAAGGATATGACCACCACTTTGGTTACTTTGGGCTCCTCAGCTGACTGACTACCTGGCAAAGAAAGGAATAACTAAACTAGCAGTGATTACTGACCTTGATTATCATTAGAAGTGGTTGTACACAATGAGGATAGGGAGTAGTAGTCTGTCTGGAACTCAAGGGATTCATTTGGTGTGTCCACAATTAGTAATAGGTTAAGTGGGAAATTACAGCAACCATGGCCTAAAAAAGGCAAAGCAAAAAGGTGCTTAGATCCCTCAAGAATGAAAGTCTAGAGATCACAAGTAACCTAGACTAACTGAAGTGCTGGCCAAGTGTAAGGGAAATCTAGAAAAGTTGGTGAAAGAGGAAAATGATGTATATCAAATCCTTGCCTAAATACCAGTTGCAACAGTAATGATACTAGCCTGGAACACTAACACTTATATTTCTGTTGAATAGACTGCAGCTTGCAATCATGGGAGCTCAGTGATGGATAAGCCTCAAAGTAGGTTCCAAGAAAATCTGAGCAGAGCAAAAAGTGGATTATAGCAGAAGTTGTTTGTACCTCATCTTCATGCTCCCAGCCGCTCCCTTGATTCTAAGTATATTTGTTTGCCTACTGCTATTTAACAAATTACACAAACTTAGTGGCTTAAAACAACACAAATTTATTATCTTACAGTTCTGGAGGTCAAAAGTCTGAAAGAGGTCTTACATGGCTGAAATCAAAGCCTGTATTCTTTCTGGAGGTGCTAGGACAGAATCCTTTCCTCGCCTTTTCTAGCTTCTAGAGGCTGCCTGTATTCCTTGGCTCCTGGCCACATCATTCTGTCCTGTTTCCATTGTCATATCTTCTTAGACTGATGCTCCCACAGCCCTCTTATAAGGACCCTTGTGATTACATTAGGCCCACCTAGAAACTATAATCTCCCTATCTCAAGGTCCCACAACCTTAATCACATCTGCAAAGTCCCCTTTGCCTTCTGTGGTGGTTTGAAGCTGTATGTACTCCAGAAAAAAACATGTGCTTAAACCTAATCCATTCCTATGGTTGTAAACCCACTGTAAGGTGGAATATTTGATAAGGTTACTTCAGTTGAAGTATGGCCCACCTCAAGCAGGATGGGCCTTAATCCTATTACTGGAGTCCTTTATAAACAGAATGAAATGCAAACACAAAAAGAAAAAGACATGGAGGGAGTAGTCAGAAGCTGAAATCAACAGAACCCAGATGAGAACGGGGAGACCAGGAGATGCCACCATGTGCCTTGCCACATGTCAAGCTAAGGACCAAGGATTGCTGGCTGTCAGCCTCAGGACACCACAGTCTTTGGAAAGAAAGCATTGTGTGATGATGCCTTGATTTGGACTTTTTCCTAACCTCAAAACCATGAGCAAATAAATTCCCATTGTTCAACCCGCCCCATTTCATGGTATTTGCTTGAGCAGCCCAGGAAACTAAAACACCTTGCAAGACAATACACTCACAGATTTCAAAGATTAAGAAGTAGGCTTTTTTTTTTTGAGGGGGTGGGGATTGGCAGGCATTATTTTGCCTTTCACACTAACCACAGCTAAAGCTAATAGTTCCAGGTAAGTTTTTACTTACTTTCCCCATAGTACTCACTGTGAATCTTTTGCTTTCTGCCTTGCATCTTGAGGCCATGAAGTAGGACAGCACTGGGAGCCCATCTGGAAGGCTCTTGGTATAGCCCAAAAGTGGAGGAGGGGACGAGAAACAATTTATACCACCACCTGCACCACCACCACCACCCACCACCGCCACCAGGAAACCCTTAACTGATAGAGGACAAAAGCAGATGGTTAAAGATCTACTTCTGTCTATGTATGAGTTGACAATTCTGAGAAGCATCTAGATCCTCAAAAGTGCCCAGTGGGTACATCGACTGAGGAACAGAATGGTGAACTGTGGTGTGTGTGTACAATGGAATATTGGGCAACTGTGAGGAGAAATGAAGCTGTGAGACACACAACAAGGTGAATGGAACCTATAGACAGCATTTTGAGTAAACTACACCAGAAACAAAAGCAAACACTATAATGCCTCACCAATATGGACTAACTACAAGGTGTAAACTCATAATTGAATCTTAGAGCACAGCTTATTAGGGGAACACTTATTCTAACAGTCCCTAGATTGTAAGCTCTTACAGCAGTCATGTATATTCCTGAACTGTAACGGCTATCTCCAGATTCGGAGATGCTGATCCCTTTGTGTATAACTTGACTAACCCCTGGAACTCTGGGTATCCGTGTGACACGTGAAACTCAGAGCTAGAGCTTGGCAGATATGAATGCCAGCATTAGTACATACAGAACTGTTTAAAAAAGCTGAAAAAGAGTCCAGAATTCAATTAGAGATATGAATGAAATAGATCTGGTTAGGACTAGGGCAAATCGGGCCAAAGGGTAAAGGACAATACTGACAGTGTTTTAAAACTTCAACATCCACGTGAGAGCAAGGGAAGAGACGTTTATTTGGTCCAGGATCTGTATTTCCTAAACAATTTAACTCATACAGTTTGTTCAAATACCATAATTACATGGAACTTTGAATAGGCAGTGAGACCTGGTAGGTGTGCATAAGTTAGTGTGAAATAGCAATACATCCCAAAGTAGTTTGGGCAGAGAATAAAAATATATATGCAGGGCCCCCCTGAGGAACTGGGGGAAAATGCAGAAGTGTTGGACTTCCTCCCCTGAATTGTTGCTAATGTTCTCACAAACATTGAGGACTAGCAGTTTGGCATACTTTCTTAGGGTGTGCCCTCAAAGAGTTCGTTACTGCAAAGGAGAGACTAAACCTGCTTATAATTGTGCCTAAGAGTCTCCCCCTGAGTTGCTCAGATGTGGCCCTCTCTCTCTAGCTAACCCAACTCAGCAGGTGAACTCACTACCCTCCCCGCTACGTGAGACGTGATTCCCAGGGGTGTAAATCTCCCTGGCAACACAGAATATGACTCCCAAGGATGAATCTGGACCCAACATCGTGGGATTGAGAACATCATCTTGACCAAAAGGGGGATGTGAAATGAAACAAAATAAAATTTCAGTGGCTGCGATTCCAAATGAAGTCGAGAGGCCACTTGGGTGGGTACTTTTACGTGCTATGTAGATAACCCTTTTTAGGTTTTAATGTATTAGAACAGCCAGAAGTAAACACCTGAAACTATCAAATCCCAACCCTGTTGCCTTGACTCTTCAACACAATTCTATAACAATGTAGTTTACCAGGGGTGACAGTGTGATTGTGAAAACCTCGTGGATCACACTCCCTTTATCCAGTGTATGGATGGATGAGTAGAAAAATGGGGACAAAAACTAAATGAAAAATAGGGTGGTGGGGGGGGGGTGATTTGGGTGTTCTTTTGTACTTTTATTTTTTTTCTTATTTTTAATTTTTCTGGTATAAAGAAAATGTTCAAAAAAAATAGATGGGGTGATGAATGCACAACTATATGATGGTACTATGAACAGTTGATTGTACACCATGGATGATTGTATGAAATGTGAATACATCTCAATAAAACTGAATTTAAAAAAAAAAAAATACCCAGTGGGACTGAGCCCTAGTTGCAACAGCCAACCCATCAAAGTTCCCTAAATAAAGATGAACAAATGTTCAAAAAGATGAGAATGAAAAGGTATGCAAGAAAGTTCCCTTTTTCCCCTATGTTAATGAGTCTCTTACTTGTTTATTTGGAGACAATAAACACAAGTATCACATTCTTGTCCTTCACTTTTCTTCTTTTCTTGTTTCATTTTCCCTGGTCCCCTGCTTCTGTTCCCTGAGATCATTTCCCAAATAAATTACCTGCATGTAAATCTTTGTTTTCAGACTGTACTTTAGAGACAGCAGAAGGGGCAATATCATTGATTCAGTCAGTAAAGAGTTTTAGACATGGAAAAAAGAAACACTATGATTTAACAAAATGCATGCTATTTACATACATACTAGAGTGTCTAGTCTTTACCATTAATTCACTGTATAACTTGGGGCTGACTCCCTTAATTTCTCTCAGCTTTGTCAACTGTAAAATGAATGGTTTGACTTACATGATTCTCTATAATTCCTCTCAACTCTAAATTTTTATGACACAATGAACAAAATTATAGATTGGTGACAAGGGGACAGCAGAAAGTCAGAGTTATGAGATTATCACCAAAGAGGCCAGCCAGGGAAACTGTTCAAATAAATCAATCAGAAGGTAATGTAGTCTGGATTACAGCAATAGCAGAGAATATAGAAACGGGATAGAAAAAAGAAATTGAAAAAAAAAAAAAAAGTCTTGCAATATTCACAACTGCCAAAAGATGGAAGCAACCCAAGTGGCCATCAACAAATGAATGGATAAACAAAATGCAGTATATATATACAATGGAATATTATTCAGTTGTAAAAAAAGGAATGAAGTACTTTTACATGCAACATGGATGAACACTGACGAAGACATCCTGTTGAGTGAAATAAGCCAGACGCAAAAGGACAAATAATGTATGATCTCACTAATATGAAATAATTACAATATGCAAATTCATAGAGTCAGAAACTAGAATAGGTTACCAGGGGCCAGGGTAGGGAATAGGAAGTTACTGCAGAGTTCCTGTTTGGAATGATGGAAAAGTTCTGGTAATGGATGATGGTGACGGCAGCACAACATTGTGAATGTAATTAACACCACTGAACTTTAAATGGGTGAATTGTATGACATATGAATTATGCCTCAATAAAGCTGTTTTACAGAAAAGCCAACAATATTCAGTAACTGAATGGAATTGCAAAATGACGCATGAGGATAATATAAAAGATAATTAAAAGAGAATAAAAATACCAGTTTGAATTCTTGCTCTGCCATTTATTATCTGTGTGAGTTAACACGTTACTTAACCTCTGTACTTCTTTCGTAACACCTACCTACAGGGTTATTGTGAGGATTAAACAAAATAATACACAAAACACTTAGCATAGTACCTAATACATAATTATTCCTTCCCTGCCCTACCCTCCTACCCCACCTAAAAATCCCACTACCAATTGTATGAAAATATAAATTCAATGGTATTTGTATTGGACTTTATGATAAGGAAGTTGTCTGTTTCCAGATAGCAAATAACCCAAAAGTCACCACTTACATACTACTGACAAAGCAATTTTCAATTTCTAATTCACTGCAAGTTGAAACCAAAGGCAAAAGGAAACAAACTTTAGATAGCTCTTTTCACCAATTATCTCTTGACTTCCTCTTTCTCCTCCCGTCCTTCATTTTTATTACTTCTTCCCTTACCTGCCTACGTTTTTACTTTATCCTTTATTCCAAACTACTTTTCTTACTTAGACTGGTATTGATGGTAAGAAAGGCAACAATGTTATATGTTAAGATGGAAATAAAAAGACTGATCATGCAAGCTATAGGACAGTTCCAAACTCTGCCCAGCTAACCCATCAAAGTTCCCTAAATAAAGATGAACAAATGTTCAAAAAGATGAAAATGAAAAGGTATGCAAGAAAGTTCCTTCTTTCCCCTATGTTAATGAGTTTCTTACTTATTTATTTGGAGACAGGATTGTGTGACATCTACAGACTGGAACTGGAGTGTTTCAGTGTATTATCCATAATCAAGTTCCATTACCCAAAAAAAGAAAAAGAAACACAATCTCAGGTGCTCCAAATAATTGGTTTAATACAATTTGACATATTATTAAGCTATGCTTCTATTTAATTAAAATTTCATTTTAATATTAAATAAAAATTTACTCAATTCACAGTACTTTAAAGGACAATGCCTTTCAAAGGGACACCTGTGTTATACATGCTTCCGGAATAAAATTCAGTAAAAGGATGTGGTTAAGAAGCATAACCAGAACCTACGAACAGCCACTGTATTGACAGGATTTTGTATACTTTCAGATAAGAAAATCCCTACTAAAAACATTTCAAAATAAATTCATAAATGTTATCTCTATGTGGGCTTTTAGTACAATTCTAACTTTCTGTAACATTCTAAACAGAACACATCTCTTGAGAAAAGTTGCTACAACAAACCTCATAGCTTTCTCCCTCCTTAAAACTCATTAACCTTGGTACCTAACTGTATTGCCTCATTGAATTATTCACTTCAGAAATGTTTACTGGACACTTAGTGTAAAAGCATGTCAATAATGCAATATGTTATTAATCCCCACAACAACCTTATGAAGTAGATACAAATATCACATTTTATAACTGATTAAAGTCAGGTTTTAAAAGTTCAAATAACCTGTCCAAGGTTTTAGCTAGTAAGTAGAAGAGCCAAACCTTGACTTACTCAAAAGCTATTCTCTCCTTTGATAATTTTTATTATAGAAAATTTCATATATACATTATAGAAGGTAGCAAATCCCCTAAAGCCCATCACCCAGCTACAACAACCATCAACTCATGGTCATCTTGGTTCTGTCAGAATTTCCACCCACTCTTGCTCCACCACTGGATTAACTTAACCCTTTTCATCCAGAAACATTTCAGTGTATATCTCTAGAAGATAAAAACTCAAAGTTATACTCTTTACCATTCACATTAACCTATATCACAGAGAGAAGGTCCAAGGTACCCTCTGGTCTCAAACTACTTCAAGGGAAGTTTACATTTCAGAACCTCCAGATGTCTATCACAGGGAATAACCACACCAGAAGTAGCCGAACTAACCATCACTCTTTCCTCAAACTCTTTTTTCCTGATTTTCTTAACTCTATAAATTGGTTCTCCTCCTTCCTCTCCTATTCCTAGTTTCCAATTCGGGCTCCTCTTTCTCCCCTCCTTGAGCCATCTGCTCTTCTCAATAGGTATCCTCTCTCTGACAACTCATCCATTTTTATGGCTTCATCTTATTACCATTGGTCTGACTCCCAACTCTGTCTTTCCAACCATGTTCTCTAATACGAGCTACTGTTCAACAATTCTACTTCAATGTCTCGCTATCACTTCAAACTCAACTTGCATCAATGTAAACTTATCATCTCCAAAAAGCCAGTTCTTCTATCCTCTTCACCAATCCCAAACCACTATCTTCCCATTCACTCATACTCCCTCCTTTAGGTCAGACACCAATTTGTGTTGATGTTTCCTTTGAAATGTTACTCATTCATCCTTTTCTGTTTCATTGTCAATGCTCCCACTAAAACCCAAGCCCTCAGTAATTCACTTGAATTGCTATAAGACCTCTTGGTTACATTCGTCTCTCCACTTCAATTTATTCTATGTAATATTCATTTATTCATACAACGTATTTACTGTATGACTAAAGTGTGCTAGGCCCTGGCTGGGTGCTGGGGAATACAACACTGAGTAAGACAGGCATTTCATCCTAACAGAGAATGCAAGTAAAGCAAATTAAGAAAAATAATTTTCATATAAAATAATTACAGGTAGTGATAATGGCTGTGACAGACATAAACACAGTGCTATAATAAAATTTTGACAGAGGAAAGGAGGCCTACTTTAGTTAAGGCAATTGATATCAAGAGATGAAATTTAAGCTGAGACTTTGAAGGATGAGACTTAAATATTTAAGGTACAGTGTTCCAAGCAAAGGCAACTGCAAAGCTCATAGGTTCTAGGAGGAGAAAAGTTTGACGTATTATGGGAAATGACCTACTCTAACATGTTCAGAAAATTGTAAGGGGGAAGAGGGTACAAGGTGAGATTGGAACAAGACATAGTCAAGATCATAAAGGACTTTAGATTTTATTCGACATGTAATAAGTCATTAAAGGACTTTAAGCAAGGAAATTCTAATATATACTGTGACAAAGATTGCTAATGCTTATTAAAATCTGTGTTCTCTCCTTTCCTAGCATGTTGCTGTATTACCTGTCCTAGCCCCCTGCAGTTAGGTGGAATCGTGTGACGTGATTCTGACCAATGGAATGTAGGTAAAACAGATATATGCCACTTCCAGCAAGAACCTTAATATTTTCCTCCACATTCTCGTCTCCTCTCAAGATAACCTCAGAAGCCCTGAGTGTGTCCCTGAGTGACTGCATGGAGCAGAAGTGCCCCCACCTCACCACAATACACACATAGACTAGACTATGATGGGAGAAAGGAATACAAATTTTCATTGTGTTAAGCCATTGATATCTATTGTTTATGTTTATGTTAGTGATGCAAGTTGACTGCTAGACTATCAAAAGTCTTAAAAACATTTCTCTATTATGTAAAGATGAGTTAAAAGGAAAGACAGGAGTACAAGTCGGAAGACTAGTTAAGAAGCCAACAGTCCAAGTGAAGAGATGATGGTGGCTTGGACTTCAGCAGTATAGTGGCCATGTAGATAAAGAATAGAAGAATTTAAGATGTATTTGGAGGTAGAAGTATAGGGCTTGCTGATGGAGTGAAAGAGTGAGGATAGAAGGAAAGCAAGGAATTAGGTATGGCACTTGGTTTTTAGCAACTGGGCAGATGGCAATGCCACTTGATGAAATGGAAAACAGTGAGGAATGAACTAATTGGTGGGATGGGAGGGGCAGATTAAGAGTGAGGGAATCAAGAGTTTGCTTTGGCTGTGTTAAGCTCAAGATACCTATGAGGTATACAAGGGCAACAGCTCAATATACGTGGCATATTCTATTTTCCAAACATGCCCACATTATTTCCCATCCTGTATGTTCTTACAATGAAACGTAGACCTTACCTCTTAAGAGGAAGACAGTCAATGCTCCTCCCTTGAATCTAGGTAGGCTTATTACTATGGCAGAAGTGAAGCTATGTGACTTCCAAGGCTGTCGTAAAAGGTGTTACAGTTTCTACTTGGCACTCTAAGGATGCATCCTCTGGAGGCCAGTTACCATGCTGTGAGAAAGCCCAAGCAGGCCACAGAGAAATCCACATGGAGAAGAAGCAAAGCCCCCAAAGACAGCCACAGCTAAACTCCCAGCCAACTGTTAGCACCATCTTGCCACCTGTGAATAAGCAATATTAAAAGTGAATCTCTCCATTCTGCATTGGTTTTGTTTAAATATTTTGCCACTGTCCTGTAAGTTTAAAATCATTTCAAAATAAAAAGTCAGAAAAAAAAAAAAAAAAGAATCTCCCCATTCACCATTTGAGCCACAGCAGATGATACCATATAGAACACTGACAAACTGCCCTATCCAAGCTCTGTCCAAAATGCAGATTTGTAAGCAAAAAGAAATGATTAATGTTGTTTTAAAACACTCAATTTTGGAGTGGTTTTTACATAGCAATAGGTAACTGATACAATATATGACTCTGGAGCTCAGGGCAAAGGTCTAGCCTGGAAACAAATTTGTCAATCAGGCACATACAAATACTATTTAAAATCATGGGACTGAATGAAATCCCTAAGGGAGAGCACAAAAGAAATTCCAGCATGAAGCTCTACAACTCAAACCTAAAAAACTAAGCAAATAAAACCTACATGCTTATCATTAATTCATCTTCAAACTCTTTACCAATTGTCTATATCACCTCTCAAGATACACAGATATTAGGTATTTATCAACTCCCTTGATAAATACCAGAGCTTTCTGAGCTGCTCAAATCTGAACTTGCTGCTCTGGTAATCAGCTAGCATTCAGGGACTCCCTTTACTAACACCTAAAGATTCCCTTTTTCTCTTTGGAATTGGATCCCCTGTATTCCTTTTTTCCCTATTTCACTTTTTCATTCAGGACCACTCCTTTCTTTTGGTGGGCAGAGCAAATCACACAATAGCTTCCTGGGAAAGGAAGTAAAGAAATTTTTGTTTTGGAGACCTTACATGTCTTAAAATGTCTTCATTCCACACAATAAAAAATTTGGGAGGGTAAGGAATTCTGGGTTTGATATCATTTTCCCTCAGATTTTAAGGGAATTACTGTCTTCTATCTCTCTATAATAGAGTCTCTATAATATGATCCATCTTTCTTTCTGGATGTTTGTAGGCTCTTCTTTGCCCCTATATTCTGAAAGTTCATAATGACATAATTTAGTGTCTGTGTGTGCTGGTTAAGATATCATTCCTCAGCTTCACACCACTCATCTCTTCTTTGTAATGCTGGGCTGGAATCCTGCAAACCATATTTCTCCTTTGCTAGCTCGCTCCCTGTTAGGCCTTACCTGTAGGGTACACTAGAAAACCACTGGAAGACTGGGAGGAGGGAAAACGGACACACTCTTTCAGGTCAACAACAACCAACAACAGTTCTTCACCCTGGAGACAGCAATGGTTCTAGTAGCAGCAGTTGGAAGTAGCAGCAGATTTCTGCTTTTGTGTTTTGCCTGGCACTCCCAGAACAAGCTTCCTTTTGTCTCCGAAGATACCATTATCTCCTGAGCCAGGCAGCAACTTTTCAGTTCAGCAGGGCCTCTCTCCAAGCTTCTAAATTCTAATAATCCCAAAGTCTTTTCGTTGTTCCTTGTTGAACCATAGGGTTCCTCAAGCCCTATGGCTAGTAATTACTTCCTACAGTTTCTATCAGTGTGATACCTGAGTGTTCTATCTGGTTAAACAATTCTTAATATTAAATTCTGTTAAAATAAGTGGTGTGGTCTCCACTTTCCTGGTAGATCCTGACTGAAAGTGTGTTTTTTCATCCATTTTCCAGGGGACTTAGCAGCCTCCTCAATCTGTAAAACCATGTTCCTCAATTCTGGGAATTTTTCTTGCATATTTCTCACTGATAATTTTTCCTCCTCTCTTTCCTCTGCTTTTGCATACTGGCAATTCTTTCATTTGGAAGTTGGGCCTCCTGGACTGATTTTTTTTTTTTAATTCATTTTTATTGCGATATATTCACATACCATGCAGTCATACAAAGCGTACATTCAATTGTTCACAATACCATTATATAGTTGTGTGCTCATCACCAAAATTAATTTTTGAACATTTTCATTACCACACACTCAAAAATAAGAAGAATAAAAATTAGAGTGAAAAAGAACAATTAAAGTAAAAAAAGAACACTGGATTTTTTTTTTTTTTTTTGCCCCCATTTTTCTGCTCATCCATCCATACACTGGGCAAAGGGGAGTGTGGTCTATATGGCTTTCCCAACCACGTTGTCACCCCTCATAAGCTATATTTTTATACAATTGTCTTCAAGATTCATGGGTTCTGGGTTGTAGATTGATAGTTTCAGGTATTTACTGCTAGCTATTCCAATTCATTAGAACCTAAAAAGGCTTGTCTACATTGTGCATAAGAGTGCTCACCAGAGAGACCTCTCAGCTCCTTTTGGAATATCTCTGCCACTGAAGCTTATTTCATTTCCTTTCACATCCCCTTTTTGGTCAAGAAGATGTTCTCCATCCCATGATGCCAGGTCTAGATTTCTCCCCAGGAGTCATATTCCTGGACTGACTTTTAATTTTCTTATCTTTTCTCACCTATTTTCCAATTTCTGTCTTTTGCTCTCCTTTATGGAAGGTCTCATCTACTTCAATTCTACCCTTCTAGTTGAGTGTTTCATGCCTGCTATTAAGCTCTAATTTTCAAGAGTTCTTTCTTTGTTCCTTTTTTTTTTTTCTATTTGTTTTGATCGTCTATATTAGAGGCTTTCCTCGTGTGTCTGGTGCTCCTTACTGTCTGCTCATATTAATAATAAGGCCCTAAAAGCTGATTGTGAATAACTTAATGGTCTTTCCTCTTAGGCTAGTAAGAGAAGCATCCTCCAATCTACCTGACTGCCAGAATTCTGGGAGACAAATAGGAGAAGAGGCCTCACTCTAAGAGTCCCAACACAAAGCATTCTCTTTTAACTTAGGTGTTTTCTGTATGACACCTGGCCTTCAACTACTTCTAGTGCCCTTCTCTCCAGAGACACTGTTTTATCCTCTGCAGAAGATATATCTCAAGTCTTCTGCTAGGGAAGTAAAGGAGACAGTCACTCAGGATCTCGAGCTGCCTTTTTTTTTTCTAACAGCTTTATCAAGTGTCCTAGTTTGCTAATGCTGCAGAATGCAAAACACCAGAGATGGATAGGCTTTTATAAAATGGGGGTTTATCTTGCTACACAGTTACAGTCTTAAGGCCACAAAGTGTCCAAGGTAACACACCAGCAATCGGGTACCTTCACCGGAGGATGGCCAATGGTGTCCGGAAAACCTCTGCTAGCTAGGAAGGCAGCCGGCATCTGCTCCACAGCTCCGGCCTCAAAACAGCTTTCTCCCAGGCCATTCCTCTCTAGCAAGCCTGCTCCTCTTCAAAACATCACTCCCAGCTGCACTCACTGAGTTTTTTCTCTCTGTCAGTTCATTTATATGGCTCCACTGATCAAGGCCCACCCCGAATGGGCGGGGCCACACCTCCATGGGACCATCTCATCAAAATTATTACCCACAGCTGAGTGGGGCACATTCCAAGCAAATCTAACCAGCACCAAAAACGTCTGTCCAACAAGGGCACAAAGATAATGGCATCTGGGGGACACAATACATTCAAACCGGCACATCGAGATATAATTCACATACCATACCATTCACCCATTTAAGGTGTACAATTCTGAAATTTTTAGTATATTCACAGAGTTATGCAACCATCACCGTAATCAATTTTAGAACATTTCCATCGCCTTGAAAAGAAACCCCATGCCCCCTAGTCATCACCCCCAACCTCCTCACTGGTCCCCCAGTTCTAGGCTATCACTAATCTACTTTGTCTTTATGGATTTGCTTATTATGGACATTTCAAATAAACAGAATTATACAATATGTGGTTCTTTGTAACTGTCTTCTTTCACTCAGCATAATGTTTTCAAGGTTCATCCATTTTGTAACATGTATTAGAACTTCATTCTTTTCTACTACCAAAAAATATCCCATTAAATGGGTATACCACATTCTATTTATCTATTCATCAGTTAATGAGCATGAACAAGCTGCTTCTTAAACAGACATTCAAGCAATCCTCCTGTTTTTAGCACCATCCTCACCCTTGCATCCCTCCCTGCCAAAAATACCTGACCCTGATAGTTCTTAAGTCTGTAGATTCTTTTCTGTTCCTCCTGCTGCCAGTTTAGGATTGAGCAGTCTTAAACCTGGCTAAGAAATTTACCACCAGCCCTTCTGTTTTCCAGCTTCCAAATTTCACTGTTGTTGTTTATTTTTCTATTCTCTTTTACCTGTGTGGTTCAAATCTTATAAAAATACCCTTAACAGTCAGTCACCTTTGTGGCATTTGGAAGGGAATGAAGGTAAATGCATCTTTCACTCAGCCATCCTTACCCAAAAGACCTTTCAATTATTTTTAGCCTTTATTCTTTCTAATGTACGTATTTTTGGGCTATAAGGTTTTCTCTAAATATAGCTTTATCTGTATTCCTTAAGTTATGTCATATTGTCATCATTCATTTCAAAATAGTTTCTAATCCAATGTGATTTCTTCTTTAACCCCTGGGTTATTCAGGAGGATGATGAATAATTTCTAAACAGCTGTCAATTTCTAGTTATCTTTTGTAACTGATTTCTAGGTTAATGCAAATATGTCGGAAAACACACTCTTGAACTGATAATTTCAATCTTTTGTATGGCTCTGCTTGTATATCTGGAAAAAAATTTCCATAGGAACTTGAAAAAAAATATTCTGCAGGTGTTGGATGAAATCTTCCATGCATGCCAATTAGATTTGTTTTGTTAATTATTTGTTCAAATCTTTTATATTCTTTTTAGTCTGTTTGTCTTACTGTTCTACCAATTACTCAGAGAGTTATGCTGAAAAATACTGCATTATGCTTATGGGTTTGTCCAACTCTCCTTTTTTTTTCCCTACCAGATTGGCAAAGATTAAAAAGAATGTTAGTAGATACAAAGTTAACAACTACTATTTGTTGGTAAAGGTGTAAACTGTTATGCTTTTTACTGAACAGCAGTTTGGCAACAGTTAGCAACAACTTAAACATTTATTATCTTTGAATGCTGTCCTAATATATCTAGAAATAGATTGTAAGGGGAGAGTAGGGGAACATGACAAGCTCTTAATGTGCACCAGACACAGTGCTTAGAGTTCACATGGATTCATGAACTCCCATTTAAGTCTTATAATAATCCTTTGATTAGGTACTATTCCCATATTACAGATGAGAGAAATGAGGTTTATAGAGACTAAGCCCAAGTAAGTAGTAAGAAATGAAGCTGATATTGGAACCTAAAGCAGTCTGACTCCAGAACTTTTAGATGTATATATACTGACATGGAAAGAGAGTCACAAAAATCAAGTTAGAAAACAAGATGTAACACAGGATCCTATTTATCTTTAAAAAAAACTGTGCATGAATTTTCAAATTCATAGAAGCCAAGTCTGTAATATACATACTAAATAATACGTGATAAAAAATAAAGATCAGATACCACTTAAAGGAAAGAAAAATAATTATACAAGAACCCTGTGATGAGACTGCTCATACAATTAACACTAAACATTTTCTGGCCAGGGCTAAAAGGAAAACATATTTCACCTTTTTGCCTATGTTATTCCTGTTTCTCCCATCTGACATGTGGCCCACATTATCTCTCCCTCTCATTTCTGACTGATATCTGGGGGGAAAATACAACCACGCATATTATGTGTATATATATATATATATATATATATATATATATATATACACACATAACCCATTTATCTATATGTATATTACTGCCACAAAATAATTTTCTGGAATGAAATACTGGCATAAGAAATACATATTTAGAAAAGAAGTACCTGGAACAGTCCCTTACCTAGAGTCAATCTATTACCCCAGCTATGATTTACCAACTACTATAAGGCTGTTAATATGGCTCATTTGAAATATGACTTGAGCCAATTCTTCTGGACATACATCTGTCCCTTTTCCCCATTCTTCAAAGTATATGAGCCTCCCATGTTCTACACTTAGATGACAAGACAAAGAACAATACATACATACACGCATTATGTGTTCTGATTTATTTCTTCAACATTTTGCTTTTCCAAGTCTTCAAGATTTTACATCAAAAGAAGTATCTTTCGCATCTTCCTGATGAGTGTATATCCTACCAATTCTTATTTGTAACTTCCATGATATGCACTAGATTAGACAGAAATGAATCACTTCAGAAAGTTCCAAGATTATAAACTGAAGCATTGAGTAAGAGTAAAAAGTAGTAGCAGTCTAAAAACAGCTTTATCAATGGTAATCAGAAATTTATAGGCCAGGGTTGGTAAGCTTTGTCCATAAAGGGTCAGTGTAGTGAGTTGAATGGTGTCCCCTCAAAAGATATGTCTGCCTGGAACCTCAAAATGTGATCTTATTTGGAATAAAGACTCTGCAGATGTAATTAGGGAAAGGATCTTAAGATGAGGTCATCCTGGATTAGTGTGGGTCCTAAATCCAATGACAGGGGTCCTTATAAGAAACAGAAAAGATGATACGCAGAGACACAGGGGAGAAGGTCATGAGAAAGACAGAGACAGAGCCTGGAGCGATGCATCTACAAGCCAACCAACAGCAAAAATTGCCAACCAGAAGCTAGGAGGGAGGCATGGAACATATTTTCAGAGCTTCCAGAAAGAACTAACCCTGCCAACACCTTGATCCAAGAACTTCTGGCCTGAAAGAATAAATTTCTGTTGTTCTAAGCCACCTAGTTTGTGATAATTTGGTATGGCAGGCCCTAGGAACTAATTCTGCCAGAGAGAAAATATTTTAGGCTTTTCTGGTCACACACAGTCTCTGAAACATATTTTTCTTCTTCTTTTGTTTTTTACCATTCAAACCGTAAAAGCCATTCTTAAGTTATGGTAGTATAATTATGGGTTTTTGTTGTTTTTTTTGTTTTGTTTTTTGGTGGTTCCAATTAAAATAGAGATTTAATACATAAAGGGATTTTTTTTTTTTTTAAGAAATTAACCCACCAGGGCAAATGCATACAGGAAAGCAGAAAACAGCAACAAAATTTTGGAAGCTAAAAGACAGATGGATGACTGGGAACTCAGTGGACTGAAGAAAGGTGAAGCCTAAGCCAAGAGATAAAAAGGTCAATTTATAACTCAAAATTTTCAAAAGATAAAGGAACTGGCAGCCGCTGGTACTTCTTGAACTAGGAGAAGAACAGGTTAAATAAAAATGTGTAGAAGCTGTCAAATCCTTAGAAGTTTCCTCTCTAACTCTACCTACTGATAGAATATATGACTCTGACTGACAGAAATCTGCTGGTTATTTCTCTGGAAAGAGCTAAAAAAAAATAGAGTCCTTGAATTAGGGGTCAGCAGATATAATTAAGGGTCTGAGTACCATACCAAAAGTGGGGGGTGAGAAATCCAGTCCCTTATCCCAAAAAACTAGTGGCAAACCTTTAGCTTTCAAGTGGATTAAGTTCTTCCTCATGACCCAAAAGGTATCTCCCAGACATCAGGGTTTTCTCAAAAACTGGCTTTTAGACCACCATGCAATGAAATTCAGTCTATAAGTCCCCACCTGGCTTTCAGGCCTTTTAGCTTTTAATTGCCAGCAAATATCCAAAGATTGACGTCTGAAGTAAGCCTCCAACATGCAAGTTAGAGACCAAAACAAATGGAGAAAAAAAAAAAAAACAACTCAGAGGAAACAAACTCTGAAAGGAGAAGAAAAGGTTGTTTTGTTTTTTTTTTAAGTCATTTTATATCCTCAGAAATTAATGATTTGCATTCATGAAACCAGAACCCAATAGTATATAAGAAGGAAATTCTAAGAGAATAAAGAACTCTTGAGGATTCAAAATCTTGAGCAAAAATGAAAAATTAAGCAGAAGGCTTAGAAAATAAAGGATATCTCCCATATAAAATACAGCAAAAATACTAGGAGATGAATAATAGAAGAAACATAAGAAAAAAAGAAAACTAGTCTAAGAGGTCCCGCTAAATAACAGAAGTTCAGAGAGGGTGAAAGAAAAAGGAAGGGAGAAAACATTGATGAAAGAAGTAAAACATTTTCCCACACCTGATGAAAATAATTTTGCAGATTTAGAGGATACAATAAATAGCCAGGAAAACACATGAAAATAGCACATTCTTATTAAATTATAGAATACAGGAAATACAGACTTCCAGAAAGGAAAGAAACATTACAAAGGAGCAAAAATAAGAATATCTTCAGAACTGTCAAAAGGTTCACAAGCTAGAAAACAATGGGGCAATACTGTCAAAATTCTGAAGGAAAATTATTTCCAACCTAAAATTGGTCACCCAATCAAATCAACTGGGAAGATAGAAAAAAGGTTTTTATAAATGCAAGATCTCAACGTTTCACAGGAAGCTACTGTAGGATATTCTCCTTCAAAAGGAAGGAATAAACCAAGAAAAAGAACGACATGATTCACAGGAAACAGATTTAACACAGGAGAAAGGCAAAGGGAGTCACCAGTTTTATGATAAAGGGGGAAATCCCAGAAAAACTACTATGTACCAGACAGGGAGGGCAAGTTCAAGGAGTTTCAAAAACTGGTAGACACAGAAAGTGCAATGCTATTCCCAGGTATACATACCCAAAAGAAATGTGTATGTCCACTGAAAGATTTGTACAAGAATGTTCACAATAACCTTATTCACAATAGCCAAAAACTGGAAAGCAAGCCAAAAGTCCATCAATGTTGAATTAAAAAAAAAAAAAATTATAGTATATTCATCCAAAGGAATAGTATCAACTTAACAAAGTCAAGTTAAAGGAGCCATCCACAAAAAGAGTACATACTGCTTATATTTATATTAAGTTCCAGAACAGGCAAAATTAATTTATAGTGACCAGGTGAGAATAGTGGCTATCTGAGAGGGGCATGAGAGAGTCTTCTGCAGCACTGAAAATGTTCTAAATCTTGGGTGACGGATATATGGATGTCTACCCAAATGTAAGAATTCATTAAGCTATACATTTAAATCTGTGCACTTTGCAATAAAAGTTTAAAAGATATTGTCTCTAAACACATTTTTTCTTTTAAAGAAATTAATGAGATTTTCAATTCAATTCCACAAGAATTAATCAAAACATCAAAGTTATCAAAGGTCCAAAGGAAAAACAAGAAACCCAGCAGTACAAAATATCACTCAGTGTCTAACAAAGCATTCCATCTATGGTTCAGGTTTTACATGGACGTCAAAGCACTGGGAAGATCTGGACTAACAGGTAATACCTGGAGAAATAAAGCAAAGAATTTAAAATTCAATACATGAACAAGCACAGCTGTGGAGACCTGAACACTTTACAAATAGTATTTATAAATATTACAGCTAATTCCTACAAATAACAATTTTCCCAAAGAAGAAAATCCCAGAGTTTTGGTCAAGATAGAATGAAACTACTATTAATCCACCAATGCCTATTTATCGAGTAATCAAGTTGTAAAGGGGATGCCTATCTAAGAACTGGCCATTACTCACAATTACATAAACAAAAACACCCTCTTCTTGGATTATTTCTCCCATTTAATTTGTGACCTCACTAAAAGATGAAGTGCTTTATTAATCGTTAATGGTTGGTTTTTCACAAATATATCAAAGTAAGATTTTAAAAATTTTGCAACACCTACCCCTTTTGACCAGACACTGAGCTTCTTTTCTCCCCACCGAAGAAGAGGTTAAATAATCCTCCTTTAAATCCTTTTTATTCTTTCCTAACTGCTATGGCTTCTTACCTAATCTAACGGTTAGAATTATTTGGGGTGACTTCAACTCATCAGTTCGACATTAAATGAGCGCCTATAATGTTACGGTTCTCAGCTCCTGAACAAAACCTAGCTTCCCAAGCTTCTAACGGCGAATTAACTTTTGTGGAAACACGTAGGAAAGGTTACAAAACCAATCTGTCAAGATAATTTTTTTACCGGATATGTTACAACTCAAGCCAAAATCCCACAGCCAAGCAATTCGCAAATGAAACTAAGGCTGGTCCAGACTACCAAAAAACACCTAGATTTCCCGAGAATGAGGAAAACCACTGGGGGGAGGGGAGGACGTGCAGACAGCGTGTCCAGACGTCCACCCCTCAGTCCAGGGCACGGCTCTCTCCCCTCCTCTCGGGCTGGACGTGCCAACCCCTCCCCCGCCCTTCCCTTCTCCATCACATCTCTACCCTCCCAGCTTCGGTTTAGGCACACAGCAACTAACAGGACTTGTTAGGAGGTGAATAGGCAAGGAAGCGCGCGCGCCACACAGTCAACCTACCCGGCCTCGCAAGGGCTGCCGGCCCGCGCCGCTCACCCCGACGCGGTGCTCCAGGGACAGGAAGGGAGGCCACGGGGCCGCGCTGCTTGGGACAGCGGCCAGAGGGTCGCGCGGAGCCGCGGTGCAAACGCCCAGGCCCGGCCCAGCAAGCTCCCCGCCCCCTCCGGCTCCGCTCTGCTCTGAGCCGGCAGACGGCGCCCCCAGTGCTAACTTCGCCAGGGCAGAGGAAGCGACGCAGCGAGTAACAAACTGGGTGGACGGACAGGGGAAGGAGGGGCTGTCTGGTGGTATGTCTCTGCCCCGAAGCCGCCTCACCTCCCCTCTGCCGAGCTCAGGCTACTCCAGCTCACCTGACAAGGATACCAAGACGCCGCCGCGGCCGCCGCGATGGCCGTTACGGCACGAGGCCTGAGCTCGCGGCCGCGTAGCTCTCCGGAGAGGGGCGGGGCGGGGGCGGGGCGGGGGTGGGGACGGAGTGCGCGCGGCCGGTGGGTGGGCGGGCGGACCCGCAGGGCAGCAGAGCAGAGTGGCCGGGAAGTCGCGGGCGGAGCCGCACGGACGGGAAACATCTCTCCCGGCCCAACCTGATAGGCTCAGTCGTTCCCTTTTCTCCGGTCTCTGACTCGACAGTGGTTTGTGCTGCGCTGGGATTGAGCAGGCCGGCCTGTCAATCAAGCGCTGAGCTGGTAGTGTAGTGAGCGGACGCTGCGCGGCGAAAAGAGGAAAGAGAGCAAGATAGTGGGAAACGCTGGTTCTGGCCGTATTCACTTTTGCACCCTGGCTGCTCGGACTGATTACTTTGATCCTTTCTCCACAACGCCGCAGGAGCGACTCCACAGCAAAAACCCAATGCTTCCAGAGTTCAGCCCCAGCTACTCTGGGAGCGTCCTCCCTGGATTTTGCACCTGAGGATCTTGCCAGCTGAAGGTTCCTGGGGGCGGGAAGCGACAAAGAAAAAACAGCAAAAAGACTAGGAAATGGGTACCTGGGAGAAAAAATGCAAACTGTATGCACTTGGGCCTCAAACCGAAATAACCGGATCTGAGGGCCTTCAAAGTGCCCTGCTGCCTGGGCAGCTTCCAAGTCGTGTTGCAGTAGCCGTGCTATGAGGAGGGCAGTGCTACCTTCAGAGCCAGGTCCATTCTTAGTGGCCCAGCCCCAGCCACCTGCTGGGTGGTCGCTAAGTTGGTTTTCCCCACGCCGGTCCTGCATCATTCCTTGCTAACCCGTTGTTGCTCAGCTTCGGTGTCGCCTCCTCAGGGAAGCCTACTAGGTTACATACCTTTCTGGGAACACAGATCCATTTCCCATCAGAGCTGTTGTCCATATCCCCACCTAAATTGTAAGCTCCACTGTATCAGTAACTATGTCAGTTTTTCCCCAGTGCACGTGATAGATGGCCAGTAAATACTTGTTTGAGGCGTTAATACAGCTTTCTCCCCCTCCTCCTTTAATCCTGGCCCTGACTAAATCCCAGGCGGTATGACAGTTATTTGCATTTAACTACTCAACTTCAAAACGATTCATTTGAGTGCTGATGGATGCATGTGGTTTGCCAGACATGTAAAATCACAAGGTCAAGCACAAATCACCAGTAGTTACTTCCTGGCCCCAAATTGGTTGGGCCAAGTAAACCGTGAAATTCTAGGCAACAGCTATTCTGTATCTACATCCCATTATTAGCAACCAATCAATAATGAAAGTGAATTTTGGATTTATTCTATGGGTCTAAATAACTTTGCTTTATCATGGCTTTCTTATTTATCAATAGGTCTCAAAGTTTATAGATTGATATACTATTGTATCATTTTTGAAGCTGTAGAAATGATTGTCCAGAGATTAAATATTTGTCCAAAAGATCACATAGCAAACTCTTAGCAGAACCTGACTCAATTCAACTCTAGGTATATGTTGAGCATGTGATGGGAGAGAGAGCTATGATACAAATACAACTGGTAAAATACAGTCCTCACCTCCAGGTGGCTTTTACTGATACCTGAAGCAGGGAAGATAATCCCAGAAAAAAATATGCTTAAGTCATAAATCTAAATTTTATTTTGTAAAGGAATCTGTATTTTGAATGGGCCAGTGATCTGAGCAGACCCTTCACAGATGTCTTGACCTGTACTGTTGTATGTCGATTATTTAAACAATAGAAGCAGCAGCTCAAGAAAGGGAGAGAACTTAAATCTGCTTTTCCATAGAAGGGTGTCATTTCCCTATAAACGTATTAACGTGCTTTCTCTTTTAGTCTCCTTCATCACCCATTCTTACCAAGAACTCTAAATATATATTTGAAAAATAAGTCAAAGTAGAAAAATAAGAAAACAGCAATGAAAGAGGAAAGCATAGGAAGAAAGGATAGATAGGCAGAAAGAAACATACAAAAATTTGAGTATGGTGCACTTAGAAGGAATGGAGTCCATGTTCTTATGAGATGGGAGTTGTCCCAGAGACCACCTTTCACACACTGCCCCCCCAGCTTCTAAACATGCATCTGGCATGTGGCTTCTCTCCTTCAGTGGAATGCAAACCAAAAACAGGACTCATCTTTGCTAATTAGTGCTGAGTGGACCAGGGACTGGCCAGAATTAGGCAACAACAAAAAACGAAAAAAGGTGGGGTTTGGGATGTAGGCAGATAACCTGTCTATAAACAAAAACATGCAGATGACTCACCTCATTAATTCCAATGGATTTGAGAAGACAAGAAAGGGAAAAATGGCCTCCATCTCTCAAGGCCTTTCCAAGAAAAATATTGATAGTTTATAGTTATAAATTATTGGAGAGAATGATCACCAACAGGCAACAATGTTTAGGACAAAAAAAAAGCCCTATTAGCAAATGTAACTAATTAATCATAGGTTCAACTGTGAGAGATCAAAATTAGTCAGTAGACCCTGGTAACTAAAGTTCATTTCTGGATTAAGCATTTTTATGCTTTTATGGGAATTCATTCAACAAACATTTATTGTGGGTCCACTCTGAGGTAAGTACTACAAAAAGGTACTGGAGATCTAAAGCTCAGTCCTAACCTTAAAGGAGCTCAATCCAGTTTCAGATAATCAGATACAAACATATTTATTATTAATGTAGTAAATACAACAATAGATATATACAGGGTGACATCAAGCCAGAGGGGAGGAGAGTTATGTGGTCAGGCTAGGCAGTAAACTAACTAGGCAAAGAAGAGAAGGGCATTCCATGTAGAGGGGCCTGTATGCAAAAAAGGCATTAAAAAATAGTAGAATATTGCTGGAGCAGAGGGTGACTACAAATGTAATCAATAGCCAGGTGATTGAAGACCTTGTATGATAAGTTAAGGACCTTAGACTTTATAGGTGTTGAGAAGTCATCAAAAGGCTTTCACTCAGCTGTTTAAAATGTCATTCTGTGCCAGCTAAGCCCCCAAACCCAGAGGCAAGAGCTGAGAACATCAACCAGTTGCGTCCCCTTTTCCCATAATCTCATCACCCCTTTTCAACATGAACAATTTAGGATGGTCACTGCCTAGACATCCGTGACGATCAGGAAAGTGATTAAACTAGAGGAAGGGGTAGCAACAGATAAGACAGAATTTAACAAAGGATTATGAATACTAAATACATAATTTTATTTTTCTTAGTTGCTAGGGTATTAGAATAGCTAGAAGAACTGAAATTGTGGAACTGTAACCATAACATTCTTTGAAATTTGCTATATAGCTACTTGTTAAATTGTACTTTGAAAGTTATCACTTTTGCATATATGTTATATTTCATAATAAAGAAATAACTGAAACTGTGGAACTGTAACCCATAACATTCTATGAAATTTGCTCTCTAAATACTTCTTACATTGCATTTGGAAATTTATCACTTCTATGAAAATATGTTATATTCCACAATTTTAAAAATGTTATTCTATTGTTTTCTGTCCTCTACTGTTTCTAAACCAGCTGTATTTGTAATACTTATCATTGTTTTCCTGTATGCAATGTGTCTTTTTTTCTGGCTGCTTTTAGGAATTTTTTTTGTTTAATCTTTATCAGCAAACCATGATGTTTCTAGGTATAGTTTTCTCTGTATTTATCCTGTTTGGGCTTGACTAAGTTCCCTGGATCTGTAGGTTGCTGTTTTTTTAATCAGTTTGTAAAATTTGGGGCCAGTATTTCTCCAATTTTTTTTCCACTTCATTCTCTCTCCTCTTCTTCTGGGACTACATTTACACTGATGCTAGGCTTCTTAATACTCAGTACAGGTCATTCAAGCTCTGTTCACTTTTTTCAACTTTTTCTTTTTGTTTTTCAATTTGTTTAATTTCTATTGAGATCCAATGTCTAGTAATCCCTGAAAAATACAAATATTGACATTTTCTCAAAGCAAAAACACTGTTAATGGCTGTGTTTCTTTGAGGAAGGTTTGGAGACATAGCAGCCTCAAGATAGGACAATAGAGAGTATTTAATATTGGGTGTAGATGGACTTAAAAAACAAAAAGGGAACACTGATGTAGCTCAGAGATGATAACTACAGGGTGAAGCTACCAGACCTCAGGCTACTGAAAAAGGAGAAGAGGTTGGACTATCAGATCTCAGAAGCTTAGAGGAATGACCCCACTGAGCAGGAGCTCAGAACCCTGAGGAGAGGATGCTGTCCAGCTGATCCTCCTACTTCCGAGACAGAGATGATGAGGCTGGTTTGGGGGTTGCCAAAAGAAACTCAAGTCTGGAACCAATTGCTGTTGCTGAGGAAAGGGTTACTGCTTATTGCTGGGGTAACAATGACAGGAACTGCAAGCAAACAAGAAGAAGGAAGTCCCTTTTCTGCCTTCCAGACTCCCTCTAAAGCCCTTTATTGATGGAACCTAGTGAGATATCAGGTAGCATAGGAAAAACGTAGTTTTGGAGTCCAAGTCATAGCATCACAAAGGAAAGTATAGATGGGTGAATTTGGAGCTGAGAGACAGTAATAACCAGTACCATATCAACATTTGTGCTAAATTTGTAAGAATGGCCCAAAGTAGGAAAATATTACCTTATACATTTTTATAGATTTTAGGTTCATTGGAAAAGAATCTCAGGACACCATGTCATATCAATTTTCTGCTATACTGTGATTACTATTAGTGTCTTTTTCAGGGTTAAGGAGTACCTTTACTGAAGTTCACACATACACTTGCCAAAAAATCATAGAAAGGGCATGTTTGGAAGAGATATGTACAACTGAAGATACCCTACCCCAACATTAGGTCTCCCACTATCAGGTACAAAATGGCATGAATTAAGTAAGGGTGGCAGGTATCCAGCCTTTTCCCTACCACCATTTATTTCTTAATGCATTGCCTAATGTGGCCACAGCAAGGGGAAGATCAGTTTCCTGTTCTAACCTAGTACAATCATCACTGTCATTGAAAACCCAACTTCTTCCCTTGTTCCCTCTTTCTTGCCTCAACTCAAGCTCCCTAATCCAGCCCTATCACCTCTAGTTTTCTAATACATGTAAATGACAAAACAGGGCTTGGTATTCAGTATTTCACATTATAGTGTACTATTCACAAATGAAGATTTTTGAATATTGATGGATTTTTGCTGAATATTTGTAGAAAATAGGCATGAACATTATTCTACTTTTTGAACTCTTGGACCATAGATCTGAAAGGAGTCATATCTTCAAGGCTTATTTTCTTTAGTGATGAAAGTTAACATTCTTCTTCTTCCACAACTACTTTTTGTTAACAGTAAAGACACCAATGATATTTCACATATTTAATATTTGTATTTGAATATATTAGACTAAACATTTCTGCATTTGCATATTAGTTATATATTATATAGCACTCTGTCAATTATACAACACAAAAGACATTTATGACAGTTATAGGTGAACATTAAAATGGCAGTGTACGTATAATAATTGAACATTAACAAGATAATCAGGTATTCATTTAATGGGAGAGTCTAGTATTTCTTGATAATCCTGCCTTTTTAAATTCCTCCAGTAAAGTTTATAACCAGCCAGGACAAAAACACTAATCATAATGATTACCCCTCCAAAGACATCATAGACACTAGGAAATATGTGTAACACTATAAGCTGTAAGACCATAGCTACCACAATCTCTAGATGTTGTACTGTACTAACCAAAGCAGGATGGAATTTATCCAAGGCGTAATAAACACCTAAGAATGCTGCAGTAGAACAGACGCAGATAGCAATGAGATAACTCCAGGTTTCTCCATCTAATGGGATGATGGGTTCTTGAAGAACAAACATAGTAGACACTCCCCAGACTGTCCCAGTCCAACCAAAGGTAAACAGGGCAGTCCACATGCTGATCTTCTCCCGGATGGATCTGTATACTATCATGGAAAGAGCAGTGGTCAGTCCAGCCATTACAGTCATAGTATACCCAAAGGCCTCTTTCCAGGCATTTAAAAAAGAATTGTCTTCATCAACAATGTTGGGAATCATGACAAGACAAACACCTAATATGCTGCAAACAACTGTAGCCATGTCAACATAAGCCATTTTCTCATCTACAAGTAAAAAAGCCAAAATGGCACTGAAGACTGTAGTTGTGGCTCTCCACATAGTGGTCCCATTGCTGGGAGGAACTATTGAAAAAGATGTATATGCACAGGTAATAGAGATGACATTGCATACACCATAAAAGAAGAGTCGTAATCTGTACCCACTGGGTCCAAAGGGGGCCTCCTGATAGTAACATACGACTAATACAGATAAGACCTGCAAGACAGAACGGATAAAAATCAGTTCTAGAGATGGAACTTTAGAACGATCAGAAACAAGCCTAGTGATGAGAGCTACACATCCATGAGCCAAAGCAGATCCAAACAGTACTATCCACATTTTTCTGGATTGAAAAATATTTTTTTCTGCAAAGCTCTGAAATTGTCCAATTTCATTGGCCATTGGGTCTTCTGTGGGTGGAGGTCTGGAATCCATGGTTCCAAAGAAAGTTCTTCCTTTCCTCTTCATTTCACTCAGCAGGCCTTTCCTCGGATTTTCTTCCATAAAATTTCCATAATCTTCATTGATTTCTTCATATCCATCATCCCCAGGCTGCGGACAATGGGAAGTATATTTCACCATCACTGTGTTTGGATGTATTTTCACCCGTTTTTTAACTGGGTATTTTTTGGAGGGAGAAGTATCCATTTCTTCAGATAATCAAGTCTATTTTTAAAAAAGAGAGAGATAAATTTACATATACAATTGAAAATTTAGTTTTAATTTGTATTATAATCATATATAACAATTCAATGATAGAAAGTAGAGATATAACAGAAATCTTAAAAAAAAAGTCATAGGAAGAGATTATCTGGCAATACATCTTAGATATATGGAGTTCAATGAAATTGTCTTCTCTCTTTTCACTCCCATCTTAAATCTACCACTATTTCTGATTCTGCTTATTCTTTGTCTCATTCAGCTCTATTTCCCATCTTTGCTTCACCAACTGATATTTTTCCATCATTTCATTCCCACTGTCTCTCCACCCATCCAACAAGAAAAACACAGAAAAATAAATAGCAACTTACATCATACCTTTCCTTCTCATTGTGTCTATTTGTCTATGTTATAAATTATAAATGGATAAGTTGAAAGTCTTTTGTATAATCAATTCTTTGTAATACCATAGTCAGTTTTATATAATGAATTATAGTAATTTTCTACATTTGTTTTGGGATTCCCATAAATTTTCAAATATATAAATACACTTAATTAGAAAATAAAATAAAATGAATTTAGTAAAGTTCATGCATTGTTGAGAATGTAAACTGTACGATCTTTCTTGGACAGTATGTATTAAGATTGTAACTGTGACTACCCTTTAAATCAGGAATATTTCTAGGATTTTACCCTAAAGAGATGATTGCGAGACGCATTTTACCTTCTGTGTAAAAAAAAAAGGGGGGGGGGATAAGAATACACATTTGCTTACATAACCAAAGAAATTATGGAAAGATACAAGGGAAACTAATAATGGTGAGGTGAAACAGAGAAAAGGAGTAAGGAAAAAACCTTTTTACTATATTTTTTGTGTTGTAATTTCTGAATCATGTGGGTTATATTGTTGAAAAATTAAATTAAAAACTAAAATAAAATGTTCATCACTTACTTAAGAAAAAGAGAATACAAAAAGTGTGGGGAAAATGTATGCACAGCAAACCTTCATCAATAGAATACTATACTGTGAATCCATTAAAAATGTAGTGTAGATCTTAAATGACATGGAAATATGTCTACTACATATTATTGAGTGGAAAAAAAGTTAAAATTTTTGTAAGGATCAAATAAGATAATTCACATAAAGAATTTGGCACAGTGCTGACATAAACTATAAATGTTAGCCATGAATTCGGCTTTCATTTATAACTCTCTCTCACAAAACACTAAGTATCTCCTACAATGTTATTCTTTCTTTTATACCTGCATGTGTTCATTCCATTCTCATTCTTCCTTCCTTCCCCTCTTCCTTCCATTTTTCCTCTTCTTTCTTTCAAAGAATAAGTTCTTTTCTCCTTCCCAATGATCATTCCCCTCCCCTCTTAAAAAAAGAGAAAATAATTAAGGCTCTCTTGTATAGATCATTGGTTGTCCAGCGAAACCTAATTTTTTTGTCCTGGTGACATACTCCCTGTTCCTTGCCAAAAATTCATCTGTTCCAGAATCTTAAACCAAGGTTCAGAAATCAAATCCAATTTTGTTCTTTATACTGTCTGGATGGCCAACCGTTCCATTCCTGTATACTCCTTTCTCTTCTAAAGACACTACCTTGAATTGGAAGGAATCACAAACAAACAACAGCAACAACAACAACAACAAAAAACACACACACACAAAGAAACCAACCACCTGTGCCTCAAGTCCTTCAGTTTCCTAACCTGGTCCTCCCTTTGGAATCCTTCCTGTATAACACTATCAGATTAATCTGGTTATTCTATTTCCAACTTTTACACAGACATTTCCATTTCAAACCTTGACTTCAGCTTTGGTAAACCCAAACTGAATGAACAGTTTTGATCGGCCAAAAAGATTTTCCTTTCCCTAACTTCCTCATTTATGTTGGTGATACAACCATTTTTGTAGTTCCTCAAGCTAGAAACCAAGGAATTCTACCATCCTTCATCCATTTGGTCACCAATCTTATTGTTCCTTTGACTCTTTAAAATTTCTGAGAACTCCTCTTTACCCTCCAATTCCACTGTTACCTTTCTGTTTCTGGATCAGTTTACTGTGAATTTCTGTCCAAAATATTGTGACAGCATCCTAGTACTTCTCAAAAATCCATATATAATACCATTTCATGTTGATCTATCTTTAAAAAAATTAAAAAAAAAAAAACTTAGCTCAAGCTTTCCCCATTCAAGAACCTACAATGATGTCCTACTGACTACTTCATCTAATCTCAACTCTCCTGCTTGGCTTTCACCTAATCTAGCCCTGTTTTAGTTTGCTAATGCTGCTGGAATGCAAAACACCAGAGATGGACTGGCTTTTATAAAAGGGGTTTATTTGGTTACACAGTTACAGTCTTAAAGCCATAAAGTGTCCAAGGGTACCTTCACTGGAGGATGGCCAATGGTGTCCGGAAAACCTCTGTTAGCTGGGAAGGCACATGGCTGGTGTCTGCTCCAAAGTTCTGGTTTCAAAATGGCTTTCTCCCAGGACGTTCCTCTCAAAAATATCACAGTTCCTCAAAATATCACTCTTAATTGCTCTTGGGTTGTTTGTCCTCTCTTAACTTCTCCAGAGCAAGTCTGCTTTCAACAGCCATCTTCAAACTGTCTCTCATCTGCAGCTCCTGTGCTTTCTTTCAAGTATTCCTCTTGGCTGTAGCTCCTCTTCAAAATGTCACTCACAGCTGCACTGAATTCCTTCTGTTTGTCAGCTCATTTATATGGCTCCACTGATCAAGGCCCACCCTGAATGGGTGTGGCCACACCTCCATGGAAATTATCTAATCAGAGTTATCACCTACAGTTGGGCGGGGCGCATGTCCACAGAAACACTCAAAGAATTACAATCTAATCAACACACTGA
This sequence comes from Choloepus didactylus, assembly GCF_015220235.1. Taxonomy (NCBI): domain Eukaryota; kingdom Metazoa; phylum Chordata; class Mammalia; order Pilosa; family Megalonychidae; genus Choloepus; species Choloepus didactylus. The sequence continues at coordinate 159,451,255 of NC_051307.1, forward strand.
TACCTCTGCCCACACAAGATTACATCAAAGATAATGGCGTTTGGGGGACATAATACATTCAGACTGGCACATTCCACCCCCTGGACCCCAAAATGACATTATCTTTCCATATACAAAATACATTCATCCCATCACAATATCACAGAAACTTAAATCATTTCAGTAACAATAATTAAGTACAAGATCCCATTATAACTGATTATAGGCGTGGTCAGTCCTAAGGCATAATATTCCTTTAGCTGTGGATCTGTGAATTTAGAATAAGTTATGTGCTTCCAATATACAAAGGAGGAACATTCATAGGATAAACATTCTCATTGCCATAAGGAGAAAGAGTAAGGAAAACAGGGTTAACAGGACCAAAACAGTTCCTAAAACCTGCAGGGCAAACTCTATTAGATTTCAAAGTCTGAGAGTCATTTACAGAATGACGCATCCTTGGGGCTTGAGAGAGTGGGGGTCTAACCCTTCCTAAGGGCCTTTGTGGCAGTCCTTTCCTCTCACTTGGGTGAGTGCTCCAACATAACCACACATTGGGGAGACCACCTTCTTGGCCCCCCCTCCTCAAACATTGGGGCAGCACCTGGATTCCCTTCCATCTCCGGGGCACACGCTCAACCCCTTCAGAACAGTGTGGTGGCAGCCAGGCTCTCCCCAATTCCCTGGGAGTGTGCTCCCCTCTTTGGGGCTTGGGGTGGCAGAACATTTCCTGAACATCAAGGCAGAATGCCCGCCCTCGACCTCCGGGGCAAACTCACCCTTTCCATGGGTGTGGGCCACTCCACTCTCCCAGCCCAAGGCCTCTTTACTCCAGGCCTCAACCTCCATGACTCTCTTTGAAGAAATTTTTCCTTCAATTTTTCCCTTGTCTGTCTCCTCCAGCCCAGACCAGCAACAGCTCTGTCTATAAAGATCTCGCAAAAATTCTGTTGGCTTTGCATGAAGCAACAGGGGCCAAAGCCATCAGACAATAGGACTTTCCACAAATCCTTTCTGCGTTAACAATTTTCCAATCTTGGCTTGTACTGAAATGGCAGCTGGGTTCCATGTTTGGTTATATCCTCACGTTGGGCTGTAGCTTCTGGGATTCCACCCCCTGGAAGACTGTAATTTTCCAAGCCATCAGCTTCTGGTTTCTTTGAACCGCAGAGTTCAGTTCTCGGTTTATCTCTCTCTGCTCGCATTTTACTATAAGCTGCAAGGAGAAGCCAAGGTACATCCTTCACATGTAGTCTGGAGATCTCCTCAGCTAAGTCTTCCAGGTTGTCGCTTTCAAATTCTTCCTTCCATCTGACACCAGGACTCAATTTTGCTGAATTCTCTGCCACTTTAAAACAAGCATCACCTTTCTTCCAGTTCACAACACCACATTCATCATTTTTGTTCAAGGCCTCGTCAGAAGCATCTTTAGAGTCCATATTTCCACAAACAGTCTCTTCAAAGCAGTTTAGGCCTTTTCTATCAAGCTCCTCACAATTCTTCCAGAATCTTCCCCTTATCCATTTAAAAAGCCACTCCAACATGTTTGGTATATGCAAACTCAGCAGCAAAAGCACCCTACTCCTGGTACCAAAATCTGTTTTAGTTTGCTAATGGAGCCAGAATGCAAAACACCGGAGATGGACTGGCTTTTATAAAGGGGGTTTATTTGGTTACATGGTTACAGTCTTAAGGCCATAAAGTGTCCAAGATAACACATCAGCAATTGGGCACCTTCACTGGAGGATGGCCAATGGTGTCCGGAAAACCTCTGTTAGCTGGGAAGACACATGGCTAGTGTCTGCTCCAAAGTTCTGGTTTCAAAATGACTTTCTCCCAGGACATTCCTCTCTAGGCTGCAATTCCTCAAAAATGTCACTCTTAGTTGCTCTTGGGTTGTTTGTCCTCTCTTAGCTTCTCCGGAGCAAGTCTGCTTTCAACAGCCATCTTCAAATTGTCTCTCATCTGCAGCTCCTGTGCTTTCTTCCAAGTGTCCCTCTTGGCTGTAGCTCCTCTTCAAAATGTCACTCACAGCTGCACTGAGTTCCTTCTGTTTGTCAGCTCATTTATATGGCTCCACTGATCAAGGCCCACCCTGAATGGGTGTGGCCACGCCTCCACGGAAATTATCTAATCAGAGTTATCACCTACAGTTGGGCGGGGCGCAACTCCACAGAAACACTCAAAGAATTACAATCTAATCAACACACTGATACCTCTGCCCACACAAGATTACATCAAAGATAATGGCGTTTGGGGGGATATAACACATTCAGACTGGCACAAGCCCCTATCAATAGTTAGCTCCTTAACACACACACAGACACACAGACACACACACACACACACACACACACACTTTGCTCTGATCAGACCAGTGTCCTCCCTATATTCCCCTCCCATATGCACATATTTCCCTAAGCCTTCGCATTGGTTTCCCCTCTGCTCCGACTTCCTAACTACTGATCATCTTTTAAGGCCCAGTCCAAATTCTGCCTCTTAGAAACAGGCCATCTTTGACCTCTAAAGTGCAATTATTTCCTTCCTTGTGTGAATATCTGCAGTAGTCTTGTTATCCCAATTTGAACGAATATAGCAAGAAAACACATCTTTTATTTATGAAATCTCCATAGCACATGTACATGTTAAACATTCAGTAAGTGTTTATAGGCTGATTAAAGAAAAAAAAATGGATGTCTGCTAAAGCACATACTCTTTGTAGGAACCAAGCATGTACCAAGCTACAGGTTTTACATTTTATAATTTTTTGTGTGTGCAGTCTCAACTTAGTAGGTTTTTATTTGTCTCCAGTCACTACACCCAAATTTGCTATGTCAAAATTTTAACAATGGCCAGCAAGTACCTTAATGACATCTCAGTCAGATTCTATAACTTCCCACTTTCTGTCCATTGTTAAAATTTTGTCTTATATCCATTCAAAGCTTTCTTCTTCCCCAATGCAGGCCAGAATTTTAGCTTCAGGACATGAATGTAGAGAGGATATGCTCTGCTATTTTACACCTCCCATTCTCTCTCTTTGGAGTCTTGGGGATGGGGGGCAAGGTCTGCCTCTGGGACACCACCTCCATCTCCCTCTTCTAGATTCTAGCTTCTCTAGTGTATTGGCATGGGGAAGAAAGAAAAGAAAAGGGACAAATATCTCATATACTGGCTGCAGTTGGGTGACGATTTTTTTGATGAATAAACTTAGCTAAACTGAACTACAATCCCCTGTTATTCAAACACTAATCTAAGTGCTTCTGTGAAGGGATTTTGCAGATGTGATAAAAGTCCCTCATCAATTAATCAAAAGGAAGATTATACTGTGTAGGGCTGACCTAATCAGAGAAGCCCATTAAATGGGGGCTTAGGCCTTCCCTGACCTCAGCGATTCCAAAAGTTCATGGCCCTGAGGTTCCAGCCTGCTCATGATCTCTCTTTCCTTACTGCCTGTGGACAAGCTTCAGCCTGTGTTCATGGGGTTTCAATCTGCTTGTGATCTTCCCTTCCTAACTGCCTACCCTACAGACTTCAGACTTGTATATCCAGTCCCCTCAATTTCATAAGCCAGTTCCTTGTATTAAGTCTCCTACTGGTTCTGCATCTCCGGTTGATCCCTGACTCTGATACATGTTATAATTCTCTCTGTGTTGCTCTCTGTTTCTATGTTAAATCTAACAGACCATTGATTCCATCTGTGTTGTAAATGTCCAATGCAGGCTCTCTGGTAAATTCTATAGGGCCTTGCCAGTGCACAAATCTCTGAAGTTAGACAGCCTCCTGCTCTGGGGTGTAGAGCCCACAGAATTTTGCTGCCTGGTCTTCCTGCCTCATAACAGCCTTCTTCAGCAGGCACCTACAGTATTCTTGGCCCCAGGAAACCCATGTATCCTTGACACTCCAATCAGTGGTGTAAGGCTGCTTACTGATGCCCCTCCTCTCCAATTTCTTTCCTTTTTGCTCAAGCAAGCAAACGGCAAATTAAAATCTGTTGTCTGAGCAAACTTCCAGTTGGGGAATGAGAAGCACACCCAATCTTTCCAAGTATTGCTCTGATAACCTTTGCTCTCAGTTGACTTCAGTGGGGAACATCCCTCTCCTCTACCTCATAAGGAATGAGCATAACATTATCCTTAAACCACAGACCGATGACAGCCAATATGTCCCTGTGATAGTTTGTATTTTCCAAAGACGGGCACTAACATTATTAGAGAGGTGTGGTCTATGTCCCCTCCTTTTGAAACTAGGCAGTCTTTTGTGACTGCTTCAACCAACAGAATACAGCAGAAGCGATACAATGTGATTTCTGAGGCTAGGTCATAAACAGTGATTCAGCTTCCACCTTTCTGGCTGGACACAGGCTTAGAGCCTCAAGCTGCCAGGTAAGCAGTCTGACTGTGCTGAGGCTACCATGCTCTAGGGAAGCTCAAACCAGCCCACATAGACAGACCACATGAGAGGCCCTGAGACTACATGAATGAATGTACTTGGGATCCCTGTGGCCCAGCTCTGATTCCAACCTGCCCTAGACATAGTCATTTAAAGATGTTGCACTTCCTCAGAGCTGCAGAGGACAGTTGAAAGGCTACATTTGCTGGGCAGGTACTGAGTCAAGAATGTACAGCTTTGGGGAGCTATAGAAGAAACCCCTGGTGCCTTTCCTGTCCTCTCCCTTAGCCCCCTCCCAAGGGATGTTTGAAGCTGGTCAGTGTTCCCTTTATAAGTTTCTGGCTTTATTCTGGCCAGGAAACAATGACTTGGGATACTCCTCTCCAATGTGCTCCCCTCCTCCCAGAATTTGACCTCCAGGCAAAAGCACCCAGAGACAACAAAAGAAGTATAAGAAACAATTGAGGCAGATGGCCTAGGGCAAAGGCTTATCTGCTTTAAGTCCTGCAGTTAAACACCCCAGAGAGGGAGAGGGTGTGCTTCCTGGGAAGTAGAGGAAGCATTCAAACTCTTGTAAACAGGGAAACCCCTAAAGCCACTAGCGAGCACAAGGCAAGGACAAGGCGCAGGCTGGAAAACACAGCACAGACACTAAACTCTGCATTCTCCTTGGGCTATCCTTCTGGATAGGAGAGCTGAACTCTGAAGGAAACCACCAGCCAATGCAAAACCATTTCGCAGATACTGTAAAAGGTGTTTTTTGTTTAGATTTGCTTGGTTTTATCACCTATAGACACTCAAGAAAATCTCTAGATATCACTACGTGGATACAAATTCAAGAAACAAATAGCTCAGAGAATAAGTCCCAGAGTAATACTTTAAAATATTAATCTGTACAATATGCAACAATAGATTATAAGACAAACAAAGAAATAGGAAATGATGGCCTATCCAAAGGAAAAGAATGAAAATCCAGAAAACACCAATGAAGAAGACCAGACTGTGGACATAAGGACAAAAACTTTTAAAACTGACCTTCAATATGCTCAAGAAGATGAAGGAAAATACAAAAAAGGCACTAAAGGATATCAGGGAAAAAAAGGAATGATCAATATGAGACTCTCAAGAAAAAGATAGAAATTTAAAAAAAGAACCAAACAACTACTGGAGTTGAAGACCACAATAACTGAAATGAAAAATCCCCAGGAAGGTTTCAAAGCATGTTGGAGCAGGCAGAAGAAAGAATCAATGAACCTGAAGGCAAGACAATTGAGATGAATCAGGCTGAGGAGCAGAGAGAAAAAAGAATAATTAAAAAAAAAAAAAAAAAGCCTAAGACACTTTTGGGACGCCATCAAGCATAAATACCAATATATTCATTATGGGAATTCCAGAAGGAGAAGAAAGGAAAAGAAAGAGAATATTTAAAGAAATAATGTCAAAAATTCCCAAATTTAGCAAAAGTCATGAATGTACACATTCAAGAAACGCAGAGAACACCAAACAGGATAAATTTGAAGAGAAATATGCCCTGTCACGTACTGAACAAACTGTTGAATGCAAAGGACAATGAGAGAGTTCTGAAATCTGCAGCAGAAAAGCTACATGTTATGTACAGGGAGTCCCAATTAGAGAGAATGCCAATTTCTCATCAGAAACCATGGAGGCAAGAAGGCAGTGGGTTGAAATACTTAAAATGCCAAGAGAAAACAATCACCAAATAAGAATTTTATAACCGGTGAGACATTCTATCAAAAAATGAGAGAGACATTGAAACATTCCCAGGTAAACAAAAGTTGAGGGACCATTAGCCCTGCACTACAAACAATGCTAAAGGGAGGTCTTCAGACTTAAAGGAAAGGACCTTAGACAGTGATTCAAACTGGCATAAAGAAATAAAGACCTTCAGTAAAAGTAACCATATGGGTAATTATAAATGCCAATATTATTATATTCTAGTTTCTTGTATGTAACTTCTTACTTCCTACAGGTGCTAAAATGAAAATGCATAAAAAAATGCTAAATCTATGGTTTTAGACATAAAATGTATAAAGACATAATTTGTAAAAAGTGCAAAAAATGATGAGGGGACAGAGGGGTACAGGAACAGTGTGTGCATGTGCTATTAAAGTATATTTGGTATCAAATCAAATATGATTGTTGTATATTTAGGATGTAAAATTTTGACCCCATGGTAACTACAAGAAAAATATATGAAACATATATCTAGAAAGAAATGAGGAAGAATTCAATATGGTACAATACAAAAAATCAAATTATTGCGAAAGTAGGCATTAATGGAAGAATTAAGGGTCAAAAAAGGCATACAATCAACAAAAACTAAATAGCAAAAAAATGGCAGAATAAAGTCCTGCATTATAAGTACATACATTAAATGTAAATGGATTAAACTCTCCAGTCAAGAAGCAGAGATTGGCAGAATGATTTAAAAAAACTCATGATACAAATACATGCCATTTACAAGAGACTCATTTTGAATTCAAAAAACATAAGTAGGTTAAAAGTGGAAAGATGGAAAAAATACATACCATTCAAATAGTAAACAAAGGAGAGCTGGGGAAGCTATACTAATATCAAATAAAATAAACTATAAGTCAAAAACTGTCATGAGGGATGTGCCAGTTTGAATGTATTATGTTCCCTCAAACACCATTATCTTTGATGTAATCTTGTGTGGGCAGACCTATCAGTGTTAAATAGATTGTAATTTCTTGAGTGTTTCCATGGAGATGCACCCCACCCAACTGTGGATGATGACTCTGATTGGATAATTTCCATGGAGGTGTTGGCCCTGCCCATTCAGGGTGGGTCTGAATTAAATTACTGGAGCACTATATAAGATCAGACAGAAGGAGCAAGCTGCTACAGCCAAGAGGGACACTTTGAAGAAAGCACAGGAGCTGCAGATGAGAGACAGTTTGAAGATGGCTGTTGAAAGCTGACTCTTGCTCTGGAGAAGCTAAGAGAAGAGAAATATCCCAAGTACAACTAAGAGTGACATTTTTGAGGAACTGCAGCCTGAAGAGGAACGTCCTGGGAGAAAGCCATTTTGAAACCAGAACTTTGAAGCAGACACCAGCCACGTGCCTTCGCAGTAACACAGGTTTTCCAGACACCATTGGCCATCCTCCAGTGAAGGTACCAGATTGCTGATGTGTTAACTTGGACACTTTATGGCCTTAAGACTGTAACTTTGTAATCAAATAAACCCCTTTTTATAAAAGCCAATCCGTCTCTGGTGTTTTGCATTCTGGCAGCATTAGCAAACTAGAACAAGGGACAAAGATGGTCATTATACAATGATAAAAGGGTCAATTCCACAAGAAGACAAAACAATTACAAATATATATGCTCCTAATAGCAGAGCCCCAAAATATAAGAAGCAGATAGTGACAGATTTAATAGGAGAAAGATTGTTTTATATTAATAGTAGGAAACTTTAATACAACACTTTAAATAATGGACAGAATATCTACACAGATCAATAAAGAAACCGAAAATTTGAACAATACTCTAAACCAACTAGATCTAACAGATATATATAGAACACTTCACCCAACAAGAGAATATACATTTTTCTCAAGCATACACAGATAATTCTCCATATAGACCATATCTTAGATCACAAGATCTAAATGCCAATATTATTATATTCTAGTTTTTTGTGTGTAACTTCTTACTTCCTACAGGTGCTAAAATGAAAATGCATAAAAAAGAATGCTAAATCTATGGTTTTAGACATAAAATGTATAAAGATATACTTTGTAAAAAGTACAAAAAATGATGGGGGACAAAACAAGTCTCATTAATTCAAATATATTGACATCTTACAATGTATCATTTATGACCCCAATGGAATGAAGCTAGAAACAACAACAGAGAGAGAAATGGAAAATTATCCAACAACCAAAGGGTTAAAGAGGAAATCACAAGGAAAATTAGGAAATATCTAGAAACAAATGAAAGTACAGCATGCCAAAACTTATGGAAGGAAGTAGAGGAAGCACTCAGAGGGAAATTTATAGCTCTAAATGCTTACATTTAAAAAGAAGAAAGAATTCAAAATAGATCAAAGACCTAATATAGAAGCCAGTACCATAAAACTCCTAGAAGAAAATATAGGGAAACATCTTCAAGATCTAGTAATAGAAGGTAGTAACTTAGACCTTACACACAAAGTGCAAGCAATGAAAGAAAATCTAGATAAATGGGACTTCTTCAAAATTGAATATTTCTGTGCTACAAAGGACTTTTGTCAAAAGGGTGAAAAGGCAGCTGACTCAATGGGAGAATATATTCGGAAATCACATATCTGATAAGTCTTTGATATCCAGAATATTTAAAGAAATCCTACAACTCAACAATGAAAAGACAAACAGTCCAGTTAAAAAATGAGCAAAAGACATGAATAGACATTTCTCCAAAGAGGAAATACAAATGGCTAAAAAGCACATGAAAAGATGACCACTGTTCTTCACTAGCTATTAAGGAAATACATGAAAATCAAAATCACAATGAGATATCATTCCACACCTTCTAGAATGGCTACAAGTAAACAAACAGGAAACCATAAATGTTAAAGAGGATGTGAAAAAATAGGAACACTTATTCACTGCTGGTAGGATAGCCGCTGGGGAACAGTTTGGTAGTTCTCCAGAAAGCTAAGTACAGAGTTGCCACACAGATCCAGCAATCCCACTACTCAGTATATATTCAGAAGATCTGAAAGCAGGGATGCAAACAGACACTTGCACACTGATATTCATCGTGGCATTATTCACAATTGCCAAAGATGGACACAACCCAAGTGTCCATCAACCAATGAATGTTTAATCAAAATGTGGTATATACATATGATGGAATATTATTCAGCAGTAAGAAGAAATGAAGTTCTGAAGCACACAACAACACAGATGAACCTTGAGGACATTATGTTGAGTGCAGACACAAAAGGACAAATATTATATGATCTCACTGATATGAAATAATTATAATCTGTATACTGATAAATAAATGGGACCTTCTGAAAACTGAGTACTTTTGTGCTTCAAAGGGCTTTGTCAAGAGGATAAAAAGGCGGCCTACTCATTGGGAGAAAGTATTTGAAAATCATATATCCAATAATGGTTTGATATCCAAGATACATAAAGAGATCCTACAACTCAATGATAAAAATTCAAACAACCTAATTTAAAAATGGGCAAAAGTCCTGAGTAGACATTTTTCCAAAGAAGTTATACAAATGGCTAAAAAGCACACGAAAAGATACTCAACATCAATAGTAATCAAAACTATTTGAAAAGAAAATCAAAACTACAATGAGATATCATTTCACACCTACTAGAATGGCCACTATTTAAAAACAAAAAACTGCAAGTATTGGAGAGGATGTGGAGAACAGGAACACTTATTCACTGTTGGCGGGAATGTAGAATGGTGCAGCTGCTGTGGAAGACAGCATTGATTGTAAATGTTTAGAAATGGATAGAGGTGATGGTAGTACAGTACAGTGAGTGTAATTAACAGCAATGATATGTGGGTGTGAGTGTGGTTGCAAGGGAAAGTTTAGGGTCCTTTATGTCACTAGAAGGAAAGCCAGAGGATAAAACATGGTGCTGTATAACAGGAAGAACCCTCCTGAGGGTGAAAATGTTCTAGAATTGATTATGGTGATGAATACACAACTATGTGAATTTACTAGAAGACAATGACTGAACACTTTACATGGATTGTATAATATGTGAATTTATCTCAATAAAACTGCTTTTTTTAAAAAGTGGATGCCAAATTAGAAATGGTGGCTGTAAATCCCTTTGTGATCATAATAAATGCTATGGTCAGTCCAGGAAAAAGAAAAAGCAGCTTTCAAGGGAACGGCAGGAAACAGTAACCTGAAACTCCATATGTGAGAAGGAGACAAGATGTGAGACAACAAAATAAAAGCAGATGTGTTTGCAGTAAAGAATAAAATAAAATAAAATAGCAATTTGTTACTCATCTGGAAAAATAAAATTAGGTGGATCCCCACCTCAATTCCTAAATCAAATGGATAAATTCCTGAAGGATTATTTTTACATTAAATTGCAAAAATTGAAACTAACACTAAAATATAGTGAATATAGATTTAGATGAGAGAGATATTTCAAAGCATGAAGCAAAAGGCATAAGTTATAAATTATAAGTTTACCCAATAAAAATGTTTTTTTTTTTTAAAACTTGTATGTGGGCATTTAGGAATAAATACTACAGATAGGGCAAATTATTAAGAAAAACAAGAGAATTATTAAACAAAATTCTGTATAATTGTTACCTCTGGTTGAGGTGGGAGGGTTATCCACCAATTTTATGTCTATAAATTATCCTGTGGAATGAATAATACAAGTTTTTAAAGATATATTTCCAAGAGTGTTGATCCAAGCATTTTTATATGGGAAATAACCAAAAAATTCATTAATAGGTTAAATAAATTAGGACATACATACAAATGAAGGAATCCTACACATATATTAAAAATTATGTGTGTAGATATAGTAACATGAATGGATGCACATAATATTCTTTCAAATGAAAAAAAGGAGAATACAGAACTTCATGGGTATAATGGTCCTGTGTGTGTGTCCCTCTCTCAAAAAGAGAGGTATGTAGAAGGAAGTATTACTATTGATTATGTCTGGATGATTATATTTCTGGAAACATTTGTGGTCCTTTTCATATTTTTCTGGATCATTGGATGTTTATTAATGTGCAAGTATCATTTTGTCAATAAAATATGTTTTATTTTGTTAATTTTAAAAAAATTTATATGGAAGGGTAAGGGGCCTCAAACAGCCAAAGCTATTTTAAAAAATAAGAATGAAGTTGGAGGAGTCGTACTTCCTAATCTTAAAACTTATTTCAAAACCACAGTAATCAAAACAGCATGGTACTGGCACCAGGACAGACATACATCCAATGTAATCAAATTGAGAGTTCAGAAATTGACCCTCATATTTATGGCCAATTTAATTTTTATTTATTTATTTTTATTAGATAAGTTGTGGGTTTTTCAGAACAATCATGCATAAAATACAGGATTCCCACACACCTCCTCAAAATCAACACTTTGCATTGGTGTGGAATATTTGTTACAATTGATGATAGCACTTTTTTGTAAGTGTACTATGTTTTTTAACAGTAGTCACCTTTGTTACGATTAATGAGAGACTATTAAAATAGTACTATTAACTATAGTCCTTAGTTTACTTTAGGTGTATTTTTAACCCATATACCCCCTATTATTAACACTTTGTATCAGTGTGGTACATTTGTTATAATTCATGAAAGAACATTCCTATATTTGTACTATTACCTATAGTCCATTGACTATAATAAGGTTCACTGTATTAGACAGTCCTATGTTTTATCATTCAATTTTTATTCTAGCAACATACATCACCTGAAGTTGCCCCTTTTAACCACATTTACATATATAATTCAGTGGTGTTAATTACACTCACCACAATGTGCTACCATCACCATCATCCATTTCCAAACCTTTACAAGCAACCTAAATAGAAACTCTACAAATTAAGCATCAACTTCCTATGCTCTAACCCCAATCTATTCCCTGGTAACCTAGAGTCTAATCTATGAGTTTGCTTATTATGATTATTTCATAACAGTGAGATCATATAATATTTGTTCTCTTGTGTCTGCCTCATTTCACTCAATAGAATGTCTTCAAGTTTCATCCATGTTGTCACATACATCAGGACTTCATTCCTTTTTATAGCTGAATAATATTCCATCATATGTATATACCACATTTTGTTTATCCATTCATCCGTTGATGGGTTGCTTCCATCTTTTGGCAATTGTGAATAATGCCACTATGAACAACAGTGTGCAAATATCTCTTTGAGTCCCTGCTTTCAATTCTTTTCAGTATATACCCAATAGCAGGTTGCTGGGTCATATGATACTTCTTATACTTAGCTTCCTGAGGAACTGTCAAACTGTCTTCCACAGTGACTGCATCATTTTACATTCCACAACAACAGAGTGTTCCTATTTCTCCACAGCCTCACCAACACATGTAGTTTTCTGTTTTTTGAATAATAGCCATTCTGCTGTATATGAAATAATATTTCATTGTGGCTTTGATTTTCATTTTCCTAATAGCTAGTGATGTTGGGCATATTTTCATGTGCTTTTTAGCCATTAGTATATCCTCTTTGGAGAAATGTCTATTTAAGTCTTTTGCCCATTTTTAATTGGGTTTTCTGTCCTTTTATTGTTGAGTTACAGCATTTCTTCATATATTCTGAATATCAAACCCTTATCAGATATGTGGTTTCCAAATACTTTCTCCCATTGAGTAGGCTGTCTTTTCACTTTTGTGACAAACTCTTTTGATGTGCAAAAGTTTTAATTTTGAGAAGGTCCCATTTATTTTCTTTCTTTCATTGCTTCTGTTTTGGATGTAGTCTAAGAAACCATTGACTAACACAAGATCCTGAAGATGAATTCCCTACATTTCCTTCTAGAAATTTGAGAGTACTGATTCTTATATTCAGGTTTTTGATCCATTTTTGTATAGGATGTGAGATAGGGGTCCTCTTTCATTCTTTTGCTTATGGATAACCAATTCTCCCAGCACTATTTCTTGAGGAGACTAATCTTTCCCAATTGAGTGGAATTGGCAACCTTGTCAAAAATCAATTGGACACAGGTGTGAGGGTCTATTTCTGAACTCTCAATTCAATTCCATTGGTCAATATATCTATTCTTGTGTCAGTACAATGCTGTTTTGACCACAGTAGCTTTGTAATATGCTTTAAAGTCAGGAAGTGTGAGTCCTCCAACTTCATTCTTCTTTTAAAAGAAGTTTTTTGCCCTTTGAGGTCCCTTACACTTCCAAATAAATTTGATTAAAAATGGCTTTTCCATTTCTAGAAGTAGGCTGTTGGGATTTTGATTTGGATTGTGTTGAATCTGTAAATCATTTTGGGTAGAATTGACATCTTAAGAATATTTAGTCTTCCAATCCATGAGCACAGAATATCTTTCCACATATCTAGGTTTTCTTTGATTAATTTAAGCAATGTTTTTTAGTTTTCTGTGTACAAGTCCTTCACAGCCTTGGTTAAATTTATTCTTAGATATTTGATTCTTTTAGTTGCTATTGTAAATGGAATTTTTCTTGATTTCCTCCTCAGATTGCTCATTACCAGTCTATATAAATAGTATTGATTTTTGCATGTTGATATTATACCCTACCACTGCTGAATTTGTTTATTGGCTCTTTGTTATAGACTTTCTACACATAGGATCATGTCATCTGCAAATAGTCAAAATTTTTCTTCTTCCTTTTCAATTTGGATGTTTTTTATTTCTTTTTCTGACTAACTGCTCGATCTAGAAATTCCAGTACAATGCTGAATAGTAGTGTTGACAGTGGGCATCCTTGTCTTGTTCCAGATCTTAGAGGGAAAGATTCCAGTCTTTCGCCACTGACTATGATATTAGCTGTGTGTTTTTCATATATGTCCTTTATTATGTTGAGGAAGTTTCCTCCTATTCTTATTTATCTAAGTGTTCTTAATCAAGAAAGGTGCTGGATTTTGTCAAACACCTTTTCTGCATCAATAGAGATGATAATGTGTTTTTCCTTTTATTTTGTTAATGTGGTGTTTTATATTAATTGATCTTATGTTGAACCACCCTTGCATACCTATGGTGAAATCCACTTAACCATGGTATATAATTCTATTAACATGCCATTGGATTCAATTTGTAAGTATTTTGTTGAGGACTTTTGCATCTATATTCATAAGAGAAATTGGTCTGTAATTTTCTTTTCTTACAGTATTGTTATCTGCCTTTAGAATTAGGGTGATGTTGGCCTCATAGAATGAGTTAGGTAGTGTTCCCTCCTCTTCAATTTTTTTGAGACAGTTTGAGCATGATTGGTACTAATTCTTCTTGGAATGATTGGTAGAATTCACCTGTGAAGCCATCTGGTCCTGGACTTTTCCTTTTTGAGAGGTTTTTGATGACTGATTCAATCTCTTTACTTGTAATTGGTCTATTGAGGTCTTCTATTTCTTCTAGAGACAGTGTAGGTTGTTCGTGGGTTTCCAGAATTTGTCCATTTCATCTAGGTTGTCTAATTTGTTGACATACAGTTGTTCATAGTATCCTCTTAAGATCCTTTTTATTTCTGTTGGGTCAATAGTAATGTCCCCCCCTCGTTTCTGGTTTTATTTGTGCTTTCTCTCTTTTTTTCTTAGAAAGTCTAGCTAAGGGTTTGTCAATTTTATTGATCTTTTCAAAGAATCAACTTTTGGTTTTGTTATTTCTCTCTCTCTTTTTTTTTTAATCCACAATTCCATTAATTTCTACTCTATTCTTTGGTATTTCTTTCCTTTTGCTTGCTTTGGGATTTGTTCTTCTTTTTCTGGTTTCTCCAGGTGTGCAATTAGGTCTTTGATTTTAGTTTTTTCCTCTTTTTTAAATTTTAATAGTAATTTATTTGTCATTGTAATTTATGTAAACCAATCCACAATTTATTCTGAATGTTTTCCAGTAAAGTCTTTGTTCCAAATAGAAATGTTAAATTACAGTAAAAAGAAAAACTAAAAGAACATTTAGTGTATTATAAAGAATCATACTTAAAGGCAGCTTGATACCACAATCCAGTAACCTGTTCTGGATACTTGAAATACAATTCAACTACAATCATCAGGGCTTTTACAATTCATATTTCTAAACAACAGTATTATTTATAAAGAAGTGCAAATTGACTTTTACATTCAACTTTAGTTAAATGAAGGCACTCAGTATTCTTCCTGAATAATAACCTTTAGTTTCTCATAGTTCATGCTTACATCTATTCAGAATTTTTTTGTAATGAAATAATCTTCATCTACTCTTATCACAGCTGCATGATTTTTCTATTCTAAATGTAGGACGGCCATAATACATAGGCATTGAAATTAAACTGGGGGCCTAAGAACAACAGATTTTTCTTCTGAGGTTTTAAGTAACTGTGTGCTACAGACCGTGTCTTTTGTCTTTCTTCTTTTTTAATGTAAGCATTTAGGGCTATGACTTTCACTCTCAGCTATGCCTTTGCTGCATCCCATAAGTCTTGATATGTTGTGTTCTCCCTTTCATTTGTCTCATGATATTTACTGATTTCCCTTGCAATTTCTTCTCTGATCCACTGATTGTTTAAGTGTGTTATTTAACTTTCATATATTTGTGGATATTTCAGATCTCTGCCTGTTATTGATTTCCAGCTCCATTCCATTATGGTCAAAGAGAGTGCTTTGTATCATTTTAATCTTTTTAAATTTATTGAGACTTGTTTTGTGACCCGACACTTGGTCTGTCCTGGAAAATGATCCATGGACACTTGAGACGAATGTCTATCCTGCTGTTTGGGGGTGCAATGGTCTTGTCCATTTATCATATTATTCAGGTTCTCTGTTTCCTTATTGATCTTCTGTCTAGGTATTTTATCTACTGATAGCAGTGGTGTATTGAAGTCTCCAACTATTATTGTAGAGGTATCTACTTTTCACTTTTAAGTTTTGCCAGTGTTTGCCACATGTATTTTGGGGCAGTGTAGTTAGGTGCATAAATATTTATGATTCTTCTTTCTTCTTGGTGGCTTTCCCCTTTATTAATATATAGTGTCCTTCTTTGTCTCTTATAACAGCTTTTGACCTAAAGTCCAATATTAGTAGAGTTACCTCAGATCTTTTTTGGTTACTATATGCATGAAATATATTTTTCCAACCTTACACTTTTAATCTATTTGTATCTTTGGGTCTAAGGTGAGTCTCTTGTTAGCAATATATAGTTGGATTATGATTTTTTTTAATCTAATCTGCCAATCTGTGTTTTTGATTGGGGAGTTTAACCCACTAACATTCAGTGTTATTATTGTAAAGGCAGTTCTTACTTCAGCCATTTTGTCCTTTGGTTTTTACATAATATCTTTTTTTTTTTGTCTCTTGCTTCCTTTATTGCAACCTCCTTTTCTGTATAATTGATCTTTTGAGATGTATCTAACTGATCTCTTATTCATTTCTGTTTCTGTATATTTTTTAAATACTTTCTCTGTGGTTACTCTGGGGTTTATATATTACACAACCTACTTCTACAACCTAGTAATTTGAAGAGATGCCAACTTAGCTTCAATAGCTGTGCCAGTTTGAATGTATTATGTCCCCCTAAATGCCATTATTAATGATGCAATCTTGTGTGGGCAGACATATTAGTGTTGATTAGATTTTGGAATCCTTTGGGTGTTTCCATGGAGATATGATTCAATCAACTGTGGACAAAACCTTTGGTTGGATAATTTCCATGGAGTTGTTGCCCCGCCCATTCAGGGTGGGTCTGAATTAATTTACTGGAGCACTATATAAGCTCAGACAGAAGGAGCAAGCTTGCTACAGCCAAGAGGGGCACTTCGAAGAATACACAGGAACTGAGAGAGGAAGTGCAGTTTACAGAGACACTTTGGAGATGGCCTTTGAAAGCAGACTTTTGCTCTGGAGAAACTAAGAGAGAACAAATGCCCCAACAGCAGTTGAGAGTGACATTTTGGAGAGAAGCTGTAGCCTAGAGAGGAACGTCCTGGGAGAAAGCCATTTTGAAACCAGAACTCCGGAGCAGATGCCAGCCATGTGCCTTCCCGGCTAACAGAGGTTTTCCAGACACCATTGGCCATTCTTCAGTGAAGGTACCCGATTGTTGATGCATTACCTTGGACCCTTTATGGCCTTAAGACTGTAACTGTGTAACCAAATAAACCCCCTTTTATAAAAGCCAATCCATTTCTGATGTTTTGCATTACAGCAGCATTAGCAAACCAGAACAATAGCATGCATGTTCTCTGTTCCCATATCCCTCTGTTTACCCTCTTTATATTTTTGTTGTTGTTGTTCCACTTTACCTCTTTATATTTTGCACATCCATTATGAGAAAATAAGCATTTTTCTTGTTCAATTGTATTCTGATTCTTATAGGAATTAAAGAGTAGAGTTGTATATTGAGGATACAGTACTACTGAATTTTGCATTTACCCTTTTAACTACTATTACTGATAATCTTCATTTCTTCACACTACTCCAAGCCACTCTCTCCTGTCTTTTCCTTTCAACCTGCAGGACTCTCTTTAGTAATTCTTGTAAGGCAGGTCTTTTGTTCATGTACTCTCAGTTTCTGTTTATCTGTGAATATTTTAAACTGTCCTTCATTTTTGAAGGACAGTTTTGCTGGATAAAGAATTTGGGGCTGGCAATTTTTCTCTTTCAGTACCTTAAATATATCATACAACTGCTTTCTCACATCCCTTGTATGCATCAAAGCACTTTGCTCTTGCTGCTTTCAGAATTCTCTCTTTAGCTTTTGAATTTGACATTCTAGTTAGTATGTCTCAGAGTAGGTTTATTAGGATTTATTCTGTTTGGAAGGTGTTGTGCTTCTTAGACATGTATATTTAGGTCTTTCTTAAGTGTTGGGAAATTTTCAGTCATTTCTTCAAATAATCTGTCTGCCCCTTTTCCCTTCTCTTCTCCTTCTGGAACACCCATGACACATTTGCTTATCCACTTTGTGCTGTCATTCAATCCCTGAGACACTGCTCAATTTTTTCTACTCTTTTCACTATTTGTTCTTGTGACCATATGATTTCTTCTGCCTGTTTAAATCTGCTGTTGTGTGCCTCTAGTGTATTTTTTAATTCAATTTTATTGAGATATATTCACATACCATACAACAATTCACGGTGTACAATCAATTGTTCACAGTACCATTATATAGTTGTGCATTCATCACCACAATTTTTGAACATTTTCATTACCACACAGAAAAAAGAATAAGAATAAAAGTTAAAGTCAAAAAGAACACCCAAAACATCCCATACCCCCATCTCTTCCTATTATTCATTTACTTTTTGTCCTCATTTTTCTATTCATCTGTCCAAACACTGTGTAAAGGGAGTGGGAGCCACAATGTTTTCACAATCACCTGGTCACACAGTGTAAGCTATATGGTTATACAATAGTCTTCAAGAATAAAGGTTGCAGTTCAACAGTTGCAGGTATTTCCTTCTAGCTATTCCAATACACTAAAAACTAAAACGGGATATCTATATAATGCATAAGAATAACCTCCAGAATGAACTCTTGACTCTATTTGAGATCTTTCAGCCACTGAAACCTTATTTTGTTTCCTTTCTCTTCCCACTTTTGGTCCAAGAAGGCTTTCTCAATTCCATGATGCCAGGGCCAAGCTCATCCCTGCAAGACATGTCCCACATTGCCAGGGAGATTTGCACCCCTGGGAATCGTGTCCCACATAGTGGGGAGTGCAGTGAGTTTACCTGTAGAGCTGGCTAGAGAGGGAGGCCCCATTCTAGTATATTCTTAATCTCTACTATTGTGCCTTTCATCCCCATAATTTCTGTTATGTTTCTTTCTATATTTTCAAATTATTCTTTATGCTCACAGATTGTCTTCTTAATATCTGTGGTAGTTTGAAGTTCTATGTAGCCCAGAAAAGGTCACATTCTTTTAATCCATTTCTGGGAGTATAGACCTACTGTGGATGGGACTTTTTGATTACGTTATTTCAATTGAGATGTGACCCACCTCATTCAAGGTGAGTCTTAATCCTTTTACTGGAATCCTTTATAAGAGGATGAAAGAGATGAAATTAAGAGAAGCTCATAGAGAAAAGCCCCAGAGAAGTTAGGCATCTGAATACCTTCATTAGTTAACTCTGAAGTTCAGTTTCTCACTCTTATTTAGGGTTTTATTGTTGATTGGCTTTCTGTTAAGGCCCTTCTTTGACACTTGGCCCAACTTATTCTAGACCTTTACAATAGTCATTGTTTAACTAATCAGATTTTTTCAGCTTTTCATCATCTGAATCTTGCCTTGGATATGCAGTACAATTTTTAAGAGTATACTTTTTGTGTAATCATTTCACATCCAGGAGAAAGCTTCCTTTCTTCTGTTCCTTCCCTGGGAATCTTGATCTATTCTGTTTGTCTGTACAGAATTTTCTCCCCAACTCCCTTGTTTTGTTTAAATTCTCTCCCTCACTCAGTGCCCCATTTTCCTTACACTTTTTGGTTCCGAAACTGCCCCTTCTTACAGCAGTTCACACCCCCCCACCCCCACCCTTTTGCTTTCTCTGTGAGACTTTTCTGCCTCTAGTTTCTTCTCCATAAGGGCATCCCATCCTGGGAAGCCAGATGGGATTAATCCAGAAAGGTGGTTCACTCCAGAAAAGTCCATGTTTAGGTGGTCCAGCCAAGAGAAACTGGATTGAGTGAGCACTCCCCTTGCCATCTGTGGTCTCTCTCTCTCCCTATCCCCTTGGGACCCTTTAGTATGCAGTATTCCTCAGCAGCTTGTGTTCCACCATGGGTCTCTGAGGACTTGAGCATCTGTGCCTGGATATGCATGAAGTTCTAATGCCTTTCTGTGAGTGCCTCTGTAGTCTCTGTCCCCAGTGGGAGGTGGGAGAGATCCAGGGCTCTGCCTCTGAGCAGAACTGAGTGAGGGGAGAGGAAAGAGGACCAGTAGTCCAGGATAGAAATTTTCTACCTGACAGTTTTATTTTTCTCTGACTCAGCATTTGTGGAGTCCCTCTCCACTCTCTACCATCCTCCAGAGTTTTATGCAAGTGGGATGAGTCCTTTTATTTGCTAAATCTCTGGGGAGGTTTTTTTAGGGGATATCTTATGTCGCCATGTTGATGACATCCTGGCCAAGTGGTTTTTGACAAGGGGGAAAGGACCACTCAATTGGGAAAAAAAATTGTCTCTTCAAGAAATGGTACTGGGAAAGCTGAAACTCCATATGCAAAAACAAAAACAAAAAACAAACAAACAAACAAAAAGAAAGTGGACCTCTACCTCATGCCATATACAAAAATCAATTCAAAATAGTTCAAAGACCTACATATAAGAGCCAGAACTATAAAATTCTTAGAAGAAAACATAGGAAAGCACCATCAGGACATTGTGTTAGGCAATAATTTTGCAGACTTTACACCCAAAGTACAAGCAGCAAAAGAAAAAATAGATAAATGGGAACTCATCAAAATTTAAAACATTTGTGCATCAAAAGACTTTATCATGAAAGTAAAACAACAACCTACACAATGGGAGAAAATATTTGGAAACCACATATCTGATTAAGGTTTAATATCCAGAATATATAAAGATATCCTTCAATTCAACAACAAAATGATAAACTACGCAATTTAAAAATGGGCAAAAGACATGAATAGACATTGCTACAAAGAAGATACACAAATTGCCAAAAACACATGAAAAGATGCTCAACATCATAGCCATTAGGTTGTGAAATGCAAATCACAACTACAATGAGATACCATTTCACACCCACTAGAATGGCTCCCATTGAAAAAACAGAAAATTACAAGTGTTTGAGAGGATGTAGAGAAATAGGAACACTCATTCATTGCTGGTGGGAATGCAAAATGGCGCAGCTCCTCTGGACAAGAGTTTGGTGGTTCCTCAGAAAATTAAGTATAGAATTACCATATGACCTGACAATTACACTTTTAGGTATATACCCAAAATATTGAAAGCAGGAACTCAAATAGATATTTGCACACCTATGTTCATTGTGGCATTATTCACAATTGCCAAAAGATGTAAGCAACCAAAGCACCCATCAACATATGATTGCATAAATAAAATATGGTACATAAACACAATGGAATATTATTCAGCCATAAAAGGAATGAAATTCTGATACATGTGACAACCTATATGAACCCTGAAGACATCATGTTGAGTGAAATAAACCAGACAACAATGGTCAAATATTGTATGTTCTCACTGATACAAAACAATTAGAATAAGCAAACTCATAAAGTCAGAATCTTGAATATAGGTCATCAGGGGATGGAGTGGGGGGTTGAGAATAGGGAGTTAATGCTTAAAATGTACAGAGTCTCTATTTTGGATGATGGAATAGTTTTGGTGAATCCTTGTGATGATAGTGCAACACTGAGAATGTAATTAACATCACTGAATTATATGTTTGACTGTAGTATAAAGGGGAAATTTTAAGTTGTATATATGTTATTGTACTGGTTTGAATCTGTTATGTATCCCAGAACAGAGCATTTTCTCTTAACCCATTCTTGTAGGGGTAGACCTATGGTGGGTGAGACCTTTTGAAAAGGCTATTTCAGTTGAAATGTGGCCCAGGTCATTCAGGGTGGGTCTTGATCCTTTACTGGAGTCCTTTGTGAATAGGATAAAAGATAGTAAAAGCCCAAAGAGCTTAAAGAGAAATGCCCAGAGACATCTGGAGACAGCCATTGAAACCAGAACCAGGAGAGAAGGACCAGCAGATTTCACCATGTGCCTTCCCATGTGACAGAGGAACCCCAGATGCCAGCAGCCTTTCCTCAGAGAAGGTGTCTTCCTCTTGATGCCTTAATTTGGACATTAGAATTGCAAATTTGTAAACTAATAAAACCCCATAGGAGAAGCCAATTGTTTCTGGTATATTGCATTCCGGCAGTTTTAGCAAATTGAAACAGTTACTAGAATAAAATTATTTTTTTTAATCCATGGAACTGTGACACAGACAATGAAATCTAAATTAAACCATAGAGTTTAGTTAATATACAATTATAAAAACATGCTCTCTCATCAATTGTAACAATGTACCACATCAATGCAATGTGTTAATAGTGGGGTGGTATATGGGAATCCTGTATTTTATGCATGATTTTTCTGTAAACCCACAACTTCTCTAATAAAAAAGAAAGTTGGTTGTGCAAGATTTCAACCAGATAGATACTCAGATATATAGGAACTCACCATGGGAAAATTCAAGAGAAGGGAAAAAATAAAAATGACACACACACAGTCTTGTAGTCTGCCATGGTAAACCACTTGTACATTATCTCTATAAAAATATAAAAAGAAGTTTCAGAAACTTACATATTTCACTTAGGATAGATATACATGTAATGGCAAAACTCGCATTTGTCCATAAAAAATCTCTCATACTGCTTGACAAACAACAATCCATCTACATCTCTCTTAGGAAAACAAAACAAGGCACATAATCATTTCCCCCTTTTAAAATCTTACATTAAAGCATCCTATCAGAAAGGGACTAAGACAAGGAAGACGCTGACTGAATCAAAGATAACATTTTCAGCACTCTAATGGAAACAATCAGAATTGGGTTAAAAGCAAACAGCTTTTGCATTCCAGCAGCATTAGCAAACTAGAACAAGGGGTAAATGTAGAAATTCATTTTAGGAGATTAATTCAATAGATATTTATTGAACATTTCCTATGTGAAGGGTAGGCCCTGTGGACCAAGACAATAAAGCTCTATTGTGGAAGAGAATTTGTTCCAAGGTGTTCCAGTTTGCTAATGCTGCTGGAAGGCAAGACACCAGAAATGGATTGGCTTTTATAAAGGGGGTTTATTTGGTTACGCAGTTACAGTCTTAAGGCCATAAAGTGTCCAAGGTAAGGCATCAACAATCGAGTACCTTCACTGGAGGATGGCCAGTGGTGTCTGGAAAACCTCTGTTAGCTGGGAAGGCATGTGGCTGGTGTCTGGTACAGAGTTCTGGTTTCAAAATAGCTTTCTCCCAGAGATGGTGGTGTGACAGAATCTTAAAGGTGATGGATCGGGGTATCGGGGGCAGGGGGGCAGGGTATGATGGAGTTCTATGTATGGGGTTTGTACTGTTTTTGCAACTGTTCCCGTAAGATTGAATTTATTTCAAAATAAAATTTATTAAATTAAAAAAAAAATGGCTTTCTCCCAGGATGTTCCTCTCTAGGCTTCAGCTTCTCTCCAAAATGTCACTTTCAGTTGCTCTTGGGGCATTTGTCCTCTCTTAGCTTCTCTGGAGCAAAAGTCTGCTTTCAAAGGCTGTCTCCAAAATGTCTCTGTAAAATGCAGCTCCTCTCTCAGCTCCTGTGTGTTCTTCAAAGTGTCCCTCTTGGCTGTAGCAAGCTTGTTCCTTCTGTCTGAGCTTATATAGTGCTCCAGTGAACTAATCAAGGCCCAAGCTGAATGGGCGGGGCCACACCTCCATGGAAATTATCCAATCAGAGTTATCACCTACAGTTGGGTGGGTCGCATCTCCATGGAAACACTCAAAGAATTCCAATCATATCAACACTAATATGTCTGCCCCCACAAGATAGCATCAAAGAATACGGCATTTTCTGGGGGACATAATACATTCAAATTAGCACACCAGGTTTTGTCAAGAACCTTGTCATATACTATCTAAAATTCTTCCGCCTCCCTACCCTTCTGTCACTCTTCTCTCTGCCCAATCCCTTCCCTCTTTCCCCACTTATCCTTCTCAACTTTACTCCTGTCCCCCACAAACATAGCCTAGAAGTAGCCACTATTTATTCATGCAAATGATCTCAGCAAAAATGATATTTATTTCATTATTTTAAATGACAAAGCATTATCACGGTCAGATTCACATTCTGCTTTCACAATAGAAGAAACTGTTTTCATTTGCCTGAGGCCATAAATTCACTGGCAGGAAACGGGGATGATGATGGCAAAATATCTGTGCCGAAAACAAGAGAGAAGCTCCAACACCTGATCACATTTTCACTCCTCTGAGCCTTTTCCCTGTGCCACTTGGTATTTAGCCTCTGCCTCCTTTTATCATTTTATTCTCTTTATGTGTATGACATTGTTAAGTTTATAAAGTAGTCGTTCCTCCAGTGTGTGTGTTGGGGTGGGGGTGGTGGGATAGGCAACAGTATTTTTTAAAACCTTCCCAGTAATTCCAATGTATAATGTGCTTGTGTGAGAACCACTTGACTGGATGAGCTAAGGGCCCTTCTGGCTCTAAGACAATGAATCTTGGAAGATTACGTGCATCTGTGAGATGCTGTACTGCTGAGAAAGTCAGAAGATAGCCTAAGGCTGGAAATCTTGTTTAAAAAAAGAAGTGGATACTGAAGCCAGACTACCTAGCTACAGTATTTACTAAATACGTGAACTTGTACAATTTAACTTAAGCTCCCTCTTTGCCTATTTCCTCTTACGTAAAACTGCACAATAATAGTATTAACTCACAGAGTAGAATAAGAATATTAAACTGATTAGTACATACAAAAACTTAGTGTCTGGCACCTAGCAAGTGCTCAATAAATTTTGGCTTTTTTTTTTTTCATATTATTTGCCTGCCTGGAATGACCTGGTCCTCCCTTTCCTCCCTTGTCTAAATGGAGAGCTCATATTTGGACTTCAGTGATTTGCTTAAGTGTTACCTCTTACTCTGTAAAGTCTTACCTTGCCTCCCTGCATGCATTTGTTTACATGCTTGTCTTTACCACCAACTTTACGCTTCTTGATGGCCAACTTCCTCACCATTAAATCCCTGACCCCAAACACAGTGCCTGGCACAAACTGGAACTCAATAAATGTTTGCTGAATGGAATAGAATGGATTTGAAAACAAAGAAGAGGGAGGGCATGTAAAAGAATAGAAAATGATGGTAAGACTACTGACATCTTTACAAGAACTTATAGACTCAAATATACAAGTCTGCTGTCAGTATCATTGCTCAATCAATGGTAGTCTTAAGTTACCGGAAACCTGCGTGGTTTCCCTTAATAATCCAACCCTCATAAATGCTCAGCAGAACTCACCCTACCTTCTTCCTTTAGCCTCATCCCATGCCTGTCCTCACTATTCCAAACTATCTTAAATTCCTTAAATATGTCATGCTCTTTCATGCCTCTAGGTTCCCACATATGCTGTTTCCTCTTTATGAAATACTCTTTTTTTCTGATTTTTCACCTGGTCACTTCTCATTCATCAAGGTCCAGATTAAATATCACCTTCTCCAGAAAACTTCCTAAATCCACTCCCCTCACCAAATCTGAGCTGCATGCCCCACCCCAGTACCATCCTGGCACCTTCCATCGTAGACTGCATCGCATTGAATTACAACTGTGGTTTTATTTGCTTTTCTCTTCCACTAGACTAGTGAGGGTTTTAAAAGCAGAGACCATGTACTACTAATTTTTATATCTGCAGCACCTTAGCAGTGTCTGGCATGAGTGTTTGTTAAATGAATGAATGGACCATTTTTTAAAATAAAGCATATTTTATTAACAACAAAATATAATAGAACTAAATGATTTAAATGCAAGTAACTCAACTAGGGAGACTTATCCATTAAAATACTGCCTTAATAGAGGGAAATACCTGAAGCTGTCAAACTGCAACCCAGTGACCTTGATCCTTGAAGACTACTGTATAACTATGTAGATTGCATAGTGTGATTTTGTGACTGTGAAAACCTTGGGGCTTGCATTCCCCTTATCCAGTGTATGGACAGATGAGTGGATAAATGGGGACAAAAATTAGATGAAGACTAGGGTGGGATGGAGGGAATGGAAAGATTTAGGTGCTCTTTTTTGCTTTTATTTTTATTTTGGAGTAAGAAAAAGGTTTAAAAATTGAACCTGTTTGATGGTGCTGTGAATAACTGATTGTACACTGTGGATGACTATAGGGTGTATGAATATATTTCAATTAAACTGTATTTTAAAAAGTAGATGAACAATGGGGGGAGCAGGGGAATGGGATGTTTTGAATGTTCTTTTTTTATTTTAATTTTTATTTTATTCTTTGGAGTAACGAAAATGTTCAAAGTCTGATTGTTGTGATGAAAGCACAACTATAGGACGATACTGTGAACAACTGATTGTACACTTTGAATGACTGAATGTTATGCGATTATATATCAATAAAACTGCATTTAAAAAAAGACAAAAAAATACTGCCTTAAATCTGAAATCCTTATTCATGCTTCAAGAATAATAAAACATCAGGGTTTGCAGTATGGTTATTAAGAGAATGTGTATATTTATCTTCTCTATTTTTGCTGCTAGGTCTCCCAGATTTCCTTTGATACTAAATTCCTCAGGCATAGCTGGAGCTGTTCCTTAAGTAACTAGTATCTGCTTTTTGTAATTAAATCATTCTCAATCAATTAGGAAGGATGCTGGAAATACATGTCTTTCAACATCTCCAGGCTGAATTTCAGCTACCATTTCCCTGCTTCCCAGAGCACACTCATTTTGGCCCTGTCAGGTGAGTCCTGGCACCAGCAAGTCCACAGCAGTTTCACGTCAGGATCCCCTGGGCCTGCTCAGGAAAAGCAGGAGCTATTCACCATCATCAGATCTCTAAATAAAAAGCAACTCTTTATTTATTCCTATTACAAAAGCAAGATATGTTTATTATAGAAAATTCAGAAATGTGGGGGGGGGGGGTGGGGTAGTCAGGGAACACTATTCATAAACTTACTACCCAGAGATAATGATTGACCCTTTCAGGTCTTTTTCTATTTGTGTACACTTTTTTTTTTTAATCTTCATTTTATTGAGATATATTCACATACCACGCAGTCATAAAAAACAAATCGTACATTCGATTGTTCACAGTACCATTAAATAGTTGTACATTCATCACCTAAATCAATCCCTGACACCTTCATTAGCACACACACAAAAGTAACAAGAATAATAATTAAAGTGAAAAAGAGCTATTGAAGTAAAAAAGAACACTGGGTACCTTTGTCTGTTTGTTTGTTTCCTTCCCCTATTTTTCTGCTCATCTATCCATAAACTAGACAAAGGGGAGTGTGATCCTTATGGCTTTCCCAATCTCATTGTCACCCCTCATAAGCTACATTTTTATACAATTGTCTTCGAGATTCATGGGTTCTGGGTTGTAGTTTGATAGTTTCAGGTATCCACCACCAGCTACCCCAATTCTTTAGAACCTAAAAAGGGTTGTCTAAAGTGTGCGTAAGAGTGCCCACCAGAGTGACCTCTCGGCTCCTTTTGGAATCTCTCTGCCACTGAAGCTTATTTCATTTCCTTTCACATCCCCCTTTTGGTCAAGAAGATGTTCTCTGTTCCATGATGCCAGGTCTACATTCCTCCCTGGAAGTCATATTCCACGTTTCCAGGGAGATTCACTCCCCTAGGTGTCTGATCCCACGTAGTGGGGAGGGCAGTGATTTCACCTTTCAAGTTCGCTTAGCTAGAGAGAGAGGGCCACATCTGAGCAACAAAGAGGCATTCGGGAGGAGGCTCTTAGGCACAATTATAGGGAGGCCTGGCCTCTCCTTTACAGCAACCGTCTTCCCAAGGGTAAAACCTGTGGTAGAGGGCTCAACCCATCAAACCTATATCGTCCCCTATGTCTGTCTGTGGTCATGTTAGCAACCATCGAGGTGGGGTAGGCCAATACCCCTGCATTCTCCACAGGCTCCTCAAGGGGGCTCTACATATTTTTTTCCTTGTTTTTTTTTTTTTTAACCTTTTTTTTAAATCAGCTGTATGAAAAATAAAAAAATTTTTAAAAAAATTAAAAATAAAACCATACAATAAAAGAACATTTCAAACAGACCATAACAAGAGAGTAAGAAAAAGACAACTAACCTAAGATAATTGCTTTACTTCCAACCTGTTCCTACTTTACCCCAAGAAAGTTACCTAATATAGCAACATTTCTGTGAACTTGCTCCTACTATATCCATCAGAAATTAACAGACCACAGTCATTCCTGGGCATCCCAAGAATGTTAAATAGCTTATCTGTTCTTCTTGGATTATTGTTCCCCCTTCCTTAATTGCTCTCTATTGCTAGTTCCCCTACATTCTACATTATAAACCATTTGTTCTACATTTTTCAAAGTTCACATCAGTGGTAGCATATAATATTTCTCTTTTTGTGCCTGGCTTATTTCACGCAGCGTTATGTCTTCAAGGTTCATCCATGTTGTCATATGTTTCACGAGATCATTCCTTCTTACTGCCATGTAGTATTCCATCGTGTGTATATACCACATTTTATTTATCCACTCATCTGTTGGAGGACATTTGGGTTGTTTCCATCTCTTGGCAATTGTGAATAATGCTACTATGAACATTAGCATGCAGATATCTGTTCGTGTCACTGCTTTCCGATCTTCTGGGTATATACGGAGAAGTGCAATCACTGGATCGAATGGTAACTCTATATCTAGTTTTCTAAGGAACTGCCAGACTGACTTCCAGAGTGGCTGAACCATTATACAGTCCCACCAACAATGAATAAGAGTTCCAATTTCTCCACATCCTCTCCAGCATTTGTAGTTTCCTGTTTGTTTAATGGCAGCCACTCTAATCGGTGTTAGATGGTATCTCATTGTGGTCTTAATTTGCATCTCTCTAATAGCTAGTGAAGCTGAACATTTTTTCATGTGTTTCTTGGCCATTTGTATTTCCTCTTCAGAGAACTGTCTTTTCATATCTTTTGCCCATTTTATAATTGGGCTCTCTGTACTATTGTCATTGAGTTGTAGGATTTCTTTATATATGCAAGATATCAGTCTTTTGTCAGATACATGGTTTCCAAAAATTTTTTCCATTGAGTTGGCTGCCTCTTTACCTTTTTGAGAAATTCCTTTGAGGTGCAGAAACTTCTAAGCTTGAGGAGTTCCCATTTATCTATTTTTTCTTTTGTTGCTTGTGCTTTGGGTGTAAAGTCTAGGAAGTGGCCGCCTAATACAAGGTCTTGAAGATGTTTTCCTACATTATCTTCTAAGAGTTTTATGGTACTTTCTTTTATATTGAGATCTTTCATCCATTTTGAGTTAATTTTTGTGTAGGGGGTGAGGTAGGGGTCCTCTTTCATTCTTTTGGATATGGATATCCAACTCTCCCAGCCCCATTTGTTGAAAAGACCATTATGACTCAGTTCAGTGACTTTGGGGGCCTTATCAAAGATCAGTCGGCCATAGATCTGAGGGTCTATCTCTGAATTCTCAATTCGATTCCATTGATCTATATGTCTATCTTTGTGCCAGTACCTGTGTTTGGCAACTGTGGCTTTATAATAAGCTTCAAAGTCAGAGAGTGTAAGTCCTCCCACTTCGTTTTTCTTTTTTAGAGTGTCTTTAGCAATTCGAGGCATCTTCCCTTTCCAAATAAATTTGATAACTAGATTTTCCAAGTCTGCAAAGTAGGTTGTTGGAATTTTCATTGGGATTGCATTGAATCTGTAGATGAGTTTGGGTAGAATTGACATCTTAATGACATTTAGCCTTCCTATCCATGAACATGGAATATTTTTCCATCTTTTAAGGACCCTTCTATTTCTTTTAGTAGAGTTATGTAGTTTTCTTTGTATAGGTCTTTTACATCTTTGGCTAAGTTTATTCCTAGGTACTTGATTTTTTTAGTAGCTATTGAAAATGGTACCTTTTTCTTGAGTGTCTCTTCAGTTTGTTCATTTCTAGCATATAGAAACATTGCTGACTTATGTGCATTAATCTTGTATCCCGCTACTTTGTTAAATTTGTTTATTAGCTCTAGTAGCTGTATCGTCAATTTTTCAGGGTTTTCCAGATATAAGATCATATCATCTGCAAACAATGACAGTTTTACTTCTTCTTTTCCAATTTGGATGCCTTTTATTTCTTTGTCTTGCAGCATTGCCCTGGCTAGCACTTCCAGTACAATGTTGAATAACAGTGGTGACAGCGGGCATCCTTGTCTTGTTCCTGATCTTAGAGGGAAGGCTTTCAGTCTCTCACCATTGAGTACTATGCTGGCTGTGGGTTTTTCATATATGCTCTTTATCATATTGAGGAAGTTTCCTTCAATTCCTACCTTTTGAAGTGTTTTTATCAAAAATGGATTTTGGATTTTGTCAAATGCTTTTCAGCATCTATTGAGATGATCATTTGATTTTTCCCTTTCAAATTTTTAATGTGTTGTAATACATTGATTGATTTTCTTATGTTGAACCATCCTTGCATGCCTGGAATGAACCCCACTTGGTCATGGTGTATGATTTTTTTAATGTGTCTTTGGATTCGATTTGCAAGTATTTTGTTGAGGATTTTTGCACCTATATTCATTAGGGAGATTGGCCGGTAGTTTTCCTTTTTTGTAGCATCTTTGCCTGGTTTTGGTATTAGATTAATGTTAGCTTCATAAAATGAGTTAGGTAGTGTTCCATTTTCTTCAATGTTTTGAAAGAGTTTGAGTAAGATTGGTGTCAGTTCTTTCTGGAAAGTTTGGTAGAATTCCCCTGTGAAGCCATCTGGCCCTGGGCATTTATTTGGGGGAAGATTTTTGATGACTGATTGGATCTCTTTGCTTGTGATGGGTTGGTTGAGGTCTTCCATTTCTTCTCTGGTCAGTCTAGGGTGTTCATATGTTTCCAGGAAATCGTCCATTTCCTCTACATTATCCAGTTTGTTGCCATACAGTTGTTCATAGTATCCTCTTATAATTTTTTTTAATTTCTTCAGGATCTGCAGTTACGTCACCTTTTTCATTCATTATTTTGTTTATATGGGTCTTCTCTCTTTTTGATTTTGTCAGTCTAGCTAGGGGCTTGTCAATCTTGTTGATCTTCTCAAAGAACCAACTTTTGGTGATATTTATCCTCTCTATTGTTTTTTTGTTCTCTATGTCATTTATTTCTGCTTTAATCCTTGTTATTTCTTTTCTTCTACCTGGTTTAGGATTGGTTTCCTGTTCATTTTCTAGCTTCTTCAGTTGATCCATTAGTTCTTTGATTTTGGCTCTTTCTTCCTTTTTAATATATGCGTTTAGTGCTATAAATTTCCCCCTTAGCACTGCTTTTGCTGCATCCCATAGGTTTTGGTATGTTGTGTTCTCATTTTCATTCGTCTCTATATATTTAGCAATTTCTCTTGCTATTTCTTCTTTAACCCACTGATTGTTTAGAAGTGTGTTGTTTAACCTCAGGTATTTGTGAATTTTCTAAGTCTCTCATGGTTATTGACTTCTAATTGTATTCCATTGTGGTCAGAAAATGTGCTTTGAATAATTTCAATCTTTTTAAATTTATTGAGGCTTGTTTTATGTCCCAGCATATGATCTATTCTGGAGAAAGTTCCATGAGCACTAGAAAAGTATGTGTATCCTGGTGATTTGGGGTGTAATGTTCTGTACATGTCTGTTAAATCTAATTCATTTATCAGATTGTTTAGATTTTCAATTTCCTTATTGGTCTTCTGTCTGGTTGATCTATCTATAGGAGACAGTGATGTGTTGAAGTCTCCCACAATTATTGTGGAAACATCATTTCCTTCCTTTAGTTTTGCCAGTGTTTCATGTATTTTGTGGCATCTTGATTGGGTGCATAGACATTTATGATTGTTATTTCTTCTTGTTGAATTGCCCCTTTTATTAGTATGTAGTGGCCTTCTTTGTCTCTCAAAACATCCCTGCATTTAAAGTCTATTTTATCTGGGATTAATATTGCTACACCTGCTTTCTTTTGGCTGTAGCTTGCATGAAATATTTTTTTCCATCCTTTCAATTTCAGTTTCTTTGTGTCCCTGTGTCTAAGATGAGTCTCTTGTATGCAACATATTGATGGTTCATTTTTTTTGATCCATTCTGCGAATCTATATCTTTTAATTGGGGAGTTTAATCCATTTACATTCAACGTTATAACCGTGAAGGCATTTCTTGAATCAGCCATCTTATCCTTTGGTTTATGTTTGTCATATATATTTTTCCCCTCTCTCTATTAATATCTTTTATTGTACCCATACCGAATCTCTTTAGTACTGAACCTTTCTCCAAGTCTCTCTGTCCTTTCTTTGTTTCTCTGTCTGTAGGGCTCCCTTTAGTATCTCCAGTAGGGCAGGTCTCTTGTTAGGAAATTCTCTCAGCATTTGTTTGTCTGTGAAAAATTTAAGCTCTCCCTCAAATTTGAAGGAGAGCTTTGCTGGATAAAGTATTCTTGGTTGGAAATTTTTCTCACTCAGAATTTTAAATATATCGTGCCACTGCCTTCTCGCCTCCATGGTGGCTGCTGAGTAGTCACTACTTAGTATTATGCTGTTTCCTTTGTATGTGGTGAATTGCTTTTCTCTTGCTGCTTTCAGAACTTGCTCCTTCTCTTCCATGTTTGACAGTGTGATCAGAATATGTCTTGGATTGGGTTTATTTGGATTTACTCTATTTGGAGTTCGCTGAGCATTTATGATTTGTGTATTTATGTTGTTTAGAAGATTTGGAAAGTTTTCCCCAACAATTTCTTTGAATACTCTTCCTAGACCTTTACCCTTTTCTTCCCCTTCTGGAACACCAATGAGTCTTATATTCAGACATTTTATATTATCTATCATATCCCTGAGGTCCATTTCGATTTTTTCAATTTTTTTCCCCATTCTTTCTTTTATGCTTTCATTTTCCATTCTGTCATCTTCCAGGTCACTGATTCGTTGTTCAACTTCCTCTAGTCTTGTACTATGAGTGTCCAGAATCTTTTTAATTTGGTCAACAGTTTCTTTAATTTCCATAAGATCATCTATTTTTTTATTTA
Source organism: Choloepus didactylus (assembly GCF_015220235.1). NCBI lineage: Eukaryota > Metazoa > Chordata > Mammalia > Pilosa > Megalonychidae > Choloepus > Choloepus didactylus. Next base: position 159,484,073 of record NC_051307.1, read on the forward strand.
GTCTTGCAATGTCTTCTTTATGCTCTTCTAGGGCCTTCTTGATATCCTTTGTCTCCCGTACTATGGTCTCATTGTTCATCTTTAGTTCTTTGAGTAGCTGCTCTAGGTGCTGTGTCTCTTCTGATCTTTTGATTTGGGTGCTTGAGCTTGGGTTATCCATATCGTCTGGTTTTCTCATATGCTTTATTATTTTCTCTTGTTTTTGACCTCTTGGCATTTGCTGAACTTGATAGGGTTCTTTCAGGATTTGTAGACCAATTGAAATCCTTATCTCTAATTTATCAGATCTACAGCTTCGTGGAGCACACTTTCTCTAACTAACCAGCAGGTGGTGTCCACGAGTCACCTGTTCTCCACAAGCCAGTTCTCCCCTGCTTTGCCTTTGTGGTGAGTGGGGGAGTGAGTCTTGTGGGGTCCAATTGGTGTACCAAGCTTGCGTGTGTAGTTGGTGTTGCCTGCCCTGTATATGGGGCGTGTTTCTGGGCAGTCAGGGAGGGGGGGTGGCTCTAACAATCAAATCTCCCTAGTGATCCTGGAGTTTTAAAGCTGCTGCAATAGTCTAATCCTTCAGTTCAGTCCTGCCACAGTTTGTCTCTGCCACTGACCCACAAGTCCTTGGTATTGGCATATGCCTCCTGAGACTTGCGAGTGGGTCCCTCTTCCAGGCCGTGCACCCCCTGGTCCTCTGTTGAGGGATGACTGTGCTATGTCACAGGTGAGTGCCGTCCCCCCAGGGCAGTTCTGGGCTGCTGGGCTGTGTAGGGAGGCTCCCAGTCTGCTGAAATGATGGCTGAATGGAGCTTTGTTAATTCACACTGCTCCACCTTCCCAACTCTGGGACAGTCAGCTGAGGTTGCAGGGAAGGCTAATGTCCACGCCCAGTTTTGTGGTGTGTGCCTGTTATTTGAAGCACTTCCGTCACACTGGGTTGTCTGGGGCAGCTCTGGGCTATGGGGCTGGCGATGGGCAGGAGTGTTTCCTGTCCACCAGGATGATGGCTGTGAGCGGACACCCACCCCCTTTTTTTTTTTTCTTTGGAAGTTGTGGTGTGTAGTGAATTTTCTCAGCCACTGGATTATTGCCTTTTGTCTCAGAGCTCTCTTAGTTCTGCTCTTGACTTGACGTGCCCAAATTGCAAGTCTTTGAAGCTTTCTGTATTGGGCTTCTTAGAGTAATTGTTTTAGAAAAAGAAAAAAGGATTAAAAAAAAAAAAAAAAAAAAGGGCCCTCCTCACAGATCTAATGGGTTATTGAAATGGTAAGAGACAAAGCAATTAGGGCCATTAATGAAAGGTCCACAGGGCAGAGAGATCAGCTTTTCTTCGGGACTTGCATATGAGCCTCAGGGCCTGAGCGCTGCCCTTCCCCTTTCTATGTTCACCAGAACTCCAAAAATCCTCCGCTTTTATTTTGGAGTTTTTCATGTTGTTGTTTTCTATGCCTGTCTCCTCTCTGCTGGGCTGGCTGCTCTCGGATTCTCTGGTGTCTGGTCTCAGTCTATCTATGGTTGGAGTTTAGATCAGTAGAATGAGTTTCCGATAAGGGCTGCCACTGCAGGTCTCCCTTCTCCTTCCCGGTGCTGACAGCCCCTCCTCCCATGGGACTGAGCCTGTCAGGGAGGGGTGCGGGTCCCCTGGCCACAAAAACTTACAGATTTCGCTGATCTCAGCAGTTCGACATGTTCATGAGTGTTGTATGAAGTATGCCCAAAGTCAGATTGCTCTGTGGTGTCCAGTCCACGCAGTTGCTGGCTTTCTACTTACTTTCCTGGAGGAGTAACTAAAACATACAGCTCACCAGTCCGCCCTGTGTACATTTTTTCTTTTCAAAAATGGTATCAAACTGTACATCCTAGATTGTAACTTCCTCATTGTACTTGTTAATACATTGTGAACACTTTTCCATGTCATTAAATATTCTACAACATCCTTTTCAATGGCTACTTAATATAGATCCAGCAATGGACTTTGAACACAACTGGTCACTCATTAATTTCAACTTTCCAAGAGCCGAAAGGCAAATGGAACACCAACTGCCACTGATCCTTACTAACACACAGATGGATCCATAACCATCACAGGACAAGCCACATGAGTGAAAATGAACAGACAGCAATTTCGAAATTTCCCCTTAAATGTAAATGAATGATTTTTGATGGCCAGTTAAAGATTGTGAGTTAAACAGGAGATAAATTGGAGTGTTCATGTTTGCACATTTGGTCTCCTTTCAGACTTCATCTGTGAAAAGAAACTAGTTGAGAATAAAAGTGAACTGAAGTGTGTCTTTATCAATGTTTTACATGCTTATTTAGAATCAACAGATTTTTTTTTTTTTTTTGGTATTGAAAGGATTTGAGGCAACTATTCAATTAGAATTAAAGAAAAAATGAAATAGGAAACATCAAGCACAGATACTTCCGGGCAACTGAAATGTGTTTTCAGATTCGTTGGTCCTGAATATGGCTCTAGATCTTCTAATTTTGACAGCTGTATTTATTAAGCAATTTCTTTTTTTTTCCCAGTAAAAAAACTTCAGAAAATTTATGTGGGAAATAAGTATAAATTTCACTTTATGCTGTATTTTATATCTTAGTTGTGTTTGAAAAGTTTTGATTTTTGGATATATCAAAATAAATAATGGCATTTGTTGTAAGCAGTGTAATCCTCTGCTATTCCCCACCCAGGGTCCTGTCCGGGGCTTGCCTCTGCAGGGTACAGGGAGCCAGGTTCTTGGCTTTGATGGAGACCTGTCCAGATAGCATTCTTCCCTCAGGGTACCTGCTGCTTCCTCCTTTACCTGCTGCTTCCTCCTTCACCTGCTGAACAGGGCCCCGCAGCCCTGCTATTGGGTGGGGGGCAGGAGACAAAGATGAGTCGTGGAGAAGATACTGTTGACACAACCCCAGCAGTTCAGAAGCCCATGGCAGCCTGATGCAGGAACAGGGAGGGAACAAGAGCTGAAGGATTTCCCTTAAGATTTTCAAGATGCATTTTCTCCAGCTATCTTTTATTAACCCAAATGTTTCAAAAAGCTGAAGCTCTTAGGTTTGCAATGATGACTTTTGAACTTCTTCAAAGAGCCCGACTGCTTCTTTCCGTGCTTCGGGTCCTGCGCCCGGGCCACGCCGGTCTTGCCTCTGAGCCCACTGCTGTCCTCCCCCGTGGGCCTCTCCTGGTGGTCCTCACTCTCCGTCAAAATGGGGCCGGTGTGGTCCCCATTCTCGGTCCTCCCGGAGGCCTTCTGGGTGAACAGCTCCGGTACGTACAAGTCTGTCATGCTGTCGTCGCTCTGGGCCCCTCCTCCTCATGCACACGGGCTTCCAGAAGTCTGCTCCTCTGCCAGGCGGCCCATCGCCGTCCATCCAGCCTTCGCTCTTCCTCCTCTTGTGCAGCGGGCAGGCGGGGACGAACCCCACACCCTTCCGACCCTCTTCATAGCTGCACAGAGCCCTCGGGTACTTCCCGCCCTGGGTGTGCCGCAGCACGTGCTCGGATGACTTGTTGACGTGCCGCAGGATGAGCCTGCTGAGTATCTGGTGCGGATTCTTGGTGCTGGGCACAATGTGCTGCTCCAGCTCCGCGAAGTCGAAAGTTCAGCCGCCACCGACCTGCTGCTGGTGAGTCTAGCTGCGGGTGTAGACCTGGAGCTTGAGCAGGCGGCAGAGCAGCTCGTGGCCCGACAGGGAGCACCTCATCTTGAAATCGCCAGCTGCAGCCGCACGCCAGGTGCTGGAGCAGGAAAGCCCGCACGTAGGTGGGGGGTGGGACGACGACGACACACTTGGGCCTGGCTCTTAGTGCGTGGAGCTCAAAGCAATTTTTTGTGTCAGGCCTTATGCCAAGCAAAACTTTAAGTCCAAAAGAACGCTATGAAGTATGTATTGTAATCACCATTTTACAGAGGAGGAAATAGGTTTTGAGAGGTCAGATGACTTGCCAGTTAGTAGGTGTCACAGTTAATGGTGGAGCCAGGTCTGTCTTATTCTAATACCCAAGCTCTTCTGTGCCACACTGCAAAGCAGCCACTTGTACTAGGCCTCCCACCACACCCCTCCATTTTTCAGGTCCTAATCTCTGGAATTTATTAATGTTACTGTCCTACTTTGCTAATGCTGCAGAATGCAAAACACCAGAGATGGATTGGCTTTTATAAAAAGGGGGTTTATTTGGCTATACAGTTACAGTCTTAAGGCCATAAAGTGTCCAAGGTAACACATCAGTAATCAGGTACCTTCACCGGAGGATGGCAAATGGCGTCCAGAAAACCTCTGTTAGCTGGGAAGGCACGTGGCTGGCGTCTGCTCCAAAGTTCTGGTTTCAAAATGGCTCTCTCCCAGGACGTTCCTCTGTAGCAAGCTTGCTCCTCTTCAAAACGTCACTCACAGCTGCACTCCCTTCAGTCTCTTTGAGTCAGCATGTTTTATATGGCTCCACTGATCAAGGCCCACCCTGAATGGGTGGGGTCACACCTCCATGGGAGTATCCCACCAAAGTCACCACCCGCAGCTGGGTGGGGCACATTCCAAGCAAATCTAACCAGCACCAAAACGTCTGTCCCACAAGACCACAAAGATAATGGCATTTGGGGGACACAATACATTCAACCCAGCACCGTTACCTTACATACAAAGGGGAGTTAAGGTTGCAGATGGGATTAAGTTTGCTAATCACCTGACCTTTTAAATACATAGATTATCCTGGATTATCAGGGTAGGCCCAATGTAATCATAGGGAAAGGGGGAGGCAGAAAAGTCAGTCAGAGGAGATGTGACAGCAGAAACAAGGTCAGAATACTGCAGTGTGAGAACTAAAAATCGTGAGCATAAATTCCTGTTGTTTAAGACAAGCCATTGCATAGTATTTGTGTTAGCAGCCCTGAAACTAAAACACCCTGTCAGATCCACAGACACACTGGCATACCGTATAATATTTAAAACTGCATAGCATAGTCAAGAAGCCTCTCCTGCCTACTCTGCTTTTAGCAATATTATTTTAATACAGACTTCACTAAAGCATTAATATTTTGAAATTTACAGGAAGAGTATTCACTCACATACAATGCTTGGCTAATGAATCAAAGACAAGATAATATTGATGATCCCATAGCTTTAAATTGCTATTACCTGTTTTCTTGATGTGACAGGACAGTGTATTACAGTGACTCATAGTACACAATTTGCTTTCATTTGGCTTATGTCCTTATTGTTTTGAGAAAATAACTTGCAATTTATCAAGAAAGCTAGAATCAATTTTTGAAAGATGTCAGCCAGAATTGGTTGGTACTCTTGGGTAGTAACAGCACAGGATTTCCTTAAAGATAGCACTTTGAGCTCATACTGAAGGAATACATGACAACTCTGGTAAATAAAGACTTAGGACCACAAATTAGGACACAGTTTGAATAATTCCTTCAAGTAATCTTTGACTGGGGAACCTTTAAATTTCATGTAATTAATAACAGTTTTCTGAAAATGCAGTTATCAAAGCACATTTGTTCTTTTATAACTGTTTTGCACACCCTGTCCCAAACACATCTACTCAAATCTTCTTCTAGGCCCAGTTAGCAAATTTCAGGACAAATTCACTCTGACCTCTGATTAAGGTATTCCTCTAAGACAGCTCAGAGCCACAGAGAGGGCAAGAGCCATTGTAGCCTGACTCCACCTCCTCCCACACCCGCAGGACCTGTCAGCACATCTCGAGTTTTCTGGGTTGTGCACAGCCCAAAGTGACTCCTTTAATCTGCCATGTCCACTCCTTCAACAGGTCTAGACATCATGTAAGGGGAGCACTCAAGTCGTAAACTCACTTGTGGTCCATGAGTTCCATGAAGGACAAGAGAGTTCTCACTTATTTGTGTCCCTGGCACACAGGGCACATTTAATAAATGTTGATTGGACAAATAAATGTTCAGTCCTGAACTGCGTTCTACAACTGCTTTTTGAATTTTGTGCTACCCTGCTATCAGCTGTTACAACCATAGGCTCTGTTGTTCATTCTCCCATTTCTGCCCTGGCCTCTTCCTTGAGAATGTCCTCACATGTAATCTTTGCCACCCAGCTACAAGTCTACCTGTCTGTGCTGGGGACACTGGCTCCAGATCCCTGAGGAATCCCTGCTGTAAATCTTGCCTGCTCTTGGCTGCCTGCTCTCCTAGGGTTGCCAGAATGACCCAGCCAAGATTCACCTGGGAGAGGGGTCAGCATCTCTTAAAAGTTCTTAAATTGAGGGAACTTTAATTTGAGCTACATTATCGAAGAACTTTCAGTCTAAAAATAGGAAAGTGCTTGAACGTCATTCCTCATACCTCCTTGTCTTCCCAAGCAAATCCTGAATCACTCAGTGTGGAAGAAATAAGGAAGTGGCAATGAAATTTGACTGAAACAAATGCATTAAGGTTATTCACCAAAAGTCTGGCATTGAATATTTAGGATACAAAATACTAAAAAATTATTGTTTTTTTTAAACCATTTTTTCCATTTTCAAAATGTTTTGGGGGCTAGAATAAAATATACTTTGAATTAATATAAGAACAATAAATGTTAATATTATTAGGAGTACCTTTATGAAATATGGAAAGTGTCTTATTTATTTCAAAATACTTCAAAGTATTCATATGAATATTTACCACAAGTATTATGTCATTTTATTAAATCCCATATTAAAATGATTGCCTTATTACTTAGTACTTTTTATTTATACCAGCCACAAGTGATTATCTTCCACATTTTAGATTTTCCAGAGTAAAAGAGACATAATTTTAGACTGGACTTTAAATTGACTATAAACTGGTGTTTTTTTTTCCACACAATTTGTGGACATGATTGTATGGTGGTAACTGTTAGGTATTTGTCCTAAAAATATTATTTTGGGGGTTCTTTGGGATAAATTCTGATCTTTACATCCACATTATTGACTAGTAGGAAACTGAAATTAAATTTGATTCAAAAATTAATAAATTCCATCACTCTATCCATGGGCTTCTTGTTCCTGAGAAAAAAACAACTTATTTTATTCTGAGAGTCTATGGCTTGGCAACCTTGTCACATTCTGGGATCTGGTTTTGTGCTCTTACTTTGATAGTCCACTCTTTAAATAGGTTGCAGCTCTGTATTGCTGTAGCAATAGCTAGCTTTTCTGTTTCCATAACTGCTGGCTACACCACCTAACTCTGTCAACCATCTCGTAGTGTATCATCTCGTAGAGCCAGGGCAGGAATGTGGATGAATTCATCTAAATCCATCATCATCACCGTACCTTGCTGGTGACAGGTCAGTGGTGACTTCCTCTGTAAGCAAGACTCCCTGTGGTGCTAACAGATGCACAGCAGCACCAGAACTGGATGACAGGTCACTCATTTCATGCTAGAAGAGATTTGGGGCACTCCAGCCTGAGTAATAAACTCCTCAGCATGTTAGCTAAAATCAGCTTAAGAGAGGGTTACCTAGGTGAAAGAGAGTCCTTTGCTGGGCTGAAAAGCAAAAACTGACTGAGAGAGTGAGGGACAAAGTTCTCTGACAGGACTGAACTAGGTAGGATGCAGCTGGGGATGAGGCCAGCAGGGTTGGGGATGAAGACTGCATGGTTAAACTAGGAAAGGCAACAGTTACTGGATTCCAGAATGGGCCAGGCTGGGAGGAGCAAGGTATAGTGTGGTCTGAGGGATTAGGAAAGGTTGGGCTGAACTGGGCTATGGGAGAATGGAAGAAAGGCCTGAGGATTTTGCTGGGCTGTCTGTCTGAGTTATAGAAGGGGAGAAAACTATACCTGAGGGGCTTTGAGCTGGAGATTCGGCTGACAGTTCTAGAGCAGAAAGTTAGGGAAGGGATAGCCAAGAGCTTTTCTCTTGGAGTCAACAACTGGCTCTGGAAGGGACAGGACTGAGCAAAAGGAAAGAATTAAGTGACAGCAGAAGGTATGGAAAGGGGAAGGATGGATAAGAGTCATCAGTCTGATTAGAATCAGCTAAATATTCAGTCTTACCATCAGCCTGGAATCACCCAGGCCTCTTAGTCGTATAGGCAAAATTAAGTGAGAAGCCTGGTTCCTCTAGACACAATGGTGGTTAACGACTTTAGTAGTCTGTAATGAACCTTTCAGGAAAGGAAAAGGTTAACTAAGGCTGGAGGGGGGCGGGGGGAGCTTTCCTTATGTGGCAGTTTTCAAACAGGCAGGTTGATTTGGTTTGTGTGAAGGCAATGATGCCTAATTTGGAGCAGAGCAATTTATGTTGTGCCATTTAAAAATCCATCCTGGCACACTGTGATGAATGTGTTGGCTAGCAGTTAAAGACTTGCTGGAATGCAAGAGTCTTTCACCATCTATAATCGACACTTACCCTTCCAGGAAAGAGCCTTTCTAATCTCTGAAGCAGTGGATTTATCAATTTGCAAGAATATGCCATTCTCAATGAACACATAGTTATCATCTATCACTTTCTTACTGTCTTAAGAAAAAAAAAAAAGCAAACAATCAATTTGCAGTGAATCAGCACCTCTTAATTCAGCTGTGCTGGGGTGAAATCTGTTAAGGATGGCAGGAAGCCATTGCTGGAAGGGGAAGGGGCAGGAATAAATGATCCTTTTCTATTTCTCTTATCTTTTTGTATGTATTCGAGTAGTTAAATCACCGATTAGGTAGTATGCTAATTAAATGCGAAACAGATTACCGGGCTGTTCCAATATACTTGTTAGAGTTGTACTTCTTGGTTGCTTATCAGTTACCTAACTCTCATGAGAGAACAAACAGCCCAACTGAGTTCAAAGAAGCCTGCCAACCCCTGAGAATATGCATCAGTTCCTAACAAAAAAGAAACACCCCAGGATCAACAGACTCTACTCTCGAATCCCTCAAACACTATACATACCACCTGCTCACATTTTGTCCTGTTCATGCTGCTCTTTATCCATGAGAAAGCCAAGCCTGAAATCTCTCTAGGGGCCAAGACTTACAGAAATACCAAAGGAATATATTCAAAATTTTACAAATTTTGTTTGGTTTATCATAACTGATTCTCCATAGTGTTCTTCACAGATATGCATCACTAATGAAATTATACTCAGTAGCTTCTCCCATATACTACATTTCATTAAATAATGAAGATATGGTAAGAAAGGTGACCAGATGCCACCTGTTTCAGACCAAACTATAAGCCAAATTTGAAAGAAACTTGACAATGCCAGATTGGATAAGTGGCATACCAAGATTTATTAAAATCACTCCATTCCTTTAATGTCTGTAGAAGAAAGAAAAAAAAAAAAAAATATATATATATATATATATATATATATATATATATATATATATATATATACACATACATATAAAATGCTACTGAAAGGTTGAAAAAAGACTTTACTAAGTCCTTTCATTGGCAGGGGCATTGTATATGATCCACCTAATCAAGAGTTGATTTTATCCACAACATGTATCAAAATGTAAAATGTGTGTACTCTTTGCCCCAGTAATGCCATCTCCACGAATATATCCTAAGGAGATCACCAGTAAAATACACAAAGATGTACATGCAAGGATAATAATCATCATGACTTTCCTTACACAATGAAAAATTGGAAAATAACCTAAATTGTCCACTAATGGGGAACTGATTATAAAATATCAATACAATATTTTGTAGCCACCCAATACTGTTGAGTTTAAAAATAGTATAAAAAATATCCATGGTGTGATTCTATTTATTTACACCTGTGGATGGTGGAGTTATTCTGCATTTTCTTCTTTTTACTTTTTGTTTAATTTTCTACATGAATATGTATTTATTTTAAAATTTTAAAAATCAGGTTATTTTCATGGGAGGAAAAAAATCATTTCTCTGTACTTCAGTCAGACCAGAATAGTCTCTCAGGAAGCCAAATGTAGCTCTTGTGTTTCTGTGTCTCCTGTAAAAAGGAAAACTGTGGATAACAGACCATATTACAGAGAGAATTTGAATGGATGGAGTCCAGTACCCAAACTCAAAGAGGTGAAACACTGCAGAAACTGAGGATGCCTTATCATATGTTTGAAAGAATTAATTCAATCTGCTTGTGTGCATATCACTGTATTTTGATGACTAACCAAAAATATAATGTAGATTCCAAATGGCAGCAAAGAATATAAAATAATTACCATTGGGTTTTCTTACATAAGTTATCAACTCATAAATCTTCATGTTAATGTGGAAAAATCTGACCTGAACAGATGGACCTCATGCTGCTCTCTAAAACATGAACAGATTTCTGATCTTCTGGATCAGGAAATGAAGTCAGCACTAAAACAGCAGATAACTATCATCCATCCACTAGAATTTCAATTTAAGAGGCTGCTAATAAAAGCAGTATTTCCCTCTTTAGAAATATAGCACAATGATATGTTTATGTCAATGAAATGAGCTCTTGGTATAGTGACAGAATGTGATGAGATATTTGTAGTGCTGAGGCAGTTGGTTGTCTGGTCCCCAAACCTCACCAATTTTAGAGAATCCCCTCACTGTTGTTTCTTATCAGGAGGCAGCATCTGGCTACCTCCAAATTTCTCCTGCAATCCCCAAGAGGCTGCCACTCTGCCTGGTTAAATCTTTATCGCAATAGCTCAAGGGCCCCTTTCCTTTCAGCATCTTCAGAGCAGGTTTATAAAGGTTTATAAAGGGACCCGTTGGGCTAGAAAACCCAATAATGGTTTCTCTGTCAAGTAATTAACAGTTTTTAGGGTTGAATTCCTGCTCCACCACTTTCTAGCTTTGTAATTTAAGGCCATAAGGAGGTGGTCAGGGCTGAGGAACTGTTGGCTTTAGTGGGACCAGTGCTGAGGAGGGGCTGGAAACAAGGAAGTGGCCAGTGAGGTCAGGAGACTGGCCACACGCAGTGAAAATCAGTAAACATCTAAATATATTGAGGATAAAGGGAGCCAGATTTCTCACTGTCAAAGAATGATGTTATAAATAGGAAAAGGGTGAAGCTTAAATTGAATTCTATAGTGTTGGAGTGGAGTTAGAGATATTGGAGCAAACTCATGGGTTTTAATATTATAGATGGATACATATGGAAAGAGATATCGATGCATGTGTGTATTTGTGCATTTCCTAAGTCTGTCTGCTGAGATGGACTAAAAGCAATGAATCCCAGTAGCAATGACCACATCTAGTACCCATATCTTAGTTCTAAAAAAGCATTCTCCAGATCCTGATTCTAAAAGGAACCAGGACTCCTTGGAGAAATAGTTGATGAAATAACTGTAATCATTGGGGCAGGAAAAGAACAAGATGAGCCTGAACCATCTTCTTACACTAGAAAGGAAGTCCTCCGAGAATGCTACAGACACATCAAAAAGACACAGGAACCAGCTTGAAGGAGATTCCAATGGCCAAATTTGGGAAAATTTCAGCATCAAAATCAATAATGATATTGATGGATTATAAGCCACTGAATGAGACAGAAACACACAAGTCCATACTGATGTAAATAAATAGATAAACAAACAAATAATAAGGACAAAGGAAAAGCTCTTTCTTACAATAGAATACCAGCTAGTAAATGGAAAAAAGTACTAGAATTAGAAAAAAATCATCATTTGGCAATCATTGTAGTAATAATTTATTCACTTGTTTTATGATTCTTACCTGAATAAATTATGAATGGCAAAGTAAATGTTATGAAATGTTAACAGTTGGAGAACTTGGGTGAAGGATATACAGGAGTTTATTGTACTATACTTGCAACTTTTCTATAAGTTTGAAATTATTTCAAAATTAAAAGTAAAAAAAAAATTGGGGATAACAGAGCCTATCTCATAGGGTTGTTGGGCAAAGTACATGAGTTAATATGTGTGAGATGCTTAGAACAGAACCAGGCACATAAGAAATGTTCAATAAATGTTAGCTATGATGGGGATGATGATGATGAAGGTTGTAATGGTAATAAACTTCTGAACTTTAAATATAAAATTCATCTGAATCAGGCAAAGTTGACTCTGGCTAACTTATTTGTTTTCTCTTTTTAGATTTAAGAAATTGAAATAGTACTTATTTGTACTTGAGATTCTAACAACAATTTAAACTTTGTTTATTGTAATTTAAACAAACAGTGTTCAAGTAGGAGAATATCTTACAAACTGGTGTCTCCAAGCAAAAGACATGTTAGCAATTTTTTTTAAATAATCAAGATAGAGATTTTCACCTTTCATTAATTTAGATAATAGTGGTAATAATGAGAAAATATCACATGCATATATACACTATATATCCATATGATATATAGTAACATGTATATTTAATATAGGATAACAATATGTGATACTGTAATAATATACGCAGATTAAAAACCATGAGAGTTGAAAATGAGCCTGGTTCATCTACTCCAATTCCTTTGCAAGTAAGTATACTCTCTACAATATCCCTAACAAACAGTATAGTGTCTGACTGAATACCTACAATGACAGGAAACTACTTTTCAAGGCAGCTGTTCTAGTTTGCTAATGCTGCCAAAATGCAAAACACCATAAATGGATTGGCTTTCATAAAAGGGGGCTTATTTGGTTACACAGTTACAGTCTTAAGGCCATAAAGTGTCCACAGTAACACATTAACAATCGGGTACCTTCACTGGAGGATGGCCAGTGGTGTCCAGAAAACCTCTGTTAGCTGGGAAAGCACATGGCTGGTGTCTGTTCCAAAGTTCTGGTTTCAAAATGGCTTTCTCCCAGGATATTCCTCTTTAGGGTGCAGTTCCTCAAAAATGTCACTCTTAGTCACTCTTGGGTCGTTTGCCCTCTCTTAGCTTCTCTGGAGCAAGAGTCTACTTTCAATGGCCGTCTCCAAACTGTCTCTCATCTGCAGCTACTCTCTCAGCTTCTATGCATTCTTCAAAGTGTCCCTCTTGGCTGTACTAAGCTTGCTCCTTCTATCTGAGCTTATATAGTGCTCCAGTAAACTAATCAAGGCCCATGCTGAATGGGCGGGGCCACACCTCCATGGAAACTATCCAATTAGAGTCATCACCCACAGTTGGGTGGGTCGCATCTCCATGGAAACACCCAAAGAATTCCAAAATCCAATCAACACTAACATGTCTGCCCACACAAGATTGCATCAAAGATAATGGCGTTTTGGGGAACATAATGCATCAAACTGGCACAGCAGCCAACTGGGAGTCATTCTGATTATTAGAGAATTATTTTTAACTTGAGTTAAAATCTCTCTCCATGTTATTTCCAGAAGTTGTTCCTGCATATGTCCTCTGGGTTCACAAATTGATTTCCTCTTCTACATGACAACATTTAAATATAAGGACCTACTATTTCCTATCCTCCCCATCCAGGCCTTCTACCAGAAGTTTTCTCTTCTCAAAATTGAATATCCCCTCATTTTTCAACTATTCCATAGTTAAAACTATAATCGTGGCTTTCAGACTTCTCACCATCGTAACCGCTCTCCTCTGAATAAATGTCAGTTTCTACACTCTCCCCTATTGAGGGGATTCCATTTCAGTAAGGGCAACCTGAGATCGCTGAGATCACACCAGCTATTCTGGAAACCTCATGCACTCATGTGTTCTTTAGTCCTTCTTTCAGTCTGAAATGCCTATGATGTGGAAGACGCTGTGCTAAGACATTACAAGAGATAAGCTTAAGAAGACCTAAAACTTCTCTTAAGAAACCTAAGACTTCTCTTAAGAGCCAAAAACAGATGCAACAAGTGCCGTGTATGTTAAAGGAAGGAAATTATACAAGTAAATAGGGTAATGACAATTCTAGACTAGACCTATCTTGTTTTGGGATAGTGTGAGAATTTGTAAAAATCAGCAGGTTAGAATTTAAGCTAAACTAAAACAGAAACTTCTAGATTAGGAGAGATATTACACAGATTCGGAAGAGACAAAGAGTTTAAATAATCTTTTACCCTTGAGAGATCTGACAATATCATTTGTCCAGAGTGATTTGCATGCAACTCTACAGAGAGGTAAGAAAAATAGACTAAACTATTATGCACTAGGCTTATACCAAGTACTTTACATGTATTATCTCAATCTCACAAGAACCCCAACAAGGTAAGCACTACTGTTATTTCCTCTTTTTCCAAAAAATAAATAAAAACTGGAATTGTATAACTTAGTGAAGCCTAGAGTGGTCAATGATGGTGATTAAATGTATAAATATGAGAATAAATAAATAAATAAAGTGAAGCTCAACATCACCTTTCAGCACATTCGTTACAATTTAAACTCACAAATTACTTACTACCCAACAAAGCAATCTCTGGCAAACTCCTACCTCCTGCAACCTTCCTGGTGACCTACTTGGATAAGGCTCTCACTGAACAATCTGTTCCTCCCCTCAGTTCTAGAACATTTTCTACAGGATTTTGTTATAGTCCTTGACACACTGTGTCATTGTGAGCTGTGTATATAACACTAGCCCCTGCTAAAGTGTTATCTTTCCAAGAGCAGGAATTATGTCCTTATCTTTTTCTTGGTATCTCCAGGTCCTAGCACTGTACCAGACTCAATGGACGTTTGGAGAATGAATGACTCCTCTGGCATAGCTGGCCTGTTTGGGAAAAATCACCCTCTTAACCAGAGATCTCAAATTCTGGACCTAATTAGTTGTGTTGCAGAACTTTGGTTGCCACATTCTGCTACTTACCTTTACCTCCTCTTTCCTAATTTTGAATCAATGGAATTCAAGAAGTAATATAAGTATCTGGCTGTTTCATTCAGCTTTGGGATTCTCACCCGCATTTAGAACAGTGTCTCAGCAAGAGTTAAACAGCAGCCAGGGTGGCAAAATAAATAGGAAATTAGATCACCTAGACATTCTCCTTTCCTTCATCAAATTCTTAAAGTAAAAGTCAGAGTTAAATAAAGCTGTTGCTACTCTGGGATCTTATATAAAAGGAAAGAGAGGTACAAAGCATGTGATTTTGATACAGTCAGGAAATGATTAAACAAACTTAAAAAAAGACAATAGGCCTGTGGACTGAGTTCACATAGGGTTATAGCTATGAAATAATGTTAAGTGCACGTGAAGTATTATATATACCCACTGATCATATATAATTCTACTTCAGTGATAATTATAAAAGAACCTGGAGTGTAGAAACAATTTTAACATCTGTAATGTTATATAAGTACCAAATTTTAAAATTATGTATGTATATTAACATTTACTGATACAAAGGAAGAAAAAAGCTCTGTGATTGCAGCTCATCTCTGACATCTCCCTATCAAGTAGAATGATATTGCTGAGTCCAGACCAGAAAGTAGATGAATGAAAAATGAGAAAGAAGTACTGTTGTGAAATCTGATTATCACTGTCCTTCCCACAGCCATGCCAGTGGCCAGCAGACAGTGGCTGTTAATGTAACACTCTGACTACTGGAGAATATATTACTAAGGGCAGAAAGACAGAAAAAAATATGTGTGATGGTGGGGGAGGGGACATTACTTGATTCTATAATCAAAATAGGCAAGAGAACCATAAAATAAGAAGGAAGACATTCCATGGCCCACAACTATCTGGAACAGCAATTTATCAGAGTGTCTAAGAGTACCATCCTGGTGAAAGGTGGCCTCAAGAAGGAAAATAAAATAAGACTCTCAGCACCAAGAAAATGTTTAAAATTGCTCAGAAAAAAAAATGAAGGACCTGGTTAGAATATGAATACAGCCATATATTACCAGCAAATTCTAATCCCAAACTGAAAAATTATATTCCTACTCAGTCACTAGGAAGCAAAGACTTCTCAAGCAACTGGGGAGGGTCTAATCCCCATTGTGATAACCACAGAGTGTCAGACTACTAGATAGGCCAACAACCACAAAGAGCAGCTGGGAGAAATGAAATATCGGTAGCAATGCAATCTAAGTTAAAAGCCTTCCATTTGAATTAAGATATTGTGAAAATTAACTTTATTAGCTACAATCAAACTTATACCTGATTATTGGGTATATTTACATCTGTACCTGTTCTCTTGGACTTTATCAATCCTGTGTCTTTGAATAGACACTAAATTACATGAAAGTATGAAAATACAGTATTTGTGATTTATTAATATGTCAATTTCCCTGCCATTCCCCAAATATTATTTCCTCATGTGACTGAATTTGCTAACTCCCATTTCTAATATCTAAAACAGAAGTGTCAGCCATATTAATTAAATGAAATCAGTATGATTTGGGGCCTTGTTCAGTTTAGGCCCTTTTGCTTTCAACTACCCACCACCTGACTGCTGACTGACAGGTCTACCAACACAAACAGGAGACAAAGCCTATTTGATAGTATTTAGAAACAGAATTAGTGACTATCTAAATACAATATGATTCTGCATTCTAGTCTTAAGTAGTAAACTTGATTGTGCTCTTTCTCTCTATAGGGAATATTTTTATAAACTTAGGGTTGGGAACTCTTCCTAAGTGTTACACAAGGTCATCAAAAGATATCAAAAGGAAAAGGCTGACATATTTGACTCCAAAAATTTAACTCTTCTGTACAAAAGAAGGAACCATTAAAACATTTTTTAAGAAACGACAAACTAGAAAAAAATACAACAAAGGGTCAACATCTTTCATAGAAAAAGGGCTCTCAAAAACACAAGAAGGAGGTGGGGTGAGATGGTGGCACAAGGAGGTATGGAATTTAGTTAGTCCTCTGGAACAACTAACATATAGCCAGGCAAAACTAGTAAATAGTCTGGAACAACTGTTGAGGGCCATCTGTGACCAGTTACACGTTGTACACCAGTCTGGAATGGGTGGAACAGCTGAGATCACAGCATAAGAACTGTAAGTAAAGCTCCCCAAACTGCAGAGCTGGCGACCCTCCACCACTGACACAGCAGGCTGAGCTGAAACACTTCCCTGTGGGAAAAAGAGGCAGTCTGCTAGGAGGAAGGGAAGGTAGCTCAGCCAAGCTCCAACTGTCATTTTAGTTAACGAATTTGGACTACTGAATACAAGCCATGAGCACAGATACACCCGGAGAGGCAGGAAAGGAACCTGAGGTTCCTCGCAGCAAGAGCAAGCAGGGCTAATGGGGAAAAAAAAAACATAAATAAATAAAAACAGATGCTTTTGGAGTTGGCTGAGCTCAGAATACTGGAAAAGGGCTGTGTACCAAGAAAACAGACACATAGAACCTGGCACCAACTCTTGTTCTTGACTGGTAATTGAGGGGCTGGTGACTGGCTCTGAAAAGGGGATTTCTTTCTTTTTTCCTTTTTTTTCCTCTCAATCTAAGTAGCTCATTAGAGAAAGCCTCAGGCATTTTCAATTGTCAGTGCTGACCCAGGCAAGGGTTGAGTTAAGATAGTTAGAGAGACAAAAGAAGAAGTCAAAAGTAGGAGATAAATCCCTAAAGGGTTTATCTTTCCTAAGAAAAGGGGGAGGCAGGGCCTAGATCAAGTGGCTGCCCTCCCTCAAAGAACTCAAACCCTAGGGCTTGGGGGGTAAAAAAACAGAAATAACTTAAGCTTGGCTTCTGACACTCTTAACCCCTGGCAGGGATGGGGTCTACTGAGAATTAAAGGCAATGCACTTCTTTACACAGGTGGGGAGCTGTGGGCTGACAAGTGCCACCTGCTGGGCAGGACAGGAAAAGCACAGCACCCACAGGCCTCACAGGGAAGTCTGACAACCTCTGGATCTCATCCTCAGGGCAACTTGATACTGATTACACCCTACTGAGAACAGGCCCATCTGGTCTGGGAAAATATGATTGGGGTAATCAAGGAAACCAGATACCTAGACAACAAAAAATTATAAATCACAGTAGAAAAAACAAAGATATGGCTCAGTCAAAGGAAAAAACCTACACTTCAAATGAGATACAGGAATTGAAACAACTTATTAAAGATCTTCAAACAATATGCTACATCAATTCAAAAATCAAATTAATGAGTTGAGGGAAGATATGGCAAAAGAGATGAAGGATATAAAGAAAACACTGGGCAAACATAAGGAAGAACTTGAAAGTTTGAAAAAACAATTGGCAGAACTTAAAGGGAATGAAAAGCACAATAAAAGAGATGAAAAACATCTTTGAGAAACAAAACAGCAGATTTGAAGAGGCAGAAGAAAGGATTCATGAACTGGAGGACAAGACATCTGAAATCCTACAAACAAAAGAACAGATAGGGAAAAGAATGGAAAAATATGAGCAGGGTCTCAGGTAATTGGATGACAACATGAAGCACAGGAACACACATGTCATGTGTGTCCCAGAAGGAGAAGAGAAGGGGAAAGGGGCAGAAACAATAACGGAGGCAATAATCACTGAAAATTTCCTGTCTCTTATGAAAGACATAAAATTGCAGATCCAAGAAGCACAGCATATCCAAACAGAATAGATCTGAGTAGACCAACTCCAAGACACTTAATAATCAGATTATCAAATGTCAAAGACAAACAGAGAATTTTAAAAGCAGCAAAAAGTGACCCATCACATATAAAGGCAGCGCAATAAGACTGTGTGCAGATTTCTCAGGAGAAACCATGGAGGCGAGAAGGCAGTGGCTTGATATATTTAAGATACTGAAAGAGAAAAACTGCCAACCAAGAATTCTATATCTGGCAAAACTGTCCTCCAAAAATGAGGGAGAGTTTAAGACATTTTCAAACAAACAGACAATGAGAGAGTTTGTGAACAAGATACCTGTTCTACAAGAAGTACTAAAGGGAGGACTACAGGCAGATAGGAAAAGACATGAAAGAGAGGTCTGGAGAAGAGAGTAGAAATGAAGACTATTAGTGGGAGTGAAAAGAGAGAAAGAGAGAAAATAAAATGAAATGACATATAAATTCCGAAAGTCAAAATGGTAAACAGTAGACATCACATTAAGTGAAATTAAGCAGAAACAAAAGGACGGATACTGTATGGACTCACTAATATGAACTAACATTGGTGAGCGAAATTTGAGAGTTAAAATTGAGAACACAGATTATCAGGAAATAGAAAGAGGTTAGAAATTGGGCATTTGATGCTGAAGGAGTACAAAAGGGTAAACAGACTTGTACAGATCCTGAAATGGATAGCATAATACTATGTGATGGTAGCACAATATTGTAACTACACTGAACAAAGATGAGTGTGAGTACAGTTGAAAGAGGAAGGGTAGGGGCAAAGGACACCAGAAGGAAAGATAGAAAATAAATACTGGGATTGTATAACTTAGTGAAGCCTAGAGTGGTCAATGATGGTGATTAAATGTATAAATATGAGAATGTTTTTAGACAAGGGAGAACAAATAAATGTCAACATTGCAAGGGGTTGAAAATTGGATGGTACAAGGGAAAAAAATACAATCAATGCAAACTAGGGGCTCTAGTTAATGGTAACATTCTAAGATACTTCCAATAATTGTAAAAAAAGGCAATATACCAAAGCTAAACATATATAAGAGGGGGTTATAAGGGAGTGATATGGGATTCTTGGTGGTGGTGGTATTGCCTGACCTTTTCATCGTATTTTACTTTATTTTTATTTTTCTTCAAACTTTTATTTTTTTATTTGTCATTTTCCCCTCCTTTTCCTCTTTCTTTGTGGAAGAAATGGAAATGTTCTCATATAGGTTGTGGAGGTAAATGCATAACTATGTCACTACACTGGGAATTATTGATTGTTTACTTGGAATGGGTTGTATGGTATCTGAATAAAACTGTTTAAAAAATAGAGGGATAAAAATGCTGGAGAAGATGCAAAGAGAGAGAGAGAGAGATGTACCTATTCACTGTTGGTGGGGAAGTAGAATGGTGCAGCCCATCTAGGGGGCAGGGTGGCCCCGCAAGAAGCTAACTATGGGGTTGCCATATGGTTCTGCAACCCTATTATTTGGTATATACTTGGAAGAACTGATAGCAGGGACATGAGAGAACATTGCACACTAGTGTTTATGGTGGCAGTGTTCACAATTCACAACAGATGGAGGTGACCCAAGGGTACACTGACTGATCAACGGAATGGTGAACTGTGGTGTATACATTCAATGGAATATTGAGCCGCGGCAAGAAGAAATGAAGATGTGAGGTATGCAACTTGTGGAATGGACCTTGAGGATAGTATGTTGAGTGAAATAAGCCAGAATCAAAAAGATAAACATTATAACGCCTCACTCATGTGGACTAACTATAATGTACAAACTCTGAGAATTGAATCTGAGAGCATAGGTTATCAGGGAAAGGCTTATGGTAAAGGTTCCTAGATTGTAAGCTCTTACAGCAGTCAGATTATTCATGAATTATAATGGTTATTTCTAAATTCTGAGATGATGAGCTGTTTGTGTATAACCTGGTCAGTCCCTGGAACTTTGGGTATCTGTTTGACACCTGAGACTCAGAGCCAGAGTTCGGCAGCTATGAATGTCAGCATTACCCCATACAGAAAATGTTAAAGAAGTGGAAAAAGAGATCAGACTTTAATTAGAGATATGAACAAAATGGACTTGGTTAGGACTAAGATTAACCAGACTAAAGGGAAAAGGATGATATTGACTGCATTTTAAAATTTTAACTTCTATGTAAGAATGAAGGAACTGATGTTTATTTGGTGGAAAAAATCTATATTTTCTGTAGCATGCTATGTAAGTTAACTTGTATGGTCAGTTCATTCAAACACCATAATTACATGGAAACTTGAATAAGGGGTGAGATCTGGTTAGTTTGTACAGCTTAACATGTAGCCCTGATATATCTCAGAGTAATTTGGGCAGAGAATAAAAATGTATTTGCAAAGCCCTTTGAGGGACTGGGGTAAAATTGGAAATATTAAACTTCCCCACCTGGGGAATTCCTGATATTCTCGCAAGCATTGGGGACTACCATTGTAGTAGGCCAAGCCCTTCATCTTGGGGCTTGCCCTTATGAAGCTTGTCACTGCAGAGGAGAGGCTAAGCCTCTCCAGTGTATGGACAGATGAGTAGAAAAAAGGGGGGCGAAAAGTAAATGAATAATGGGGGGAGAATGAGATGTTTTGTACTTTCAGACTTTTACCTTTATTATTATTCTTATTTTCATTTTATTTCTTGGAGTAATGAAAATATTTTAAAAATTGATTGTGGTGATGAATGCACAACTATATGATGATACTGTGAACAACAGATTGTACACTTTGGATGACTGTATGGTATGTGACTACATCTCAATAAAATTGCATTAAAAAAAAACAAGAAAATTGGGCAAAGTCCATGAATAGGTAATTCACAAAAGAAGAAATTCAAATGAACAATAAACATATGAAAAGATGCACAATTTCTGTAAAAGTCACAAGAAACAAAATTAAAAGAACAATGAGATATCTTTTTTGCCTCATACATGAGGGAAATGCAAAAGGCTGGTTATCTCTAGGATGAGTGAAGATTCTAAAATGTCTTGGTTGCATATTGGTTGCACAGCAAATTGGTACAAGATTTTTAGAGGGCAGTTGATCAATATGCACCAAAATGTAAAATGTGCACTCTCCCTGATGCATCAATTTCATTTTAGGAATGTATCCAAGTATACAGGGGTATATTATAAGAATGTTCAATACAGCATTGTTTTTATTATCCAAAGCTGTAAAAAAAATTATTATAGAGAGGTGCAAGACTGGTATAAATGCCAGAAATTGTAAAGAAAAAAATATGTATTTGCATAAAAATGAAAAATTTCTATACAACACAAGATACCATAAGCATAGTTAAAAAAATAAAAAGCAAGAAAAAATGCAACATATATAGCAGTCCTTAGTGTACAAAGAGCTCTTACAAATAAATAAGAAAAATATAAGCACAGTGACAGAAAAATAAGGATATGAGCTAGCAATTCACAAAATAAGAAATAAATATAGCTAATAAATTAATGAAAAGATGTTTTTTGCCTCTCCAATTGGAAAATCATTTAAAAAAATGATAAAACCTAATTTTGGTGAGAGTGCAGATAATAACACACTAATTTAGTGTTTATATTTGTACACATTTTCTGTAGCACAATCTGGAAATGTGTATTCTTCCAATAAATATTTCTTAAACACTCATGTATCTGGCACTGTTGTAGATGCTGAGAACACAGGGAAGAATACCACCTGGGAGAAGACAGGAAATAAACAATTGAACAAAGTAAATGATACCAATTAATGTATCAAAAAATAAAATTTACCTAACCTTTGAACCCTCAACGTCATTTCCAGGAGTTTGTTCTAAGAAAATAATCAAACAAGTACACAAATGTTTGTTCAAAGATGTTATTTGCAGAATAATAGCAAAAAAAAAACAAAAAGAACGGAAATACCTAAATATTATGTTCTATCCACTCAGTGCAATATTATACAATCCTCAATGATAATAACTTAGTTTTATATGTATTGGTTGTTAAGAGATTATTAATAAACTATATGGTGAGAATGCAACCAATAGAGGATTGGTCCATTTTAAATGCATGTGTGCTCATCTAAAAGAAAATCTGTTTACAATAGTTTTCTCTGGTTTTATGTGTTTCTCTATTAGCTAAATTTCTTAAAATGAGCACACATTTTATGAAAAAAAAAGATACCAACATTTTGAAAAACACTTGTATTCTTTAAGAGCTTCACAAACCATATACCACAAGTATATTTGAAATTCCCTGCATTATGATGTATCTCAGTCATATTTTCTCCAGATTATAAATTTCTGTAAGATTATTACCTAGATATTATTCTGTATTAAATTTACATTAATCCTTTTTGCTTAAACTTCCTTTAGAAGTTTTTGTTTGTTTTTGTTTTTGTTTTTCTTTTGTATCATTATCAAATTTAGGTCTTTCTGGAATAGCTTTGTTCTAGAATTAAAATACTTAATTGTTCAGCAAAACACAAAACACTCCATCCCACAGGCTCTGTGCCTTTAGAACACAGTATTATAAAAATTAATGGTTCTGCAGAGTTCAGAAACACCAGAGATGTCAAAAAATAAAGATAGATAGGCTCTGGAAAATGTGTTGACTTGTAGCATGTGATGGCTTTGAAAAGGAATAAGTGTACCTACATGTGCGTTATGTTTGTGTGTATAAAGACATACATGCATTCTATGTGTTTGTATGTGAGAGTATGGTTACCTTGTGGGCTTGCACATAGGTAGCCAAATCTGTTACGCATATGCTTTATCTGCACCCCTAAGGCAAGTCACAATTTGCCTGTTTACTGCTTAATGGTATCTTCAGCAAACTGGCAACAACTGCCTGCATAGGGTTTCAGCGTCTGGCCAGCTCTACTCTGGCTATCTGCGTGGAGATAGGCTATTTCTGGTAAAGATGCCCAGGCGAAGCGCAAGGGAGACTGTGGCCAGGGAACTCAGTCGGCGAGGTCCCGTGAGACTCTTCAGCACCACGGACATGGGCAACTCTGTTCAAAGCTTTTTCCGGCGGAATCGCCTGCGGAGGCCGCTCCTCCCTATCCGCCCCCAGCCCTGTCGGCCCCTTAGGTCACAAGGACGCGGGCTTTCGTCTCGCTCCTGGTGGAGCCCTGTGAAACCTGGACGGAGAAGGAGGTCTGGGCATTGCTCCCACCCTCCCCAACATGACCCTTCCTTCTACTCTCAATCGCGGCCACATGGGCGCAGGTGGCGTAGAAATTCTACAGCGCCCAGAGGGTGATCAGGGAGGGTTCCTGGTTTCCTCCCGGTGGCTGGAGGAGACTGAGCGCACTGCTCTGCGTCTCCAGCTGCCACACTCGGCGGTAGCCCGGCCCCTCCTCGCACAACTCCTTGCCCCCCTCTCATGAGGAAAATATTTCTACAAACCGTTTATTTACCATGAAAATCTCAACCCATACAGACTCGCGCTAAAAAGTCATGGACATGAAACAAGAAAGTAGTGAAAAATACAAAGTATTGTCCATAATTCTACAGCCATAAGTCATTTCTAAAAGCTGGTATTTGAAATTTATCTCATGACGCCACCGGAATTCATCCATGTCTGGGTAAGCTCCTGAGCGAGAGGAAAGCGATAGCCCCTAACCTTTATCACGGAGGCTGGGAGAGGACCCAGACAGGCGACGGTGACAGGAAATGGGGGCACCGGGAGGATAGCTGATGCTGCCTCTACCGACTTATGTCCCGGCTCTCCAGGAAAGCAGTGCAGAGAACTGGGGGTCCTGCGGCCCTACAGGATGCGTATAGAACCCCGGGTAGAAGTCTATGAAGGGAGCGGGGCGCCTAGCCCCGGGCCCAGCTCCCACACAAAAAGGGGCTTTCTGCCCACTAGGCGCGGCGGCTGAACGCAGGTGGGTGGGGTTCGCAGTCTTCTTCCACTCCTTCCCAATGGGACGCCCGGGCAGACAGGGACAAGGTCCCCAGTCCGCTGTTGCCGGCTGGCTCCGGGGTCCCGCTTACCTGCAAGTCGCGGCGAGGAAGGTGCGACCCGTGCTCCGGCCGGGGCTGCCCGCTGCCACGCGCCTAGTCTAGCCTTGGAGCCAGCTGCTGCCGCCGCGCGCTCCACGAGGAAATCCGCGGCCGGGGCAGCGGAGGCCGCCGGGAGGGGCGGGAGGGGAAGGGGCGCCACCGGCGCGGCCACTGCGCCTGCGCTCTCCGCTGTCGCCGCCAGGGCGCTTACTGAGGACCGCGGGGGCGCCCAGGATTTGTGCCTTGGCCCAGGGGGTTTCCCTCCCCACGAGGTGGAAGCGTCTAAAGCCCGTCGCGAGTCCCTTTAGTCTCCCTCCTGACAGAGGTGGTGTGAAGCAATATCCAGTCCGCGGGAGCAACACAGTTCTCTGGAAGGGGAAGGCAGCAGCCTCGATCCGTTTCCCCCCCCGACTGTTTGCGTTTAAAAATCTCGAGTCGATTCTTTAATATTTAAAGATGTGTCCAGCATATGCAAGTCGTGGGCCGGAAGGGTCTTGACACTGAAGAGCTGGTTCCTGGACTCGGGTCTCCAGCCCCGGCCAAATGACTATAGATAGTTCCTTGCAAACAGACCTGATCATCAAAGCAGTAGATTAGATGGGTCAAGAAGACAGGAAGGCATGACGCCTTAGATAGGGCAAGAAAAGGTGAGGCCTGAACTAAGGTGCTGGTGTGGGAAAAGATAAGAAATGTCTGCTGAGTTTCCCTCCAGAACCACTCTCCACCCTGCTCTGTGATCTGGGGCTGACCTTTACGGACTGCATCAACTGTCCTCTGTTTTCCTGTTTGTATTGGCCAGTAGGAGGCATTTGCAGTAGATCAGAGGGCAGAGTATTATTCAGGAACTCCCTTTCATCCCTAGCCAGCCACCCTGGCTATGTTCTTTATTGGGAAGCTATAACTCCAATCCTGTGGCCCTCTCCTACAGTTTCTCTGGGTTCTGGTTACCATGCCCTGCCCTTGCCCCTTCAGGCCTGGTGCTGGTAATGGCTCCCAGAGGTCCTTTAACCCTGCCCACACATTTTTAAATAGCCCCTTTATTAAACTCTTCTCAACTACTCCTTGGGTGTGCCATCTGTTTTCTACCTTTCCAGGACATTATAATAGATTTTAGTTCATTGTGGTTGAGATTCATGGGGAAAAAAATGAGTAAAAGCAAGATGGGTCTTCCAAAAGTTGGGATAACTACCTGAGCCATTTGTGCCAGTTTGGATGTATTATGTCCTCCAAAATGCCATGTTCTTTAATGCAATCTTGTGGGGGCAGATGTATGAGTGTTGATTAGGTTGAAACCTTTTGATTGTTTCCATGGAGATGTGACTAGTAACACCTTTGATTAGTGTGTGACCTGTTGATGGGATTGTTTCCATGGAGATGTGACCCACCCAACTGTAGGTAATACTTCTGATTAGATTTTTTCCATGGAGGTGTGGCCCCACCCATTCAGCATGGGTCTTGATTAGTTTACTGGAGCCCTATAAAAGCTCAGACAGAAGGAGCTCAGTGCCACTGCAGCTTAGAGAGACATTTTGAAGACAGTCATTGAAAGCTGAGGCTGGCATTTTGGAGAACCCCATTTTGAAACACATCCTGAGAACAAGCAGATGCCAGCCACATGCCTTCCCAGCTAACAGAGGTTTTCCAGATGCCGATGTCCTTTCTCCAGTGAAGGTACTCTAATGATGCCTAACCTTGAACACTTTATGGCCTTGAGACTGTAACTTTGTAACCAAATAAACCCCCTTTATAAAAGCCAATTGTACCAGTTTGTATCTATTATGTCCCCCAGAAAAAGCCATGTCTTTGATGCAGTCTTGTGGGGGCAGACATATTAGTGGGGATTAAATTGGAATATTTGGATTAGGTTGTTTCCATGGAAATGCACCCCACCCAACTGTGGGTGATAACTCTGATTGGATAGTTTCCATAAAGGTGTGATCCCACTCATTCAGCATGGGCCTTCATTCGTTTACTAGAGCATTATATACACTCAGGCAGAAGGAGTGAGCATGCCGCAGTCAAGAGGGACACTTTGAAGAACACACATGAGTTGAGAGAGGAGCTGCAAATGAGAGACATTTGAAGATGGCCGTAGAAAGCAGTCTCTTGCTCCAGAGAAGCTAAGAGAGGACAAATGCCCTAAGAGCAACTGAGAGTGACATTTTGAAGAGGAGCTGCGGTCTAGAGAGGAACATCCTGGGAGAAAGCCTTTTTGAAACCAGAACTTGGAGCAGACACCAGCCACGTGCCTTCCCAGCTAACAGAGGTTTTCCAAACACCATTGGCCATCCTCCAGTGAAAGTACCTGATTGTTGATGTATTATCTTGAACATTTTATGACCTTAAGATTGAAACTGTGTAATCAAATAAACCCCCTTTATAAAAGCCAGTCCATTTCTGGTGTGTTACATTCCGGCAGCATTAGCAAACTAGAACACCGATCCATTTCTGGTGTTTGCAAAACGGCAACATTAGCAAACCAGAACACCATCCTGATAGTTCTCTGGTATTGGGCAGCCATCATGCTAGGTGGTCTCCATACCGCCCCACCCTTTCCCCTAACCCCATTCCCCTGCTCCAGGCCTGAGGGGGCCAAAGACGGTTTGAGTAGACCCAGGTATGGAATCCAGACCACCAGTACCAGGTGCTTTAAGAAGCAAAGATTTCATAACCAATGTGTTCACAAAGGGGCAGGGGAAGGTCTGAGTGGCCAGCATAATAAATAGAATTTGGGGATGCTGCTTAATGTGGAGACACAATCTCTATTTGTATGGAGCAAATGCTGGTCCTCTTCCAATTGCAGCTAGGCTGCTTTTGAATGAGTCAATATTCTAAGAACACTTAGAATGCTGGAAGTCTGATAAAAATGTTTATGAAGGAGCTACTGAGTAAGGCAATTGCTGATTGAGGGTCTCTGGCTTTGTCTGTAGAAAACTCAAAGAATGTTCCCAAAGTGGAAAAAAAGGCAATAGGGTGAGTAACAGTCATTAAATTGCCCCAAGCACTCTGTATCAGCTTGGTCTGAATCCAGGACCTGATCATTTGTCAGGCTTCTAAAAGCAGCCAAACTGGTTTGACTAGTTTGATTCACACACACACACACACACACACACACACACACACACACACACACACCTCAAACAAAACAAAACAAAACCAAAAGAAACCCAAGACACTATCTTGGCAAAACTTGCCTCAGGATTAGCTGTTTGAAAACAGAATTAATGTCCAAGCAAATACACTATTCGTATGGAATACAAATGAGATCCAAAAATATTAACACAAGTATTTCTAAGAATAAGCGACCTTGGTTGTTCAGACAGCAGCCTGGGCTTTAATTGCTCTGCTATAGGTAAGAATTAGAAGGTATGGAAACAAAAGTAGCCTCAGAAAGCTAGACTGATCTTCAAGGCTCAGCTAGAGAAAGGCGGAGAAGAGAGCCAGAAAATTGTAGAGTTGGGAATGAGAAATAAAGAAGAACTACAGTGAGCTAAGTTTAGGAGAGAGGTTTTCTAGGAGTTTTGAAAGAGTGAGATTGGGAATTTAGCACAGCTGTCATTATGAGTGAGATATTGAGAGATAGCAAAGAAGAATTTTAGACACTTCGTTTTGTGTTACAAATGTAATTCCTCTGTGCTGTTACACTGAGGACTTTTTCTGACAAGTGTCAAAAACTCAAACTAAACTGACTTAATAAAAGGAATGTATTTGGCTTAATAACTGAAAAATCCATGGACGTATAGCTTCAGGCATGGCTGGATCTAGGGGTACAAACAATGTCATTAGGACTTTGTCTCTCCTTTCCTCTTTGTTGGCTTCAGAGAATCTGTTCTCATGTTGTGATTTCTTCCCACTTCCCCCTTTTTCCCCACCATTCAACTTATTCATTCTTATAGTTAGCCATTCCAGTAGAAACAGAGCACCTATTTCCCAACAGTTCCAATAAAATCTTGGAATTGTGTCTTATGGGTATATTCTGGGTCATATATCCAACCATATATCTAAGTCTGGGGACAAGGAATGGGGGAGGGGAGCCATTCTCCAAAGGAAAATCAAGACTCTGTTATCAGAAGTTATCACATGGTGATCAGCAGGTGAAAAAGGACACGGCCACTACAGGTACTTCTTCAAGAAACTTCAGTTAAGATTTGTATTTCTTTTTAATGTTTTTTTGGATACCGGTTTCTTTTGAAAGTGACATCCTGTTGACATGAGCAGTCAGGCAGCCGAAATGTTCTTTCAGCCTAAAAATGAAGTGAAATGTCTTGCCATTCCTATGGAAAGAAGTACCAGAAAACATTTTTAAAATGTATTTTGGTCTGAGTTTCTCTATACACACAACCTTTATTTAAGTAAAAGACCCCTTTTGTGATCCTTGCAAATGATTCAGATCCCTCAAAGCCCAGAAGTTATCAGAGTTCCCGATTACCATTGCAAAATACATGTTTACCCCATCAGCCCTACCACAACTTCACTCTTGCAATTAGAGTACAAAAAAGCTCAATACTTGCAGTTCTCTGAGATAAACGTCTAATAATTGGTTTGTTATACCCACACAGGAAGGCACATAGTAACATCCCATTTCAGGAGCATTCAGACTTTTATTAACCTCAAATACCTGGTCAACAACCACAAACCTTGAAATAAGTGAGGGAACTTGACATCACAAAGTCCAAGCACTTGCCTGAGTCTGAACTGTGTATAAAACTAAGGACACCAATAATAAGCACAGCTGCTTTCAACCAATCTAACCTTCAATTCTTTCTCCATTACCATTTAATACTCTATCACCACATTTGCTTGCTTTCATCACTTATTAGCTCTGTGCTTCAAATTACTTATCTAAAAAAGGAATAATAATAGGACTTTCTACACAGGGCTGGTTGAAGATTAAATGAATTTATACACGTAAAGGGTTTAGAACAATGAACTTAACCATCATACCCAGTAAGCACTCAATTAATGTAGGCTATTATGACTGCAGGGACCAAAAAAGTAAATCCTTCCAGGGGCTCAGTATAATAAAATAAGCTTCTTAAAAAGTCTAGGTGTAGATCATGAGTGAGGAGCATATTCTCTAAAAAAGTAGCTGCTAATTGAGCTTCAGGGACAACACGGAAATGTGAATCCAGAGTTAATGGATCTTTTTGAAGAGGGGATAAAAAACTTAACTTTTGTGTGAAAACTTCTGATTATTAAAAATGCAAATGTATAAACATTGTCAAACACAACCATAGCCCACAGTACTCCCAGACAAAAAAAGGTGAGCTTACAATCAAAAAATTAAAGGTCACTTGAGTAATCATCAATAGGGCAAGTCAGCAGATGCACTTGGGAAGAATATCTATGGCCTTACCTTGTTTGCACTGGCACTGTGGATCCTTTGGCACTGTGATATCAAGCTGTGACTCCCAGAGAATTCCAAGACCAGGTAATCTGCGAACAGTTCTTGGCTACGAGGTTACCTTGCCACCACCACGGGGACCTTCTGGCAAGAACAACTAGCTACTTTCTAAATCCCACATAGGGCATGCAGGAACCTCTGGATCCCTGCCATGCTATAAAGAAACCTAAGTAGGATAAGAAACATCAAGTCAGCCCTCACTTAGCCTTTCTGCCACCTCACCCTTTCACTCTGCTCTAGCCATCCTATGTTGGTGCAGAGCCACCCTGTGAGGCTGCCTCCTCCGACATTTCCACACAGGTAGTGGAGCCCAAGCACCCTCTGCTTTTATTTTTCTCCTCAGTCTTCTTACTAGCCTTACTGGAATTTCTGCTAGAAGGTTAAAGTCACATTGCAACAGCCTGCCTGTTTATGTCCACTATCTCTCTCTCCTCCTTTCTGCACTGAAGCACAAAGCTGAACTTTTTTTTCTCAGTGAATTCCTTTTTTAGGATCCCTGTGGTGGTAGATACCTCTCGCTAACTGGAGAGAAGGTCATATACATAGAAATGCAAAAGAGAAGAGCATGTTGATATTTTCTTTTAAATATCATCTCATTTTACAAGTAAAATGGATTGATTTTGACAATAAGGGAATATATTTCATGTAACTGAACATTCCGGAGTTTTAGGCCAGGCTTTATTCAGCTGCTGAAATAATGGGATCAGAACCCAGTATTGCTCTGTTTTTCAATTCCACTTCCTCATTACTGGCTCCTTTCTTAGAAAACTTCTTCTCTTATGTTTTCAAGATGACTGTGGTTCCAAGATGCTCCTGGAACTACATCTTCTTTGTTCATATGAAAGAAGAAGAGCACTTCTCATCTCCCAGTCATTGAATCAAAGTCCTGAGCTCAGTCTGAATGAACTTGTCTTTCCCTGATCCAATCACTATGATGACTGGAATGGTGTTTATTAGCTTAAGATGAAACATATCCCATTCCTAAAGCAGAGGAAGGGTAGTATCAATTTCTCCTGAAGCACATGGATTATGGGAATAAATGTTGGCCACCATTACCAAAGAAAGAGGGAGTATGGATTGGGTAATCAAAAGCAGCAAATGTCCACTTCCTCTGATGTCCACCAGATCTTATTTGGCTTATTGCCAAAATCAGTACTGAATAAAGTACTGAGAAACAAAACAAAACAAAAGTGAAAAACAGAAACCACTTAATCTTGGCAGTTTTTCTCCACAGTAGAGCTCAGGATCAGACTCAGGATCTGACTCCTGATCCTTACTCTGGGAAATTTCTTTTAACTAATATCCTAGTGGCTACACTCAATGCACAAAAATCCACCTGTCTCCTGAAGATCCTGGGCCACTTCTCCCGTCAGTCTCTGTCCCTGCCCTAGAACTTGGTCTGATCCTTGGTTGAGGAACCTGGTTTAGGAACCTGCCAAGCACAGAGGCAGACATGAGTTTTAGTAGGACTTAAAAACAGGAGTGGGTCCCCTGGTGGCAGCCATCCAGGGAAAATGGAATTAGCACTTCACAAGGCAGGGAATGCAATGGACAGCTTATAAGGGTTTAGGACAAAGACATTCCACAGCATATGAGAACAGAGTTTCAGCAGAGTCTCATGACACAAGGGTTTGGAGGTTTGTTATCAGCAGTGATCAGGGGAAGAGAGTATTAATGCTCTGTTTATGATACCATTTATACTTTCTTCCCCTGCCCTGAGGATGTCTTCTGACCTTTAACTTCTGTCCTGGTCAAGTTGGTGGCTAAGTGCAGCGACTTGTTCTCAGCGTGGAGGGGGATCCCAGGCCCTGGGTCTCCACACACAGAAGCCCACCCCTCCTTCCCACCTTTGCCCCACTCCCGCCCCCTTTCACTTCATCAGTCCTCTGCACCCTCTCTAAACACAAAAAACGACAGCCAGTCTGCTACCCAGTTTCCTAAATGGAAAGTAACTTCTCTTTTCTCTCTACATTACTCTTCAAGGACTTTTTCATTTTAAAGTTCTAGATGTGATTGCTCACACTGGGCATTTAATATTATATGTAATAATAATCAATTTAATAAAAATTAGAACAAACTCTGCTTCAGCTGTAAGGTGGTTTATGAGCCCCTTCAATGATCTTTAAGGAGTTGGAAACATGCACCCGGCAGTCTGCCCACACAGCAGGTGGGGCTGGGCACAGGCTCCTCAGGAGGAATGGAAGGCCTGAATTCTACCATTAGCTGTGCTGCTGTGCAGCTGTGTGACCCTGAGCAAACCAATTAATCCCTCTGGACCTACCAGTTCCTCAATTCTAAAACAGCAGAATTAGACTCAGTGTTCTCTAAGGTCTTTTTGCCACCCGCATCTAAGATTTTCTAAGAAATCTGTTTTGTTTTTAATAGTTCACACATGAGAAGTTATCAGTAAAGAGCTTTTATCTTTTTAAAGCAATAGTGATAACCAGGAGACAGTCATTCAGGCTGAATGCTTAAGGATGGGGGTGGGAGGCAGGGGGCTGAAAAACAAGATCCTTAGGTACACCCTGACCTGCCTCTACAGTCTCCAGTGAGCCTCAGATGACAGGTGCACAGCCTCAGGAGGCGGTGGGGACTGAACTCCAGGAATCTCCATCCTCTTTGGGCTGGCGAGAGGTTGAATTGTCTAGGTTCAGAGGATTCCTCCTCTGGGGACCCAGGCCCCTCTCCCATCACCCCTGTTTCCTATAAGAGGATCCTTACTAGGGTGTCCCAAGACACTTAAATTAAGATCATGAAAAGAAAGCATGAATTAACCTTTACTCTCTCCCCAAATCTTACTAAAACAACAGGGAAGGGATTTTTAAAAGACATAAATTCACAGGGACAAAGAGAATGGATAGGAAATGGCAGCAACTAAATTTTGGAAGCAAAACAATGCTTGGATAAATAGTAACTGGCTTAGCAGATTCTTGAAAACCATGAATCCTAAGTCAGTGATGGCAAAAGATGAGAAGCAGCCTGATTTACACTGCAAAATCCAAAGTACCTCTGGAAGTGGGGCTGAAGTGAAGAGTTGAGATTGAAAGTTCTTTTAAGAAGCAGTCAGATCCCTGGATCCTCTTCTCCACTTCACACAGCAGGGAAACTACCTTTCCCCCACCCCAGTAGGAGGCTGAAGGCTTTTTGTCTAAGAGAGGAGAGAAATGTTGTCTAGAGAAGGAAAAATCTGGGGGACTCTGCACTGTTGGACATCAGACACAGTTGAGGAAAGGGAGATCCATTTGGAAAACAGGAGGATTAAGTGAATGTTTACATACTGAATGTTGAAATCATCAGCCCCTCTTCTCCCTCTCAACTCCCCAAATGCTTGTGTTCAGGATTGTACTATCCAGGAGGTTGGTACTGGAGGAAACTTCTCTGAGGATCCTGATAAGCCCAAGAGAAGGATTTTAAAATTCTGACCTGGGGATTTGCCAACCAATCAGCTCTGCTAGAGCACTGTATAGTGAAATCTACAATCCACAAGCCCCAATCCATGCTCTCAGAGCTTCCAACCAGCTTTTTATGGCCTATATTTAAATATGAGCAGAGGCCAAAGATCATCACACATCTGAGGAAAGCCTCATAGAGTCCAAAACAGATAAAGGTAACTTGGAGGAAAGAGAGACTATCCAGGAAGAAAAAAACATTTTAAAAAAATCACCAAAATCCTCAGAGAGATGGATATTGCGTCAATTAAAGAAGAATAGGATTTTTTTAAAAAAGGAATATTCAGAGAATACAAAGGGAGACTTGAAAATTTAGAACAAATAAAAGATAAGAGAAATTTTTTAAAATTAGTAAAAGGTTGCAAGATAATGTTGAGACCATCTCCTATGACATAGAACAAAAAGACAAAGCAATAGAATATAGGACAGGAAAGATAAAAAAAAGAACTAGGAGACCTGCTTAGGAAGTCCAATATCCAAATAAAAGGAGCCCAAAAAGAAAGAACAGAGAAAACAGAGAGGACATCATCCTCCAAATAATTCAGGACATTACCCCAGAGTTTGCAGAGTGAAAGACCCTACAGAATACCCAGCATGTTGAATGAAATACACTCACATCAAGGCACATCTCACTGAAATTTCAGATCCCTGGTGTTCCGGTTTGCTAACACTGCTTTTTTGCAAAATACCAGAAATGGATTGGCTTTTATAAAAGGGGGTTTATTTGGTTACACAGTTACAGTCTTAAGGCCGTAAAGTGTCCAAGGGAGCACATCAACAATCGGGTACCTTCACTGGAGGATGGCCAGAAATCCTCTGTTACCTGGGGAAGCACATGGCTGGCATCTGCTCCGGAGTTCTGGTTCCAAGATGGCTTTCTCCCAGGGCGTTCCTCTCTAGGCTGCAGCTGCTCTCCAAAATGTCCTGGGAGAAAGTGATGATTGTAAAAGACTCTCAGTTGCTCTTGGGGCGTTCGTCCTCTCTTGCTTCTCTGGAGCAAAATTCTGCTTTCGAAGGCAGTCTCCAAAATGTCTTTGCAAACTGCAGCTCCCCTCTCAGTTCCTGTGCATTCTTCAAAATGTCCCTCTTGGCTGCAGCAAGTTTGCTCCTTCTGTCTGAACTTATATAGTGCTCTAGTAAACTGAGGCCCATGTAGAATGAGTGGGGCCACGCCTCCATGGAAATTATCTAATCAGAGTTATCACCTACAGTTGGATGGGTCGCATCTCCATGGAAACATTCAATCAAAGAATTGCAATCTAATCAACACTAATATGTCTGCCTACACAAGATTGCATCAAACACAGTGGTGTTTTGGGGGACATAATACATCCAAACCAGCACACCTGGGGACAAAGAGAATGTCTTCAAGCTTCTAGAGAGAAAATAAACAAAAACATAAATTAAGAAAAGAGGCTATATACAAAGGATCAAGAATCAGAGTTCTTGGGACTTCTTGGCAAGCTCTCCCATGTGCTAAGAGCTTCCACTCTTAAATGTGAGTCAAAGACAGAAGTCAAAGGAAATTTGTAAGTGATGATTGTAAAAGACTGTAAAAGGCTACCTAGGAGAGCACAGTTTAAAACTCATTCCCTTTCTACTACCCTGTGAGTGGCTAGTGGAGTGGGTTGGATGGAGCCCAGCAGCCATCCCTTTACTCTTCCTCTAGACCCCCACTTCCACCACCCCACCCTTTCCTATTCACCACCACAACCATCACTCTCTTTCTCCCTCTCTCTCTCCCTTTCTTCCCCCCACCCCCACCTCTCTCTCTCTCTCTTTCTCACACACACACACACACACACACACACACACACACACTCCTTTGATTTGAGGGCATGCATCATGTTGCTTTCCCTAAGAGCAAACGTTGCTGATTATGTCTCTACCCAGGAAATAGGCAAAGATCCCAAGAGCTCAGGCCTTGACAGTAGGAAGCTGCAATTCTTTCTGGACAAAGAGTCAGGCTAGATTTGGTGACAAATTCTAAATTGGCATAAGACTTTCCCATTTCCTTGAAGCATAATGCTCCATTTGTTGCAAGCTAAATCATATAGTGAGCCTGCTTCTCACACTGTCGGTGGGAAGTGTAATTCCTGAATGACTCCTGGCACATATTTATAGATTTTTCAGTCTTTCGGGGTATAAAAGATACCCAAAGTATTTTTTCCTGAAGATCTTTAAATAAATCTTGATCTCAACAGCTAAGTCATTGAGTATAATTATACAACACACTGGGAGTAATTTGCATAGAAGCAAAAGTTGAGGTAATGAGGATGGAAAAAAAAATTGAATGTGTAAAGAAACAAATATCAGAGGACTGAGAACTGGAGCCCCACCTTCCAGTTTGCTCCTGTTTAACAGTTAGAAGAAAGAAAAATAACTGTTCAAGTAGTTAGAGAGGGCAAAGAGGGGGTAAAAACCAGGTTATGTTACTAGGTCAGAAATCAAAGAAAAGAGAATGCTTTGAGGAAGGGTTGTTAGCAGACTAAAGATGTTGGGAGAACAAGAAGGAGGGGTGTAGCAGACCTGACCAGTGCCCGATCCCTATAGTTTTGGGTCTTATAGGGTAGGACTGTTGATTCCAACTCTCTGAGGGCCTTTAGCTGCCAGAGCCCCTTCTGTCCCATGAGTGTCAGGCCAGAAGTGCTGGAGAATTAACACTTCTCCATCTTTACCCTGGTGCAGCAGCCCTCAACTAATGACTGACTAGAGTTGATATAGAAATACCCCAGACTGCTCACCCCTAAGATAGGATCTAACTCTGAGGCTGTGCTCTAACCAATTCTTGATGTTCCCCAGCAGGATTAAGCTTCAGTTACCCACCGTGCTAAAGGATGACTACACACCATTTATTGGCTACCTTCCCTTTTCTTTCTGAGTTCTCTAAACCCTTCCTGGTGCTTTCTAGGATCATCTCCAACAGACACGGTAGCTGGAGATGAGGAAGTGGAGACAGAGATGGAAAACAACTCTTTCAAGAAGTTCAGCATCTAGAGGAAGGAAAGAAATACTGGAGTTACAAATGGGGCAGTGGGATAGGGCAGAGAATTTTTTTTTTTTTTTCATCTATCTAGAACAAATCCATGCATACTTTTAGAGATTTGACTCTAAGACCATTCCTGTCTTCCTGGAAATCTGTATTCTCTCTCCAGGGTCACCTCCTATATCTCTTCTGTTTTTACCCTCTCTTTGGTGGATTCTTTTCTTTTTTCCATATTTAAGTGTTTGCTTTTCTAAGGATTCTGCATGTGGATGTCTTCTCACTTCTCTCTGTACTTTCTCTGGGTAACCTAACCCTTTCACATGACTATACCTTTACGATACTGAGTACTAAATATGTGTCTTTAACCCAGGCCTCTTTCCTGGGCTCCAGACTCATATACTCAACTGCCTCTTTGTAATTTTTCCTGTCTATCCCACAGGCCCCTCAAATATACCATGAAAAAAACAAAAACAAAAACAAGAGAAAAACCTGAACTTAGCATTTTTCCTAAAAGTAGTTTTTTCTTCCTTTGTATCACATTGGTGAATGGCACTACCATTCACCTAGTTACCCAAATCAGAAAAGTGGAACTCATCCTGAACTCCATTCTCTCACTTATTATCTTCATTTAATTAGTCATTAAGGTAAGTCCTTCTCTTTTCTTTAACAACTCCAAAGTCCACTCATTTCTCCCCATCTCTACTGTTCCTGCCTCAGTTTAAACCATCATCATCTCCTGCACAGACAGCCATAAAAGTCTCCCAAGTGGTCTCACTGCTTCTAGTCTTGACCCCTTCATTACCTTCTCCACACTCCTGCCAAATAGAGCCTCTGATGCTTAAACCTTTCCAGGCCTCTTGGAAAGTGACTGTAGAGAGGTGTGCATGGACAGAGCTGGGAAGAACTGTGCCAAGAACCCAGCTTAAAGAATAGCAGCCTTCTGGATTCATCCCCATTTCTGTTTATGTATATTCAAGATGAGAATCTGGCTTCCCTCTCCTTCAACAAAGAAAATGAATCCTTTGGCATCTTTTCCTGGGGTCAGGCCCTGTGAATCAGTGTAGAAATAGGAAAGGCTTCTACTGGTATTTTTCATCTTTTAATGACAGCAACCAGGGGATGGCCCAGGGTTAAGAAGCAGAGTTAAATGGAGGTCACAAGACAGAGAAAGAAGGTGCAAAAGGAGCCTTCCCAAGATAAGCATCTTCAAAGTGAAGCCAAAGGTCAACATGATGAGATGCAGGGAGGAAGATTTCCTTTTCTTAAAAAACTCCTCTTCAGAGAGTTCATTCTGGTCCTGGGAGGGAGACATACCCATCCTCACTCCCTCAAAGTTCAGCAGTAACATCTCCTAAGATAGTGGTCTTCAATCTGAGACACACAAGATCCTGGAGGTACCTGAAGACCTTGCAAATGTTCAAGGGTAGGATGGTTCTAAGGAGATGAATGTTCAGATCTTCAACTTTCTCATTTCTTTTTATTTATTCTTTTAATGATTCATTCTGGTCTATCCGCTGCAGGTTCTCCTTTCCCACCTACACTTTTGCACTCACCCTTCTCCCTCTTTTCAAAAGACCAGCACATACATCTCACCCATCCTGAGTCTCATTATGGTGCACCAAAAAAGGGTGTGTGTGTGTATGGGAAGGGGACAGATTTGATATTTTGGTGTTGGTGTTGAGAAAGTGAATCACTGGATAACAAAACGTTTTCTAAGAGAAGTGTTTCCTATTCTTGAATTTCAACAAAATTGAAGGATTTCAGTTGTCAGCTGACAGCACATCAAGAATAATTTTTAGAATATATTATTATGATATTTTGGCATACAACTTAGGAGCTTGAAGCATCAAGTGATGTTTATTTATAATAAAACATCTTCCATTTCCATCATCTAATTTATGTAAACAAGATTTCTCAGGGCACATATATATATATATATATATAAACAATAGAAAAAGGAGTATGACTGATGCTGAATGCTGTCTCATTCCAGAAATAATTTTCATCCATCTATTCATGAACTAATTGTAAAAAATAGCTCATCTCATTAATACATTTATTTCCAATAAAATTTTATTTTTATGTTTAATATTTATCAAAGTTTGTGATGTATTTATGTTGTTTTGATTAAATGTGTACTTACATTAATTTTAATCCAGAAGAAATGTGTAAATAAAGTGTAATGGTCACAGGAAATGTTTTAAAATTTCATTTCAATTTATATACCTAATTTTTGTTGCAAAGAAGTATGTTAGGGTGATCCATGAAAGACTTTCAAGTCTAAAAACGTATTAGGATAAAATTCTGTGGAAGAAGCAGAATGAAAATGTAAGTTTCAGGAGGAAAAAAAGAACATTGTAAAATTTCCTGCTGAAAAAGAAGTTGTTCATATATTTTGTAAATGTATATTGGTTGGGAGAGGTTATTGAATTATTTGTTGTTTAGAATCCACTGTATTCATTTAAGAGTGATATAACAGTTTATTTTGAAATGTCAATACTTATAAAGTGCCAGAAACTATATCCTTTGCAATGATTAAATTTATGATGAAAATTTTAAAGGTCTACTTAAAAATATGCAAGGGGATACATAACTTTTGAATTTTTTAGCAAATTTATGATCAAAAATATTTGAAGACCACTGATTTAAGATTTTGCAAGCCAAGACATGTCTTGTTTTGGGTTTTGTTTTGTTTTTTGTTTGAAGATGACCAGAAAGAGTTCCAGGTCTTGATAACTGCTCCTGCCCTGAGGAAAAACTCCACAGCATGTAGCTTTATCTGCACATTTTAATTTACATCAGCTTCATATCTGGCTAGTCACCTCCTTTCCCCCTCACCTTGCATGCTGCCTCTCCCTCAACTCTGAAATAGAGCCATACTTGATCCTTGCAACTCTGCAACACCACCATAACATTTTACTCCTCTGGGCCTTTGCTCAAGCTGTTCCCTCTGCCTGGGACGCCCTTCACATCTCAACCCATTCTGCTCGCTGTCCTCATACAACAGGGAATTTCAACCAGAAATTGTCATCTATAATATAGGGCGATCACCTTAATATAGGGTGACCCACCATCCCAGTTTGCCCAGGACTGAGGGGTTTTCTGGGACAAGGGACTCGCAGTGCTAAGACAAGAACCCTCCCAGGCAAACCGGGATGGTTGGTTACCCATCAAGGGACTCCCAGTTACGCCTGGGGAAAAGCAGCCCCAGCTTTAGGGTATTAACTGACATCTCCTCCCTGCCAACAGATCTTTCACCTGTGAAAGACAGTCACTCTTCTTCCATATTCTAAGAGCAGTGTTTTAGGACAATACAGTTCAAATGCTTTAAGCATTTAAGTTATAATAATCCCAATTATCAGCACCCACTTTAAACAGCAGTTATTTTGTGATTTTAAAAGAAACACTCTCTTCTAATTAATTAAACTCATTCATTAATTAAACTCATGTTTCCTTATTCAATTTCTGCCAGTGCATGCCTAAGATCACTTCAAAATAATTTGTCTGTGAAGATTGGGGCTCCTAATGTCCCCAAAATAATTTTGACAGAAGCATTATAAATTTTCTGTGAATGCATGTATGTGTGTTTGGGAAGATGGGAGGTGGAAAGTTGATCCAAACCAAAAGGACAATTTCCAGAATTTCTCCGTGTTAGAATGTGGTCAGGAGAGAAATAATAGAGACATGTTACTGTGCTTGATTGATTAAGCTTCAGTATCCAATCTATACGATGAGCCTAGTAACATCTATTTTGAGCTGTTGAAAGGACTAAAAGAGACAGTATAGCAATGTGGGTAAGAGCACTGATTCTGGAGCCAGGCAGCTTGGGTTTGAATTTTAGCTCCACAGCTTACTAGTTTTGTGAAATTAGGCAAATCACTTAACTTCTCTGTGCTCAGTCTCTCATCTATAAAATGGGGTTAATATTAGAAGCTGTTTCACAGACTTGTTATGAGGATTTAATGAGTTAATATGTACAAAGTGCTTAGAACAGTGCCTGGCATATAGTAAGTGGTTACATAATAAGTATTTGTCAAACATGTGCTTGTAAAGTGCCTGGAGCATGAATAGGTGCCTATGAAATGGAAGCTATTATTGTATTTATAGGCATTCTTTCTTGGCTGTAATCTCCAGACTTTCAGAGAATAACTGGATTCAATAGAAATTCAGTGAATTACTGAACCATGAAAATAGATTTCTCCATCAAGAGTCCTTTTACAAATTATTTCAGGTCCATTGAACAAAAGACTTTGAGAAGGCACTTTTTTTTTTGGCATTAATAAGGAAATCTGACAATTGATAGGATTATTTTAAATACATTGTTTTTTGTTAGCAAGGGTATCACCCCTGTGATTTTCATTGTAAGTGTTTTATTTCTGTCATTGTTCTGCTCGTCCAGGAAAGGAGGTCTGTGTGCAGCATGGTTCAGAGGCCAGGTCGGCAGACAGCCTTCCCCAGCAGGGATCCCCTTGGTACAGGACTGCAAAACCAATTTTGGGTTGCCATGGTAACCAAGGGAACTTCCAGAAAATTTTCCAAATGAAACATTCATTCAGGGCATCAACAGGCATGACCTCAGGGTTGGGGGATGGGGGTGGGGGTGGGGGTGGGCGGGAGGGTAGGAGGGGAACAAAAACGTAGTCTCTGACACCAACAAGTTCACAATCTGTTGGAGTGTAAGAAATCATTTCCTATGTCCTCTATTTGAAGATGCAGACTTTTTTTTTTACATTTTAAAATTTCTGAAATCGTATGTGTCAATGGATGAGTTCACTTAACATTATGGATTCCCGTGACCCAGATATCTATTTTTAAGCTAAGAGATTAAAAGATGTCTTACAATTTATGACTTCTTAGAACTGAAAAAAATTGGCATACTAGTACACCATGTGCTATGACAGAAGCACGTATAAAGGACAGAAGGGGCCAAGGAAAGAGGGGGGAGGGAGGAAGCAGCGTGAGCATCCTCAAGCTCCCTGGGAAGCTTTCTGCAAGCTTCTGCCTTGCTTCTCAATTATTTGGACACAGAAAAAGACGCAGATCTTTACCAGCAGGATACAAATCCAATTGCACTCTCTCTCTCTCTCTCTCTCTCTCTCTCTCTCTCTCTCTCTCTCTCTCTCGATTAATTAAGTAAACATGGCTTATCAACCTCACCTTGTGACACCCAGATGGCAGAGGGATGGATAGAACAGGACTTGGTGGTGGCTAGGCTTGTGCCCACTGATGGCTGGCCCACGAGCACTCAGCCCTGCCCTTCCAGCTGCATGCCCAGGCAGCAAGGGGCAGAGCCTCATCTGTAAGGGCCAGCTAAAGCATGGCTACTCACAGCCCCACCCCCACCCCACCCCCCAGCAGAACATAATAAGCAGCTCTATGTCTGGGGCCCTCAAAACTTACTACATATCCTACAGTTCCAGCAATGTACTCCTTGTAGGCTGAAGGGATGGTACTATCCAAAAACCAAAAATAGCAAGCACCTATATACCCCTTCCTATGTAAAAACACATACACTGTTCTAAGAGCCTTTCATAATTAACTCATTTAATTAGTACAACAACCTTATAGGTAGGTTCCTCATTTTACAGATAAGGAAATTAAGTCACAGATAGGCTCAAAGCCCTATATCCTTTAAGGAGCTAACACTTGAATCTGCTCTGGCTTCAGATTCTCTACCTGGGCTGCCTCTCAGCCTAACTATTAGTTAAGCACCTATGGGAAGTCCAGCAACACACACCAACGGCTCTTTATTTTGGCTTTAATGTTATATTTCCATCTTTAGAGAATGGAGAGTGAGGAGAGGAGGTTAAGGAATGGGAAAGACTTCTGTTCAACTTGGATTCTCAGTCCCTCCCTCAGATGTGGGGTCAGGTAGAGCCAGGGTTCCTGACTCTCAGGCCACCCCATGTGACCAACCTTTTGTAGACAGAAGAGAAACCTTTGTACCCTTTCTAGTTTGCCTCCCATAAGCCCCTTCATCCATTTACCCGGAGTCTCAGAGGCCAAGGAGGTAACATAAATAGAGAGCTGATGAACAGATGCTCAAATTTAAAAAAATTAAAACATTACTCTTAACAAAGAGAACACTTCTGGAGACAGCATGTGACTAAGAAAGTTGCCAGTTTGTAACATTTAGTCTAATTTTTTGCACCCCACCCTCTACCCCCCCTGCTCCCCATAGCCAGAGCCTTGCCTCTTTTTGGTACTCAGCATCCAGGGAACTGGCATTTGTCATCCTGCCCTTTCTGGTTAACAGGATGTGGTCTATGGACCAGAGAAGGCTTTATTAGTCAGGAGTCACTTGGATAGGGTCTTGAAGGATAAGTAGGAGTTTCTGGGAAGGAGGGAGCAATTTGACAAGGGGGAGAAGTAGATCCCAGGTAGAGAGAAATAGCAAAAACAAAGGCTGGAGAGGCAGAAAACATAAGGAAGCTTTCAAGGAATTGTGGATAATTTTATGGGACCAAAGTGTCTGAGTATAAGATGAAGCTGAAGACAGAGGTGGGGCAGTTGTCAGTGGGACTCTGGCATCAAGTAAAGAAACTTGGCTTTTACCTGGAAGCAGTGAGTAGCTCCTGTAGATTTTAAGCTGGAAATAAGATGCCCTTGTGTTTAGAATCCTCACCCTGACAACTTTGGATGGTCAGAGCCAGTGGGGAGCTTAAATCAAAGAAGAGGCCGTGGGGATGGAGGGCAGAGGTCCCAGGGATATTTAATTGGCAGAAATGACAGTGTTTAGTGATGGGGAAGGCAGGGAGAAGAGATTAGAGTGGATAATATTAGAACCATTTCAGGAAAACAACCCTGAAAGTGGTACTGCTCTTGAATTTCTTCATTCCAATTCTGTATCATTTTGACTTAAAATTAACCTTGAATTGTTTCAACCTACTGTGAACAAACCTCTGTAGAACTGTTTAAAAAAGCTCATTCTGTTTTAGTCCAGTAGTGTTTCAGATGTCAACTAGGGAAAACACAGAACTCGTTTATGAGGAATTGTGGACTGCAGGCAGCAGGTTTTGTGTGTAGTTTTCTGGAGCCGTGGCCGGCAGGCACACATTCTGTGTTCCCTCCATGGTTCCTGGTTCTCATGCTCACTTGTGTCCTCTCTTTCCGGGTGAGAGCTTCCAGCTGTCACTTGCCCTCTTTTCCCTCCAGCTTCCAATCATCTGGGTCCTCCAAGGCAAGCATCTGTGGGCTGTCCAGTCAATGCCTCAAAGGGGCACAACAATGTCTTGTCTGGGGGACTCCCTGTTTCTGGGTGCAGGACAATTATCAAGAGGGAGAAAGGGACAGAGGGGTGATGGGGAAAACCACTCATTGAATCAAGGCCACCCTGGGGAGCCATGCTATGGGTGACTTGATGCTTAGAGACTGTTCAAACTTATTCACAAGGGGCTGCATTGGGAGAGCTGAAGAGCAGCTCTAAGCAGCCTCACAATGATTAGGGCCTGGACACCAGATAGATCAGGTTCAGCTGGCAGGGAGCAAGCAGGTAAGACAAAGCTTTGGCCTTTAACTGCAGGAATAGCAAATCTAACCACCTACAGGGACAAGGCAAGAATGAAATGGGTTGGGGGAGACTGTGGCATGCCTCATCTATAAGGGGTAGCACCTACTCAGCTCCAGCCAAAGCCATGGGGGAATTTGGGGGCCAAAGAAGAGAAAGCTACCAATTTTCCAAGAAAAGACAGAAATACAGATTTTTATGAGCT
The DNA here is from genome assembly GCF_015220235.1 of Choloepus didactylus. Lineage (NCBI taxonomy): Eukaryota > Metazoa > Chordata > Mammalia > Pilosa > Megalonychidae > Choloepus > Choloepus didactylus. The sequence goes on from NC_051307.1 coordinate 159,527,959, forward strand.
ATCTCCTGATTTTTGGGGTTTGGCTATTAATTCAAAGCTTTAAAACATTGAGCTGGCTGGCCAAACAAAGCTCACCCATGGGCCAGATTTGGCCCTGCAGACAACAATTAGCAATTTCTGCCCTGAATTTTGGGCATTAAGCTCTGAATTTCAGCAACCTAGAATTAGAGCAGGTGACCACGTGGCACTATTAGGAAGCTGGAAACAGAAAAATAGGTTCATTGGACCTTGGAAGTCATTATTCCAACTCCCAGTTGCACAGATGGGGAAAACAGGCTTGGAGAGAGGAAGTTCCTGAGGTTGCACAGTTTCAGGCCACAGTTGATGCATCAAGAACAAGGAGACTTGAGCCAGGCACTTGCAAAGCAACATTCAGTGGGCCTTTTGGCATTTACTCTTTCTCTCAGCCTCCCATTTGCTTATATGTTTCCATTCTCTAGTTTGTGGTTGTGACTGATGCATACATCCACTTCTGAACTCTGGATTCTCCCCATTGGCCCACTGGTGACTCTTGGACTTCATTTGGAGACTCTGCTACTGACCTCTTGGCCTGGAGCTGGTGCTGTTTCTGAGTCTGCTGGCACTAAGCCCCTCCAGCTCTTCACCTGGGCCTGTCTGAGCTCCACACAGAGCTGGGTATGATGCACAGCTAGTAAGGGGCAAAAATAAGGCTTGATCTGAGTCTGCCCGGCTCTGAGTCTTGTGTTCCGTCCACTCAAACACACTGCTTTGCAGGATTAATAGCTCTATGTAGAAAAATAAGGAGAAATTGAATGTCATTTTGTACATGTTTAACTATAAAGCAAGTTTGAGTGCATTTAAATGTTGCTCTTCTTGCCCTTTTTTTGTCTTGTTATAATCAGGACCAACTAATCCACTAGGCACAGTAAGCATGGTGTTTAGGGCCCATGATACTTTTAGGAGCCCATGAAAATTTTAATTTTAATTTTTTTAAATCCATAATAAAAATAAATGCAATAATATAAAAATGAATCTACTCTGGATTACATTCATATTTATATTATCACAGTCATAAAACATAATTTTAAATATATTTTTATTGCAGAAGGGACCCACAAAGTGCCTAGGGCCCACAAAAGTCATAATTCAGCCCTGCTGGTGGGGAGTAGTTGGCTAATTAACGTCAGTGATGTTTTGTATTTATGGACCAAATCATATGGGCTGCGCCTCTCTCACTTGTCCAAGGCTGAGACGGCCTATCCACTGATACAGGTTTCTGCCACTTGCCACTGGTGACAGCTCCAGACACTGCTCAGGCAAGGAGCTGAGCACAGCGGAACTGAAGGCGTTGTTATTTCCGGTCTCAGCAGTGCGGTCCTGCCTCACTCAGCACAATAAGCCAGGCACTCTGAGTGGGTCCATTTTACTCCAAAGGGCATTTTGCTAGTTTTCGATATTAATAAATCTCTCTCGTAGACTACCAAAACAGCCTTCTGGTGGATCTCCTTGCCTTGGCTTTTGTTCCCATCCAAATCCAGAGTGATCTTTGTAAACATACATCTCTATGGAATAAGATTACTCAGTGACTCCTAGTATTTTCATTACTTCCGAGAGCTTGATAGAAATCCTGCTTTTACTTGTGGCAATATTTTGTAAACTGATTAAAATTTGCTTTATTTTAAGCTGGAATTGTACCAGCATGCTTGGTGCGTTAATAAGTTTTGAAAAAAAAAATCGCTTTTTCTTTCTGATACACAGCACAGTTTGCATTGTAACACGGTCTTTCACACAGGGGCCTTCGGAGGAGAGATCATGAATAGGGTCCTTGGAAGTGTAAAGGGGTGGGGATCCCTGGAAGGATCTCAGCAAGGCTGGCCTGACTCTTCTGGGAGGTCAGTGTTACTCCAGCCGCTGAGAAATTACTGGCTTGCTGACAACAGTCACCGGGGGTCCTTGGAAGGAAGGAAGGGGAAAGACAATGAAGAAACATCACATTAACATTCAATGCAAAGTGAAAGCTTGCCTTGAAGCAAGGATGACTGACTCAGCACGTAACCTGTTTTCTGGATTCTAGGTACTGCTCTCTGCATTTCCTATATTAAATACAAAATCAGATTCTCATTATCTATTTGAAGTAATTCCATTACTCACCAGATGGCAAACAAGCAACAAACACATTTCCCAGAATAGTTTTAAAATCCAAAAGTGAAAGCAGTGCCTAGGGTCACAAGTGCTTGGTACATCTGGTCATTGAGAGAAACTTGGCTTTTAGCAGAGTGAAGGAAGTTTGGGTTTTTATGTACAGTTCTGTGTGTTTGTTCATCACTGCAGTGCATAGTTGTTTCACTTTCCTACATTCAATCTCCTTTCTTCTCGTAACAGTTCCTTTCACCCAAATGTTCCTAAGGAAATCGTAAATAGGCACGCACACACATACACACATGCTCAGTCCATTCTTTCCTTAATTTAGGTAATATTTATTAAATGCCTACCCCACGCTGTTCTGCTTATTGGGGTTACAGCAGTGAACAAATCAAGGAGTTCAGGTTTATGTAGTATGGATGGGCATGTGACCTGGCTTGTCCCTTAGCATAGTCTCTCCCCTAGATCATTCAATAACTGATTCAGAAATGTGCATATGTCTTAGTTGGGGCTTTCTAGAAGCAGAGCCTGAGGCCAAGATTCAGATGTAAGAAAGACTGGGAGTGCTCTTAGGAGAAACCTGTAAAAGTGAGAGAAGGAAGATTGAAAAGGAGAAAGACCAAGCAAAGACTTTGTGTCAAGTAAAGCCCAGACTTGGCTTGATTTTATATGGGGGTGGGGGTGGGGGTGAGGATTTGCCACTGTAACAAATTGCACAGCAGAGTTGTCTCTGCAGGAGTCAGGATGCAAGTGCCAGGAGGCATCCCTGGGCTAGGAAGCCTCCCAACAGCTGTGAGTGAAGCTGAGGGGTGTACCAGCTGATAAAGTGGATCTGGGTGGAGCACCAAAAGCATCTACTACAGCACATGTCCCAACCAGACTAATCTCAGAAAGAGAGATTCAATTCTGGAACTTCTGTTGGAAGCATGGGGAAAATATCTCTCGTTTTGTTCATTTTGAAGTTGGATTTATGCCTGCAGCTGCTAGAGCCCATGTGGGGAAGTGCCAACTGAGAGGAAACAAGAGTAGAGAAATGCAGACAGACATAGTATTGATGACATTGCTTGAGTCCTAGAATAGAGATGTACCAACAGGCACATGGCCATGGCTGCAGGTCACGTCCAGTCAAGCAGAGTGCAAAAGCTGTTGACCCTCAGGGGCACCAATTTTTAAAAAGAGAACTTAAGAGGTCAGCAGAAGATGGTAGCATAGAGAGGAGTGGAAGTTAATTAGTCCCCCTGGAGCAACTAATAAACAACCAGGAACAACTAGTAAATGATCTGGAATAACTGCTTGGGACAATCCTGACTGTCCACAGATCGTGCACCAGGGAGGAATGCCTGAGATTGCAGCATGAAATCTGTGAGTAGAAACTTTGGACCTGATCTGGAAGCCCCCTCCCCCATGGCAGCCTGAACTGCAAAGCCTCACTGTGATAGAGAGCAGCATTCTGAACAACTGAATATACCTCAGTCCAGCTCCAAGTGGGGTTTTAATTGGCAAACATGGACTGCTCAATGCAAGCTACAAATTCCCAACAAGAAGACAGAAACTTTTAGTGATGACTGATCTTGAAGAGCCAGGGGACTTTTCTGTCCTGGGAGGGGGAGCCCAGAGGACCAGGTGCTATCTCTGGCTGATGGGTGAAACTGGGGGCCATGGACTGGCCCTGAAAGGGGGCTTTCAGTCCCTTTATCTCTCTCTCAACCTGAGCGGCTCAGTGGAGAAAGCCTCAGCCATTTTCAGTTCACAGCACTCTGACCCAGACAAGGGTGGAGATAGCAGAATCAGAGAGACAAAGATCCTATTTAAATGCAGATGAAAACTCCCTAGAGGTTGTACCTTCCCTAAGAGGAAGGAGGTGGTGCCCCACTCCACTACCTGCCTTCCATTCAGAACCAGACCCCAGAGCCTGGGGGAAAAGAGCCGAAACAGAAACTAAGGAGGACACACCTCCTTACACCAGTCAGGAGCTATAGGCTGACAGGCACCATCTGCAGGGCAGGTTAGGAAAAGCACAGTGGCTTGAGGCCTCACAGGGTGTGTCAATCTTCTAAGACACACCTGCAGGGAAACCTTATATTAAATATTGCCCCCTTCTGGAACCTGAGCCCCTTCTGGTCTGGGAAAACCTGATTGGGGTAACCAAGGAAACCAGATGCCTAGACAACAGAAAACTACAACCTACACTAGGAAAAACGAAGTTATGGCCCAGTCAAAGGAACAAACTTTCACTTCAACTGAGATACAGGAATTTAAACAACTAATGCTAAATCAGTTCAAAAAGTTTGAAGCATATAATGAAAACACTGGGCAAACATAAGTTAGAAATCAAAAGTTCGAAAAAACAACTGGCAGAATCCATGGAAATGAAAGGCACAACAGAAGAGATGAAAGACACAATGGAGACATACAACAGCAGATCTCAAGAGGCAGAAAAAAACACTCAGGAACTGGAGAACAAGACACCTGAAAGCCTACACACAAAAGAACAGACAGAGAAACGAATGGAAAAATATGAGCAACACCTCCGGGAACTGAATGACTACACAAAATGCAGGAACATATGTGTCATGGGTGTCCCCAAGGAGAAGAGAAGGGAAAAGGGGCAGAAGCAATAATAGAGGAAATAATCAATGAAAATTTCCCATGTTTTATGAACGACATAAAATTACAGATTCAAGAAGCGCAGCATACCCCAAACAGAATAGATCTGACTAGGCCTACACCAAGACACTTAATAATCAGATTATCAAACATCAAAAACAAAGAGAGAATCCTGAAAGCAGCAAGAGAAAAGTGATCCATCACATACAAAGGAAGCTTGATAAAACTATGTGCGGATCTCTCAGCAGAAACCATGGAGGCAAGAAGGAAGTGGTGTGATATAAGCTACTGAAAGAGAAAAACCGCCAACCAAGAATCCTACATCTGGAAAAACTGTCCTTCAAATATGAGGGAGAGCTTAAAATATTCTCCAACAAACAGGCAATGGCAGAGTTTGTGAACAAGATACCCACCCTACAGGAAATACTAAAGGGAGCACTACAGACAGATAGGAAAAGACAAGAGCGAGAGGTTTGGAACACAATTTTGGGTGATGGTAGAACAGCAATGTAAGTACACTGAACAAAGATGACTGTGAGTATGGTTGAAAGAGGAAGGTTAGGAGCATGTGGGACACCAGAAGAAAAGAGGAAAGATAAAGACTGGAACTGTATAGCTCAGTGAAACCAAGAGTGCTCAACAATTGTGATAAAATGTGCAAATATGTTTTTTCATGAGGAAGAACAAATGAATGTCAACCTTGCAAGGTGTTAAAAATAGGGAGTTATTGGGGGGGAAATACAAGCAATGCAAACTAGAAAAAAAAAAAAAAAAGAGAGCTTAAGAAGAAGCACTCATGGAGGATGCTGAGGGGTCAGAGAAGTAGGAGCCAAAACTGAAGAAGAAGTCTTGCCCGTGACAGCAAGATGTTACAGAAATTCCTTTGAGGAATTAGTTTTGTGGAATATTTCCAAGTGGCCCTTTCCCCCCTTTTCCAGATCTCCTGGGCCTGTGAGGTAGACACGCCCATCTTTGCATCCAAGACATCACTGTCTTCTTGGAGACTTGCATAGCTCCCTGCTACCTGTTTCCCTATGTGATCCCATCTAACCCACCACAGTTGATTAGAATCAGTGGAAGCCGATCCAAAGGCAAACAAATCCTCTCTGGTTAATGTGAGTAGAGAGGTCCAGTAACAGTCCTGTGCCGGTTTGAAGGTATGTCCCCCAGAAAAAGCCATGTACTTTGATGTAATCTTGTGGAGCAGACATTTTAGTGCTGATTAGATTGGAATCCTGTGAGTATTTCCATGGAGATGTGACCCACACAACTGCAGGTGATAACTCTGACTAGATAATTTCCATGGAGGCGTGGCCCCACCCATTCAGGTGGGTTTTGATTACTGGAGCAGTATATAAGCTCAGACAGAAGGAGCAAGCTTGCTACAGTCAAGAGGGACACTTTGAAGAAAGCACAGGAGCTGCAGATGAGAGACAGTTTGAAAACAGACGTTGAAAGCAGACTTTTGCTCCGGAGAAGCTGAGAGAGGACAAATATCCCAAGTGCAACTAAGAGTGAGATTTTTGAGGAACTGCAGCCTCGAGAGGAACGTCCTGGGAGAAAGCCATTTTGAAACCAGAACTTTGGAGCAGTTGCCAGCCACGTGACTTCCCAGCTAACAGAGGTTTTCCGGACACCATTGGCCGTCCTCCAGTGAAGGTACCCAATTACTGATGTGTTACTTTGGACACTTTATAACCTTAAGACTGTAACTGTGTAACCAAATAAACCCCCTTTTATAAAAGTCAATCCATCTCTGGTGTTTTGCATTCCAGCAGCATCAGCAAACTAGAACAAGTCCCTCATGGACATTTTAATTAAAAATCCACATAGAGTATGGGCCTAAATAAGCCCAGAGATAAGCCGACACCATAGTCAGTAGGAAGCTGAAACAGTGGAAGAGGTACACTGGGAAAACAGAAGAAACTGGTCCTCACAGAGAAACAGGAAAATGGAGCAAATGCAAAAAGGAAAGCAGAGACCAAAAGTCATTCAACCTCATGAAAACTGGAGGGATAGCCTCACATCCTGACTTTGTAGTCCTATATGACCAGCATAGACTCATTTCCTACCCTCAAATGCTTAAGACATTGCCCATTGACCTCTTAGAATAATGTAGCACCCTTCATGTAAACTAACTCGAGTGCCTTCTGTCCTATTACCCATCCTGTCTGAAATATAGGATGAAATACCTATCATACCTATGTGGCTCATTAAGTGGATGTGTTACATTTGGACAGTACAGTAGATTGAATTATTGGCCCCATTCATTATCCCTGTCGTCATTCACACCCTTTGCTATGTGACTTTGCCATTCCTTTCATTAGAGGCAAAATGCACTTCTCTATCCCTTACTGTGGGCTCAGCTTTGTGACTTGCTTTGGCCAACAAGATGTTAGAGATATGATAGCAAAAGGGGCTTGAAATATGCCTGTGCATTTGGGCTTGTCTTCTTGCATCTCTGCCATTGTCATGAGAAGAACTGCCCCCAGGTAGCTACTGCCCCATGAGTCTGGGCCCCAAAGTGAAATATGTGGAGCAGACCTGAGCCATACTCATGAATAGTCAAGCCCAAGTGAACCCACAGTTTCAAGCAGAGTCACTCCACAAATCCAGCCTAGATCAGTCAACCCCCAGACACACAAGCAAGAATAAATGAATGTTGTTTTAAGCCATTGAATTTGGGATGGTTTGTTACACAGAATTATTATTGTGATTATAGTTCACTGATACCTATGTTGAGAATTCCTGGGGCATTCCAGCCTAGCAATGCTATGGTGCCCTTCCTACAGTTACTGAAACTTTGCTGACTCTCCTAATAGTTCATATATGGACCTGTGCTGTGGGCACAGGTTGTGTACAAAGCCTCACAGTATTCCAGCTGCTATGGGTCTTCACCGGAAACATGGACTTTGGTGGAAACATGAGCCTGACTCATGGCTCACTCTCCACCAAGGCTGGTGGAGTTTACCTATTGCAGATGCCGAATTTTGGAGCCTAACAGCAAACCTAGTGCCAGCTACCTTCTTTCTGCTGCAGCCAGCCCAACTCCTTGGTAACTTCTGTAATTCTCTAATCTGAAAATCAGATGGGCAACTTCCCTTGGGGACTTTTTCACCAGTCCTCCAAGGTCTATAATCCATTGGATTGGGGGATGAGGAAACCATTGTTGACTGTAGTGAAAGCAGTTTCTGTGGAGCAATGAGGGCAGAAGTCAAACTAATCAATTGAGGAAAATTGAGGAGAGAAAGAAGATAGCTGGGCATCAGCTCATCATTCCAAAACTTGCCCCTTGGCTTTCTGCTTCCACTGGCTGAGCTCTTTTCAGATTATTCTGCTTCTCACAACTCAACTTGATAATGTGTTCTACATTTTACAACGTGCTTCTTGTGCAAATAATCTCATTTAATTCTCACTTCTTCCAACGGAGAGTTAAGTAAGAAGACTACCAGACACTGGTAGGTAATTTATATAAATTTGTTTAATCCTCATATTAAGTCTTTAATAATGTATTGTAAAAGGTTATCTTACATCTTAAAAAGTTAAAGGGGGGATGAGTGATGGGCCCAGTATCACCCAGCTGGTTAATGGAAGAACTGAATCAGGACTCAGGTTCCCTAAATCCCAGTTAGTGTCCTTTCCTCTGCATACCAGTGCATATGTTCAATTCCCTTCAGCACATATTAGCTTAACCCAGCTAGGGGGGAACCCAGTAGTCATGGAATCCAATTCTCCTGCTTCAGAGGAGACATTATATGAGGTTAAGATGGCAGAAGAGTGAGAATTAGAAGCCAAACCTCATGACTCAAGTTGAAGGCATATTACAGAGCACCATGCTGGCCCAGATGTTGGAAGGGACTAAATTCTGCCAAGAAAAAAAGAAGGAGAGAATATTTATTTCACAAGTTCAGCCACACTGCAAGAGAAGCACAAGCAGAAACCCTGCTGGCGATTGTCCAATGCCTCCCGGTTTATGGAGCATTTTCACATCCGGGATATCCCTGGAGAATCCCATCAACCCTGGAGGTCACTGTGTCCTTTGCTCTCTGCCATTTCCTGAAGCCTCAGAGTGACAGAGTGTTCCACTCAAAACAGAAGTGGAACAGGATGAAGGCCAGCTTCTGAGCTAGATCTGTCAACTCTGCCTCCTGGCCACACGCAGGAGAGCAGCCCGGAGAGCCGCCCCTCCCGAGCCTGCAGCTGCACGTCATGAATGCAGGCTGAAGTGCACTCACTCAGAGCCGGTTGGCTCTGTGTTTCTTCTGTTTCAAGGAGCCAGCAGGCTGAGGACCAAAAGATCCCATTAAGGAAAATAAAACATATGCCTCTGCTCCTTTGCTGCTGTCGAGAAAACTGAGGAATTAACTATCAATGAATTTCTGGAACTGGACAAGGATTGTGCCAGAATCAAGAGCACAAAAGAAACTTCCAATTAAAAACAAATTACAAAATCCAAATTTAAAGAGACTGTAAAGTTTCAAGCTGTTGACCCATTGGCTATCTTGAAATGTTCCCTCTTCCTCCTCCTTACCCAAAAGTTTGAAAAGGTTATTTCTGAGACATATTCCCCAATTATTAGCAATATTTTTGTGGGAATAGTTAGCAATGCATTAAAAATTAGAATAGAACTTAGAAAATCTGAAGTTAGGAGGCTCCAACTATATTTTTCCTTTTCTAAAATATGATGCCAAAGTCCACCTCTTTCCATCCGGATAGCTGGGTGGTCCAGTTTTGTGAATGTCTGCTTTGTGAATGTCAAGGACATGGGATATACTACTCAGATCCCCTTTAATGCAGAATTATTGTCCCAGCTGCTGGAAGTGCTGTTGGCAGACAATCTTCCATCATCAGCCCCATCAGGGATTGTCTAATTTATAAGGTCACCTCACCCAAGGTCACAGTCTTTTGTATTTGGCCATACCGAGTGATTTAATAGAAGCAGCAAATAAAGGTCCAGCCATCTCAGCCCAACTTGGGACAACTCTGAAGAGCCCTTCTCATTCCAGAACTCCCTTTGAGGGCAGCCAAGACTGCTGAGTCTGCATTGCAGTTTGATTTCTTCCTCTGCTAACTCCTGCTTCCTTCCCCTCACTACTGCAGGAGTTGATCCCAAGGGCACTTCCTAATAAACATCCTGCACACTAAACTCTCAGAGTCTGTTTTCTGAAGCATACAACTTGAATACCTTAGTTTGCCAGTGCTATTGTAACAAAGTTCAAGAGACTAGTTGGCTTAAACAATAGAAATTTATTGTCTCACAGTTCTATAAGCTAGAAGTTTGAAATCTAGTTGTCAGCAGGGCCATGCTTGTTTGAAGTCTGCAGAACTTTGGTGGTGGCTTCCTGTCAATCCATGATGTCGCGTGGCTTGTGGCATAACTCAATCTCTGCCGCTATCACACAGCCATCTGTTTTACTCTCTCTCTCTCACTGTGTCCAAATTTTCTAGCCTTATATGGACATCAGTCATATTGAATTAGGACCCATATCTACTTTGGCTTATCTTAACTAATAATATCTCCAAAGATCCTACCTCCAAATAGGATCACATTTATGGGACCAGGACTTAGTACTTGAACATATCTTTTGGGGGGTCACAATTCAACCCACAACACTGAGCTATAAACCATTTCAATGTTTTTATAGTTGAACCTGTTAATCCTCAGCTTTACTGGACACACACACACACAAAAACACAAACCAACTGATGAGAAGCCAGTAGTGCTGAAGGCAGTTGGTTCCATTTTTTCTTTTCTTTTTAAAATTATCACACAGTGAAATTGACTTTTCTATGGTGTACAATTCTGTGAATTTAACATATGTACACATTTGTGTAACCATCATCACAATCAGGATACAAGACAATCCCATCACCCCCCCAAAACTCTTTCATGACATCTTTTATAGTCATACTGTCCCCCGACCCCTAATGCCTGGCAACCACTATCCTGTTTACCATTACTGTTAGTTGTGTCTTTTCAAGAATGTCATAAAATTGAATCATGCAATATGTAAATTTCTGAGACTTGCTTCTTTCAGTCAGAATAATGGCTTTGAGATTCATCCAAATTGTTGTGTGTATCAGTAATTCGTTCGTTTTCATTGCTGAGTGGCATTCCATTACAGGAATGTAAGACAGACTGTCTATTCACCTGTTGAAGGACATTTGAGTTTTTCCAACTTTAGGCAATTATGAATAGAGATGATACAAACATTGGTGTACAGGTTTTTGTGTGATCACATGTTTTCATTTCACTAGGCAGTGTTTCTCAACCTTTTTCCATTATGGGCCTTCTAAATCTTTTTAGACATTTTTCTCCTAATAGCTTCCCCCGCTATGAAATTTTAATACCACAGATACATTGCATATCTGTTTATGTACTATAAATAAATATATGTGTGTGTGCTTTATACTTCAAAAAAAGGAAGCCTTTTGTTTTCACACATGACTCTCCCCCTCCCCCAAACCTATTTTTGCCCCTTTAGGGGCAATATTCACCCCTATTAAGAATACAGGCTCTATGGTACATACCAGTGACAGTGATTGTAGAGTCATATGGAAAAGTATAAGTCTAACTTTATAAGAAACTGTCAAAATGTTTTCCTGGGTAGTGTACCATTTTGTATTCTTATCAGCAATGAGAGTTTCAGTTACTTTGCATTCTTATCAGCACTTGGTATTGTCAGTATTTTTTATTTTAGCCATTCTAATAGGTGTGTAGTGGTATCCCATGGTGGTTTTAATTTCCTTAATGGCTAGTGATATGGAATCTCTTTTCATGGACTTTTTTTGCCATCTGTGTATCCTCTTTGGTGAATTGTTTACTCAAACTTTTTGTGAATTTTTAAGTTGAGTTGTTTGTTTTCTTACTATTTAGTTTTGAGAGTTCTTTATATATTCTGGATATAAATCCTTTTTGGATATGTGATTCTCAAATATTTTCTCCCACTCTGTAGCTTCTTTTTTCATTCTCTCAGCCATGTCTCTCTCAGAGCAAATGCTTTTTTAACTTTTTATTTTGAAATAATCAGTGCATTTTAAATTTTGATGGTCTAATTTATCAATTTTTTAATGGATTGTGCTTTTGGTGTCATATCTAAGAACGCTTTGCCTAATTACAAGTCATAAAGATTTTCTCCTGCAGTTCTTCTAGAAGGTTTATAGTGTTCATTTTTCATCCAGATCTATGATCCATTTTGAATTAATTTTTGTGTAAAGTGTGAGACTAAATTTAAATTAATTTTAATTTTTTTTTGCCTAGGGATGTCCAGTTGTTCCAATACCATTTATTGAAAAGATTGTCCTTTCTTCATTGAATTGCTTTTCCACCTTTGTCAAAAAGCAAAGGGCCATATTCATATGAGTCTATTTCTGGCTCTCCATTCTATTCCATTTCTCTACATGTCTATCTCATTGCCAATATCAGACTATCTTGTAGCTTAAATAATGTCTTAAAATTGGGTAGTATAATCACTCTTTTTTTTTCAAAGTTGTTTTAGATATTACGTTTTCAATGAGTGGTTCTGGAACAACTGAATATCCATACACAAAAATATGAACTTGGATCCATACCTCACACCATACACAAAATTTGATTGAAGAGGGTCGTAGACCCAAATGTAGGATCAAAAACTATAAAATTTCTAAAAGGAAACGCAGGAGAAAATCTTTGTGATCTGGGTTAGGAAACAATTTCTTAGATATGGTATCAAAAGCACAATCCATTAAAGAAAAAAAGATAAATTGAATTTCATCATGGTTTTAACTTGCAGTTCCTTAATGATTAACATGTAGAGCATTTTTCACGTGCTCATTTATTTATATACCATCTTTAATGACGTGCTTGTTCAAATCTTTTGCCCAGTTTTTAAATTCAGCTTTTGTTTTCTTATAAAGTTTTGAGAGTACATTATATATTCTGGATACAGTTTCTTTATCTGACATGTGATTTGTAAATATTCCTTCCCATTCTATAGGTTGACTTTTCTCTTAATAGTATCTTTCAAAGAACTGAAGTTCTTAATTTTGATGAAATTCAATATACCAAGTGTTGGAAAGGGTGCAGAACAACTAGAACTCTCATACATTACTGTTGGGAATGTAAAATGGTACAGCCATTATGGAAACCAGTTTGATATTTTCTTATGGTGTTACATATACACTCATCAATTTGTAAAGTAATTTTCTATATAGAGAGAAGATAGGCAATTCAGTCTTTCATTAGTCAAAGTATTCAAAATCTATTTTTTTTTTTTAAAACCACTGGTAATTTAGAAAAGTTTCTTTCATATTTGCTACGCATTATTGATAATCTATTTTAAGTTTTTTGGGTTGTTGTTAAATTGGGAAAACCTCTAAGTTTCTTTCACATATGAAGTTTTAGTGTGCATAGATTAGTCTTAAATATTTTTTGAACTGATAACACTCACACATTGGCATTTTGTTGATGTCCTAGTTGTTGTGGCATATTTTGGGTTTTATATTGTTTTGTGCATATTGATATCTAGCATCAAATCAGCCAGAAATTAAATACAAAAATTCTGACAAATTCTATTTCTTGGAGGTTCCAACTAAAAAGGCTTAAAAATATATTAAGATTTATAACTGCAAATGTTGCATTATTAAGTATAGTCCCAACAGTCATGAATGAGAATAGAATTACTTGCTTACAATTTTCACATGTACTGATCGGTAAAATATTCCACAGACCGACTTCAGGATCTACCCATTTCAAACATCTTTCCACTACCCATATACTTCCACTGCCAGGTTCTATAGGCAACTTCATATCATGATTCATCCTCTAACCTCAAACTTTGATGTTACTCTGCAAGGTTAGTCAGCATAGTGGGCAATAATTTTTTTTTCCTGGGAGTCATTTCTAATCCAAGGCAGCAAATAAGAACTTACTACATATGGAACTGACTGAGGAGTACATAATACACTTCACTACATCCAAATGAAAAGTGTCCCCAGCTCAAATGTTCTTAAATCAAATCCCTAAAATGCCCCATGACCACTGCAACACCACACAACTCAGGAAGTGTAGCGTAGGAGAGTTGCCTGAAAAGAGACTGGAGTCTCTGACTTCTGCAAGGTTTAAAAAATACATGACTGGTTTCATGGTAAGTCTGCCTCTGCCATTGTGTGAGACTTGTCCCTGACACCATACAGAGCACCAGGTGGTCCTCTGACCTGTCTGCTCCTACTGCCTACCCATTTGCTGGTCTTTTCTCTGTCAGATCAATGCAAAATTCCACCAGAAGAGTATCAAAATCAATGGAAGTGTCAAGAATTTCTGTCCTTTGTCCCTGCGCATAGCCTCTTTCTGATTAGGTTTACCACAGTCTTCCTCTTGAGGTCTCTAGTTTGTATTCTGATCATCTCTCTGTAGCTTCATAAGAGAAAGTGACACCATTGACCATCACCCCAGTCATTGAAAGGGCACAGAAAAGAGGAGAGTCATGAAGGAGGCAGAGTCTGGGTCACCCAGGATGAGAAACCATGACAGAAACATAACAGCTTCTCAGGAGGAGGAGCTGGCTTGGTTTTAAAATATCATCTCTTTGTTATTTATTTTATTTTTATGTTAAATGTGTTCTTTGTAGAAAAAAAATGAGACTAGTGTAGGCAAGTTTAACCACCCCCCCTCCCCAAAGCCCTAATCTCTTACCCAAAGGTAATCAGTAACTGTGGTTAATGGTATCCTTGGTGTGTGTATTTGAAGGATTGGTTTTAAGGGAGAAATGATAACTCTAGTTTGAGACACATTAAGTTGAGGATAATGCTGAAATATTTTGGTGGTGTTTTTCCAAGAAACAGTTAGCTATTTTAAATAGGCAGTTGGAGAAATGAGAATTAATGAGGTAGTTCTGGGGCTTTATTTTTTTTTAAGTAGTGATGCTTCTTTTATTTACTTTTAATAGACTTTAAATTTTAGAACAATTATAGTTTTATAGAAAAACAACACAGAAAAGACAGAGTTCCATTTTCCCCCCAATCCACACACAACCGTTTTTCCTATCATTAACATTTTGCATTAGTGTGGTACATTTGTTTCAACTGATGAACCAGTATTGATGAATATATTATTAACTGAAATCTGTAGTTTACATTAGGGTTCACTTTTTGTGTTGTACAGTTCTATGTTTGTTTTAAACATTCTTATCGTGGTAACACATATACAACATAAAATTTTCCATTTTAACCACTTTCAAGTATTCAATTCAGTGACATTACTTACATTCACAATGTTGTGCTACAATCACTACCATCCATTATCAAAACACTTCCATCACTCCAAACAGATACTGTGTAACCATTAAGCGATAACTTCCCATTCACCCTTTCCCACCTTCGCCCCTGGTAACCTGTTATCTATTTCCTGTCTCAATGAATTTGCAAATTATAGCTATTTCATGTAAATGAGATCATACAATACTTTTCTTTTGTGCTGCCTTACTCCACTCAACAAATTCATGACGATATTTCCATACACTTTCTTTTAAGTCTTATGGATTTAGCTCTTTTATGTAGGTCACTGATCCTTTTTTTTTTTAATTCATTTTATTGAGATATATTCACATACCATGCAGTCATACAAAACAAATCGTACATTCGAATGTTCACAGTACCATTACATAGTTGTGCATTCATCACCAAAATCAATCCCTGACACCTTCATTACCACACACACAAAAATAACAGGAAGAATAATTAAAGTGAAAAAGAGCAATTAAAGTAAAAAAGAACACTGGGTGCCTTTGCTTGTTTGTTTGTTTGTTTTTTTCCATTCCCCATTTTTCTACTCATCCATCCATAAACTAGACAAAGGGGAGTGTGGTCCATATGGCTTTCCCAATCACATTGTCACCCCTCTTAAGCTGCATTTTTATTCAATCGTCTTCAAGATTCATGGGTTCTGGGTTGTAGTTTGATAGTTTCAGGTATCCACCACCAGCTACCCCAATTCATTAGAACCTGAAAAGGGTTGTCTATATCGTGCATAAGAGTGCCCACCAGAGTGACCTCTCAGCTCCTTTTGGAATCTCTCTGCCACTGAAGCTTATTTCATTTCCTTTTCACTTCCCCCTTCTGGTCAAGAAGATGTTCTCCATCCCACAATGCCGGGTCTACATTCCTCCCCAGGAGTCACATTCCACGTTGCCAGGGAGATTCGCAACCCTGGGTGTCTGATTCCATATAGGGGGGAGGGCAGTGATTTCACCTGCATTGATCCTTTTTGAGTTAATTTTTTATATATGGTGTGAGGAAGGGGTCCACATTCATTCTTTTGCATGTGGATGTTCAGTTTTCCCAGCACTATTTATTAAGGATACTATTCTTTCCCTCGAGTAGCCTTGGCACTTTTGTCAAAAATCAATTGGCCATAGATCTGAGAGTTTATTTCTGAACTCTCAATTCTCTCATTTCTGTTCCTTTGGTTTATATGTCTGTCCTTCTGCCAGTACCACACTGTTTTGATTACTGTAGCTTTGTAAAATGTTTTGAAATCAGAAATTGTGAGTCCTCCAACTTTGTTCTTTTTTCCAGATGGTTTTGACTATTTGGGTCCTCTTGTTCTTCCATATGAATTTGATGATCAGGTTTTCCATTTCTGTGAAGAGGTTTGTTGGAATTTTGGATTGGAATTGCATTGACTCTGTAAATTGCTTTGGTAGAATTGACATTTTAGCACAATTTAGTCTTTGAATCCATGGATGTGGAATAGCTTTCCATTTATTTAGGTCTTCTTTAATTTCTTACAGCAATGTTTTGTAGTTTCAGTATACAAATCTTCTACATCCTTGGTTAAATTTATTCCTAGAATTGTACAGAGTTTCTATTTGGGGTGATGAAGAAGTTTTTGTAATGAATGGTGCCATTGGTAGCACAACACTGTGAACATAATTAACAGCACTGAGTCATATATTTGAATGTGTTTAAAGGGGGGGATTTTAGCTTGCATATATTATTAGAAGAAAAATTTCTAAACAACAACATAGGACGGTACAACACAAACAGTGAACACTAACGTAAACCATGGAGTAGAGTTAATTGTACAATTATAATAATATTCTTTCATTAACTATAACAAAGGAACCACACTGATAGAAGTTGTTAATAGTAGAGGGGAGTATATGCATGGTTTTTCTGTAAACCTACAACTTATGTTTTATGTAATAAAAGAATTTGTACCCGGATATTTTATTCTTTTAGTTGCTGTTGTAAATGGAATTGTTTTCTTGATTTCTTTTTTGGATGGTTCATTGCTGATGTATAGAAACACAACTGATTTCTGTGTGCTGATTTTGTACCCTACAACTTTGCTGAATTCGTTTATTAGCTCTAGAAGCTCATAATAAACAGAGGCTAGAATTTGCACTGTCCCCTCAAAGATCCAGCCGACTGCCCCCCCCAAAAAGGGGGGAAAGGAAGGGAGGGAGGAAGAGGGGGGTAGGGAAAGGGAAACAGAGAGAGGAACGGGGGAGGGAAGGAAGGAAGGAAGGAAGGAAGGAAGGAAGGAGGAAGGAAAAGAAAAGAGAGAGAGAGAGGGAAAGGAAGGGAGGATAATCCAGTTTCCCTCCTCTCCAAGTGTCCCAGAAGATGCCACCCAGAAGCAGGAAGCGCTGCTGCCCATAGGGCTGAAACCAAGGCTAGCTTCTGTGCTGGTCGCCAGAGCAACCCAGCTTGCAACCCTGTCTTGCAAATTTTTGGAGGTCGAGGTTTCCTCTGCTGGCCCTGGCCCTCGCAGCCAGCTCCTATAGTCTCTGCCTCTGTTTCCACAGCCGCAAAGGTTTCCACAGCTGCAGAGGTTCCCACAGCCACCACCGTGGGGCAAAGGAATGGGGGGATGGTTCCTGGCTTGTGCATATCCTCACTTACCAAAGCTTAAAAGCTGGTAGCCTCTTCCTTGGTCTGACACTTCTGCGGTTCTTCCAAGTGTCCAGTCTCGTGCCAGAGTTAACACCCAGTTAATTCCAATCTCCTTTTCAGCTTATTTATTTTGTTCTGGTGGAGAAACAATCTGTAGACCGCCCTATTCCACCATTTTGCATTATGTGCTGTCTCTCTAGATATGGCCTCTTGACTTGGAGAAGTCAGCTTTGGTTTAAAAAAAAAAGCAGATTAACAAGAATCAGTGATAAACTATCACCAAATTACAGCTTTCTCTTCATAATTAGGAGGACTGAAAGTGATTTTATATGGGAATTTCTTTCTCTCTCAGTTTCAATGGGATTTCATGCCTTGTCTTTGAGCTTCCTAAAATCATCCCACATTCCATATTTGGGGAAACACTGGGCTAGATATTTTGGGTGACATGCCACTACTTGCTCCAGGACACTTTCTTCACCTCTTCATACTTGTAAGTAGAGAGGGACAGGGATCCTTCTGGATGCTGGAGGAGGTGTGCAACTAGCTGGCCCAAACTAACACTTTCCAGGCACTGGTCGAGGTTGACCTTTGGATTTAATGAGCAATGTCAGAGACAATACATTTCTTATGGAATGACTATGGATTTTTATTAAAAATAATGTATGTTATGTTAATACCATTTGTAAAATTAAACTTAAATGGTTTCACCATTACAGCCATGTCCTCCTTCTGATGGCTGGGTCATGTGTTTCACACATCAATTTTGTTCCAGTTGTCTGTTGAGGGTTGAGTAACAGAGAAGACATTCTGTCCCTCTGTCTCCCTTTTATCTTTCTAATTAATTGCTTTCAGAAATGCAAACAGACACATTATCTAGTTTCTAGCTCCTTTATATTTATTGTGTAAACCTTGATTTAGCATATTTTTTGCTGTACAAACTCAAATATTTAAACCAACACAAATTAAAATGTACAAAGAGGAGTGGTGGGAAAGGGAATACTGATGATGAAGAATTGTGATAAAGCTCTGCTGTTCTTACCTCCTGTTTGTTTGGCATTTGGTCCAGCCTAGAAACCCAGTGTATCAGTGGACTGTTCTTGCTGTGGGCACTTGGAGCTTTCTCAAAGAAGTCTCCTCTTATTCTATCAGTTATTCAACTCAAGATAAAAAAGGGAAGAGCTCCATCATTTCAGAGAAAATTATTATTTATAATTGTCAAACACAAGATTGAACTACTAAAGTCACTGAAAGAACTGGCAATATTTAAGTCATGGTTCTAACTAGATCATGGCTTCAGCTAGAACATAACTCTGTTCCAGCCCAACAGAAGAGAGAGGAGGGGAGGGGAGGGGAGGGGAGATGAAAAGACAAGACAAGGCAAGAAAAGAAAAGAAAAAAGTCTGGTTTTTCTCTCGTGTTCCTCATCTCAGTAAATGTTATCACTGTCTATCAAGTTGTGCCAGTTAGAAATTCTGGAGTAATTCATATTCATTCAATCACCTTGTCATTTGGAGGTGACTTCACTGCCAAATCTTCTCTTGAAGGCATATACTCACTGATATCTTCTCCACTACAATACTAGTCCAAACTACCTTCTGTTCTAGTCTGAACTACTTCGAGACTTCTTCCCACATCTTTTGTGATCTACCTTTAATCAATTCTCCACCCAACAGCTAGTAATTTTTTTTTATGGGTATCGCAGTTATTTACAAATATCGTAGACACACAAATTTTGTCAAACACTGTAAAAAAAGAAGTGGTTTCACATTATAATGGCCAAAACAACTATCTACCTTGCTCAAAGCAAATAAAAATAAAAACTCATTATGTAACTCCTGTCGTTTAAGACATCGTGACGGTATACAATAGATAGAATGGAAACTGTTGACCAAATTATACAGCAAATGTTTTCTAGACTGAGTGTAGGTCTTCAAAATAAAAAATCTGAAAAGATCATTCATAGGATTAATACAACAATGATAAACAGTGTCTAAAATAGTGGTGTTCATATGGGTGCCTAATTCATCAAAAACAATGCACTGAACTTTTGGCTAATAAGAAAAATAAATTACAAAGTATAATTAAATCCACATTTTAATGCAATCTTGAGACAAAATAAATAAGCATGCCTGGAGGCATGTGCTTAAAGACAAAGAAGGGACTGCATGGAAGGAGTAAGTGACAAGTTTATAAATGAAAGATGAGTATGAGATTTGATCAATATAATTATCTTTCTAGGCAGTCCTTTTGTTTTAACTCTTCTTGAAAATTCTGGCTAGTATCATGTGATAAAGTACACCTGTGTCTTTATGGCTTAAAACAAAGCATACTTGAAAAGCGGAATGGATTTCCTTTTATTTAGAACCATCACTTTGTTCATATACAGGCACTTCAAAAGACTGTGGAGGCAAAGCACCTGACCCATCCTCTCCAAACTATTTTTCAATCATCACAATTATGCTAAAAAGTAGGAAAATTCCAGAAAACCAGCAAAGTTGAATACAAGAGACTAATGTACACAGAGGGCAATAGAGTGACTCAGTTTTTATTGCTGGGGATCTTTTTTTTAATCAAAGAGCTAAATAATTAATTTTAAAAACACCATTTTTAAAAGTTTCTGCTTTGAAGTTTTCTGCTTAAGGTAAAATATAATCATTCAGCAGTAGGTTTCTGTGGGCTCTCCTTAGGCTTCAACCTTAATACACTGCAACGAGGTTCACATTTATTTCTTCTCCCTAACATATTTTTAAAAACTCCAACATACCTTGTTTCTCAAAGTATTCATTTCCTGCTGTCTAACACGCATTATAATCTGGAAGCATGAAGTTACATTATACAAATATTTTGCATTTTTAAAATAAGCACCTTTGCCACTTCTGCAACACTGCACTTCACATAGTGGTGCAACAAAAGAACTTGACCGCACTACTTATGATCCATTTTACCACTACCATCTGCAGAACCCATAGAGCTTTTTACTCAGTACCTCTGGGCAGTCACTGTACCATGAATTCACAGAATGTTAATATCAGTCATGAATAAGAGTACCATCAGTAATACTGAAATCAATGCAGATGTTACATAAAATATGAACTTCTCAAGGAGTAACTTTTAAATTATTTGGGCAACTGTTTTCTCTCTTGTATTATCCATTGAGGAGAACATTCCTGTTTAATTATGCTCTTACACAACTTACGAAAAACTAAATTAGATAGATAACTGGTTGACTTTTAAGAAACTGTACTGCTATCTACAACAGGAGAAGAGCTTCTGAAAAATATTCTACAGAACTGTATGGTCAATACCACCTCATCGGTCCAGTCCATTCATTGATGGGCAAAGTACTCACATCTTGACAAAACTTTAAAGCTTCCATAAAAGTTAAATTAGAAAAAAAATGAATGTAAGTTAACCACAAAATGAAGTAAGAAGATACAAAATATTTGTCTTTAAGAGTGAGTCCTTGAAAATATATGTGGCTACAGAGATGATTTTAATCACAAGACAGCAGATGAATACATAAGTAACTCTCCACAATCTGTTCATATCCGGAGTCATTTGTAGCCCTAAATGGTTTTCCTTTTCCTTCGTTTTAAAAAACAGCAGCACTTGGTTTCATCCAGCACTTCTACTTCTATAGGGGCTGTGTTGGGCACATTTACATGTCCTGCATCTGTGTTTAACTCCCCATTTGTAGAACTTACAACCTGGTTTTTGGATTCTTGCATCTTATCTCTGTGTTGATGCCCTTCTCTGACAACAGAGCAGGATCTTGCTGAACTGCACCCACTGAAATAGGCAACTGTTTACCCATCCAGTCATAACCATAATCAAACATATATCCTTTTTGATCAAATAAGTCAGTAAAAAGTTTTCTTATGTAGTCACAGTCTGGTTTTTCAAAAAAATCTAATCTTCTTACATAATGAAGATATGTTGCCATTTCTTCTGGGAAGTTTTCACATAGTACTTCTCTTGGTGTGGCTTGTTTTGAATCTCCAATTTTCTGATACCTCTCTTTTAATGTGTCAGTCTTTAAGCCTTGGCAAGGAAGACTTCCTCTCAGAAAATACATAAACAGGTGACCTAAAGCTTCTAAATCATCCCTTCTACTTTGTTCTCAAAGGATGTTGTGAAGCATAAATAGACATCTGATATATAACATCTGGCACAAAGTAATCACAGTCTGAAGCAGCATCCCACCCCACCCCTTCGCTAGTAATCTTTTCAAAGTGCAAATCTGATCTGATCACTCTCCTGTTTACAATCCATTTATTGCTTCCCATTGTTCTTAGAATAAAGATCAAAATGAAACTTACAGATATGGACAGGTTCACTCCTAATACCTACCAGCCTGGGACAAGAATACAAATGGAGGCCCACACATCAAATTTCTAAATATTTAAGGTTTACAAAACAAGTTGATGAATAGGTTAAAAAAAAAAGTAATATCCTCATATCTTGACAAATAAATCTTCATGACTCCTTGGAAGGCCATGTTTGCATTTAGTATTCTCAGACATTCTTAGAGCTGAACTCTAAGCCCTGACTCTCCTCACTTTTCTTCCCACCCCAAGTTCCACCTGACACCACTGGGGGCCTCATATGCATTGTGTGGTCACCCAAATCTGCATGTTCCACATCTTTGGTAAGTGTCTGCTCCTTGGACACCATTTGGGCCCAGTGATGTGCACACCAGTAACTAGGTCCATACTCAAGAGGACAGACCAGGGAAGAGGCTTACACAGGCCCTGAAGTAGGATCGGGGCATTTGGACAGGGAATTTCAGGGTACCCAGTGTCAGTCCAGAAAGAACAGGCTCAGGTGGGCATGTCCCTTTGACCCCGAGGATTCCTCATACCCTGGGAAGGACCAAGGTAGACCCAAGGCTGTTTTGTGCATTCTCCTATGGCTTTCTGCATTCTATTCACACTGGCCCTTTTAAAGACCTTGAATGCTCCAAGATCCCTTCTGATGAGAATTCAAAAGCGAGTCCTCGCCTGATGAACACAGAGTCAATCAGTAGACACTGGGATTTTGAGAAGAGAAAACGTTTATTTAGCAAAGGCTAGCCTTGCAAAGACAGGAGGATAGTATTTTCCTCAGCTCTGTCTCCCTGAACTGGAAAGCTGAGGGATATTTATTGGTTCAAACAAAGGGAGGTAGGGATAGGGATGTTAGGGTTATTGGCACATTGGGATTGGCTGGTAAATATTCAAATTACAAATTGGCTATCACTTTTGGCTATGTCTACATTTAAATTAGGGATCACTAGTTAGTTATTAGCATTGGCTGATGGGTTCTGTTATCTTGAGGAGTGGGCTTGTGATGCTGCAAGAATTTATGGTGGTTGAATCTCTTGCTTTTTTTTTTTAGGTCCGGTGTTTCTCTTTCCTGTTGTTTCTACCCACTTTGATTTCTCTCGTAGGGTATTTTATGTTCCGGGGTCATTTTAAGTTCAAGTTTGTTTCAGTGCATGTTCTCAGCATTAGAGAAACAAGGCATCTGGGCTACAGTTCAGTGAGTTACAACAGTTACAGATATTTGCTTCTTTCTGATATATTGATAATTACAATGTATCAGAAAGTTAGGAAGAATTTAGATGATGATTCAATAACTATAATTTTATTTGTTGGCACTCTGTTACAGTCTCAACCTAAGAACCATTTCTTTGAGGTTGCCTTTCTGGCAAGCTACACTACACACTCATCAGATGTCCCAGTTATGTGGCTTCATAAAATCTGGTACTCTTTCATAGTACTTATAACAATTATTAAAGAATAGTTATTATATACCTAGTCATTCTATAATCAGTTGTTTAACATATAAGTAGTTATTATGTAATTAACTGTTTAATACCTTTGCCCCCTGGTAGAACATAAATCTCTAAGAGAGCAGAGACTGTCTGTCTTGTTTACCATTGTTTCCCCAACACCCAACATGGTACTTCACATGTAACGGGCCCTGAAATATATTTGTTAAATGAATGAAAGCATGACTATGGAAACTGCTCCACTCCCAGAGTTCTCTCTGCCTTCTATTAGAACAAAAATCTCTTCTTCATGACTCACAATTTGTTTTGGTTTTAGCCTCTGCAGATTCTTTGAGCCTTATTCTTTCTAGTGAGAGGCTTCATGGACTTTGGTCTCATGATCCCTTTCCAGTTCTAGATATCTGCTTATGGCACTTGCTTCCAGAGGCCATTCATTTAAAAAGACCGTTCAATGTCATTTAAAAAAAGTTAGTGTAAGAGACCTTAGCGAGTGATCTCGCTGCCCTCACGCCTACGTGCGACCTGACTCCCAGGGGTGTAAATCTCCCTGGCAACGCAGGATATGACTCCCAGGGATGAATGTGGACCTGGCATCGTGGGATTGAGAACATCTTCTTGACCAAAAGGGGATGGGAAATGAAACGAAATAAAGCTTCAGTGGCTGAGAGATTTCAAATGGAGTCGACAGGTTACTCTGTTGGACATTCTTACGCATTATATAGATAACACTTTTTAGGTTTTAATATATTGGAATAGCTAGAAGTAAATACCTGAAACTACCAAACTCCAACCCAGTAGCCTTGACTCTTGAAGATGATTGTGTAACAATGTAGCTTGCAAGGGGTGACAATGTGACTGTGAAAACCTTGTGGATCCCACTCCTTTTATCCAGTGTGTGGATGGATGAGTAGAAAAATGGGGACAAAACCTAAAGGAAAAATAGGGTAGTATGGGGGTGGTGGTGGTGATTTGGGTGTGCTTTTTTTATTTTTATTTTTTATTCTGATTCTGATTCTTTCTGGTGTAAGGAAAATGTTCAAAAATAGATTGGGGTGATGAATGTACAACTATCAGATGGTACTGTAAACAGTTGATTGTACACCATGAATGATTGTATGGTATGTGAATATATCTCAATAAAACTGAATTTAAAAAAAAGTTAGGTGTATATAGTTAAGAAAGAATCCCCAAACTCATTTGTTAGACAAAAAGGAAGGTGCAGGCCAATATTAATAGTAAAAAAATATTACTGGAAATATTTCTGGAAAGAGACATAAGAAATATTCACAAATATTTCTGGAAAGAGACATAAGAAACCTGAAAAATGTTTCCTATGGGCAAAGGTTTGGGGGTCTGGGATATGAGGAAGGCTTAGTTTCCCTTGTATTTGCCCTTAAACCATGTATACGTACATTATTTTTTAAATTATAAAAAGTTAAAAAAAAATTTTAAAGGGACTGCAATTCTAATATTCAGAAATATTCACTATTAACATTTTTATGGGTGTTTTTATTTTGGTAACATCTATATAACATAACATTTGCCCTTTTAACCATTTTTAACTATATAATTCAGTGGCATTAATTACATTTACAGTGTTGTGATTTCATCAACACCATCCATTACCAAAACTTTTTCATCACCCAAAACAAAAACTATGTATCCATTAAATAATAACTCTCCCCTCCTCCTTCTCTAGCTTCTGGAAACCTCTAATTTACTTTCTGTCTCT
This sequence comes from Choloepus didactylus, assembly GCF_015220235.1. Taxonomy (NCBI): domain Eukaryota; kingdom Metazoa; phylum Chordata; class Mammalia; order Pilosa; family Megalonychidae; genus Choloepus; species Choloepus didactylus. Next base: position 159,553,050 of record NC_051307.1, read on the forward strand.
ATGAATTTGCTTATTCTAGATATTTCATGTGAGTGGAATCATACAATATTTGTCCTTTTGTGTTTGGCTTATTTCATGTAGCATGATGTCGTCAAGGTCCATCCATGTTGGTGAATGTGTTAGAACTTCATTCCTCTTTATGGCTGACTAATATTCCATTGGATGTATATACCACAGCTTTGTTCATCCATTCATCTGTTGATGGACATTTGGGTTGTTTCCATCTTTTGGCTATTGTGAATTATGCCTCTATGTTCATCAGTGTTCAAGTATCTGTTTGAGAACTTGCTTTCAGTTCTTTTAGGTATATACCCAGGAGTGCAATTGCCAAGTCATATGGTAATTCTATTTTTAACTTTTTAAGGAGTTGCCAAGCTTTGTCTACAGTGGCACTGTTAATATTCTGATACATCTTCTCCTAGTCTTTTTCTTTGTGGAGTATGCGTTTGTGTAAGTGTGTGTGTGTGTATATACATACATAGCCATGCATATATGTTGATAAGAAACAGTCCCCAAGACAATGTCAAAATTGGTATCAAACTGTATACACAATCTTGTATACCAATTTTTACCATTTACCATTTCATATTTTGACTTTTTCATGTCAGTGAATATTCTCTGAAAAGAAAATATTTTTAATGGCTATACTAATTTATACACACACACACATACATGTGTGTGCATCATTTATGTTGTTTTCTTTTTTGCTAATATAATTAAAGCTGTAATAAAAATATTTGATACATATCACTCCACTGACTTATTTAATTCCACTTTAAGTTATTTTCTTAGGATAAATTCCTAGAAATAGAATTAATAGAAATTAAGTCTTTATGTGTATGGCTCAATTATATTCCAGAAAGGTTATACTAATTTACTGTCCCAGTTATGTGACAGATTATTTACTATAAAGTTGATTTCCAAAATGAATCTAGTTTTGTTGCACTTTTTATTAAACATATAACAAATACTAAATATATTAATTGTATATGCTAAATATACTGAATATCAGAATATATAGGAAAGGTGTTCAAAGGAAAATAAAATTCACTATCCAGAGACAATTACTGTTAACACTAAGGTATTTATTCAGATTTTTCCCTCTTTTATATTAACCTGATTTTGTTTAACTTATTGTATCTTGTTGTTTTTTGACCCCCAAGGCATATTGTAGTGGGTAGCCAGGTACTTTGGAGGTACATCATCTTTTTTAATAGGTTACATAATAATCTATTGTCAGGATATACTATAAATGACTGTCACAGGTTGAGTCTTCTGGAAGCAGACTCTGAGATGAAGTTTAGCTTTCAGGACATTTATTAAGGAGTGCCCTTGGGATCAACATCTGTGGAAAGAAGAGGAAGGAAGCAGAATTGAGCAGAAGAAAAAGTTAAGTTGGGATGCAAACCTAATGATTGCTTCAGCTGACCTCCCTCTGGAGCTGGAATGACCCAGAAGAGTTGTCCCATGTTGCCCATGGTATTGATTTTGTTTTTTATCCTGGCATTGATTAATCATTGAATATGGGCCACCCTGTGAAGTAGTGTGCTTCTCTGCAGTAGGGGTTCAGCTTACTCTGGCTACCCACTGTCAGAGATAAGAGCCACTTTGTACACTACCCAGAAAACCCTCTAGTCTTCACTTATAACTCTTAATTTGTGATTAATCACTCTCAATTTTTCATAATCTCTTTCCAGTGTATCAATCTGACTAAGCAATAGCCACCCGGTTCCATTGTGCTGATAGTTACTATTTTCTCCACATTTATCAAATGCCTGATATATTACACCAGTTAGTATGTACTTTTCTGCTGGTATAGTAACCCAATTCATTCCCCAAGAAAGTTTGGGCTGGACTGCAATGTTGTGACAGGGGTCCTCATTGTCAAGCTTAGTCCCTGCTTTCTCAGACCCTGGTGCCAACTGTCATGGGAGGCTATCGCAGGAATTTGGTTTCCCAGGAAGCAGATTATGAAGCAGTGTTTAATAGGTGGGATGTTTACTAAGGAGTGCCCTTGGGAATGATGCTTGTGGAAGAGAGAGGAAGAAAGCAGGATTGGGTACAGAGAGAAATTGAGCTGTGATGCAGGCCCCACAGGAAGCTCTGGAGTTAGAATTGCTCTTCACAGCTGCCCCTAGTTGGTCTCTAAGATGGTGTGCTTGTTTGGATGTATTATATCCCCCAAAATGCCATGTTCTTTGATGCAACTTTGTGGGGGCAGATGTATTAATGTTGATTAAATTGTAATTCTTTGATTGAGTGTTTCCATGGAGATGTGACCCATCCAACTGTAGGTGATAACTCTGATTAGATCATTTCCATGGAGGTATGGCCCCATCCATTCAGCTTGGGCCTTCGTTAGTTTACCAGAGCACTATATAAGCTCAGACAGAAGGAGTTCACTGCTAGCTGCAGATGAGAGACGGTTTGAAGACGGCCGTTGGAAGCATTTTGCTCCAGACTTTTGCTCTGGAGAAGCTAAGAGAGGACAAAGGCCCCAAGAGCAACTGAGAGTGACATTTTGAAGAGCAGCTACAGCCAAGAGGGACACTTTGAAGAATGCACAGAAGCTGAGAGAGTAGCTGCAGATGAGAAACAGTTTGAAGACAGCCATTGAAAGCAGACTCTTGCTCCGGAGAAGCTAAGAGAGGACAAATACCCCAAGAGCAACTGAGAGTGACATTTTGAAGAGGAGCTGCAGCCTAGAGAGGAACATCCTGGGAGAAAGTCATTTTGAAACCAGAACTTGGAGCAGACGCCAGCCATGTGCCTTCCCAGCTAACAGAGGTTTTCCGGATGCCATTGGCCATCCTCCAGTAAAGGTACCCTTCGTTGATGGACACTTTATGGCCTTAAGACTGTAATTTCATAACCAAATAAATTCCCTTTATGAAAAGCCAATCCATTTCTGGTGTTTTCCATTTCAGCAGCATTAGCAAACTAGAACAGATAGTCAGGCTCTTATACCCTCACTTTGATCAGTCATTGAAAGTGGGCCACCCTGGGAAGGAACCTGACCTTGGGCAAGTTTGCTCTCTGCAAATGCAGCAATCCTAAATGGATCAATGACTCTGCAAGCAGCATATCTGGCAGCTAGGAGAATTCCTTCAAGAGGGATCTGAGCAGCACATCACAATGTCCACCACAGGGGTAAAGCATTTAAATCTCTCGTTCCTTATGTTTTCATAGAGGGGAGAAAGTTTTATCTCCCTAAGAAGAAAAAGAATGAGGAGAACTCTTCAGTCTCTCTGAACCAAGCTTGAAAGTCTAAGTCCTTTCTGGGCTTTCTCTGTTTCTATGTTTTACTCTCTGTCTCCCCTGGTCTGTTTGCAGGACTCAATTAATTCTCTGTTTCTTCATGTTAGAAACTTACAGAGGCAGGCCCAAAATCCTGTGGGGAAGCCTGAGTTGTCCAGTTCTGCCTATAACTGTGTGATGAATTCATTTGTGGGTAGAGGTGAGACCATTAACAAGCCAATTTGCCAAACTGAACCTCTTTCTCTAACTTTTTACCAAAGCTAATTTTTATAAATTATATTTATCATGAAAATTTCAAACATGACCAAAAGACGAGGGAATAATACAATGAATGCACAAACATCCAGTGTCCAATTAAAAATATCAGGATTTTTATTCCAGCCAATATTTTTATTTCTTCCTATCTGATTTCAAAATCTTATTTTTCATTTGTTTCCACACTTGGGAAGGGAAGAAAATGGTGTCATTTTAAAGATTAAAGAAAAACAACAAACTTCACATAAAAATCTGTATTTGTGACCTCTCCCAAAAAAGAAAAAAGTAATAAAAGAAAATTAAGCAGCACTGATTTACACTGGGTATGAGCTCTCCAGTTTGTTGTAATCTCCACCCCTTCCTATGTGGTGGCCAAATGTCAATTTTCCACTCACTATAAGGCTTACCCTGTTGGTTTTATTACATCTAATTTCTTTTTTTCACCACTTACTTATGTTGCCTGTCTGGCTCTTGAAGGCATTTGAATTTTTAGCCCTTTCTCTATAGACTTATCCTTTTATGTCTACCTAAAGAACAAATCCAAAAGAAAATCAAATGTCTGACTGTTGATAGTAGCTTTACTACAATAGACAAAAACTGTGTCCAAATGTCCATGTTTTAGTTTCCTGGGCTGCTCAAGCGAATATCATGAAATGGTTTGGCCTAAACAATGGGAATATATTAGCTTGTGGTTTTGAGGCTAAAAGAAAGTCCAAATCAAAGTGCTCACATTTATCAAATGCCTGATACATCAGACCAGTTAGTATGTACTTTCCTCTTTGATGTCTGTGGTGTTCTGGGGCTGACTGCCAGTCAATTTCGGTCCTTAGTTTGTCACATGGCAAGGCACATGGTGGCATCTCCTGGTCTCTCTCTTTTTCTCTAGGTTCCACTGATTTCAGCATCTGCCTGCTTCTGCTATGGCTTTCTCTCTGAGTTTCATTCTGCCTGTAAAGGACTACAGTGATAGGATTAAGAACCATCCTGATTGAGGTGGGTAACTGAAGTAACCTAATCAAAAGGTCCTACTTAAAATGGGTTCACACCCACAGGTATGAATTAGATTTAAGAACAGGTTTTTCTGGGGTATATACAGCTTCAAACCACCACAGTCCACCAGCAGATAATGGATAAAATTATAGTACAATCATATAATGGAATACTACAGCAGCAATAATAAGGAATGAAAAATTGATACAGCATGGATGACTGAAAATAATTGTTGAGTGACAGAAACCAGACAAAAAGAGTACATACTATATAATTCCATTTATATAAAATTCTAGAAAATGCTATTAACCTATAGTGACAGAAAGCAGATGACTGGACAGAAAGTACGTGGTGGTTGCCTGGGGATGGGATGAATGGAGTGGAGGGGGATGGATGGATTACATAAGGGTATGAAGCAACATTTGGAGGTGATGAATATATTTATTATTTTGATTGTGGTGATGGTTTCATGGGTGTATATATATGTCATAGCTCATCAAATTGTACACTTTAAAAATGTGCAGTTTATAATATGTAGATCATACCTCAAAAAGCTGTACAAAAAAGAGCAGTGTCTGGCATATATAGTAGGAAGGACTCAATGTATATTTATTTAGGTGTCAACGACAAAGCTGTTTATATTCATTTTTTATTCATTGCTTGCTTGCATTTATTCTGAAAACAAAATTTACAAATATGACCCTGATAACTTAGGTGGTTTTTAAATTTTCATTATTTGAAATGTCATAACATTAAGAATAGGGAGAAAGTCCTGAAAGCTTCTAGAAATGGGTAACAGTGGCTACCTCTGGGGAGAACTAAGATTCTAGGGGAAAAGAAAGGGCAAATAACTTTTCACTCTTCTCCATTCCACCTTTTTAAACTGATTTGAATATGTTCCCATAAAAGATTCTAACCAAGAGGTTATTTCCAGCTAATAAAGTAAATTAAATGTAAGTTTCAGGAGTAAGCTTTTGGTGGTATGAGGGGGATTATAAAATAAGACTATCTATTAAAAATAAGACCACACTTCTATTCAATTTATCAGTATTATTGAACTCCAGAACATGCTGGACAGTGCCTTGAGAGTTCTGATGGAAAACAAATTCAAATTCAGCTATACTGACCAAGCAGAATAAAGATGTTTTCAAATGCCCAAAGACTGAAAGTTTACCTCCTATTTTTTCATAGGTAGTTATTGAGGATTTTCTCCAGCAAACACAAAGATAAATCAGGAAAGAAGAGAGAGATTCTAGGAAAGCGTGGCTCTTACCTAGGAATGCAGTTAAAGAAACATCCTCAGGGGTGTAACGGAGGTAAAAGAGCAACTGGTCTAAATAGAGGCAGAAGGCCAAAAGTTTATTAGGGGCAGGTGCCAGTTATGCAAAAGAGAGCATCCCTATAAAAGGATACAGAGAATGGAAAAACTTGACATAATAAATTAGGTAAATATGCAGGGAAATAAAAAAAGGAAAAGCAATTTGAAACTCCAGGAAAAATCAAGCCATACAAGAAGTTTGTGGCCCAAACATGAAGCAAAAATATTTGGGCAACTGATAATAAGGGAAGCAAATACATTTGATCCTGATCCACATATTCTTTGAGTGGTCTTCAAGTGGTTTTGACAGTGGTACCATGGAGAAAATGTAATCCTGGCATGCTCCTTAGCCTGGTAGTTGGCTGTTGACTTTGAGTCAACCTATGGACAAAACACAGAAGACTTTTGACTGGGTTTAAGGGTGTTGGGTAGAAGATGAAAGAATTGCTGTATTAATGATCTCATCTTGCAAAGTGGGGAGTTGAAATACTTTCTAGAATTTTATACTGTATTATTTAAAGTTACAAAGAAAACTTACAAAGGAGCTAAAATTAATGTAACTATTAAACATTGGAGGAGCAGGTGTTAGCATAAATAATTAAATCCTATCTTTAAGAGCAGAGAGTCATTGCATAGTGTCTAATGCTGATATGTGCATTTTTCAAAATACTGAAGTAAGCATCACAAAAATAAAAATATGTAAAAGAAGTTGTCCCTGGTGAGTAGTCATGAAGGTAGAAAGGGTTAAGATAAGAGACTGTTGCTTTTCATCATAAGTTCTTCTGTGGCATTTGATTTATTACAATTAAATTTGCTTCCTTTGAAACAAATTTGTTTCTGTTGCCATGTGTGCATTTCTTTTTTTTAAAATTCCATTTTATTGAGATATATTCACATACCATGGAGTCATACAAAATAAAAAGTACATTCAATTGTTTACAGTACCATTATATAGTTGTACATTCATCACCAAAATTAATTTTTGACATTTTCATTACCACACACACAAAAACAATAAGAATAAAAATTAAAGTGAAAAAGAGCAATTAAAATAAAAAAGAACACTAGGTGCCTTTTTTTTTTTCTTCCTGCATTTCTCTAGTCATCCATCCATAAACTAGACAAAGGGGAGTATGGCTGATATGGCTTTCCCAATCACATTGTCACCCCTCATAAGCTACATTTTTATACAATTGTCTTCAAGATTCATGGGTTCTGGGTTGTAGCTTGATAATTTCAGGTATTTACTGCTAGCTATTCCAATTCATTAGAACCTAAAAAGGGTTGTCTATATTGTGTGTAAGAGTGCTCATCAGAGTGACCTCTCAGCTCCTTTTGGAATCTCTCTGCCACTGAAGCTTATTTCATTTCCTTTCACACCCCCCCTTTGGTCAAGAAGATGTTCTTCATCCCAGGATGCCGGGTCTAGATTCCTTGCCAGGGAGATTCACTCCCCTGGGTGTCTGATCCCATATAGGGGGGAGGGCAGGGATTTCAACCACCAAGTTGGCTTAGCTAGAGAGAGAGGGCCACATCTGAGCAACAAAGAGGCATTCGGGAGGAGGCTTTTAGGCACAATTATAGGCAGGCCTAGCCTCTCCTTTGCAGCAACACTCTTCCCAAGTGCAAGTCCCATGGTAGAGGGCTCAGCCCATCAAACCACCAGTCCCCTATGTCTGTGAGCATGTGTGCATTTCTTTGGAAAAAAAAAAAGAGGCTGGTTTCTCTGTCTACATGGAAACCATGTTTTAGACATCTATCCTGTAAAAGATGACTCCCCAAAGTGAGCTAGGCCTCATTTCAGGTCTTTTGAAATAAGCAATGAGGTGGAAATTCCAAGAATACCAAGAAATTTGGACTAAACAAATCATTCTACTGATCCCTAATTCTTCACCCCAAATATATATTTAACAAACCTTAGCTCCTACCCACACAAGCTCCAACCCTCTGCTTAAGAGATTTCTTTTTTTTGTCTGAGCAGTTCCGATCCTCCACTTTTTGGGGATAGGGTTTTACTTGCAACCAGGTGACCAAGTCTGGATCCCTCTCATTACCAATCTTGGGAAAGAATTGATTGCTCATGTTTAGAAGGAATTATAATCTTAGTATTAAAAAAGGGATGGGAAATATGGTTTAATCTTGTAGGTGGGCAACATGGCACATTATTGCCACCAGTTGGCAGCACACTTTAATTGCAAGAGTAGAAAATGGGATAAAAGTATTTATGGTTTTTGCAAAGATATAGCAATATAAGCAATAGCAAATGCCAACCAAGTGAAAAATTCGAAGGGAGAATACTTGATTTTAAAGAGAATAGAATGAGACAGTGGTTATAATTACTATGTTTATGGGATGTTTCAGATATTCATGAGATTTGTGAGGCAGTGAAAGAGAAGAGTGAGAAAGCATGATCAGAAGGCCTCCTTTTGGTTTAAAGATGCATTAACTCTACCTGGAACTCTGTAAAGGCGAAAGGGGGAGGAAGAATCATGAATCAAATGGTACTCCTCTCTGTGAAAGGAATACCATCATTAATGTCATCAAAACAAAAGTTGGCTGAACATCTTTGATAGTAAGCAGAGCTCTAAGCTCCATGGAATAACTGAAATGTTCTGCATGCTAACATTATCCAGAGATGAAAAAGTCACAAACTGTTACTTTGTGTTATAAAGCAAAGTTCTTCAAGTTACTGACTAATGTTACAGTTAACACATTTTCAGACATATTATCATTTGATACATATGCAAGGGGGAAAAAAAGAAAAGCAATTTAAAACTCCAGATAAAACAACACTATACAAGAATTCTTTTAAAATAAACTATAGTAACACTTTATGATGCATTTGAGCCTCTGTTCAATGTTAACCTACTGCCAAGATATTTGGAATCTTAAGAATTTCATGAAAGCAGAGGCTCCTGGGAAAACTTAATTCTGTAACAAAGTCAACATGATAGGGACCTATTGCTTTATCTTACCCAGGTAGCTAAAGGATGAATCAATCTGTCCTTTGTTTACTTACATTTATGATTGATCAGACCAGATAAGCTACTATGAAGAATTTGTAACAAAGTAGAGAGTAATTGGATAAAGATCACAGCATATCTTGATTGCCAGTTAAGTATTTAGATTATATTTTGTAAGCCTCAGGACCAGTGAAAAATTTTAATGTAGGCAAACAATGTTGCATTTTTTAAAGGGAGGTGAATGAAGGATAAAGACAATTTAGAAGGCTATTACAGTGGTTCTGATGTAAGGCAAAAATGGGATGTGGGTGAAAGTGAGGAAAGACCTGAGTAAGTGAAGAAAAAAGGAAGGGATCTGAATGAGGATACGGTGGGACTTGGTATTTTTGAAGGCGTCAAGTCTGGCCCTACAGTTTAGATCCTAGAAGGCTATGTTATTATTTACAAGCACTAGCCCAACCATAGACTGTGAGGGCAAAACAAGAACTTTTTAGATTACTATGAACTCAGAAAGTTGATTACCCATGCCCTTGGATGTAAAAATACATTTTTTCTAAAATTTTCTTAGCAAGATAAAAAACAATAACACTGATGGCATTTCTATATGTGTTAATTCATTTAATATTCATAACAACCCTATGAGGTAGGTAACATTATTTCCATTTTACAGTTAAGGAAACTGAGGCACAAAGAGCTTTGTCCAAGGTCACATAGCTAGTAAGTGGCAGGGCAGTCTGGTTCCAGAGTCCATGCTCTTTATCACTACACTGTCCTGAAATCATAATGATATTAAGAGAAATTAGGTAATTTGAATAAGACATAATTTTAAGTATTGAATGTTGAGCAAGTAGCTGAACATGCGAAACCTTAGATAAGGAAAAATCAGACCAAACAGTATTTTGGGGAAGATTTCTAAGAGAAACAATGTAGTAGAGAAGATGAGAGAACTAGGGGTTGAATCACGGGATGGAAGTGAGAGGAGGAGCTAGGAAAGAAATCAGAGGACTGATAAACCAAGTATGTGTAGAACCAAGGAAGTATCTTAAAAGAAAGGCAGAAAAGGTTTCAAGGAGGGGATGGAGATTGGGTGTGCAAAGAAAATGAGGAATGAGAAAAGGGTTTGGGAATTAGAACTCTGGTAACCTAAAAGTGTAGTTTCAGTTTGTTGCTAATGGGTCAGACTGATAAAAGAGTAAATTGGAAATGAAGATGGAACTGCTGCTTTTGAGAAATTTGACAGTGATTAGAAGGTACTATAACTGGAAGGAGTGGCAGCACTGATTTTTATTTTATTTTATTTTTTTTAAGAAACGGAAACTGTTGAAAAACAAAAAGAAGCCAGTGGATAAGAAGATATTGAAGATACAAGACCCTACAAAAGTAGTGGTGGAATGGGGAAGTGGGAAGGCATGAACTACATAGTCCAGGCAGCTTTGGAGAGATGGGAAGAGAGAATGGGTTAATTTGGTGAGAATTTCTGAGATCACAAGAAGTGGCTATAGATATTTTAAGGTGGAGAGAAAATCAAAGCGGAATTGGAGTCCTATACCATAAAGCCCAGGAAACCAGATGAAGTTACCTATTAGTATGGACTGGGACTGGCAACTTTAACGAAAAGGAAAGCTAAAAATAGTCTTTGAGGAGAATACGATGGAAGGTATAGTTGTCATTCCAGTTGTAGTTGTAGTTCACGAATTCATACCCAACTCGGTCGGCTGTTATCTCCAATGAAAAAAAGAAACCAGGAAGAGGATAATCTATTGGAGACTGGTCCCGAAACCTGTAAAAGGAATTGAGCGATTCTAAGGCAATAATGAATTAGAACTTGCTGTAGCGACGATAATTCAGTCATAAATGGGGCTGATCACCCGGGAGATTAAGGATTCAGGTTTGTAGTGAAAAACTATGAGCGGGTGAAAGGTAGGAGTCACAGCCACGGAGTTGAGTGGATGGTAGTGAGAAGGCTCAATGGAATATTTGGTCATCATCTTAAGTTGGTTATTTCTCTTTTGGCAGCTAGAAGAGTAGAATTCTTACGTCCATTTCAGAGCAACAGAGGGTATTCCCAGGCTGTGGGAGGAGTTTAATTCCGAGGCTGAGTCGATTGATTCTACACGCTTTTTTCACTAACTAGCCAATGCTGCCGCCTTATGCAATGCCGGCACAAGGAAAGGATTCGCTTTTTAGAGGCAGGGACGACGCCAATCGGCCCCGGACCGGCACTGTTACGTCTAGATCTGCGGCGAGGGAGATCCCAACTCTTTCTCGCAATCTTTCCACCTTCGCTTAGGAAAGCGCTTTACCAACAATAAATCGCTAAGCTCTCAAGGTTTCGCTAAACCCGGAGAGGCGGGAATGGCTGGTTTTGCGCCACCACTCCCTCCCGTTTCCCCTGCGCGCATTTCAAGCGGTGGGTGGGGGCGGCAGGAACCACGCGGGCCAGCAGGAGCGATCCAGCCCCGAGATTTGGGGAGGGGCCTCCGTGAAGGAGCCGGGAGCGGGTTACTTCCCCCGGTCTCGGAAAAGCTCCAAAAATGGCGGGCCGCAACTGGGTAAGCGACGTGCGCAGGCGCTGCAGTGGCCGTCCTTCCGCCCGCCTCCCGAGGCCCACAAACCCGCCACAGCGCCTCACCAAGAGGTATGCGCCGCCTGCGATTGGTTGAGCTGGGGGAGCGCTCCCTGTGTGGGCGGAGTCGCCACGCACCGGCCGCGTTTCCCGCGCCGCCAGTGCGCGTGCGCGCCCTCCTACAGGAAAACGTTTGCGCGCGCTCCCGCCGCGGCCAGAACTCGCGCTACAGCCCCCTCCCTTTTCCGGGCAGGCCCGTCCCGTCAGCGAGGTAGTAAGCACCACGGCCAGCAGAGGGCGGTCCGGAACCAAGTCTGCAGCGGCGCCATTGGCGTGTGGAAAATGCCACCAGATGGCGGGTTAGGATTGCAGCTCCGTTGAAGGCGCGGCCCCCGCTCCCGAACCCCCGGCGACCACCCCGTAAGAACCCCCCCACATCGGGAATAACACACCGGAGACTTTTGGGGGGAAACTGGGTCGACGGCCGGCGGCGCCCGTATGGGCAGCTGAGGTGAGCGCGGGCGGCGGCGGCGGCGGCGGGGGGCGGGAAAGGGGGAATGCGGCGGCAGCGGCGCGGGGGCTGGAAACGCCGATCCAAGATGGAGGCCGGGCGAGAGCGAGAGAGCGCGAGCGGGGAGCGGGCGGGCCCCGCGCGGGGGAGGGAGGCCGCGCGGGCCTGTGTGGGGCGCGGCGGCTGCGGGCCGTCTGGGCGCTGGGACTCGGGGAACGACTGTGAGCGCGGCGGCACCCAGGCTGCCTCGTCGCTCCTCACCCCTCCCATGGGCCCCGAAAATTGTGCCCCCGCCCGCCGTGGCATTACGGCGACAGGCGCGGAAGCCTTTGTGGCGCGCTCGGGCCCGCCGCCAAGCCCGCCCTCTGCACCCCCGCCCCCTGCCCGGGCTCTTGGGACTAGCCCGCGCCGGGAGGGGCCGGGTCGAGGTGGGCTGGTGCGGACGCCGTCCGCTGCTTGCCGATCTGCGTTTCTGCGGTGTTTTAGCGGCGTGTCGTCACATGACCACGAGCTCGCCTCAGCGGAGGGGCCTGGGGGTCGTTCGACGTGGTAGCCAGCCAAACCACTTCTTCGTGGGGTGGGGCAGGCGGGTGGGTGATTGGGGAAGAGCAGGCGTCGAAACTTGCCTTCCCAGCCATCTGCCCTTCCCGCCCCCGACGGAGGCCCCCTTGTGAAACGTGTCCAGGTTCGAGCGCTGCCCGGCTAGTTCGCCTATTCCCCGGGAGACGAGGCTAATAAAAAGTTGTTTTCCCTCCTTTCTCGGGGTGGGGGCGGGGTGACGAGCCGGGAAACTGGAGTGCCCGGAGTTGGACCTGGACCTGATTGGAAGGTCTGAACTGGGTGCTTCTTGAGTGCTGTAGGTACTAAGAAATGTTCAGGTATAAGAATTGTCACGTTGCCCCATCTACCCACATTTGAAGTGTTGTTGATTCTCCTCATTATTGCAGGGAATCGTGCCCCAGGCTTATAAATCATGAGATGGTTTTGTAAACTTATAAACTCAAAACAATAGCATTTGTCTGTGATGTTAGCGAATTGTTTGCTGTTAAAAGTTGTGAAGGTGATGAAAATAGCTTACTCCTTATCTTGGTTGTGCCTAGAAAGGACTATATTTTTCATCTTCTTAGCAAATACAGTGTTTGTGAAATATATGAATTGGTATAAAAAAACTGTTATTTGTAAATTTTCTAGAATTTGACTCCATTTAGTTTTCTATGCTTTTTTTTTTTTAAGGAAAATTGCAAATTCTGATGATGTAGCATTCTTTTAAATATACAGAACAGTGAAAATAAAAATGACTTGTTTATTGTATGAAGTTGTACTACGTTCTCATATTTGTAATGTAGGAGGAATTAAGAGTAAAAAAAACTGCACGAGGAGGAAACATTGATCTGGAAAGGTTATTGCTTTTGATTTTTAAGAATACTTAGAACATAAATTGCTTGTTATTTGAATAAAGTTCTAGAAAACCTACAGGTGTTTTGCTGGATTTTTTTGCTTTATATTTTCAAAGTGTACTTGGATTAAAGTAAATTTATTCAAGTGGTGTTGAATATGATAGAATGATCACCAATGATAATTTTTATAACCAAATTACTTTTGAGTGGATATTTCTCAGTATCCACTTTAGTTTTGATGTTCTGGCAAAACTAAGGGATATTTAAAGAGTTGTGAAATATGGAAAATTGTATTATGTGGTGATGCTTGTTATTAGGATTGCCTCTTTTCAGTTGAATAATACAATTACTGTTAATTTGAATTGATCTTTTATAGATTTAGCAGTAGGAAGTAGAGAGCCCCAGACTGGAGTTACTCTGAACATTCCATAAGGATTGTGATGTTTGGAATGTCACTCTATGTACTTTACTTTCCTCATCTCTGAAATGGTGGTGATTTCATATATGGTGGTTGTTTAACAAGATGTGAGTGAAAAATCACTTTATAATTGCTAAAACGGCATAAATTTTAAGTTGTAGTTTTTGTCTATGTCTTAATCTCAGAGCTGTGAAGAATGGTAATGTATTTGGGAACACAGTACATGCCCATTTCCCCTTTTTTCTTTGCTGCCTTGTTGTATGCCTTATTAATAAGACGTATTTTATATTGATGCATAACAAATTTCCACAAACTTAGGGACTTAAACACCCATGTCACAGTTTCTGTAGGTTAGAAGTCTGGATATGGGGTAGCTGGGTTCTCTGAAATCAAGGTTATCTATGGCTGCAGGTATCATCTGAGGCTTGGGTTCTTTTCCAAGGTCACTGCTCCTTGTGGCTGTATGACTGAGATCCCAGTCTTCTTGCTAGCCATTGGTGAAGGACTGCTCTCAGCTCCTAGGGGCCACCCCAGTTCCCTTGACGTGACTTCGTAGATGGTTCACAACATAGCTGTTTGCTTTCATCCAGGCCTCTGTTTCTGACCTATAGACCTTTTAAGATCCTATTTTAAAGAACTCACCTGATTAGATCAGGCTCAGGTAGGGTATTCTCCCTTTTGATTAACTCAAATGATTAGACACCTTAATTACATATAAAAATATCCCCTTTGAAATAGAACGTAATTGTGGGACTGATAATCCCATTGTATCCACAGCTCTCTCCCACACTCAAGGGGAGGGGATAATACAAGGATGTAGGTCACTGGGGGCTCTTAGCATTCTGCCTGCCATGGGGAAAAGAAGTATCTTCACATTTGTCTCTTTAGAATCTATAGAAAAGATCATGTCATCTGCAAACAGAGGTAGTTTTGCTTCTTGCCTCACTCTGGATACCTTATATTTCTTTTTCTTTCCTAATTGCCCTTGCTAGAACTTTTCTGCTCGAGTATATTGTTGATACAAGTGGCAAGAGTGGGTATCCTTGTCCTTTTCCTGATCTTAGGGGGAAAGCATCAAGTATGATGCTTGAGGATTGTTTCTTGTAGATGCCCTTATCAGGTTGAGGAAGTTCCCTTTTCCTAGTTTGCTGAGTGTTTTTATCATGAAAAGGTGTTAGATTTGGCAAAATGCTTTTTTTGTCTGTCTATTGAGGTGATTGTGTGCCTTTTGTTTTTTATTCTGTTGATATGATGTTATTATATTAATTGATTTTTGGGTGTTAAATGAACCTTGCATCCATGGACTAAATCCTACTTTGCCATAATGTGTTATATATATATTTAATGTTGCTGGATTTGGTTTGCTAGTGTTTTGTTGAGGATTTCTGTGTCCATAGTCATAAGAGATACTGGTCTGTAGTTTTCTTGTAATGTTTTTGCTTGAGGATAATATTGGCCTCATAGAACAAGTTGGGAAATGTTCCCTCTTCTTTTTTTGGAAGAGTTTGTGAAGAATTGGTGTAGTTTTCCATTGAATGTTTAGTAGGATTCAGCAGTGAAGTCATATGGGCCTGGGCTCTTTGTGAGTAGTTTTCTGTTTACAGATTCAGTATCTTGTTATAGGTCTATTCAGATTTTTTTTCTTCTTTTGTTAGATTCTGTAGTTGTAGCTTTCTAGGAATTTGTCCATTTCATCAAAGCTGTCTAATTTGTTGACATAAAATTTTTCATAATATTCTTTTTAAAAAAATATTTGTTTAGAATTTTATTTAAATTTCTTTTTTTTTTTACATTTTTATTGTGAAATATAACATATACTGAAAAGTGATAACTTTCAAAGTATGATTTAACAAGTAGGGAGCAGATTTCAAAGAATGTTACAGGTTACTGTTCCACAATTTCAGTTATTTCCTTATTGTGAAATATGTATACAGAAAGATGATAACTTTCAAATTACAATTTAGCAAGTAGCTATAGAGCAAATTTCAAAGAATGTTATGGGTTACAGTTCCACTATTTCAGTTACTTCCTTCTAGATATTTTAATACCCTAGGAACTAAAAAAATATATATAAAGATTCAGTGTTTGTAATCCTTTGTTAAATCCTATCTTGTCTGTTGCTACCCCTCCCTATTGTTTGATTACTTTCTCAATCTTCAGGGCAATGACCACCGTAACTTGTTCTTATTGAAAAAGGCGTGTTGACATTATGGGAAAGAGGGATGCATCTGGTTGATGTTCTTGAAGAGGCTATTGCCTCTGGGTTTTGGGACTTATCTGGCATAGGAACACTCTGGAGGATCTAAGTTTCTGAAAAATAAGCTTAGTGAGTGAAACTTTTATAGAGTCTCAGATAGGGACCTAGGTATTTAGTATTTTCAGGTCTATGTTGATTAGGGCTTAGTTTACTATGGCCATGTGTAATATCTAGCTGGAGCTTACATAAGAGTATTCTCCAGGATAGACTCTTGACTCTGTTTGAAATCTCTCAGCCCTTGAAACTGTATTTTGGTAACTTTCTTTTCCCCCTTTTTGTCAAGAAGTTATTCTCATTCCTGGGAGTTGTGTCCCAGGTTACCAGGGAGAATCACTCCCCTGGGAGTCATGTCCCACTTGGAGCGGGGGTGGCGGGGTGTTAATGATTTTATTTGCAGAATTGGGCTTAAGAGAGAGAAAGGCCACATTTGAGCAACAGAGGTTTTCTGGAAGTGACTCTTAGGCATAATTATAGGTAGGCTTAGTGTCCCCTTCACAGCCAAAAGTTTTAGAAGAGCAAGCCTCAATATTGAGGGCTTGACTTAAGTAGGGGGTTCCTAATTTCAAATAACAAATAATGCTGTCCATGATAAACAATTAGTATCTCACATTATCTTCACTTAGTTGTACAATCATTATCACTCTTAATTTTAAACAGTTATATAACCCCAAATACCCCAAAGCTCTTAATCAGGCCCTAATTATTTGTCCCTAGTGCTAGTGTGGTACTGGTAAGGTATTCCTATTAAATATAGTTGATAATACACAATAGGTAGTTTTCCCCATATAATTCTCTGTTGTTAACTCTTTGTACCAGTGTCTTACCTTAGAAGTAGATCATACAAGCACTTATTTATATTTGTAGTGCTAATCTGTGGGTTATATGCCTTTGAACAACCCCTTTCAATCATGTTTGCCTTCAATGAAGCACTGATATTTGTAATCCCATTAATGAACTATCTTCACCCCTGTCCATTCCTGTATTTTTAAGTTCACCCTCGTTAACATGTCTATACATATTAGGTAATCATTCCCCCTTCACTAGCTTCTGTTTATCTCTAGGTACCCTAATATTCTATTTTATAAGACACTAATTTTACATTGCTCAGGGAGTTCATATTGGTGATAACATATAGTATCTCTTCTTTTGTGTGTGACCTATTTCGGTCAGCATTATGTTTTCAAAGTTCATCCATATTTTCTTACTGCTGCATAGTATTCCGTCATAGGTATATAGCACATTTTGTTTATCACTTGTCTGTGGAAGGATGCTTGGATTGTTTCCATTTCTTGGCAATTGTGAACAATGCTGCTGTGAACTTTGGTGTGCAGATGTCTGTTTGTGTCACTGCTTTCAGGTCTTCTGGGTATATACCCAGAAGTGGAATGGCCGGATTGTAGAGTAACTTGCTATCTAGTTATCTGAGGAACCACCAAGCTGTCTTCCACAGTGGCTGTACCATTATACATTCCCACGAGCAGTGAATAAAAGGTCTGATTTCTCCACATCCTCTCCAGCATTTCTTGTTTCTTGTTTGTTTGATGGCAGCCATTCTTACTTGTTTGAGATGATATCGCATTGTGGTTTTGATTTGCATTTCTGTAATAGCTAGTGAAGATAAACATTTTTTCATGTGTTTTTTTAGCCATTTATATTTCCTCTTTGGAAAAATGTGTTTTCATATCTTTTGCTCATTTTATAATTGGCCTGTTTGTACTATCGTTGAGTTGTAGGCTTTCTTTATATATGCTGGATATCAGGTATATGGTTTCTAAATACTTTCTGCCTTTGAGTTGGTTGCCTCTTTACCTTGTTGATAAAATCCTTTGCGGCACAGACGCTTTTGATTGTAGGAGTTCCCGTTTATCTGTTTTTGTTGTTGTTGCTTTTGCTTTGGGTGTAAGGTCTAAGAAGCTGCCATGGTATTCTTTTATAATCCATTTTATTTCTGTAAGGTCAGTAGTAATGTCCCCTCTTCCATTTTCGATTCTAGTAATTTGAGACTAGTCTCTTTTTTTCCTTGGTCAAGCTAGCTAAAGGTTTGTCAATTTTGTTGACCCTTTCAAATAACCAACTTTTGGTTTCACTGATTTTTTTCTATTTTTCTATTCTCTATTTCATTGATTTCCTCACCAAACTTTATTATTTCCTTCCTTCTGCTTGCTTTAGGTTTACCTTGCTTTTTTCCTGTGTCTTAATGTGGATGATTAGATTATAGGTTTGAGATCTTCTTTCTTAACATAGACATTTACACCTATAAATTTTCCTCTAAGCACTGTTTTAGTTACATCCCATAAGTTTTGATATGTTGTGTCCTGTATCTTTACAATCTGGACATACAAGGAGAGGACATAGGCAGCGCAATAGCCCCACTTAATAAGATTTTTCTCACTTATTTTGTCTTTTTCTCACAGTTTTTCGTTTATCATATTTCTTTGTACCACAGTTTCTTAAATCAGTTAGAGGGACTTTTTAAGTGCCCTCCTCTATAAAAGCATTTGATTGCATTGAGGGAAAATTAAAAATAAAGAAAATAAAGAAGGAAGGCAGTGAGAAAGAGATTATATTACTCTCACCATTCCTTGATCCCTATGGTTTTACCTATTTTAGAGATGAGGTTGAATATCAGAGAAATTAAGGTATTTAAGTGCCTAAGATCATACTCCTGCTAAGTGGTAGTTGTATTTTCATATAACATACAGTGTGCTAGACTTACAGTTGCTGTGGTGTGATTGACCCAGCACCTTTTTTTTTTTTTGTTGTTGTTGTTTTAACTGTTCCAGTTTTATTTTATTTATTTTATTTATTTTTTATTTTTTAATTCAATTCAGTTTTATTGAAATACATTCACACACCATACAATCATCCATGGTATACAATCCAGTGTCCACAGTATGATAACATAGTTATACGTTCATCACCACAGTCTGTCTCTGAACATTTTCCTTACATCAGAAAGAACCAGAGCAAGAATAAAAAAGTGAAAAAAGAACACCCAAATCATCCCCCCCATCCCACCCCATTTGTCCTTTAGTTTTTATCCCCATTTTTCTACTTATCCATACACTAGATAAAGGGGGTGTGATCCACAAGGTCTTCACAATCACACTGTCACTCCTTGTAATCTACATTATTATATAATTGTCTTCAGGAGTCCAGACTGCTGGGTTGGAGTTTGGTAGTTTCAGGTATTTATTTGTAGCTATTCCAATACATTAAAACCTAAGAGGTGTTATCTATATAGTGCATAAGAATGTCCACCAGAGTGACCTCTCGACTCCATTTGAAATCTCTCAGCCACTGAAACTATTTCATCTCATTTTGCATCCCCTTTTTGGTCAAGAAGATACTGACCCAGCAACTTTTGAGGAAGGAATTCTTATGGAAAGGATACATACTTGAAAATGGCAGAGTAGGGGTATTACTGGTGGAACAAAGAAGGTAGCAGATGTTTGGTCATGGTATGTGGGATGGTTTAACAGTCCAAGAATCAAAATATTTTGAAGAGGAGGCAATGGGACAGTTTTAGGTAAGGATAGCAGGTGTTACATGATACAATCAAGAGTTTAAATTGTTAGGGAGATAACAGCTTAATTTCTTAGAGGTGATATTTAGTGGGGACTCAGTAAATTTCTGTCAGTTGAATAAAAATATGAGACTTAAGAATTTAGGTGATTCTTTCACTGTGACACCCCTTAGAGAAAAAAGACAGGAAGCAGAGACCTGAAAGGGTGGCTTTGCATAGGCCCCAGGATGAGATTATTCTTGAGGTAGGAAATAGGGTTGTGTCTGCAGAGAAGGGGAGGAGGTCAGTTTTCTGCAACTTCGGTAGTTTGGAAATCAGGAACCCAGCTTACTACTTTTAGTGCTGGTTGACAAACTTCATCTTACTGGGAAATGTGACTCCTTTGAAGTGAGCTCTAAGTAGGTCATAGGTAGATGAGTTGGTTTTATAGACTTTTTTTTTTTTTTTTTTTCATATACTAAACCCCTTATTACTTCCCTTGGGTTTTTCACCTCTTCTTCTGATTCTTTGTTCTTGCCAGTCAGTACTTGGATATCTCAATAGCTGCTTTATTTATAAAGTATATTCCTTTGTGCTATGGGCCTAAATTATGCACCAATTAGTTACCTCAGTGTCTATAGTTTTGCTGTAGTTTAGCAGCTGAAGCATTGGCTTTTAACATCTGCTGTTGGCTCACAGCTACAAAAACATTTTACGTTGTGACATTCATGAGCATACACATACAGTGGGAGTAAATGTTCCGTGAAACAGTGTTTGCCCTTTCTTTACGCAGTGCACTATATTTTATGATCTTTTTTATTTTTTTAAGCATATTGATTGAAACTCAACTGAGTATCCTTACTTACAGCAATGAACAGTTGAAAAGCCCTGAATTTTAATCTCATTGGTAATCAGGAAAGTGCAAAGTAGAGCCACATGAAGAAACAATTTCATTGTTATCAGAGTGGCAAATGGTAAAAAAGTGCGATAATACCAAGTTGGCAAGAAGGTGGAGAACTCACCAAAAGATGAGTGTAAATTTGTAGTCATTTTTGCAGAAGCATTTGTTCTTATCTAGTAAGTTGAAGATGCTTGTACCTTAAACTTAGCAGTTATACTCCTATCTTTATGTTCTTGATGAGAGAAATTCTTGTACTGGTATACCAGGCTGTGTGTACAAAATTGTTCGTAACAACCTTGTTTGCAATAGCCAAAATTTAGAAAATTTTTGGCTCCTCTGTGGTGAAATGGATTAAAAAATATGGTGATTTTCAAAAGTTGCAACAATCTTGATTCCTGGGATAACCTCGTTTGGTCAAGTGTATTATCTTTTTTATATGTTACTGATACTTTTAGGGATTTTGACATATTTCTTCCTGAGGGATATTAGTTTTATAGTTTCATTTTGGCATTAAGATTATGATGGCCTCATAAAATGAGTTGGGGGATGTTTCCTTATTTACTGGAGGAGTTTGTGTATGATTGGTATTATTTCTTCCTTGGATGTTTACTAGAATTCACCAGTTATACTATCTGGGCCTGGAATTTTCTTTATGGGGAGGTGTTTGATAAAAAATTTAAATTTAGTTTATTTGCTAGATATAGGGTTACTCAGATTTTCTTTTTCATCTTGTGTCAGTTTTGTTAAATTGTAATTTTTAAGAAATCTGTTCATTTCTCCTAATTTGTTGGCATAAAATTGTTTTTGAGATTCCTTAGTTAGCCTTACAATTTCTGTAGGATCTATAGTGATACCTCCCCTTTAATTCCTAGTATTGTTAAAGTGTTCCCTTTTTTCTTGATCATTCTAACTAGTACTTTATCAGTTTCGTTGACCTTTCCAAATAATCAGTTTTTGGCTTTGCTAATGTTTTTTATTTTTTGTCTTTATCTTGCTGATTTCTGCTCTTTATATTTTCCTTTTTTCCACTTTGCTCTTTTTCTAGCTTCATAAAATGGAAACTTAGGTCAAAGATTTAAAATCTTTCTTGTTTTCTGATATGTAAGTATTTAAAACTATAGATTTCCCTCAAAGCATTCCTGCATGCACAGATTTTGATTCGTTGTATTTTCATTATCATTCAGTTTGAAATAGTTTCTAATTTGCTTTGTGATTTCTTCTTTGACATGGGGATTATTTAAAAGTGTGTTAATTTTTAATATTTGGGTTAATCTGGATATCTTACTGTTATTGATTTCTGACATAATTCCATTTTGAGTTTAGAGCTTAAATGCTGCATGATTTTTAATCCACTTAAGTTTATTAAATTTATGGTCCATCATGTCTGTTTTGGTGAATGTACCTTTCATACTTGAAAAGAATATGTATCCCAAAATTGTTGAATATAGTATTCTGTAAATATAAATTAGATTAAAGTGGTTGATAGTATTTTTCAGATGACCTAGTTTTTACTGATTTTTTTTTCTTTTTGGTCTTTTTTTTATCAGTTGCTGAGACAGAACTTAAAATCTCCAACTATGACTGTGAAATTGTCTATTTCTCCTTTAATTCTCCCAGTTTCTGCCTCATGTTATTTGAAGCTCTGTTATTAGGTGCATACAGTTTATGATTGTTGTATCTTTTGATGAATGGGCTCTTATTGTTCTATCTTTTTATCTCTGTTAATATCTTTGTTTTGAAGTATACTTTATCTAATATCAATATAGCCACTCCTGCCTTCTTAAGCTTACTGTTTCCATAATATACTTTTTTCCATCTATTTTCTTAAAACTCCTTTTTGTTCTTAAATTGCACCTCTTTAAAGCAGCATATAGTTGAGTCTTGCTTTTTTGCCTATTTTGACAATTTGGAAGTAGAATCTCTGTTTCAGTTATAAAATGAACATTGATTATGTGCTAATGCCTGTCAAGAACTGATGGGTTTGAGATTTTATCCTACTTGTAGACTAACAGGTTAACTTGCCACAGTTTAACAGATGCTGGTAGAAGCCATGTGACCCCTGTGTCAGAGATGAAGGAAAAAATATTGCAGCAATAACAATAGCCATAGTATGGAAGTTTGCATCAGTTCTTGAGCTCCAGTTTGCACCAGGCAATGTGACGAGGTCTAAGTGGTGGGTTGCATTATAGGAGAGGAATCCCAAACTTAGGAAATTTGAATCTTTTACAGTGGGTGGTAAGTATGCCTGTCCTTAGCTCCAGAGAAAGACACTATCTTTCAAAAGTGTTCATTATACAAATAACCTTGAAAAGATAGTTCAGAACAAAGGCAGTCAGTGCCTGTGTTCTCAAGATATGCAGAAACGGGAAAGACCGACCCATGGAGAATTGTCTCCCTAAACTGCCAAATGCATTTTTCCAATTTCCCCTGTTATTGTGCTTAATTTTTTTCTTCTGTGACTTAAAATTTCCTACATGGCCTCAACTTAGCTTTCCAGGTTTATGTCTGCACTATGCTTCTTTATGGGATCTATGCTCTCATCAAACTGGATATGTTTACCCCCCCACCGCCTTTGTTCTGGTGTATATATGTGTGTAAGAAAACTCTTGTTGAGCATTTACTATGTAACAATAAACATTTTACAGTACCTCTATGAAATAAGTATTATGTTGGTATTACTCCTGTTTTACAGGTGAGAAACTAAAGCTTACAGAGTTAAATAAATTTCCCAAGATTGTGATTAGGGAGGGGCAAATGGTGGAGAAACTGTTGGACTATTCTGTTTCTTGAACTTGGTGGTAGTTATATGGGTGTCTGCTTTATAATCCTTTAAATTGTACATTTAGGTTTTATGTATTACACTGTTTAACTGATACAGCTTACAAAGAAAGGAAAAACGGATAAAACAAATACCAAGCTAGTATCTGTGGAATCTCTTTCCTTGTAACTTCAGCTAACGTTTGTCATACGCTGTATATATTACCTATTGGCATCATAAGCTATGGTAAGTACTGGTGTTCATAAGATACAGGTGTATATCTTATGTAATGTTATAGACCAGTTGTCCCAAGGCCACACAACTAATTAGTGATAGAGCCAGGGTTTGAAGCAGGGCTTAGTTTCAGAACCCAGACCCTAGATCTCTTAAAAGACTTTTTTTGTCTCAGCGTCATTTCTGGATGTTGAAATCCTTTGCATTTTGAAGTTGATTTTACTGAGATTTTGTTTTCTTCCCCATTCCACCATATAATAGTTGTGTGATCTTTAGTAGGACATTTAATTTCTGGAGGCCTCAGATGTCTCATCTCTGTGATGGGAGTACAGTTAAGAGTCTTTCAAAAAATATATTTGAGTGCCTATTCCATGTCTGGTTGTGGGTTTACAAAGGTGATAAACCTATAGGTTCTGCTCTTAAACAGCCTCTGTTCTATTGTGAGAGCTTAAAAACAAAGCAAGCAAACTTAACAAAAATACCCCAAATTACAAAATAAAGAAACTAACAGGAATAATACATGAAATAGTGTGTAGAGGTTAGGTTCAGGATACTTTGGAAGCATAAAGTGCAAAAGTAAGAAGAAATAATCTCTTTTTTGGTCTCCCCAAATAATAACTAGGTTATTTTTATATGTCAGGAAGTTACTAATATGAGTCAGAAGAGTTTTATCACAATTGTTGAGCACTCTTGGTTTCACTGGGCTATACAGTTCCAGTCTTTATCTTTCCTCTTTCCTTCTGGTGTCCCGCATGCTCCTAACCTTCCTTCTTCAAGCATACTCACAGTCATCTTTGTTCAGTGTACCCACATTGCTGTGCTACTATCTTCCAAAATTGTGTTCCATACTTCTCCTGTCTTTTCCTTTTGTTCTGTAGTGCTCCCTTTAGTGTTTCCTGTAGAGCAGATACCTTGTTCACAAACTCTGTCACTGTCTGTCAGAGAATATTTTAAGCTCTCCCTCATATTTGAAGGACAGTTTTGCCGGATATAGGATTCTTGGCTGGTGGTTTTTCTCTTTCAGTATCTTTAATATATCACACCACTTCCTTCTTGCCTCCATGATTTCTATTGAGAAATCTGCGCATAGTCTTGCAAGTTTCCTTTGTATGTGATGGATCACTTTTCTCTTGCTGCTTTCCAGACTCTGTCTTTGATGTTTGATAATCTGATCAAGTGTCTTCGCATAGGTCTGTTCTGTTTGGGGTACACTGTGCTTCTTGGATCTGTAATTTTATGTCTTTCGTAAGAGATGGGAAATTTTCATTGATTATTTCCTCTATTATTGCTTCTGCCCCTTTTCCCTTCTCTTCTCCTTTGGGGACACCCATGACACGTATGTTCCTGTGTTTTGTGTTGTCATTCGGTTCCTGGAGACATTGCTCATATTTTTCCATTCTTTTCTCTGTTCTTTTGTGTGTAGGCTTTCAGGTGTCTTGTTCTCCAGTTCTTGAGTGTGTTCTTCTGCCTCTTGAGATCTGCTGTTGTATGTCTCCATTGTGTCTTTCATCTCTTGTGTTTTGCCTTTCATTTCCATAGATTCTGCTCCTCGTTTTTTCAAACTTTCGATTTCTGCCTTGTTTGCCCAGTGTTTTCATTATATGCTTCATCTCTTTTGCCATATCTTCCCTAAACTTTTTGAATTGATTTAGTATTAGTTGTTTAAATTCCTGTATTTCAGTTGAAGTGTAAGTTTGTTCCTTTGACTTGGCCATAACTTCATTTTTCTTAGTGTAGGTTGTAGTTTTCTGTTGTCTAGGCATCTGGTTTTCTTGGTTACCCCAGTCAGATTCTTCTAGACCAGAATGGGCTCAGGTCTAGAAGGGGGCAATAGTATCCTTTTCCCAGAGGGTGTCTTAGTTGGTACACCCTGTGATGCCTCAAGTCACTGTGCTTTTCTGTCCAGGAGGTGGCACCTGTCAGCCTGTAGCTCCAGACTGGTGTAAGGAGTTGTGGCCCATGACTGTTTTCCCCCAGGCTCTGGGGTCTGGTTCTGAATGGAAGGTAGGTAGTAGAGCTTGGCCCCACCTTTTTCCTCTTAGAGAAGATGCACCCCCTGAGGTGATGTCATTTACATTTGAATAGTCTCTCTGCCTGTGCTATCTCCACCCTTTTCTGGGTCAGAGCACTGGGAACTGAAAATGGCTGAGGCTTTCTCCACTGAGCTGAAAAAGGGACAGAAATCACCTTTCAGGGTCAAGTCCGCGGCTCCTCAGTTTCACCCGTTGGCCAGAGAAAGCACCCGGTCCTCCATGTTATTTACTGGTTGTTCCTGGTTGTTTATTAGTTGCTCCATGGGGAGTAGTTAGCTTCCACTCCTCTCTGAACTGCCATCTTAGCTCTGCTATGTTCTGTTTTATTGTTACAGTCTAAATGAGCTTTTGGGAAGAATATGCTTTACTGTGTACTATGCAGTACTAATGATAGGTAAGAAGTTGATAAGTTCACAAATGAAGGAAGAGCTGTCACTGATAAATGACTAAGAAAGACAGTGTCCATTGTCCAAGAGTTTTTGGCACCAAATTCACACCTCCTGTGTCAAATTCTAAATTGACCCCCTCTTAGCTGTGTAAACTTGGGCAAGTTTTTAAAGCGTTCTTCTCTCACGGGTTGCTGTAGGGGTTAAAAATTCAGGTCTTAAAAATTAAACTGTATTATAGCATTGTACACAGACTCAACATTATTCTTAAAAAGGCGAGTGAGGTTATTAATCTAGGGAAATGGTGGGGTGTAACTTTCCAGAACCAAAAATTTTGATTAATTGGTTCTCATCAGTAGATACAGATACAGCTTGACAATGGCCAGAGGATGAGGTAGTCTGATTAATTGAAAGATGGGGGTTAATGTCATAGTTTTCTATTTTTTGTTAAGTATATTTAAAAAATTAGGCTCTTTTCCTTTTTTTTTAAAGAAAATATTGCATCCTGGAAAAAGATTGGAATGCTTCCCTGTTAATTGAGAAATTTTGATGTCCCTATCAGGATGATTATTTATGAGTATTAGTTTTGCATGTATGCTCCTGCAGATAAAGGTAGTAGGAATGAATCTTTACCAGTGGTAAAACATGTCTGGGAAGGTACCTCTTTGAGTAAGTTCTTAGACAAAATAAGATAATAGATGATTGCTTTTTCCTCCTGTAAAAATGGGGTACAGCATATAAAATCCTGGTTAATAATGGGCTTTTATTTTTATTTAAAGGATGGATGTTTAAATTTTATTTTATAAATATAAAGGGGGTAAGTTACAGGTGAGAGAAATTAGTTTAAGAAGAGACCGGAGTTTTAATTATAGCTCTACCTCTAACTAGCATTTTGTCTTTGAGGAATTACTTCTCTGGGCCTTAATTTCTTTATCTATAAAATTAGTGTGTTGGGCCAGATAACTGGTTTCCAAGATTCCTGTCTAGTCCCTGTTGACATAATCATAAAATCAACTCTGAATCAGGCAGCGCAGATTGTTTTCCTCAGTTTCAGAAGACTTAAGTGTGATGTCAGTAGGCTCTTTTTGTCTCCGCTGCTCCCCACTGGCTTTTAGAATAATTGATGCATTCCCCTGACTGGTAAATATACAGACCAAATACAGTATTGATCTTTAGATAGCAATTACAGGTTTTGGTGCCTGGTATATGTGTGTGTGTGTATGTGTATTTATTTGGTGAAAAAGAACTAGATTAGAAAATTTTTCCATGTAATTTTTGTTCAGCTTGATTCACTCATTTATTTATTGACCACCCCCAAGAAGCTGTACACTGTGGATATAAAGACATTAAAGCAAAGTTCTTGCCTTCCTGAAGTGCAGAGGAGGTGTGTCAAGACTCAGCTCAGGTGGTACCTTTTCTAATAGCCTGATTGCCCTTCCTTCATATGACAGTTCTAAGCTTCCTGAGAAACCACCAAGCTGCCTTCCAGAGTGGTTGCATCATTCTGCATTCCCACCAGCCTTGAATAAGTGTACCTCTTTCTCTACGTCCTCTCCAGCACTTGAAATTTTTTTTTTTTGATAATGGCCATTCTAATAGCTGTGAGATGATATCTCATTGTGTTTTTGATTTGCATTTGCCTAATTGCTAGTGAAGTTGAGCATCTTTTCATATGTTTTTAAGCCATTTGATATACAGAATACTTACAGAAACTTAGGATGTTACAAGGAATTTAAGAGTTCTTGGCTCAGGTCCTGGACCCTAGGATAAATATTGTCTCAGCTGCTCTGTATGGAGAAGTGAGGTCTTCTCTGCACAGCTGCCCCCACGGGCCAGGAACCTGGGTCCCCCATGGTGGGGACTCCACTCCTCTGCGTGCCGGCCCTGCAGGTCCTGTCACTGAGGATCCAGGAGAGGAGTGACCTTGATGAAGTGGCTCTCTGCAGCTGAGGTGGCTCTTTGCCTCTGAGGCAAACCCTGGAAGACCTGATGGCTGGGGACTGCCTGCTGACCACTCCCCACACAGCTGGACAGGACGGCCTTCCTTGAAGGGGAATCTGGACAGTGTCTCTGTCTCTACCACATCCTGCCATCTTGGTGGGGACTACCCAGCCTAAGGAGGCTCCCACTCTTGTCATTCAGGGGAGACGCTGGTGAGCAAACAGCAGAGAAAGTGCACAGCACACACCCAGAAAAGCCAACCCAATCTTCTCTTTCTGAATTAGGAACAGAGCTGAGGATGATCAGGAGGTGTCTTGGTTTGTCAGGGCTGC
Source organism: Choloepus didactylus (assembly GCF_015220235.1). Classification (NCBI taxonomy): domain Eukaryota; kingdom Metazoa; phylum Chordata; class Mammalia; order Pilosa; family Megalonychidae; genus Choloepus; species Choloepus didactylus. The sequence continues at coordinate 159,581,073 of NC_051307.1, forward strand.
TCTGATAAATACCACACAGTGTTTTGCTTAAACAACAGGATTCATTGTCTCAAATTTTGGGAAGTTCAACATCAGAGGTATGAACAGGCCATACTTTTTCTAAAGTCTGTAGCATTCTGGTGATGTCTTTCTGGCAACCTTCTGTCACATGGCGATCTGTCTCTTTCTGTCTCCTCCTCTGATTTCTGCTTCTGTGACTAATTTTCTTTGTTTACGAGGACTTTAGCCATATTGGATTAAGGCCTACCCCCATTCTGTCTGGTTTAAGATCCTCTTTACAAATGGGTCCACGCCCATAGGACCCCGGCTTGGGCCCCGAACATGCTTTTTGTGGGGAACTTGATTCAGTCTCCAACAGGAGGTGAAGGTATCCAGCAACTAGAAGAGAAAGATTCAAATTAGCAATTAGAGCAGCTGACCTTGGGAACAGATAATCCAGGATCAATGTAATTAAAATTCTCAGAGAGACTCAAGGAGACATTGCATCTATTAAACAAGAGTGGGTTGCTATAAAAGAAAGAGAATGAAATACTCTTGTAACTTAATGGTTGCTAGGAAAAAAAAAAACACTCCGTAATGTATTTGGAAGATAAAGTAGTGGAAATTTGACAGAATATGGAGCATAAACAACAATACCACAAAAGGCAAAAAGGTAACATGAGGGAAATTATGAGAGGTTAGTGCCAGAGGGCAAAGCAACACCTACAATATTCTGAGGGAGACTTATGAAATATAACATATGTACAAAAAGGTAGTATCTTTCAAAGTATGATTTAACAAGTAGATATATCGGAAAATTTCAAAGTTGTTATGAGTTATAGTGCCGTAGTCTCAGTTATTTCTGTATTGTGAAATATAACATATATACCAAAATGTATAGCTTTAAATTACAATTTAACAGGTAGCTATAGAAAAAATTTCAAAGGATGCTATATGTTCTAGTTTGCTAATGCTGCTGGAATGCACAATACCAGATATGGATTGGCTTTTATAAAAGGGGGTTTATTTGGTTTCACAGTTACAGTTTTAAGGCCATAAAGTGTCCATCAATAAAGGGTACCTTCACTGGAGAAAGGCCATTGGCATCCAGAAGACCTCTGTTAGCTGGGAAGGCATGTGGCTGGTGTCTGTTCGCTCCTAGGTTGCGTTTCAAAATGGCGTTCTCCAGAATTTCTGCATCAGCTTCCAACGGCCATCTTCAAAATGTCTGTCTGAGCTCCAGCTAGCTGTGAGCTCCTTCTGTCTGAGCTTATATAGTGCTCGAGTAGGCTAAACAAGGCCCTTGCTGAATGGGCAGGGCCACACCTCCATGGAAATTACCCGGTCAGAGTTATCACCTACAGTTGGGTGGGTCACATCGACACTGAACCAGTAGGTTCCAATCCAATCCACACTAATATGTCTGCTCCATAAAAATGCATTAAAGAATATGGCTTTTTTCTGGGGGACATAAATATACAAACTGGCACACTATGTTATAGTTCCACCATTTCAGTTCTTTCCATCTAGCTGTTCTAATACCCAAGCAACTAAGAAAAAGAAAATTATATAAAGATTCAGTATTCATAATCCTTTGTTAAATTCCCTCTTGTCTGTTGCTACCCCTTCCTCTAGTTTAATCATGTAGCCGATCTTCAGGGATGTCTAGGCAGTGACCACACCATCCTAATCTGTTTGTGTTGAAAAGGGGTGTCAACTTTATGAGCAAAAGGGACACATCTAGTCGATGTTCTTGAAGAGGCTATTGGCTCTGGGTTTTGGGACTTAGCTGGCATAGGAGCACTCTGAAGGATTTAAGTTTCTGAAGAATAAAATTAGTGAGTGAAACTTTTATAGAGTCTCAGATAGGCATCCAGGTATTCTTTAAGGTTTTCGGAACTACTGTTGACTTGGGCTTATCACGTTGTGGTCATTTGGCATATCTAGGTGAAGCTTTCATGGGAGTACCCTGCAGGATACCCTCTTTGACTTTGTTTGAATTCTCTTAGCCACTAAAACCTGTTGCCTTTCTTTTCCCCCTTTTGGTAAAAAAAAAGGATTCTCAATCCCTCGATGGCAGGATCAGGCTCATTCCTGGAATCCATATCCCACGTTGCCAAGAAGGCTCATTTATCTTGGGAGTCCTGTTCCACTTTGGGGGGAGTGTGATGAATTTGTTTTCAGAGTTAGGCTTAGAGAGAGAAAGTCCACATTTGAGCAGCAAAAGAGGTTCTCAGGAGGTGACTCCCAGGCATAATTATAGGTAGGCTTAGCCTCCCCTTTAGAACCATAAGTTTCATCTGAGCAAGCCTCAATATAAATTATATATTATCAATATATAATTATAAAGTAGGAGGTTCCTAAATTCATTTAGCATATGTTATGTCCACGATAGTCCATCCATATCTCACATTATCATCACTTAGTTGTGTAATCCTCATCACTCTTCATTTTAAACAATTCTCATGACCCAAAACATCTTGTAACTCTTGTCAGCCCTTAATTATTTGTCCCTAGTATTTGTGTAATATTAGTAAGGTATTCCTATTAGAGTCCCTAGCATGCAATATGTAGATTTTTCCCATACACCCTTTTGTTGTCAACTCTCTGTGCTAGTGTTATACCTTAGAAGTTCTCTGTGCTAGTGTTATACCTTAGAAGTATATGAGGCAAGCACCTATCTATATTTGTGATCCTGATCTGTGGGAAACGTGCCTTTAAACAACCGCTTTCAGTCCAATTCACCTTCCATACAGTTCTGATACTTATAATCCATTAACAGTTGTTACCCCTATCCATTACCATACCTTTGAATTTGCATCATTAACATATCTGAACATATTAGATTATCATTCCCCCTCACTAGCTACTGTCTGTCACTGGGTCCCCAATATTCTATAAGACATCGTCTAAATAATTTTTAGCCCCAAATTTGCAGTACTTTATAGTTGATAAAACACTTTATTGTCTGTTATCATTTGATTCTAATCATGGACTCAACTTCCTGTTTTATTTCCTGTAAGCTAACAATTTGTTGTAGCTGTAGTAGGTATTTTAATAACCAACACTGATACAATTAAACAGTACTTTAGTTCTCCCCCCATGCTAATTTAAAAAGCTATGTTTAGGAATTGAATAATAATATGGCTATTTGACTTACTGGAACTAATTGAAATGTAAATCGTGAGATCTTTTTGTGATAAATTGGCTTTGATTAATGGATATTTGGCTTTCTCTAGTCAACAATATATGGATAAATAGCCTACACTATGCCTGGTATGGTGTGTTCCTGGAGATCCAGGGAAATAAAAGTATCTCTCAGATACAGAATTCCATTCTTAGCATAATCAGGCTAAATTGAGGGTGGGAGAGAGATTAAACAAGGCAAGAGAACTGTCATTTCTCAAGTGTCTTTAGGCATTGTGTACTTAGTGCTCTATGTAGGTATCCATCATTTATTGAACACAAACTGTTTATCAAGAATGCTTTAGATTCTTTACATGTGTCAGTTAATCTGCACACTACCCTGAAGAGAGCACGATGGTGGCAAAGATATTTTACAGATAAGGGATTTGTTATTGCCCCTTTCCCATCCTGTTATCTCCCCTCCACTTCATGGAGAAATTATCATAAATAGAGGTGGGGAATGAGCAAGGGATGGTGCTGAGGGTATCACTGATGTCAATTCACTTAGTACCTAAATTTTTTCATTTAATTTCAGCTAGCTGCTGGAAAATAAGGCAGATAAGGTGTTTGTCCTCATGTGGGAGACAGTCACTAATATAGCGTGATAAGTGTTATGAGGGAAATAAATGAGGTACTGGGATGGGTAATAATGGATACATACTTTAAATAGGGAGGGTTAAGAAAGGCATTTCAAAAAATGTGAAATTTTAGCTGTAAAATGCACAGATGCCAGGCAAGAATGCTCCTGGTGAGGGATGAGTAAAGAGAAAAGCTCTGTACCTGAAATGGCATGTGATATTTTAGGAATTGAGAGGAGGCCATAATAGCTGGACGTAGTATAATGCATGAAGAGTATAGAAGAATCGCATGAGGTTAGAGAGCCTCGATTATGTAAGTTAATAATTGAGATAGTAAGGAGTCAAAGAAGTGTGGATTTTATTATAAGTGAAATGAGGAGCCATGGAGAGTTTTAAGCAGAGGAATGTTTAGAAAATATCCTTCTAGCTCAGTGGTTTTCAAGCAGGGGTGATTTTGCTTTCCAAGGGGCGTTTGGCAATGTCTGCAGATATTTTTGGTTGTCATAACTTGGCAGTGGTGGGTGGGTGGTGCTAGTAGCATAAGTAGGTAGAGGTCAGGGATGCTGCTACACATTCTACATCCCACAACAAAGAAATATTGACCCAAAAATGTCAGTAGTGCCAAGGTTGAGAATCCACTGTTCTAGCTGCTGTGTGAGTACTGTATTGAGAGAGTGGGATAGTAGATGGAAGAAAGGGTTAGGTTGTTGCAGTGTCCAGGCAACAGATGATAGTTCGTTGGCCATGGTTGAATAGAGGTAATAGTGAGAAGTGCTCTGGATGTGTTTTGGAGATAGTGTAGATGTGTGCCGGTTTGGATATATTATGTCCCCCAGTAGGTGGTTATTAGCAAACCGAAACAGCAGATAAGAGAAGGAAAGGAATAAGTTAAGAATGAGCTCCAGTTTTCTGACTTTAAAAATTGAGTAAATGGTGGTGCTATCCTTAGATAAGGAAACTGAGCAGAAACCAGGAATAAAGGATTCTGATTTTACAAATCTCACTTGATTGAATGTGCATTGCCGTTAGTAGAAGACACACCACTGTGTATGCTAAGAAGGAAATATGCCTTATGATAGTCCTGTGCAGTCCATTATTGGTCACAGCAGCCACTCATTGCTTTGAAATGTTATAATTGTTCTCAGGGATTTGGCATTTTCTTCTACTCGCATTTGCATTGCTTGGCATGTGATAGGTTATCCTTTTGCATGTATCTTAGTAACAAAATGTAACACAGCTTTGATGGGCCCTGCCAGGTTTATTTAGTGAAAATAGGAACTTACCCTCATCCCTTTTCCCCCACATGTACGTCAGAAAACCCTGCCCACAAAAAGCGTGCGAAAACTAACTTCCTCCTAGCCCTATATAAATATCTGTCCCATCCTCCCAGCTGGGACAGTCACCATTTTGTGCATTGCCCAGGCAGGCTCATTCCGCTTAAGGGAATAAACGCCTTTTGCCTGAACCCCTCGGTTGTCTCTTGTCTCTGGCGATCGGGTATAGCTTTCAAGCTTTATCTACTTGTGGTTGTCCTCATACCCCATAAGTCACTTTGTTGTTTTACAAGAAAAGACGGAATTGGGATTATTGCTAGCATTAATGAATCTTTGATTTGCTTAATTTTTGTACCTTTCTTCATAAACAGTAACTTTTCATTTCAGTGCCAAATTAAAGAATAATATTTAAAAAAATGTTTTGAAGGTAGTTCAACTGAATATTGAATCAACAGTGCAGATAACTCAGTTGACGACAATTTGAACAGCTGTAACTGAGTTAATGGATGAACAGGCTATGACAGCTATGTCCAATCACTGTCTGCCCAACACATTTATAAAATGCCATTAATTGTGAAATGCCTCCTGACTTCAGAAATGTTAAAATAAGGAAAAATTTACATCTTAGAACAGGTGAAATATAGTAGGTGGTTATTGGCTTCCTTTATCAGCCGATTTAACATACAATATGAGTAGAAATGAATGAATAAACTGATGAAATTAAAGCTATGAAACTTTGTGTGTTTGTATGCATGCATGTGTATGTGAGTATAATTTTTTTGACAGTTAAGCCCAAATCTCTAGCCACTGCTGTTCAGGAAACGAGCTGTGGCTTGTCAGTACAAATCCATAGCCGGAAATCCCTGAAACATCACTATCAGGTCTTTCACCTTTTTTTTTTTCCTAATTAATTTCCTTGAATGATCATCTCTTTCTGAGATTATCTTTACAAAGAAAAATAATCACAGTGGCTTAGTTGCAGAAAATACTATTACTATGTCTTTGTTTTACCTTATCGGCACTTAAATACTATTTGTACTATAATAAAATTCTTAAAATTCAGATGTAAGTATCTTTTCTATACTGTGTTTTCAGGACAGGGTCCTCCATAGCAGCATAGTCCAGTGCTGGACAAATATTAGGTAATAAAATAGTAGTTAAATTCAATCAAATTGAATAATCTAGATTTGTCCAATAGACATTAATTTTTCCAAAAATACTATCATAGTTTGAGGTGGTAGCACCTTGGGATCTGCTCGTTTTCAAAGTAGAAGTGGTAAACTTTTTGAAAATAGTAGGAAGACGGTGGTGAGTTGACAACACAGTTTGGGAGTTAGGCACTGCATGTGTTGTTGAGCTTTTAAATGTTTTTTTTTTTGACATACACATATACAGTCTCTTTTTCAACCTAGGGAGTCCTCTAATCCCTTGACACCTCTTTTGTCCCATGTATCACCACCTCCTGTCTTTATTTTCTTATCTAGCCTAGAACCTATTTAACTCTTGAAATATGTTCAACTGCTTTGGACTTTTGTTTCTTCATTGCTCTGTCAAAACCAAAACCTATATTTCTGACTTCTATGTACCTGGTTGAGCTGCTGAGCACAGCTGGAGAAAATCACAGCTTTGCAGACTAGAGTCACTAAAAATTCATGCTCTCTAGCCTTAATTGGACCCTTAGCATTATTCAGTAAGCTTTCTTTGTTCCTATTTGTTTGTCATAGCAGTTATTTAAAAAGTTATACTCTCCTTACCTCTTAACATTTCCCCTTTCTCTGATGATCTCATCTATTCATGGAAAATTTTGGATTTAATAACTATTTCTGTAAGATGGAGTTCACCCTGAAATTCATTATGCTCAGCCCTTGCAGGCATTTCAGCAAATTAAGGTATAAATTTTAGAACAACAATTTGAAAGATTTGTCTTTGCAGTGATTTTGATTGAATCTCCTGTGAGCTAGTTTTACTATAAAATCATTTTTTCAATTATAGGTAAATTCATGAAATAATTTTGTGTTTTGAAATTTAAGACTAATATATTCAAGGAAGTTTTTATATATTGTATAAAAGGTACAAATGAATACCTTGTGCCAACTGTTTTAAAATTGTAGTGTAATATGCAGTAAAGTACATTAATTATAAGCTGGATGAATTTTTACCTATGTAAGTATCTCCCAGATCAAGACATAAAACATTTCTAGCACCCTAGAAAGTTTTCTGTTTCCCTTCCCAGTCATCCTTTTCAACCCCTGCCACCCATTCTGACATCTACAACCATCAGTTAATTTTGTACTTTTTTCTCTGGCTTCTTTTGCTCAACTTAATGTCTGAGATTCATTCATACTGTGATATCTTTTGAGCAGTTCTTCTTCTTCTTTTTTAATTGCTATGTAGTATTCCACTGTATGAGTTTGCCAAAATGTATTTATCCATTCTTTTGTGCATGGACATTTGGACAACTCACAGTTTTGGGCTGTTTGATAAAGCTACTGTGAATATGCTTGTCCAAGTCTTTTGGTGGACATATGCCATCATTTCTTTTGGATATGTACACCTAGAGGTGGAATTGTGGGGTTGTAGTATAGTTCTTAATCCCCTTTTATAATGGAACAAAATCATTAGCTTCACCCCTACACATCTAAGTATAAGCAGTTTCATTCCTTTTGATAAAGAATATGAAAAGAAAGTATTAAGTTTTCTAATAAGATTCTAAGAGAAGGCACTTTGTTTTCATTTACATATAAAATTAAAATTGTTGATTTAGTTCCAGGTTGAACTATTTGGTTCTGTTAGTACTTCCTTCATTATTGTTTATAAGCCCTTTATTTCTTTCCCTCCCTCCAGATTCTGAGCATTTCTCTCTATTTCTTTCCCTCCCTCCAGATTCTGAGCATTTCTCTCTCTTCTTCATCTCTTGTCTATAAGCTTATTATCTTTTTATTTCTTAGATACTTTCTCTGTTTGTAAGACTGCAGAAAATAATCACTGGTTTTCCTAGCAGAAACCAGGCTTTCTTGATTTTATTGGGCTTGCTTTTTAGACACTTGCTGTGTCTAAAGTAGAAAGAACTTCTGCATTTGGAGACTGAAGACCTGGATTCTAATCCAGGTTAGTCTGTTAGCAGCATGTCCTTTTGTAAATTGCTTATAACATCAGTGCCTCATTTGTATTCTTTATCTGAAAATGAGAATGAGTATGTATGTCCTGGTCATCCCAGGATGTTGGCTAGTAAATGAGCTAATGTAATTGTCTGTAAACTATGAAATATGAATATAAATGATTGTCTTTCTGGGGGGACATTTTGTATGTGTGCAAATTTCTAAGCAGCATTCTTCTAGTTTGTAAAACACAGTATAGAAGTTACAGTTTTCAAGGCATGCAACAGGGCAGAAGAGTGTGTCTAGAGAAGACTGGCTATAAGTCAGTGCTAAAATGTGACAGGATTTTGATGAATGATGTAGTAGATGCTGGTTCTCAAAATTGATATGTTTAGAAGTTTAATTTATTATTTACATCCAGAAGTGATTTAGGTTTCAGGTGATTTCAAGTTTAAGGTATAAACCAGAGTATCATATTATTAATGTACATTGAAAATGTGACTTTCAAATAAGATACAGTGCTTCTGCTTGTCATTACATTGCTTTCTTGTAGGAAGACCTATATTTGAAACAAATTATAATCTGCTGGTTGACCAGTAAACCTGGAATGAACTCTGAGTTGGAATTTTTTTTATTTGCTAGTATTATTGAACTATTAGAGCCTGATAAATCTGTCTGCACTATAGCAGATCTGGGTCAGGACACTCTCTCCAATGGCAATGTCAGAGACATACTATTAAATTTAATTTGTTTGAACATTCCTCATTATTTAGTTAATTTGGTTTCAGCTTTCACACAGTCATGGACAAGATCTGGATCCTGCCTCCCATGCCAGCTTGTTTGGATTTTTTAGCTTTACTCTCTTCATTCTACAGATGGTTTATCTTCTTGTGTTGGATTCTTCTGAATTTAATTCTCAGTGTAACTTAATTTCAATTTTAAAAGAACCCTTTCTGTGTGTCCCATATACGCTCTTACTTGAGGACTGGATTTATCCTTGTGCAGTTGAGTAAAATATATATTGCTTCTAGTCTTCTGATGCATTTTTGCTTCTGGAGGTAGGAAGAATATGGATTTTGCAGTCAGGCCTGGATTTCAGTTTCAGCTCTGCAATTTTAATTAGCGAGACTTTGGGCAAGTTACTTCTTTGCGAACTGTCCGTCCATCCATCCATCCATCCATCTGTCTTCCCAGAGGCACCATAGTCCTGCTCCTCTCTCCTTTATCCTCTTCTTCCACAGTTTTATTGAGGCATAATTTACATACCATTAAATTCTCTTTTCATATGTACAATTGAGTGATTTTTAGTTGATTCACCAAACTGTGCAACCATCACTACTGTCTTAATTAGTGAAAATTTCCTTTGCCCCAAAAGTAATACTGTGCTCTTTGCAGTCACTTCCCTGTTCCCACCCTCAACCCCAAGCAACTACTAATCTTTTTTTGGTCTCTATAGATTTCCCTTTTCTGGACATTTTATATAAATGGAATTATATATTTGGTCTTTTGGGTTTGGCTTCTTCATTTAACAGAATGTTTTTGAGGTTCATTCATGTTTTAGCATTTTTTACTTCTTCCTTTTTATTGTTGCAAGTATTCCATTTTGTTTATCCATTCACTAACTGAAGTGCATTTGAGTTCTTTCTACTTTTTTTGGCTATTATGAATAATGCTGCTGTGAACATTAGTGTACAAGTTTTTGGGTGGGCATATATTTTTATTTCTCTTGGGTAGATATGTAGGTGTGGAATTGCTGGGTTATGTTTAACATTTTAAGAGACTGTAAAACTGTTTTCCAAATGGCTGCAGCATTTTACATTCCAGCTGTCAGTGTATGAGGGTTCCAATTCACCTTGCTTTTTATCTGAATATTTAGGATGTCTGCTTGACTAGACATCACTATCACACACAGGACCGTTATCTGCTACCATGGGTCAAGAATCATAGCATCATAGAATTTTACTACTCCAACTAGGAGAAATATTAGAATGCTATTTATGTCAATAACTATGAAAGTATAATGTTTAATGATTAAAAATCTAAATGTTCACAGGTAAGTATGACTACTTGAAAGGTGTCAAAGCAAGACCAAGTGCTACAATGAACAGTGGTCAACACTTATTACTTTATTAAAAAAAATCTTTGATTATGGAAAATTTCAACTGTATAAAGATAGAAGTTTAGTGAATCCTCACATGTTCATAACCCAGCTTCGAATTGTTAAATCCTGCCCAGTCTTGTTTCATTTATACCCATACCCACTTTCTTGTATACTATGTTAATTTGAAGCAAATCCTAGACATTTTAAGGAGAAACATATTGCCATTATCACACCTAAAGCCATCACCAGTAAGTCCTTAAGAATTTATTATATTGCCATTTCATACTTAAAGCTACTAACAATAACTCCTTATTAAGAATGTATTACTTTTGAAGAGTAAAATACAGAAAGAAACTTTTCTGTTAAAAATGGACTCACTTAAGTTCTTAATCTGAGGAATTGGAGTTCTTTTATGTGAATACATAAATTATTATTATTTTTTTAAATGAAATGTTTCCCATTTTAGGGATTGTAGGTTCTCTACTTCCCTTCCCTCACCCAGAAAAAAGTCATAACAAAGTTTTGAGGGTGTGGAAGCAGGGATTTGTCTATTCACATGAGAATAAATACCTTTGAAATGTGGAATGAGGATAGAAAGATTTTGTCACTTCAATTTATTGCTGCTTTAGGGAAATTATTTTTTTGTGTGTGTGTTTATAGCATAATTTATTCAAACAACAATGCAATGAATAATCTTGTGTGTAGAATTTCATATTGCTGAGGTGCGTATTCAGGGTAGATTCCTAGAAATGGAATTCTTTCCTTCTAGCTATTCTAGTACCCTAGCAATTAAGAAAAAGAAAATTATATAGAGATTCAGTATTCATAATCCTTTGTTAAATTACATCTTGTCTCTACTCCTTCCTCTTTAATCACTTTCCCAATTTTCAGGGATGTCTAGGCAGTGACCACCCTATCTTGTTTGTATTGCAAAGGGGTGTTGACATTATAGGAAAAAGGGATGCATCGGTTTGATGTTCTTGAAGAGGATTTTGGAACTTATCTGGCATAGAAGTTCTCTGGAGGATTTAAGTTTCTGAAGAATAAATTTAGTGAGTGAAACTTTTATAGAATCTCAGATAGGGAGCTAGGTATTCATAGGGTATTGGGAACTATTCTTGACTTTGGCTTGTTATACTGTGGCCATTTGGTAAATCTAGCTGAAGCTTGCATAGGAGTAATCTCTGTGACAGTCTAATCAAAAGGTCCCACCCACAATAGGTTTACAACCACAGGAATGGATTAAAAGAATGTGATTCTTTTATGCAGTACATACGCCTCCATACTATTAACACCACCTTAATTCGTTCATTTATTCACACATTCATATATTCATTTATTAATATATTTATTCTTTTATCCATCCATTCATTCATACAGTAAACATTTGTAGGCCTGACACATTGCAGGTTCTGTTTGGGACATGAAAAGCTCACTTTGTGTACTGAGACGAGATGGTTTGTAGATCCCTCTGTATCATGACTGTCCTCTGGTTGTCTGATTGGTTGGTTGTAATTCTTGTGATCAGTCGGTAGCATGTAGAACATCAGGACAGCTTCCTCGGTAAACGCAGCATTAATCCCATAGTTGTGAGAGAAACTGTCCAGTGCCTTGTTTAATCAAGAGAAGGTTGATCAAGGGTTTGGGAAAATAGAACAGGTATCTGGGGAAGAGTAATCTAGGAATAGTGGTGAGGACAGAGTGGAAGTACATCTAATTCCACCCCAGTGACTCATGCCTCCCACTATCCATGCTCTTGCATTGTTCCCTCCCACATTGATTTTCGGCTTGGCCATGTGACTGGCTTTGGCCACTGGACATTAGTATCCGTAAAGCAAGCAGAAACTTGATGAGTATTCGGGAATTGGGGCTTGCCTGATTAGAATGCTTTTTCTACCATGTATGGAAGTCCAGCTTGTTGTAATCTCCTTAAGGGTGAAAAACCATATCAAGAGGAGGCCCAGATGTCCCAGCTGTTTCTCACTATACCAGCTGAGTCCACCTTCAAGTAGACCCCCAGAAAAATGCAGCTGCATGAGTTCGCCCAGGTGAGACCATCAAAGAATGACTCAGCCAGCCTACAGAGTTGTGAAATATAATAAATTAATGTCATTTTAAGCCACTAACTTTTGGGATGATTTGTTATGCAGCAATAGATAATTGATACAGGAGGGGCTAAGGAAAGGAGGGGATTGGGGACTAGGGCTGTCAGTATTCCAGATGAACAGAATAGTGGAAATCGGGAAAGGAAGAGACTCATACAAGAGGCATGTGGAAGGAGCTTGCCTTTGGATGATAAAGTGAAGGGTCAAAGATGGTTCTGAGATTTTTGAAACACCCAAATAAAACATATTTCTGTTCCTGGAATACGTGTTTTTAAGAGGGAACAAAGCTACTTTGGAGATTATCTTTAACAGTATGTGCCAACATTCTGAAGTGCAGGGAATCTGTCAAGATGCTTTGTTAGATCTTATCAGAGCTGGGATACTAGGTATATTAGCTATATACGGCTACATAAAAGATTACCCCCAAATCGAGCAACTTAGAACAGCAGTCATTATTATCTCATAGTTTCTGTGGGTCGGGTATCTAGGTACAGCTTAGCCAGGTCCCCTGGCTCAGGATTTCTCACCAAGCTGCATTTATAGTGTTGATTAGGGCTGCAGGAATCTCAGGGTTCATCTTGGGAAGGAGTCACTTCCAAGCTCACACACTAGGCTTTTGGCAGAATTCCGTTCCTCATGGGTTGGTGGACTGAGGGGCCTCACTTTCTCACTGGTTGTTGGCAGAGGCCTCCCTTGGTGCCTTCCCACATGAACCTCTCTAATGGGTAGATCACAACATGGCAGGTGGCTTCCTCAGAGTGGGTAACCAGAGAGCAAGCAAGATGGGAAGCAAAAGACTTTTTGTTAACCTGATCTTGGATGTGACATCCAATCATCTTTGCTATGTTTTACTTGTTAAAAGTGAGTTACTAGGTTCAGCTCATCCTCAAGGAGAGGACATTATGCAAGGGCATGAATACTGGGAGGTGGGATTACTGGGAGCCCTTTTAGATGCTGCCCACCATGCTGGTTTTGTGGGGTATGTAGTACCTCAGATAGCACAGCACATAGGAGGCCACGGTCTTTGGGCCTGTGCCCAATTTTCCTTCTATTTGGATGAGGAAGATTGAAAACCATCCTACAGCATCTCCTGGGCACTGTAGGTTCTCTGAATTGGTCAAATGGAGGGAGGCCCAGTGTTACAATCTTCTGAAGAGGAATACACTCCTTGTTTGCTGAGCAGATCTGGCCCATGTGATGGGATGGCCCCATCTTTCTCCATTTCACTTCAGCACAGCCAAGTCTTTATATACATCTGCTCCCACATTTCTCTCCATTCAAACTCAAGTTCTCTCCCGTCAAGATTTGCTATATTGATAAAGCTTTATTTAACTGAGATGCTCCCTGTAATCACGATCATATTCTTTTCCCATCACTCCCAAACTTTCTAAGTGGTCTTTTGACTCTTGTATTCACTTTCTCCCCATTACCCAATCTATAACTTTTACCATCTGCATCTGCCTCCACCTCCCTACTAAAATTGCAGTCTCCAGTGTAAACTAGGACTTCTTTCATTAGAGCCATGGGCCTTTTGTTAGGCCTCATTCTTTTTGACGTCTTTGCAGTATTTGACAGCCTCACCACCTCTTCTCTTTTGGCGTGCTTTCTTTTGGTTTTGGCTGTATATATAGTGCCCAGCTCATGGCAAGACACTCCATGATATGGTAGGGGACAGTCCAAACACATCCTGCTGCCTTTCCCTGGGATCCACAAATAGAAATCCTGTGCTTGGGACCAGATAAGGGGACTCCTGGTATGTTCCTTCCTTTATTGTTCCTAGCATATGTAAACATTCACTGGAGACAAGTGGGCATGTTTTATGATACCATCCCAGTGGTATATCTGTTCTTGGCATTGGCCAGCGGATTAAGAGCCCCTGGCCTTGGAATGACGTCCATTAGTGAAGCTTTCCTTGCTCTTTTCCCTATGTGAATAAATGTTTTTCCTTAAGAGCCTGTGTGAATCATGCTTATGCTGGTGACCCTAAAACCTGCAAACCATGGAGTGGGTTGGGACCCTAGGACTGCTATTTCTGGGACCAGGCATTGTTATGGCCTTGCTACCTTCCACGAGGTGAGACCCTTTCCTTGGAGGTGGTAAAGGTTTCTCTTTCTGACTGGTGATACTTATTCATAGTTGAATGAATCTGCTGCTTGTTTCTTCTTCTTTTATTGTCACTTCCTATCTGTCTCCTTTCTTGGCTCCTCTTCTTCCTTCCTGATAAATATGGATTTTATATTTGATTCTTTATGAAGTATTTATTTCACTCCACAGAATTTAGCTATTGCTTAGACAAGGGTTTGCTGGAATGTGATTTTCTTAATATTAGTCAGTAGATATGAGTGTCACTCCCTTTTCTCCTGGGAGACCCCTAATATTTTGGATACTTGGCATCAGTTGGGCCTTGTGCTCATGGAAGGTGTTCCCATCCCCAGATCCAGGAGGCGAATCATGGTATATGAACCAGTTATTGTGGCCTTATTCCCCTTGATTGAGACATGAACATGCAAATGTTCTGGTGAGTGGAATTTATTTTATGACTTTATTTCATATTTCTTTAATGTCATTTCAATGAATATTGAGAGAAAAGATGCACATATAAATGTGCGCAGTCTTTGTCTTTTTTTTTTTAATTTAGTTTAATGGAGATATATTCGCGTACCATACACTCGTCCACGGTACATAATCCACTGTTCACAGTACATCATATAGTTGTGCATTCATCACTCCAATCGATTTTTGAACATTTTCCTTACTCCAAAAAGAATAAAAATAAGAATAAAAATAAAAGTAAGAAAGAATACCCAAAGCATTCCATCCCCACATCCTACTACATTTTTCATTTAGTTTTTGTCCCCATTTTTTCTATTCATTTGTCCATATACTGCATAAAGGGAGTGTGAGCCACAGGTTTTCACAATCACACAGTCACAACGTGGAAGCTACATAGTTAGGCAGTCATCTTCAAAAATCAAGGCTACTGGGTTACAGGTCTACAGTTTCAGGTATTTCCTTCTAGCTATTCCAATACACTAAAAACTAAAAACTATATAGCACATAAGAATGCCCTCCAGAGTGACTTTTTGACTCCATTTGAAATCTCTCAGCCACTGAAACTTGATTTTGTTTCATTTCTCTTTCCCCTTTTGGTCAAAAAGATTTTCTCAATCCCACAATGTGGAGTCCAGGCTCATCCCCTGAAGTCATGTCCCACGTTGCCAGGGAAATTTACACCACTGGGACTCATGTTCCATGTAGGGAGAAGGGCAATGAGTTCATCTGCCGAGTAGGTTTAGAAAGAGATGCCACACCTGAGCAACAAAGAGGTTCTCTGGAGGAGATCAGAGAAAGTGTTTTGTATAATATCAGTATTTTTCAGTTTATTGAGACTTGCTTTGTGGCCTATCCTGGAGACTGATCCATGAGCACTTGAGAAAAATGTGTATCTTGCTGTTGCGGGGTATAGTGTTCTATAATGTCTGTTAAGTCTAGTTCATTTATTGTACAGTTCAACATCTCTTTCCTCATTGATCCTCTTTCTAGGTGTTCTGTCCCTTTATGAGAGTGATGAATTGAAGTCTCCAACTGTAATTTGGAGGTGTCTGCTTCTCCCTTCAGTGTTGTCAAGTGTTTGCCTTATGTATTTTGGGTCACTCTGGCTCACTGCATAAATATTTATGATTGTTAAGTCTTCTTGGTGAATTGTCCCTTTTATTAGTATATAGTGTCCTTGTCTCTGTTAATTTTTTTTTGCATTTTAAGTCTAATTTGTATGATGTTAATATAGCTACTTCAGCTCTTTTCTGGTTGTTGTTTGTACCTTTTTTTCCCAAAAGATTCTTTTTCCAACTGTTCATTTTCAGCCTATTTTTGTCCTTTGTGTCTAAAGTGAGTGTCTTATAGGCAGCCTGTAGGTGGGTCTTTTTCTAAATGCATTCTGCCCGTCTGTGTCTTTTTATTGTGGAGTTTAATCCATTAACATTTAATGTTATTATTTTTAGGGCAGTACTTTCTGCTACTCTTTTTTCTTTTGGATTTTATATGTCACTTCTTATTTTTTTCTCTCCCCCTTTCTCCCTTCCTGATAGTCTTCCTTTCTACACTCTTCTCCAGTCCTCTCTGTCTTTTTCTATCAGACTTTCATACTCTTTTTAGTATTTCTTGTAGAGCAGGTCTCTTGTTCACAAACTTTCTCACTGTCTGTTTGTCTGAAATTATTTCAAAGACTCTCCCTCTTTTCTGAAGAAGAATTTTGCCGGATAGAAAATTCTTGGTTAGCAGGTTTTCTCTTCAGTATTTTAAATATATCATACAACTGCTTTCTCACCTCTATGGTTTCTGTGGAGAAATCTGTACATAGTCCATTGTATGTGATGGATCACTTTTCTCTTTCTGCTTTCAGAATTCTCTCTTTGTCTTTGACATTGGATAATATGATCAGTAAGTATCTTGGAGTAGGTCTATTTGTATCTGTTCTATTTGGGGTGTGCTCCAGTTTCTGAATCTTTAATTTTATATCTTTCATAAGAGTTGGGAAATTTTCAGTGATTATTTCCTCCATTGTCCTTTCTGCAACTTTTCCCTTTTTCTTCTGGGACACCCATAACATGTATATTTGTGCGCTGCATGTTGTGATACAGTTCCCTGTAATCCTGCTCATATTTTTCCATTCTTTTCCCTATCTGTTCTTCTGTGTGTATGATTTTAAGATGTCCTGTCTTCTAGTTCACTGCTCCTTTCTTCTTCCTCTTCAGATCTGCTCTTGTTTATCTCCATTATGTTTTTTTGTCTCTTCTGTTGTGCCTTTCATTCTCATAAGTTAGGCCATTTGTTTATTTTTTGAAGCTTACAAATTCTTCTTTATGGTCCCCCAGTGTTGTCTTTATATCCTTCATCACTTTTCCCACAGTTTCCTTTAACTCGTTGATTTGATATTGAAGATGTGTTTGAATCTCTTTAATTAGTTTTTTCTGCTCCGGTCACAGACTCAGTTGAAGTGTTAGTTTGTTCCTTTGGCTGGTTCATATCGTCAAGTTTCCTAGTATGACTCATGATTTTTTGTTGTCTGGGCATCTTATTTTTTGATTAGTTTATTTTGGAGATCATTTTCACTCTTTTAACTAGGGTTTTCTTGTTGGTTGCTTTGTTTTCTATCTGTTCTTTGATATTCATTTCAACTTATTCTAGTCTTCTATCGTAGCTTCTGTTTAATTGATCAGAATTTTTCAGCTCTCCTTTTTCTGGTTCTTGTTCTAACTGTATGGAACTTTTTTTTGAGGGCGTCTCCCCAGATATCATTGATACCAGTCAGATTTTCTCACTCCAGACAGGCCAAGGTCTCGAGAGGATGGTGTAATCTGTATCAAGTTTCCCTGAGAATGTGACCCAGCATGTTGTTAGAACCTCCTGTGAAGCTTCTAGGCTCATGCTTTTCCTATCCTGTCCAGCAGGTAGCACTTGTTGGCCTGCAGCCCCCCACTGGTATAAAGAGAACTGGTGCCTCTAATTCTCAGCAACCTGTGTCGCTGCCAGAGGCATGGTTGTTTCAAGCCCCTGGTGTCTGAGTTCGCTCATGGAGGGCCTTCAGTTGACCTTGGCTCTTACCCCCTTTTTCTTGGGGGAAGTTATGCCCTTTAGGATAATTATAGGATTAATTAACAAATTCAGACTGCTGAATAAAAGCACGGGTAAATCCAGAACAAGCACGAAAAACCAGGAGGGTTTGCCCAGCAGAGAGGAGGCAGGGTTAACAAACAAACCAACAAAAGCAAACAAACAAACAAAACAGAGAGACTTTTGGAGTTGGAGGAGCTCAGAATACTGGAAAGGGGCTGGGCACCAAGGTAAAGGAGCACACAGAAATGGGTACCATCTCAGGGCCTTGATTGAATTGATATTTTTTTGGATTTTTTCTTTCTCTCCTTTTCTTCCTTCCTCCCTCCCTTCCTTTTCAGTATTCCATTAGAGCTGGGTAACTCTCACAGTTCATTACTTGCCCAGGCAAGGGAGGAATTAACATATGTCTGAGAGTAACCAGTCAGATGAGGGACATAACTTCCTAAAGGGCATATCTTTACGTAGTCTCTACTGGTAGCAAAGGAAAGTAGCTCAGCCAAGATACAACTGCTGCTTTAGTCCCAGCAGAGAGGAGGTGGTGGGGCTGACAGTAAAAATTAAAATGAAATAAAATGAAAAAGGAATAAAGACAGAGGCTTTTGGAGTTGGCTGAGCTAGGAGTACTGGAAAGGGGCTGTGCCCTGAGAAGGGGGCTACCAGTACCATCTGTTGCTCTTTACTGGTGAACCCTGGGTGCTGGGAAAGGGCTCTGAAAAGGGTTTTATTTTTTTTCCCTGGTTCTTTCCTTTTCATTTTTTATTGTCTTAGCTGTCTTTTTTAGAATTACTCTAAGTAGCTTATTAGAGAAAGCTTCAGATATTTTTACTTGGCAGGTAGAAACAGGCAAGGGTGAGGCTAACATAGGTCTGAAAGACACAGCAATGAGTCAAGTGGGGAGGGGTGCCACCTTGTCAGGGGAAACTTGCAGTTCTTCCCTGTGATCCAGACTTGTGTACAATGCATGTCTGGTCACAGAAGTCCCCTAAACAGTTGTTTCAGACAGTTCCTGGCTATTTACCAGCTGTTTTAGAGGAGTAACTAAATTCTATACCTCATCACGCCACCATCTTGCCATATGCCCAGTTCACTTTTCTCAGTTTCGTTGACCAGATTTGGTTTTCCTGCACTTGCCTTTTAGTTGCATTTATTGTTTTAATCTATTGATAATTTTGCTTAATTAAAATGATCTATTAGCTATTTTTAAGTTTTAGGTTTTTCTTCTTGGCAAACTTCATTTTGCATTAAGACGTTTCTTCTCATTCTTGATTGGAATGGGGGAGAGGCCATGACCTAAGAAAATATTATAATAATGTACTATATGCAAATGCATCCTTGTTGTAATGGATATTGTGCATAAAGACTTGAAATTCTGGGACTTGGGAAGGACACCAAATGCAGTATAGATGCAGATTTGCATAGTGGTTTGGGCATGTAACAGAGAAAAAATGAAGACTGGAACCCTGGAATTGGAGGAGTGAAATTGGGAGTAAGGGGGAAAAGAATAATGCAATAAAGTGTAAATGAAATATCCTGGAGAAGGGAATGATAAAACAACATTTTAACAACTTATTTGTTCCTGGACAGTTCATATTCAACTCTGTGAGAAAACTGATCTTTAAAAATAACCATTTTTTAAAAGTATATGTTGGAATTGTGTGTGGGTGAACTTTGCTAGGCCTTTTAAATAGACACACATGATAAAGAGCAACACCCAGCATATTTCCTGGGATATATTGGCCAAAAATAGTTGTCCACTATGTCTTCTGAGTAAATTTTATGATAGTTATTTGGAGTTTTCAGAATTTTCTTTGATTAAGGAAAAATTAATTTAAATGGATGGAAGCAACCACAGTTCCTGTATGTAAATGATACTGTAGTTTGTTTTTTCTATATTATATATTACCCTCTATCAAGGTTAATTATAAAGTAAGTATATTACACAGTTCACATGCCTAAGATAATTTTCAGGATTTATAACGTTTCAAATCTTCCATGACTCTGGACTACATATTATGTTTTGAGATGTGGGAGGGTGTTAGTAAGCACCTAATAATAGTGTAAATGCCATTGGAGTAAGCAGAGAAACTGTTTATTTTATACAAGTGTTTGATAGTTCATATTGGTTTCCCAACATTACCCTTTTCTTTCAGATATTGTCTGTATCCAAATAATTTCCGAGCTTAAAACTTGTAAATGAAATTGGTTAATTTAAGTGTTGATATGACTATGTTTATAAAATTATCTGTTGATTTAATTTGATAATGTAAATTAATTTAAAATTGAACAGAGATCTTGATTGAAAGGAATAATTTTAACAAGTAGTGATTTCATTAAAGATATAAAAAATAAGTGAGTTTATGTTTGAATTGATAGTTAAAATCCCAAGTAATTTGTACAGTAAATTGGATGCAAGGAAATAGTTTTTCGTAAATTATCATGTTATTTTTTTCTTTACTATGCAATTTTTCTTTCTTTAATAGAGAAGTTGTGGGTTTACAGAAAAATTATGTATAAAATAGATTTTTATACGTGTAATAACTACCGGTTATTATCATCTTGCATTAGTGTTCTATATGTGTTACAATTGTTATATGAGCATTTTTATAACTGTTATTAAGTATAGTTCATTGTTCACTCTAGGGTTCACTATTTGTGTTGTACGGTCCTGTGGGTTTTATTTATTTATGCATACTGTAAATTCCAGTAACATGTATACAACCCACAAATTACCCTTTGAATCATGTTCAAAATATATATTTCAGAGCTGTTAGTCACATTCACAATGTTGTGCTACCATTAGCACCATCCATTATGAAAACTTTTCCGTCATGACAAACAAAAACTTTGTGCAATTAAAGCATTAGCTACGCATTCCCTCCTCCCAACATGGCCTCTGGTAACGTGTATTCTAGTTTCTGACTTTATGACCTTAGTAAATCTAGTTATTTCATATCAGTGAGATCATACAATTTTTGTCCCTTTGTGTCTGGCTTATTTCTCTTAACATGATGTCTTCAGGGTCCATCTTTGTTGCCTCATGTATCAGAATTTCATTCCTTTTTATGGTAATATTCCATTGTGTATATATACCACAATTTTTTGTCCAGATACTTGGGTTGCCTCCATCATTTGGCAATTGTGAATAGTGCCTGTGAACATTAGTGTGCAACTATCTGTTTGAGACTCTGCTTTTAATTCTTTTGAGTATAAATCCTGAAGAGGGATTGCTGAATCATATGGTAGTTCCGTACTTAACGTTCTGAGAAACCACCAGACTATCTTTTACAATGGCTGCACCATTTTCACATTCCCGCAACAACAAATGAGTGTTACTGTTTCTCCACATCCTGTCAGACACTTGTAATTTTCCTTGTTTTTTCTTAGTAGTGGAGATGCTATTCAATGTGAAATGGTTTCTTGTGGTTTTGATTTTGCATTTCCCTAATGCCTAATGATGTTGAGTATGTTTTCATGTTTTTTTTTTTTTTTTTTTTTTGGCCATTTGTATATCTTTAGAGAAATGTCTATCCATCTCTTTTGCCCTTTTCTAAATTATCTTGTCTTTTTTGTTATTGAGTTGGAGGATTTCTTTATATATTTTGTATATTAAACCCTTATTGGTTATATGGCTTCCAAATGCTTTCTCCCATTGTGTAGGTTGTCATTTTCCTTTCATGACAAAATCCTTTGAGGAAAAAAAGTTTTTTATTTTGATGAGGTCCCATTTATCTTTTTTCTTTCTTTTGTTGATTGTGCTTTGGGTGTAAAGTCTAAGAAACCATTGCTTAATACAAGGTTTGTGGAGATGTTTCCCTATGTTGTGAGTATAACATATTTACATAGAAGTGATAACTTTCCAAGTGCAATTTGACAAGTAGCTAGAGAGCAAATTTCAAAGAATATTATGGGTTACAGTTCCACAATTTCCATTATTTCCTTATTGTGAATTATAACATATATGCAAAGAGATGCTAACTTTCAAAGTATGATTTAACAAGTACTTATATAGGAAATTTCCAAGAATGTTATGGGTTACAGTACCATAGTTTCAGTTATCTCCTTATTGTGAAATATAACATATATACAAAAAGGTTATAACTTTCAAATTACAATTTAACAAGTAGCTGTATAGCAAATTTCAAAGAATGTCATGGATAACTGTTCCACCATTTCAGTTCTTTCCTTGTAATAATCTAATACCCTAGCAGCTAAGAAAAAGAAAATTAGAGATTCAGTATTCATAATACTTTGTTAAATTGTATCTTGTCTGTTGCTACCCCTTCCTCTAGTTTAATCACGTTTCTGATCTTAGCTGTGGATTTTTCCTATATTGCCTTTATCAGCCTTTATCATATTGAGAAAGTTCCCTTCTATTCCTATCCTTTGAAGTATATTCATCAGGAGAGGATGTTGAATTTTGTCACTTGCCTTTTCTGCATCAATCGAGATGGTTATGTGGTTCTTCTGCTTTGATTTATTGATGTGGTGTATTACATTAATTGATTTTCTTTTGTTGAACCAGCCTTGCATGCCTGGAATAAACCCCACTTGCTTGTGGTATATAATTCTTTTAGTGTGCTGCTGGATTCGATTTGTGAATATTTTATCGAGGGTTTTTGCATCTATATTCATTAAAGAGGTTGGTCTATAATTTTCTTTCTTTATAGTGTCTTTGTCTGATTTTGGTATTAGGGTGATGTTGGTTTCATAGAATGAGTAGGGTAGCTTACCCTCTTCAATTTTTTTGGAGAGTTTGAGCAGGATTGGAACTAATTCTTTCTTGAATGTTTGGTAGAATTCACATGTGAAGTCATCTGGTCCTGGGCTTTTCTGTTTTGGGAGCTTTTTGATGACTGACTGAATCTCTTTATTGTGATTGGCTTGTTGAAGTCGTGTATTTCTTCTTGAGTCAATGTTGGTTGTTTATGCTTTTCTAGGAAATTGTCCATTTTGTCTAAGTTGTCTGGTTTATTAGCATAGAGTTGCTCATAGTATCTTCTGATTATCTCCTTTATTTCTACAGGGTCAGTAGTTATGTTTCCTTTCCCGTTTCTGATTGCATGCATTTGCATCTGCTCTCTCTCTCTCTCTCTCTCTCTTTTTTTTCTTTGTTAGCCTAGCTAGGGGTCCATCAATTTTGTTGATTTTCTTGAAGAACCAGCTTCTGGTTTTGTTGATTCTCTGTATTGTTTTCCTGTTCTCAATTTCATTTATTTCTGTTCTGATCTTTGTCATTTCTTTCCTTTTGTTTGCTTTGGGGTTACTTTGCTATTTTTTCTCTAGTTCTGCCAGATGAACTGTTAATTCCTCAATTTTTTCTCTCTCTTTCTTTTTATATAGGCGTTTATGGCAATAAATTTCCCTCTCAGCACTGCCTTTGCTGCATCCCATAATTTTGATATGTTGTGTTTTCATTGTCATTTGTCTTGAGGTATTTACTAGTTTCTCATGTAATTTCTTCTTTGACCCACTGGTTGTTTAGCAGTGTGTTGTTTAACCTTTCTAGATTTGTGAAAGATCTGGTTCTTTGGTGGTTATTGATTTCTAGTTGCATTCCACTATGATCAGAGAATGTGCTTTCAGTAATTTCAGTCTTTTAAGATTTATTAATATTTATTTCATGCTCCAGAATATGCTTTATCCTGGCGAACATTCCTCGAGTGCTAGGGAAGAATGTATATCTTGGTACTTTGGAATGTAATGATCTATATATGTCTTTTAAGTCTAATTCGTTTATCATATTGTTTAGTTTCTCAATTTCCTTATTGGTCCTCTGTCTAATTCTGTCTATAAAAAAGAGTGGTGTAGTGAAGTCTCCCACTATTATTGTAGAAATGCCTCTTGCTCCCTTCAGTTTAGCCAGTGTTTGTCTCATGTGTTTTCAAGCTCTTTGGGTGCATAAACATTTATGATTGTTATTTCTTCTTGGTGAATTGTCCCTTTAATTAATTTGCAGTGTCCTTTGTCTCTTATGACATCTTTGCATTTAAAGTGCATTTTATCTGATATTGGTATTGCTACCCCTGCTTTCTTTTGTTTGCAACTTGCGTAGACGATTTTTCCATCCTTTCTCTTTCCATCTCTTTGTGTCTCAGGATCTAAGATGAGTCTCTTGTAAGCAGTGTATCGATGGTTTGTACTTTTTATTCCACTCTGCCAGTCTGTATCTTTTAACTGGAGAGTTTACTCTATTCACATTCAAAGTTATTACTGTGAAGGGAGTTTTTAAACCAGCCATCTTATCCTTTAGTTTTTAGTTGTGAGATCTACTTTTTCCCACCCTTATTTTCCTTTAAGTTACCATTACTAATGCTTTTCAGTTCTGTGCCCTTCTCCAGACCTCCGTCTCTCTACTTTTTTCATAGCCTTGAACTAACTTTAGTATTTCTTGCAGGACAGGTCTCTTGTTAATCAATTTTCTCAGCATTTGTTTCTCTGTAAAAAAATTTTGAACTTTCCCTCAATTTTGAAGTCGAGCCTTGTTGGAGAAAGAATTCTTGGCTGGCAATTTTCCTCTTTCAGTATCTGAAATTTGTCCTACAAACTACCTTTTTGCCTCCCCGGTGCCCGTTTAGTGATCAGTGCTTAGTCTTATGTTGTTTACCTTGTATGTTGTGAATCACTTCTCTCTTCCTTCTCTCAGAACTTTCTCCTTCTCATCAGCATTTGACAGTCTGATCAGTGTACATCTTGAAGTGGGTTTATTTGAATTTATTCTATTTGGAGTTCACTTGGCATCTTTGATTTGCAGATTTGTCATTTAGAATGTTTGGAAGGTTTCCCCCAACTATGTCTTAAAACACTCTTCCTTAGTACTTTACCCTTCTACTTCTGGGACACTAGTGATTCTTTTATTTGTACATTTCATGTTGTCCATCATTTTCCTGAGATCCATTTCAAATTTTTTGTTTTTTTTTTCACAAAAAGTTTTTGTGTTCACTTTCAATTGGATTGTCCTCTAGTCCACGTATCCTTTCTTCTGCATCTTCAAATATGCTGTTCTGTGTCTAGTATATTTTTAATTTGCTCAACCATATCTTTTATTTCCATAATATCTGTTGTTTTTTAATTTACTTTTTAAAATTTTTCTGTATGTTCTTCTAGTTTCTTCTCGGTGTTCTTTATGTCTTTAGCCAACTCATTGAAGTTATTTTGGAGATTTATGTGTACTGTTTTAATTAATGGCTCCACATTTTCTTTCTCTTCCTGCTTTTTAATTTGTTCCTTCGGCTTATCTTTTTATCTTCTTCATTCTTCAGGTACTTTATGATTTTCTGTTGGTTTCTGGTCATTTGCTTATCTTGGTAAGATTATTTTGAGAAGGATTATTTGAACACTTATATATAATTTGGCAAAGCTACAGCTTCCTGGAGTGCACTTTTCCTTCCTTACCAGCAGGTTGTGGTCTTGAGCTGAGCCAGTCTTCCCTGAACTTCTCCTGTGTTCTGGACTGGGTCTAAACCGGGTGGGGATCCAATCACTGTACCAGTTCTGTGTGTGCAGTAGGGACTGTTTCTGCCCTGTGGGTACAGTCTGGTCCCTGTGCACTTCAGCAGTGAATCAGCTTAGCAGCACCCTCCAGCTTGCCTACTGTGTGACTGCGAGCCTCTGGGTTGTGTGAAGGGCTCCTAGTGCTTCCTTGTGGTATTCACTCCTATCTCCATTTCTTGCCCTTTAATCCCCTGGGCTTCCGTTGGGGGAGAATAAAGGTGTTGAATAGTCATCTGCTGCCTCCTGGGTTCCTTCACGGGATTTCCCAGCTGTGTGCTTTTGAAGGATTTTCTCCCCAGTTAATTGTTAAGCTGGGTGCACGAGATTGGAGAGTCACTGCTCATTCCCTTGCCCTGTGGCCGTCTCACTGGTGCTGGCCCTGGGAGGTGGTCCTGGCCAAACAAACTTACCCTGTCCCTCTAGATGCAATCTGTCTTCCTCTTGATTCAAGTCCCTACCATGCACCACAGGAATCCCTCTGTTGCCACTCACACCCCAGAACTGCGGTCCTTGATGTCCTCTGGCCACTCTAATTTCATTTATGTAGAAGAAGCCTGCTCCACCTCACCCACTCTGCCATCTTTCCAGAAGTCTCTCCCTATGTTTTCTTCTAGGAATTTTATTGTTCTGTGTTTTCTATTTAGGTCTTTGTTCATTTTTAGTTAATTTTCATATATTGTGTGAGGAGTCTGCCTTCATTCTTTTTTATATGGAGATCCGCTTTTCTCAGTATAATTTGTTGAAGAGACTATGCTTTCCCAATTGAGTAGTCTTTGCCACCTTGTTG
Organism: Choloepus didactylus; assembly: GCF_015220235.1. NCBI lineage: Eukaryota > Metazoa > Chordata > Mammalia > Pilosa > Megalonychidae > Choloepus > Choloepus didactylus. The sequence goes on from NC_051307.1 coordinate 159,607,288, forward strand.
AAAATCAGTTGTCCATAAATGTGAGGGTTGATTTCTGAGTTCTTAATTCTATTCTATTGGTCTGTATGTCTGTCCTTGTGCCAGTACCACACTGTTTTTCAAGATGGCTTTAGCTATTTGGGACCCCTTACCAAATAATTTGATGATTAGCTTTTCCATTTTTGCAAGGAAGGAAGGTTTTTGGGATTTTGATTTGGATTGTATTGAATCTATACATTGTTTTGGGTGGTATTGACTTCTTAATGATATTTAGCCTTCAAATCTATGAACCGGAATATCTTTCCACTTATTTAGATCTTCTTTAATTTCTTTCAGTTATGTTTTCAGTATTCTGTGTATAAGACCTGTACATCCATGGTGAGAGTTATTCCTAGGTACTTGATTCTTTTAGTTGCTGTTGTGAATTTCCTTTTTTTTTTTTTTTTTTTTTTTGATTTCTTGTTCTAATTATTCATTGCTGTGTATAGAAACTACTGATTTTGGGTATTGATCTTGTACCCTGCCACATTTCTAAATTCATTAGTTAGCTCTAGTAGCTTTGTTTTGGATTTTTCAGAATTTTATTTATATAGTTCCATGTCATCTTCAAGTAGGGACAGTTTTACTTTTCCAATTTGGAAGCCTTTTTTCTTTTTTCTTACCTAATTGCTGTGGCGAGAAGTTCTAATACAGTGTTGAAAAACAGTGGTGACAGTGGGCATACTTGCTTTTATCCTGATCTTAAAGAGAAAGGTTTTTGTTTTTCACCTTTAAGTATGATGTTAGTAGTGGGTTTTTTGTGTATGTCCTTATCATGTTGGGGAACTTTCCTTCTATTCCTAGTTTTTTAAGTTTCTTGGAATGTTTGATAAAATTCCCCATTGAAGCCATTTAGTTCTGGGTTTTTCTTTGTTGGGAAGTTTTTGATTACTGATTTGTTTAACAATTTTATTGCTCTTTTCAAAGAACAAACTTTGTTTCTTTGATTCTCTTTTAAAAAATTCTCTGATTTATCTCTGCTGTGGTCTTTCTTATTTCCTTCTTTCTGTTCTATTTGGGTGCAGTTTGCTCTTTTTCTAGGTCCTCCATGTGAGAGGTTAAGTCTTGTATTAGGTGTTTCTTTTTTTAATGCAAGCATTTAGAGGCATAAATTTCCCTTTTAACACTGCCTTTGTTGTGTCCCATAAGTTTTGGTATGTTGCATTTTCATTTTCTTTTGCCTTCTGACGTTTCCTAATTTCTCTTGTGATTTCATCTTTGACTCATTGGTTTTTCTAAGAGTGTATTTGTTTACTCCCCACCTTTATGAATCTTCCACTTTTCCCACTTTTGTTGATTTCTTGCTGCATTCCACTGTGGTCAGAGAAGAAACATTGTATGATTTTAGTGTTTTTGAGCTTTTTGAGACTTGTTTTGGGACTCAAGATTTGGTGTATCTTGGAGATTGATCCCTGTGCCCTAGCAAAGTATGTGTATTCTGCTGTTGGGTGAAGTGTTCTATGTGTATGTCTGTCAGGTCCAGTTTGTTTAGAGTGTCTTTAAGGTCTTCCTTTTCCTTATTGATGTTTGTCTACGTGCTCTATCCATTATGAAAAATGTTTCATTGGAAGTCTCCCTACTCTTTATGTACAACTGTATATTCTCCCAATAGTAAATGGCTACCTATTAGTTAATGATTGCTGTATTCCAAGAGCTGTTAAGGATATTAGATTAATATATCTTAATCCTCAGATCATGGTATAGTGTGCTATATTTTATACCATGGACATTTAGTTTATTTCTAATTTCCAATTCTGCGTTATGCTTTCTTGGTTTTAAGTCTTTATTGCTTAATGTATTTACATCTGTTGGATCCCTGGAGAAGAATTGTTAATAGATTCCTCCCAATCTGCCTTTGTAAAAGGTTGTTTTCAGTTTATACCCACAACTTCAGTTGAGTGTTGCTAGCATTGAATATTACAAACCTTTTCTTTTACTTGATTGGTGAAAGTTGAATCTTACTTTTTTGTTTGGCTTTTTTCTAATTGGTAGTGAAGTTAAATATTTGTTTGACATTTGGATTTTTTCGAAAAAATGAAACTCATCGTGTAAGAAAAAGCATCAAAGTTTAATGAAGTGTAAGTGTATGTTTTGTAGGCAAATGTTCATTTATTTTTCTTTTCATTTTCTTTGCAGTTAATAATTACTTCTCTTTGTTAGTTTTATCAAATTTAATAAACTTATCCCAACATAAAACAAAGCAAAAAAGACTTGTAATCCTTGAAGATAAAAGTCAAAGCTCATAGATATTTTACGTATTGAACTTAAAATGTCAGACAGTCTTGCATGATATGAAGTTGCTTAAATCATAGAAAACTGACACTTGACCATTAGAAAACCACTTGTCATAACCTGCAACTCGTGCCACATAAAATTACGGGTTCTAGGTATAACTTTTCACACCACTCTAACTTGAACCGTATGTCCATGTAGGTTTTTATATTTTCTTTGTTGTACCTCTTACTCAAACTTTGTGTGTGCAGAATTATTACCTGAAATATACCTTTTATCTTTTTTTCTCAACTTGGAAAAGTGTCCTTAATGTTTTCTTTAGGATAATACAGCTCAGTTTAAAAGTATGGGCGTAAACCATGTCATGGATCTTCATAATAAAAAACATGTATCTTGTGACAGTTAAAGAAGTCATGCATAGTGGTGTGGATTTGTTATAATTTAATATAATCAACACTTCTGGTTATTTTAAATAAAGTAAATAAATAATGAAAGAACAAAGACTTGTAATAGGTTTAATGGAAAATATGGGTATCAGATTTAATTGTCGCTTGGTCCCCACTCTGAAGTTACGTAATGAACTATTTAATCGGGAAATTCCTGTGTGAGCTACTCCTTAAAACACTGAGGTTTTTATTTACCCAATGACTTTTACTATAACTACAACTCCCACTTTTTGGATAGATTGATGTCTGCTGATTGCTTATATTCATAGGTCTGTGGAATATTACCTGTTTTCACTGTGCTCTGTCTAAAGTTACCCTTCTTATATGTTCATTCAACCTAGAATTTATTTTGTAAATTCTGTGAATTTTGTTCAAATCTGATTTTTTAAATATCTTTATTTTTATTTTTTTCTTATGCCTGGCAAGATAACATGGCACAAAATGACAACTTGTCATAAAATTAGTTAAGGCTAAATAAATAACACTTTGGAAATGGTGTGTGATATGGTGAGCCAGTGCCATTTAGGAATGAAATTTAATAAATGAGTAAACCTTTAAAGTCCTTATTTTGCTGGATTATGATCATAAAGTAAAATGTTGAAGGAAGTGAAGAGCATTAGGCCAGTAAAATTAAGTGATGATGAGAGAATGTGGTTGACAGATTTTGTAGATATAGGAACATCTTTTAAAGTGTGTGGATAAACAGCTACAGAATCCGTAAATATTGCAGTAAAACATTGATCTCTGCTAAAGGCATTTATACCCCTATAAAATTAAGTAGGCTAATGAGACATTAAAGGAAAATATTTTTCATAGGCACAAAAGATGGTTTGATCTCTTCAGAAAGACAACAGGTTAGCAAATATGAAGGCTGCAAATCTATAAGAACTTGTATATAAACATCAAAGTATTTTCCTGTGTGGAAAACAGGAAACAATTTCTTGATTCTGGAGTATAAAGGAGGCGTGATTGAATTGTTTCAGAAGCTCAGCAGTGAAGATTTTCACTTAAGTCTCCATGGGAACAGCATCTCCACCAGCATTTATTTTCAAATCCTCTAAAAAGATCCTGCACAACCGAGATTTTAAAAAAGAGGGAGCACAGTTCTACATGAGGCTCAACAGTTTCTGAAGTAATGATTTCCAGTGCTTTATATAGGTTAAAATAACAGGAAAACTAAGTGTTTTGTTCACAGACTTGTTCACTCTTTTATGATATGAAACAGGAGTCCCTTACTTCAGAAAGTAAGGGGTCATAATAAGATTGACTTTGCAGATAGTTTTCCAGGAACCAATAAGTCTTACAGTGGAAGTCAGTAGCTAGATGTTAGGAGTTAATCTAAAAAGATAGCCATGGCAGGCAGGAGATTATAGTTTTATGTCTTGGCTTTGTCATTTATTTGATTTAAGGGGTGTCATAGAACCCCTGTAGTCAGTTTCCTCTAAGTGAATTGATAATGATGCCTTTTAATTGGGCTGAAAAAAATGTATCTGAACATGGTGTATTAACAGTCATCTGATATCAAATGTAAGGATGTGTTGTTTTATAATATTCTGCTTTTGAAGATTTCAAATTGAGAGCCAAGGAGATACAGGAAAAAAAGAAAAAGATATTTAAAAATGGAGTCTTATTGTATTGGCCTGTCAAATTTTGAAATTTCAAATAAAATTCTGTCTTAGTACTTAAGTTTTACCAAGATTATTTAGTCAATGCCAGGACAAGTTATTTATAGCAAACATTGACAGCTGGTTCAACTATCTTTTTTTTTGAACAAATGTTGAAAACAAAACAGGACCTATGCTAGGAAACCTTCGATAATCATGGGTTTTTTTTAGTTATAATGCTATTTAACAGGAAAGCCGGTAATAATATGACTTTGGATATCTTACTCATGCTTAAGTGTACCTCAGATTTATTTATTTAAACATTTGCTGTCTGTCCAGTTTCTATAAATATATACTTCTTGCTTCTGTATTAAAACATGATACACATCCAGGGAATGTAATCAGGCTGAGGAAGTTTTAGTCTCTCTTAATTATCTATTCCTCTTAGAATAAAATCTACTCCTACAGATTGTCAAACATCTGATTCCCACCTGAGGCTTACTAAACTGAAATCAACCTTTGCTGTACATTGGAATCATCTGGGGGAATTTTAAAAATACTGTTTGCTGGATCCTCCCCCCAGAGAAAATGATTTAATTGGTCTGGGATTGTTGTTAGTAGTCGTTAAACTAGTGGTTGTGAAACTTTAGCATGCATTGGAATCACCTAGAGGGCTTGTTGAAGGGCGGTTTGTTAAAAGGAGGTTTGCTGGGCCCCCATCCTTGAGTGAGAGTTTTTAATAAAGTTGGTCAGGGTGTGCAGCTGAGTTCCCAAGTGATGCTGATGCTTATTCTAGTATAGGGTCCACACTTTGAGAAGTATACTCTGACTACCTTGACTGAGGTTAGGACACTTTTTTTTTAAAGAGCAGTTGTAGGTTTACAGAAGTCATGCAGAAAATACGGAGTTTTTGTGTTACTCTCCCACACACTTCCTCTGGTTTTCCCAATTACTAACATTTTGCATTAGTGTGGTACCTTTGTTAGAGTTGATGAAACAGTATTATTATCCATTGTTTACAGTAGGGTTCACTCTTTGTTTTGTACATTTCTGTGGTTTCCTTTTTTAAAAATTTTTATTCTGGTAATACAAATACAATCTAAAATTTTCCATTTTAACCCCTTTCAAATATACAATTCATTATTGTTAAGTACATTCACAATGTTTTGCTACCATCATCACCATTCATTACCAAAACTTTTCAGTCACCCCAAGCAGGAAACTCTACCAATTAAATATTAACTCTGCATTCTGCACTCCTGCTCTAGTCCCTGGTAACCTGTATTCTGGTTTCTGAATTTAGGGACACATCATCTTAATTTGGAGGATATATAATATTAAAGAGGAAACTAAGTCCATAAGTTGCAGAGGTAATATAATAGATTTCAAAGTAAAAAGTTAAATGTGAGAAATTCTGAATGGAAATTGATAAAGCGGAAAGGATATTACGATAATCATGGTATTCATATGTCTAAAATAAACTTTTTTCTTTTGAATAACTGGCTTGCTTTTAATCAAGTTTGTGTGTTTTTTAACATTTTAAAGTTGTTTAAGCTTTAAACTTTTAAAGTGCAATCAACCAGAAGGCAATGCTATAGAGGAAATAATCTTCCAACACTTCTCATGTTAATTCAAATTTAAAAAAAATTCCTTTGGTGGAGTAAAAAGGCTGTTTGCTGTTTAAAGGTTATTTCTGAGTTGCAAAGATTATATCCCCTTCCCTATGTTTTCAGAATTTCCTGTATTCCCCCATTCAGTCTTGGCTGCCACAATCAGTCTGACAGAAAGTGCGAGGACATTTTTTTCCTTGCATCTGTAGTGGAAACCTTAGCAGCAGACATTCATGAAATACCTCCAAACATCAGAAATACTAACTTATCAAAAAGAAAATCCTTAGAGATATTAAAGACAGCAGGTATTTTCCCTTTTTCCCGCCAAGTTTCTTGAGGTATAATTTACATAGAGTAAAAAATTCACTCTTGTTAGTGTTCAATTGTATCAGATTACGAATGCATTGGTTATGCAGCCATCAACAGAATCAGAATACAGAGTTCTGTCACCCCTTGCCCCCAGCTCCAGCTCCTGGTGTAATCATTGATCTGTTTTCTACAGTTCTCCCTTTTCCAAAATCCCATATAAATGGAATCACATAGTTGTAATCTTTTAAGCCTCGCTTTTTTGACCAAGCATAATATATTTGAGATCCATCCATGTTGTTGTGTTTATCAGTTCTTCAATCCTTTTTCTTCTTGGGTAGTATTTTATTGAATAGGTATAGCACTGTTTGTTTATCCATTCACTGGAATTTGGGTGTCTGAAGTTTTTGATGAATATAAAAAATCCACATTATAGGTGTTTATGTAAACACGAGTTTCCATTTCTCTTGGGGAAATAACCTAGGAGTGGAATTGCTGGGTCCCTATTGTAAGTATATATTTAACTTCTTAAGGAATTGCCAAACTGTATTTCTAAGTGGTTGGACCATTTTGCGTTGCCACTGGGAATGTGTGAGAGTTCCAGTTGGTTCTCATCTTCCCTAGCAGTTGATATTTTCAGTGTTTTTTTTATTTTAGCCACTCTAATCGGTATATAGTGTTTCATTGTATTTCCCTTATGTGACTAATGATGTCCAGCATCTTTTCATTTGCTTATTTGCCATCTGTATGCTTTCTGTGAAGTATCTTTTCAAATATTTTGCCCATTAAAAAAATTGGATTTTTTTTTAATTATTGAGTTTTGAGAATTCTTTATATATTCTGGATACTTCTCTTTATCAGATAAGTATTCTACAGACTTTTTTTTGCCAGTCTTTGGCTTGTCCTTTCATTCTCTTAATGGTGTCTTTCAAAGAAATTATCTGAGCCTATTAATTCTGCTTCCCTATTGATGCCAGGGATCAGGTAGGCAGTGATAGATTTGTAGTTGTTTGTGATATATATTTTCTTTATAATCACAGTGACACTCTTGTAATTGGTGGGGATGTTCTTAAAGATGGACAAATACAGTGAAACATTTTATTTTTAAAAAAATACCTTTATTGAGGTATAATTAACATATAATAAACTGAACCTATTTTAAGTATACAATTTGATAACTTTTGAGATATATATATATATATATATAATGCTTGTGAAATCATCACCAAAATCAAGATAGTGAACATGTCTATTGTCTCCAAAAGTTTCATTTCCCTTTGCAATCCTTCTATCCCCAAGAAACCACTGATCTACTTTCTTTCACCAGAAGTAAGTTTTTTTTCCTAGAGTTTTATATAAAGGAACTCATGTAGTATGTACTTTTTTCCCTCCCACTCTGGTTTCTTTCATTCAGTCTAATTATTTTGGAATTCATCCATATTGTTGCATGTATCAGTATTCATTCCTTTTTATTGCTGAGTATTTTTCCATTGTGTGGTTATGTCACAATTTATCTGTTCATCCATTGATGGGTATTTGGGTCGTTTCCAGTTTTTGACCATTACAAATAAAGCTGCCATGGATATCTAAGGACAGGTCTTTGTATGAACATATTTTCTCTTTCTTTGGTAAATATCTGGGAGTGGAATGGCTGGATCGTATGATAGGCATATGTTTAACTTGATAAGAAACTGACAGACTTTTTCAGAGTGCTTGTGCCATTTTACATTCCTATTGATGTATAAGAAATGCTTTCCAGTTGCTTCACATCCTTGTCAACGCTTGGCATTGTCAGTATTTTTAATTTTAGCCATTCCATTATTTATGTAGTGGTATCTTGTTGTAGTTTTAATTTACATTTTCCTATTGATTAATGATTTTTGAACATCTTTTCATTGTCTTATTTTCCATCCATATATCTAATTTGGTTAAATGTGTGTTCAGGTGTTTTGCTTGTTTTAAAACATTAAGATGTTTTCTTATTTTTTATTTAGGTCTTTAATCTCTTTCAGCAATACTTTATGATTTTATGTGCTTTTACATCTTGAAACATTTAAAAAATAAAATAATGTTTTGGTCTTTCATATAATGGCAATTTTTAGCAAATGACAGTAACTTTATTAGTTTTATAGATGGAGAGCTTGTATACCCTGGTATTTAAGTGCTTATTTATGACATCATTCTTCTATACTACCTTGTTTGGATTATGTCTGAATTACCCAGTATGTTGTTGTTCTTAAATCTACAGGTAGATGTTATTTAACTTTTAAGGGCTTAATTTCACTTGTGAAAACTGCTCATTTAAAGTATGTAATTAAATAGTGGTGAATATTTGATGCAGTTTTCAGTTCTAGTGTAAAAGATTGTCATTGGCAGCATTCTGAAGTGCAGTTCTGAGACTGATGTAAAATAATTTGTCGAAGAGATACTGTAACAACTAAATGACTTTCTCAGTGAAATTCAATTGATACTGGTATTTCATATATTTTTTACCACCTTTTTTTGCATGCTAAAATTAATAATTAGTTTAGTTTTTCTTATATAAATGCAATTCTTTAATTATTACCTTAGGTAAAATTTATATCTTGACATATCTGCTTAAAATTAAAAAATATATTTGTTCATAATTTTACTTAAAAGACATAAATGGGAATTTATCTCCCAATGCCATTCTTTTTGGCTTGGTTCTCAACTTTCCCTTCTAAGCCCACCCGTCATAGTCGTAGTATTATGTAGCAGTTGATATTTTTCTCTCTGCTCATGTAATCTTTTACAGATATTTGTATTCCCCAAACATATGTAGTTTTTTTCAGTTATTTTTATTTTAAGGAAAAAGGGATTGTCATATATACTCTTCTGCAACTTGCTGTTTTCACTAATTACACCTCAGGGAAATCCTGCATCTAGGGTATGACTTTAATATCCATCTAAGGTACAAGTAATTCTTTCTTTTCATGACTGCATAATGAAGGTTTCATGGGAAGTTGTATAAAATTTATTCAGTTAGTCCCTTATTTATGAGAATATACTCTGTTTCTAGTTGTTTGCCATTTTAAACAGTGTTGCATTGTTGATTGTCATTTTTTTTTTGGTCTCTTTTTAGTGATGCTTTTATTTTTATTTATATGGAATAGATTCTCAGGAGTAGAGTTGCTGTGTTGAAGAATTTTTAAAATATTTTTATTTCAGTAGGTGTTGCCAGATTGCTTTCCATAAAAATTTTCCACCAGCAATGTGTAAGAATATCCTTTCCCCTACTTCTCTGCCAAGAATAGGTCTATAACTTAACCATTTATAAGAAATGTTCAGAATACGCAAATCCAGAGAGATAGAAATTAGATTAGTGGTAGTCAGTAATTGAAGGATGGGGAAAGTGGGGTGTGACTGCTAATGGGTATGGGTTTATTTTTTGGGTGATAAAAATGTTCTGCAATTAGATAGTGGTGATGTTGCAAATCCTAGTGAATATACTAAAAACTACTGAATTGTACAATTCAAAGAGTGAATTTTATGGTATGTGAATTATATCTCAATTAAAAAAAAAGAAAAGATGACAGTAGTTCTGTCAGTTAGGGTTGAGTGTGGCATTAGATAACTGAAAACCAGACTGCATTGGTTAGATAAGTAAAGGCTTTTTTTTTTTTTTTTTGTCTTCTTTAACATTAAGTAGGGATTATGGTATTGATTCCCAGCCCCACTGTTATCAAGACAGATGTCTCAGTGATTTTCTTGGCTTCTTCCTTGTGCTCGCATATGATTGATGTGGTTCCAGGTATTGGAGGAAAGAGGAAGGAGAAGCAAAGATGACTGTATCTGGAACACAAAAGCAGTCTTCATGTATCAGTGGTTGATTCATGTGAATGGGCATCCTTGGATGGAAGCATTAGGGATAAAATGGTGGTGGGGAATGAGTTTTTTTTTAATAGTTTTTTTTTAATTGGAGAAGTTGTAAGGTTACAGAAAAATCATGCACAAAATACGGAATTCCCACAATTTCTTTGGTGTCATGGTGACTTTCTTACAGTTGATGAAAGGCTATAATTTTTGTACTGTTAACTATGCTCCATAGTTTACATTAGGGTTCACTGTTTGCGTTGTAAAATCTTATGGTCTTTTAATTTTAAAATTTTTATTCTAGTAACATATACAACCTAAAATTTTCCCTTTTAAACACATTAAGTATGTAATTCTTCTACTTTATTTTTAACTTTTATTTTTTTATTAGAGAAGTTGTAGGTTTACAGAAAAACTGTGCATAAAATATAGAGTTCCCATATACCACCCTGTTATTAAAACCTTGCATTAGTTTGGTACATTTGTTACTTTATGAAAGAACACTTTATAACAAACATATATACAACCTACAGTTTTCTCTTTTAATCTCATTCAAATATGTAATTCAGTGTTGTTGATTACATTCAGGATGTTCTGCCAATACCAAAACTTTTCCATCACTCACTTACCACCCCCCCTCCCCAATATTTTATACCAAATAAACAAGTAAGTCCCTATTCCCTACCTCCACCCCAGCCCCTGGTAGCCTGTATTATAGTTTCTGACTCTACGAATTTGCTTATTCTAGTTATTTCATATCATTGAGATCATACAGTACTTGTTTGTGTGTGGCTTATTTCAAGATGTCTTCAGGGTTGAGCCATGTTGTTGCATATATAAGAACTTTTTTTTTTTTTTTTTTACAGCTGGATCATATTCTATTGTATCTCCTGTATGTACCATATTTTGTTTATTCATTCATCTGTTAATGGACACTTGGGTTGCTTCCATCTCTTTACAGTAGTTAATATTGCTGCTGTAAAAAACGGTATACAAATATATCTTCTAGTCCCTGCATTTCATTTTTTTGTGTGTATGTGTCAAGAAGTGGGATCCCCATGTCGTATGTTAATTGTGTTAACTTTCTGAGGAGCTGACAGCTGCACCATGTCCCTCTGGAAATAAATGAGTTTAATATTTCTCCATATTCTTTCCAACATTTGTTATTTTCCATTTTTCAATAATAGCTGTTGTGTGAATTGATACCTCCTTGTGGTTTTGATTTGCAGTTCTCTAATGGATAATGATGTTGAGGATCTTTTCATATGTATTTTGACCTTTTGTTATTTTCTTTCGTGAAATGTCTGTTTAAGTCCTTAAGTCCTTATATTGGTTTGTTTGTCTTTTTGTTGTTGAGTTGTAGGATTTTTTTAAAATGTTTTCTGGATGTTAAACCCTTATCAGATATGTGGTTTCCAAATATTTTCTCCCATTCTGTAGGTTGTCTTGTTACTTTCATGATGAAGGTCTTTGCAAAAAAATTTTAAATTTTGGTTAAGTCCCATTTATCTGTTATTTCTTTTGTTGCTCATGCAACGTCTAAGAAACCATCGCTTAACCCAAGGTTCTGAAATTGCTTCCCAGTGTTTTCTTCCCGAGTTTTATGGTTTGGATTCTTATATTTAGGTATTTAATCCATTTTGAGTTAATATTTGTATATGGTATAAGGTATGGT